>NW_027205603.1:74345132-75545132 GCF_024711535.1 Dipodomys merriami
GATTATTTCTTTGTTGCTTTGTATGTCCCTCACCCACAGTGTAACCCCCACTTTCACTATATTTGATGTCAGTATAACATGTGGAGGAGATGGGGACAAACAAGTCGTTTAAGGATTCAGGTGGACCTGTTGCAACAATGAGAAGTACAAAATGTCATGTCAAAACCAGCTTTACAATGTCGGTGTGGGGGGGGAGGGGGGTATGATTGGGTGGGGGGGAGGGGGGAGGCTGGGAAGGGAGGTGAAGGGTAAACAAAGGAGGAGGCTGCAATGCTTGGTAAGAAATGTATGCATTATCCTGCCCATGTAATTGTAACCCCTCTGTACAGTATGTTCTCAAATAAAATAAAATATAAATAAATAAATAAATAAATATGCCTCAGTGCTCCTTGGTAATGAGCTGCATTTTGCTGTTTCCTCTCAGAACAGTGCATTATATGTGGTATTGTTTTTTGATTACCTGACTATACCACCCCTCCAGATTTCAGTATTAGGAAGACCATTATATTAGTTCAATAATTTGTACCCTAGTTGTAGTTTAAACTGCCAGTTTACCTTTAACACAATTATTAAAATGAATTAACATTTACAAAGATGGCCTTAAAATTCTTTCTTTAGGAAAAGATATCCTGTCACTCATATTCTAGAGTATTTTACTTGAAACATAACCAAGTGATTTTATTTTCTTATGAAACTACCAGCATGATATTGTATCAAACAAAAACCAGCCCTGAGTTTAAACAAAGAATTTACAATATTTCTTCAACAAATGGTATGTAAGACTTAAAAAATACTTCCTTGCCCATCTGCACAGTTCTCGGTCTCTCTGTCTCTGTCTCTGTCTCTGTCTCTCTCTCTCTCTCTCTACTTATTCTGCTACAATTTCTGATGGTATAAAAGTAAGATGACCTTCTCATTGACACATAGCTAAACACTGGGCAAATATAATCCTAGTAAAACTATTATGTCATGCTTTAACAGAGATATTTTATTAAAACTTTAAGCAGCTTATATAAAATGCATATAAGCCTTAATTCTGTAAAAATTCTATGATAATTTATACATATGTTATTCAGTTTGATGATTATTTTTCTTTTTCCAAAATATAAAATCAGTAAAATAATACACATGCTATATATCCTCAGTGTTGTATTTATGATACATTTAAAACAAATAGGACATTATTCTTTATTTTTATTTTAATGTGTTTTATGAGTAAAAGTTGTTTTTTAGTACTTTTCATTTTTGTTTCTAAGTTGAAAGAAGAAAAGTACTTAAATTGATAGATGACTTGTTCTAATGCAACACAACATTATGGTAAGTGCAGGTTTGAAAGTATGATTTATATTAAAATAAAAAACATAATCTCTTATGAATTTTCCATGTCAATTTGGAGAGACTTTGATGAATTCATTATATCCTTTATTTATTCATTTATTTACTTGTAAATCTTCACGTAAGAGATTAACCAATAATTTGTGCTCAATTCATTTATAGTACTGTTTTAAGAGAGTGGTAAGTAATTTCTAGCAACTATTTTAATGTATCCTTCAATTTCATATACACTTCAAGAGATCTAAGCTAATGTTACTAGTACCAACTTTCAGTCATTGATTCTTCTTTCTGCTCTTCAGTAAACACTACCACTATAACTATGCACATATGTAAGCATAATTTTATATAGCTACTGCACGGTCAAACTACACATACATTGTGTATTACCTTTTATGTCAAAACTGATATTCAATGCTCATATGGAATATATTATTTTTCTATTTTTTGGTATCCACTTTTTAAAAATAATTCCATCTAGGGTATGGTACTGTGAAAAGAAAAACAGACCTGGCCCAAACAATCTGTAAACAAAAAGGGATGGAAAATTCATGAATCTCTAATATAAAAAGAGAAACGAGGAATATACAGATAGAACAGAGATTCCTCTAGCAATAGGAAATTGCAAAGTGACAAACAAAGCAAAATGCACCAGGAAGAAAGTGTCAGGAGAGTGATTTCAGGTTCCTTATATAGAATCCTTATAATGAATATACATGGCTGGAAAATTGGACTATAGATTTACATTAGCTCAGGTATCTTACTGGTGCCTCAGTCCATATTTTATTGAAGACTTCTCACACATATACTTTTCTAACTTTCTAATTATGTGAAATAGTTGTATGCATCTAAAACCTTTCCCCAGTAGAAACATATAATCTTGTTGAAAAGGCATCTTTACAATACACAAGCAGAAATACCGAAAAGAGAACAAAGCTGCATCATTCCATACATGTAGAAACTACACATTTATTCTAGACTTCATAGTTGTTATTTTTAATTGTAGTTTCAGCTTAGAAAATGGATTCAATATGGAAATTGAAGAAAGCTTCTGAACATCTCCTATACTTTGAATGTTAAAAAGGAAAGAATCAGGTATTAAAAGTGAAAGATTTGTGAAAGAATTTGAGACCAGTCAGTGTCTTTATTTTCTGTATGGAGTGAAGTTTTCCGCCCCTTGGTATCTTCAACTGCTGTTGTAACAAATTGTCCCACAGTTAGCAGCTTGAAAAATGTATTGTCTTATTATTTACCCAGAAATCTGAGACTGCTCAATTGGCCTTGATCTACCTAGAATCTCTTCTGAAAGCTGAGAGAATCAGCTTCAGAACCATAAAGATTGTAGACTGAATTTATTTACTGCAGTCATAAATCTGAGTTCCCTGTAGGTTGCTGACTAGTGCCTAAGAGCATTACTGGATCTTTAATGTCTCCTGAATTTTTTGGCTTGTGGCTCTTTTCATCTTCAGAATTATCATTGGTTTATCGCACTCTTTTCACACCTAAGTCTCTTCTGTGTCCCATTCTGGTCCCAGACTGAGAATGTCTTTTGATTTCAAAGGGCTTCTGTAATTTTATTGCATTCAAGTAAGTGATTCAGGAGAACCTCTCCATTTTAATCTGCAAAACCTTGGTTACCTCTGCAATATCTTACTTGTCATATCACCTAACTCAGTCATAGGATGAGGACAAGGACATCATTGGAGGGCCGTCATTATCGTTTGAGAAGGTGTTGGCAGGACTACTAGTAGCTTAACGTATTTGCTTGAGGGAATTTTGTACCTGACAACATCTGTTAAACTGCTGTGAAGTGTGGCCAAGAAGTGGCAGAAAATGAATACTCTAGAGCATAGTCCTTACAACTGACTATAGGATTTGTGCAGAGACCAACAACCTCGTACCTGAGCCTGGATACTCCAGTAGCTATGCTTTACAAATTCCACTTCCCCAGCAAGAATAAAGTTTAGTCATCAACTGGAGTAACTTGCTTGTAAGTTCATTGTTCACCTGTTTGATATCATCCTTTATTCTCTCATTTACCTAATCTCCACCATGTGTCCTAGAAAGCAATTGTTTCTTGTTATTAACTAGAAAATTCTTTACATACAAAAGTGTAGCTAACAATATAAATTCATTTGAAAATTTAGAAAGATCACTTTACACCCATTTATTTTAGTTAACTTATTTTTATCAATTGTATGAGATGCAATGTTTTCATGTTCTATTTTAAAGAAGAATAATTTTAAATTATACAGTTTGGGTGACTATGGAAACTCACTTTATGAACAATATATGAACATTTCAACTTAGACATACAGATAACAAACCATATGATTATTTTCTATATATTCATATATATGCTGCAAATAGATTGATCATTGGTCTTGTACAAAAGCATAAATGATTTGGCTAAATTCCTGTTAATGCAAATAACCATGAGCAATGATCTTATCCTTACTAATGATAATATTCTTTCATTCATATTGCAAGACAATGGGTTTTAAGCAGGATGGGGCTAACTTACTGAACAGTTTGGTTGTCAGCCAAAAGAATTTGAAAATATTCTTTTAGTAATTACTCTTTTAATTTCATGGAGGCTTTGGAAAGTGAAATAATGAAATGCTTATTTTATATGACTTACTTTATTGATTTGGCCAAATGTCTGGCAAATAGTGCTTCAGAAAAAATAATCTGCAAAAGATAAGCAAGATGGTTTGAAGGAATATGAGATGGAAGGTGGAGAATTTCTATGAGAGCTTATTTTAACACCCCAGGCACCAGGTATTAAGTGATAAGTTGTGATCAAGAGGGTTAACAAAAGGACTAGAAATGGATAACGGAATTGCTTCAAGCAAAGACTGATTACATGAGAGATAGGATAATCATGATATTTTATAAACTGTTGGCATATGATATTGATGATTTGATGAGGATAATGCATTATTTTATGCAAGTAAGCCACAATGCAAGAAAGGAGGAAAGCAAGAAAGGAATCAAGCAAGAAATTTAAGGGGCCTAAGTATATATTAATACCAAGAAAAAATTAAAATTGTTTGCTGTTTCCTAATTCCTTAGTGAGGAATAAAAGACCCACTTCTCAGAATCAGATTCTTCAGTCTGGATAAACAAAAACAAACAAAATAGTTAATATATTTTGCATATTGTAAAATTTTTGTGTATATAATACAAAATGTTATGTCTGGTTATAAGAGGTTTTAAATACAACTCACTAGATCTTAAGCATTATGAGCCTATTTACACTAAAAAAATACACAAAAGGACATAAATTGTTAGATTTATCTACAACTTACAGCCACATGTTTTCTGACTGTTTTTTGTAGGATTTCAAAGGTTATCCCTGCATCCATTTTACACGTTTTCCTTTGACACATAGAGCTCCCCTATGACCCAGCAATCCCACTTTTGGGCATTTATCCAAATGTTTACAAACAAGACCACACTAGTGGCATTCTTTTAAAATTACAAGGGAATCCATATTTTCTATTATGGTGAAAATCAACCTCTTCATGCTCCTGTGGGTTCCCATATCTCACTTTGTCTTCCACTCTATCTCCACCAACTCTGACTCCATTTCTGTTCAGTGAATCTTAATTCAATATTACTGAATCAATGTCTTATATTACTGTTAATTAATAATTATGATTTTATTAAAATTTGGCATGCAATATGCTTTGCCTAAAACACTTCTCCATAAGGACTGCTTGTGCCTGCTATTCCTGTTTGTCTAATTTATAATCCAGTATTCTAACATCAAAAAGGGTTTTCACTTGATCTACAGTGAAGACACAATGAAGGAAAAGAGAAAATAAAAGGGGAAAAGAAAGTCTATCATATCGAGAAGAGAACAAGAAAACAAAGTAGGGAAAATAAAGCTAGGGACATACAAAGTCATAAGATCCCAGCATTCACACTTTTAAAGAAACAGCCATTGATTTAAAGATATCATTAATCAATATTGCTTAATGAACATGAGCACAAATTTATTCTGAAGCAGTAGTGCTAAGATCAGTTCAAGCTATTAAAAAGATAAATGTGAATTGAGCCACAAGGAAGCTTTAGTTTCATTAGACCTGAGTGAGTGAAATTAATTGTGGGAACAGATAATAGTTACCCATCAGTAGATCCATGGAAGGGTCAGTTTGATGGTCTACCTCATTTGCAGGATGACTTGCAGTTGTCTAGATCTGACCATGGCATATGATATAACTTTTTTGGTTTTGGGATTTTGTTCTTTTTTTCCCTACAGGATGCATTGATGTTGCTGATTTCTTCACTTAACAGTGTTCATCTATGTACCTTTACTATGCACTTCCCCACATAGTCTTATGAAATACATATACAGTGTGTTAGATTTTCTAGAATACAGGTGAACATGTATAATAGGCTCTGCTAGGCAGTAGAAGCACAATATATTTGATGGTACTTTATTCAGTCAGTTGATATCCTATATTTTAATAAAGACATAATTATTGCCAGTTATTGGTGCCTCACATCTTTAATTCTAACTAGTCAAGTGAGTGAAATCTGAGGATCCTGATTCAAAGCCAGATTGGACAGAAAAGTCCCCATGAGACTTTAATCTCCAAATGACCATTCAAAACTGGAAGTGGAGCTGTGATTTCAAGTGGTAGAGTGCTCTCCTCAAGCAAAAAGAGCTCAGGGACAGTGAACAGATGCTTTGTTCAAGCCCATAACTAACAGACAGAAAGAAGGAAATAAAATAAAGAAAGAAAGAGAGAGAGAGAGAGGAAGGAAGGAAGGAAGGAAGGAAGGAAGGAAGGAAGGAAGGAAGGAAGGAGAAAGAGAGAAAGAAAAAGAAAAAGAGAAAAAAAGAGAAAAAGAAAAAGACATTTTTGATTAGCAGATTCAGTAATTGTTGTAATATATATATATAGACAACCATATAAAAAAGATACTCTTTAGATTTTTTACACACTAAATTCAAGCAAAGAATATTTTTAATGAATACATTGTTGGTACTAGTATTTGAACTTCATTTTCTTCTGAAAATTGCTTTTCAGTATATTACTTGCAGATTTTGCTATACTAATGTATAGCATTCATTACATTTTTTATCATTTCAATTTTAAATAAATATGGCAAAATATTTTCAGTAGACTTCTTGAGATGAGTAGCAAGAAGGTTTTCAAACTTATTGAAAATTTAATAGATTTATTCCTACAGTAATTCAATTTTTTTGAATAATTGTGAGTCATTAACAGTAATGAGAATGGAAAAAGGGAGGTAGATCATTCAACAGCTTGTTCTGTACTACTTGACTGTTATTAAGAGCTGGAAAAAATGGTTTCTCAATGAAAATAGTTATAAAATGTGCTACAGTATTTCACTACATGCATGAAATATACACTTGAAAGCTTATGAAAGTGTGTCTGTGTGTCAATTTATTGATAACTTCTCACTAGTTCACTTCCTATTGCAAAATCAGCAACAGAACAATGTAGGACAAGGCCTGAAAATAAAAATACTCTACTACAGGATTCAGAGTATGAAAAATACAAATTCAGAATGGCTATGGAATTCACATTCAGTGATGAACAGGAAAGGGAAATCACAATGCTAGAATAAAAGCTGGAGAGGCAGCAAAAAGAGTACTTAGTCAGCTAGTTTAAGCTGTCTGGATTGTATCTCAGATTCAATGGCAAAATCATTGAATAGGATATTCAATGAATAATAAAAATAAAATTTCATGTACATCCTATTTCTTGAACTGCTGTCCAAGAAATTGGAAAATGAGCGTTACAGTGCTGTGGTTTGAATGTATCCCTTTCAAATATCAGATGTTGAAATTTAATAGCCCATATGATCATATTAAAGTGGGAAAGTGGTGTCTTTAAGAGGTGATTAGGCTACATTACTCCTCTGTTCTGTACAGAATTAAGAAACTTACAAAAGGAATATTTCTAGAATTGCTTGTCTTGCTTTTCTGCCTTTTGTTTTTATATTCTTCCATATTAAGACACAGCTCTGCTATCCTGTGAAGGAAGCAGAAACCCAGTGTCATCTTGAAAGCAGAGACACAATTGAATGTGTCTTTATCATGACCTTGAAACTCTCACCTTCCAAAATTGGGAAGAGGAAGAAAACAACCATAACTTCTGTTATTGATAATGTAGCCAATCAGTGCTGTTTTGTTACAGTAATATAAAGGAACTAAGGTATCTAGAGACTATAGGAGAAATGGTGGTATAAATATAGTGTTAGGGAAGTTGAACACAATATCATTTCTTACCACCAAGTAATTAACTGTTATTCTTACATAGTTTCTGAGGTTGAGGAAATATTTTGTCTTTCCCTGAGGAAAGTTATCTAATGTAATTAGCCTGTTACCAGGTTAATTACCAGGCTAATTACTCATAGGAAGGTAGTAGGTGCTCAGTGAATGTATCCATCTATATCATCAAAGGTAGTGCACGGCCACCCATATTCAGCCTGTGTATAACCACCAACCTTGCTTACTGCTATTAGCAGTTTCTTCCTAAGCGCATTAAGCAATCTCAGGAGATACTAGAGGAAAAAGGGCAAACTACTTACAGTTATGCTGAAGTCCTGAGATTGAACATTTATTAGGGACATTGATAGCATTAAGTGCTTTATCTATTGTAATAGTTCTTTCCACATACTCTTTTCACCTAATCTCATTGTCATCAATCTTCCAATCATATTTTCTTTCACATACTTGATCAACAAACTAAACCACTGCTTGTACCAATGATCCACAGGAAAAATTGCAAGGTGGCAAAATGAATTACCTGTTTGGATTGGAGGTCTGCCTTTTAAAAATATTTCTTTTGTGATTGTCTTTCTGAATCTCTCAGAAAGGGCTAAGATGCTACAGTTCTCAAGTATTGTCTATATGTGGACTGAATCATCTATAAATCAGACCTAAGTCTTCTCTCTCCAATAATTTTTACTTACTCATACAACTGAATCTTTAGATATTTCACTGAGTTGGGATGTCCCAATATTTTGTTAGATTATTTTCCCATCCTGTGAAACACAAATGTCTTACCAATATGTCTAAGGACATTTCTACTGCTAAATCACTTGTTCCATGAAGCATATAATTAATATGCTTAATTTCTTGGAAAGAAAAGATAATAATGCCTCCTATATACTATTATGGCATGAGGATGGAGCATTCATGTTCTTCTTAGGTAATACAATAAGGGTATGTTTTTGTCTTGACCAGCTAAAATCAAAATGGTTGTAGTTGTATTTGACAGCAGAAAATGACATTACAAAAAGCCAGAACAATAGCTGCCTACTAGATGTCAAGGCAAATATTAATTTGCTCAAATAATAAAATTACATCTTTTGTTTGTTTTTGTTTTATTCATGCCCATCCTAGGGCTTGAACCTAGAGCCTGGATACTGCACCTGAGCTTTTTGTTCAAGGATAGTTCTCTGCTACTTGAGCCACAGCTCTATTTACAGCTTGGTGGTATCAGTTATTCACCAATCTCCAATTATGAATTAAGAATATCATGGACTTTCCTGCCTGTGTTGGCTTCAAATCATGATACTCAGATCTCAACCAACTGAGTATGACAAGTGTGAGCCACTTGTACCCAGGTAAAATTATTCCTTCACTGGGTATTACTCTTAGATTTGACATTCAGTTAAGTTCATAATAATGCACACTCATTTTTCAAATCTAATTAATTTTCCACACAAATCAAATAAGAAATTTAGGATGGTGACATTAATCTACAGACAACTTCTAGTGAAATGGTTTTTTCCATTAACTATTTTCCTAGGTACAAGCAGTTATAGTAGCTTCCACTTTTCTACTACAGTAGCTTCTGCTCCACTGGCCCCGGGAAATAATGCAGGAAATGTGCCAATTTGGGAATATATATCTGTGTTGATTATGCATTCTGGATCTGAGGGATGACCACAGAATGCCTTCAGGAACACATTTTAGATAAAATCCAGGATGGCTTTAATGATGGTGCCTTCTCTTTTGAACTTGGACCTCCCTTGGGACCTAGAGAGTGAAGTAAACCAATATTAATATTTATACTAATTACCAACCCTAATCATTTCTCTATCCTAACAATTTTTATTACTACCAAATACAAACTACAGAGTAGTCTCCCAGATTATTGATAAACTATGAACTCATATATGGTGGTGGATAGAATTTCCAAAGCACTTATGAAAATTCTTAGTGTGATAAATAATAAAAAACAGACAGCATTATTTTATTTAGATTTATACACTCACCATGTAGGTCATCCAAGTAGTTTTCATGATTACTTCATGAAGGTACACATGAAAGAAGTATAAAATTCTATTAATAATATTACATTTTAAGTTTTTAGTATACCAGTATCAATTTAAAGCATTATATGAGCATAATGTTTGACAGAGAAAGAAATCAATAGATAAAGTAAAATTTTGCTAAATGGAAGCTTACAATATTACAGTAGTGTGACTTCAGAAAACTAATGAATAACATTAATAATATTGAATAAATACATTAATTTTAGTCCATACTTATAATATGAAACTTTGTACTTTGGTGTGCTTTTTCATTTATGATTGATATTGATCTGTGTGTTAAATGCTGTTTTTAATCTTCAAGAGCGTCTGAAGAAACCCCAGATAGTAAAATAATGAACTTAAAATGACATGTCAATTGGTCACTAGAAAATAATATCTCAGCCCAGGTACTTTAGGCAGACTTTACTCTTACTCCCTGTAGTATATCAGTGGGAATGCCATTTGGAGTGCTATGCTATTTCATTCTAAAGTTGAATATTCTCAATATTAACCAATCACGAAACAATATGTACTGTTGATAACCTTGACTTATAGCCCTTCATATACACAAAATGACGTCCCAGGTGTCTATCAAGTGTTTGAATAAATTCTCCTTCATTATGGGACAAAGCTTACTACTTGTGTAATACTTATACATTCCCATTTGAACCCTTCATCCTTGGAAGTGGAGCTGTGGCTCAAGTGGTAGAGCGCTCGCCTTGAGTTGAAAAGCACAAGGACAGCGCCCAAGCCCAGAGTTCAAGCCCCATGACCGACAAAAAAAAAAAAAAAGAAGGTCTTGTGAACAATTCATCCTGAATTATTGTGAAAATACAAGCTTCCCTCTGTCAAATTTCTCTCTTCTTCCTTCTATTTTTCCTACTTTCCTCCCCTCCTTCCTTCCTTCTTTCCTTCCCAATTTCCTCTCATTCTCTTCTCTCCTTCTGTTTCTTTCTCCTATTCCTCCATCCTTTTGTTCTCTCTTTTATTGTACTGTTTTACTCTCAGTATCTAGACCATTGTTTGCAAAAATGGGCATCAGTAAATACTTGATAAATAAATCATATTGTTATTCTTTAAACTATTATTTATTAAAAGTTTTAGTTCCAGAAGTACAATGAGTACAATGCATCTCAATAAATGCATCCCTTTATTATTTTGAACAAAAATAAAACATCAATGCTCTTAGAAATCACTAAACAGGTAGGAAATACTATCCACTGTAGTTTAAGCTAGAAAGCATTGCCAATCTTGGAATCAAAGACGACATGCTGTGTTCCAACAGATGCTCTCTCAGTGAGCACACAACCTCCCAGTACTACAATGCAGTCATCACCCTTCATTGGAAACTTAAGTTTATGTATTTCTCACTATACCTTGAATTCTTTCAGAACTGGAAAACAATTGCTCACAGCTTGTTGCAATATCTGAATATGCTTTCAAAGTATGTCTATTACATGGCATTATTTCTATTATCTGACAAAACAGCTAAACAGATGATATTAAGCAGTATATAAATCTGATGACAAAAGTGTTATAATCCCTATAGACTATCTTAAATGCTCAATATGTCTGGATGGGAAATGAAAAACTCAGGTTATCCGCAATACCAAGAGCATCAGTTAAAAGTATAGCCTAAGCAAACAAAACCCAAAACTTACTTAAAAGACTAATCCTCCATAATTTGTACCATAAAATTGTACCTTGACTCCCTCACTTGAGAAAAAGTTATTATCTTGTAAATAACTTTTTTACCCCAATTCAAATTAAATAATCTTCTAATATTCATGTATAATAATAATAATTGCCGTTCTATATTAACCACATTAATATTATATGAAGTCTATCCATGATGCAGAATTTTGCCAATAGCTTATATTGCTTTGTGAGAATATTTTTTATCAATATTACATCTGATTTTGTAAACATCTTGGAAGTAGTTTGACTCAGATGTAATTTTTCTACAAATGGAAGACTTTGAATGATGTTTCTGTTCTGGGGCTTACTCTTGCCTTCAGCCAAAAGGCTAATCAATTTTGTATGAGTCTGAATTAGGTTGTTTTTGTTCTAAGAAATACACAATTTCTGAAGATATTTGTTTTTTCCCTTGAAAAAATGTATGTTTGGTCCTTCTTGATGCTATTTGAAGATTCATAGAAGACAGCATATTGGGCAATCAAAAAGTTTGATAGGTTTTAAATTTTGGATACTCAGCTCATGTCTAACACGTTTATTTGTTTTAACTTCTAGTTTAAAGCCGTCCTGCAACTCCAGATTCCCTTCTCTCACCAGTCAAAATAAAAAAGATGTTACAGTTTGATGTACTCTTAAATTACAAAATAAAACATTCAATTACATTTATTTCCAGCTTCTTATGTTTCTATAACAATTTATAGGATAGTGACCTTGTAGCTGGGATTGAAACAAAAAATAGAAAATTGATGTATGAGGAAAAAAGCATATCATTCATGGATTCTCTGACATTCATACTCAGCAAAGTATGTCTTATTGTATCATTTACTTTACATTTGTGGAATTTATTAATAAAATTACTCCAATAACATATTATTTTGAAACTCCTTAAAATCATGAAAACCTATGAACAGGCTAACCACAAGTGACTCAAAAAGATTTTTTTTTTTTTTTGTCAATTGTGAGGCTTGAACTCAGGGCCTGACTGCCGTCCCTGAGCCTCTTTGTGCTCAAATCTTTTTAGTGCTTAATTGAGGAGTCTCATGGGTGACTTTTCTGCCCAGGCTGGCTTTGAACTGTGATCCTCAGATCTCGGCCTTCTGAGTAGCTAGGATTATAAGCATGAGCCACCAGTGTCCTGGCTTCTGAATAATTTTTTCATGGTTTTCCTAGTTATGAGTATTTGGCTCTAAATATATTGATTCTGGTCCAGTTTAATCAACTAGAAGGTCACATTTTTATTCACTACATCTGATCTTGTAGTGAAAATATAAATTAAATAAAACTTTCAGTTAAACATTTACATTCACCTCTATAATCTTTTTATTTTTATTCTTTACTGGCATATATATGGTAAACATTATGTTTTTAAATTATGATTGCCCATATATATTCTGCTTTTCTTCCTTTTTCCCTTTCACATTCCTAATAGTTTTAGTTTTCAACTTTTTATTTTAATATCTTTCAACTGTTTATTCCATCATCTATGTACTTTCAATAGTTCCTTAGATTCAATGTACGCAAGAGAGTTTTTATGTACAAAATGTAGCCATTAGTTACATTTTTGACATCACTAGATCACTGTCATTAGCACACATTATTTGATTTTAAAATTAAATATTTATATACTTCGAATACCATCATCATTATTTTATTTTTAGAACTATGTGAAATAGTCACTATTATTATGCTGAAATTACAACTTTATAGAACTGCTGCTATCTTCAGCGTTACAACTTTTTCAATACCACTCTATGAGAAATTATACTAGCATTTCAAAATATAATTGTTAATAATTAGCATAGTCACAGATAACCACATTCATTAATAAATGCAAGTGGTAGATGATTAAAAGTTGCCTGGAAAGTTTTTATAGAATCTATCCCTAAGGAATGTATACTATTTATACTTGAATTTATTTACATATAAAATCTGCCATGAGCCAAATAAGCATCAAAAGCACTATTTTGATGTGTAGCATTTTTGTCACTGAGCTTTGAGGTCAGTTTCATACAAAACTGGGTATTTCAACCGGACATTTAATTGTGTTATATCATCATATATTAGCAAGATTAGTGAAAAATAGAATGACAATTAAAATAACAAAAAATGAACTTGTACTCACAAATGTATGTCTTTCATCCAAAGACTTTTTAATTTCAGATTTATCTATTTTCTTACTGTATTTAGCATATTGTTTTTTCTTAATATATGATGATATGAAAATTTGAACTAAAATTATAAGAGCTTTGAAATTTGAATAACTATCCCATATCTGATTTTTTCCTGAATTTGACTTTTTAATGAACTGAGACTCTAAAATCAGTCCTAGCAAAAATAAGCTGAAAATGTGTTAAATGTGGTAGCCTATCTTCTAAAACTAAAGCAAAAGGGAAACCTTAAAAAACTATGAATTAAATTCTGGAAAATATATGTATGTATAAATACCCATCTATAAAAAGTACATATATTTAGATTTCACTACAGATGAGAATAAATAACAGAAAAGAAATGTCACAGAAAAGGTAAATTTGATGCTGGATGGAGACTTATAAATGCTGTAGAATTATGTGTGTTTTGTACACCACTTTATGTTTCAGTTTAATACAAGGAGTGTTTTGATTAATAAATCAAAAGACTGTTTCTGCTTGTCTCAGACATATACTAGTTATTGCTAATAAGGGAAACCATGGGACCTATGTTTCTTTGGGCCTGGCTTACTTAATAGAATTTTTCCAAGTCTTTCCATTTCCTAACAAATGGGGAAATGTCATTCTTTCTGATGGAGGCATAGAATTCCATTGTGTATATGTACCACATTTTCTTGATCCATTCATCTACTGACGGGTTGTGCTGGTAGCTTTAGTATGGTCTCGTTTGTGATCATTCGTGTAAATGCTCAAAAGTGGGATTGCTGGGTCATAGGGGAGCTCTATGTGGAGTCTTTTGAGGAACCTCCATATTTCGTTCCAAAGTGGTTGAACAAGTTTACACTCCCACAAACAATGCAGTAAGGTTTCCTTCTGTCCACATCCCCTCCAGCATCTGTTGTTTTTGGAGTTCTTGAGTATAGCCATTCTAACTGGGGTGAGGTGGTATCTCAATGTTGTTTTGATTTGCATTTCTTTTATGGCTAGGGTGGTTCAGCATTTCTTCATGTGTCTATAAGTTGATGTTGGGCGAAATGAACCCCAAGATAAGGACTCAATTTTTTTTCTTGCTTGCTATGGTTTCTAACATATTTATAAGATATTTCTTTGTTGCTTTGTTTGTCCCTCCCCCAGGGTATAACGCTTGTTTTCATTGTATTTGATGTTGGTATAATCATTTGTGGAGGCAAAGGGAAAAACCAATTGTTTAAATAGGGATACAAGTGGACCCATTGCAACAATGAGATGTACATAATGTTATGTCGAAAAATGAACTTTACAACTTTGGGGTGGGGCGGAAGTGGGGGGGAGGAATGGTAAGGGGAAACAAAGGAGGAGACAACAATGCTTGATAAGAAATGTACTCATTACCTTCCCATGTAATTGTAACCCTTCTGTACGTTATTTCACAATATATATTTAAAAAAAGAAAAGAAATGAAAACCTGCATCACTTTAATGAGCACCAAATGTAATCCTTATTAAAATAAAAAGGTCATTTTTATAGAAAAAAATCAAAAGGTTTGCTTTATTTAATACATATCAATCAATGAAAAAACAAGGAAAAGTGAACAAACAAGTGAAAATATTATTTCTCCTAATTTTATTTACCGTATTTACTAATTAACATGTTAATAAAACAAGTTTAATTAATGTTAATTTTCCATTACTATTTTGTATTCTGTCATAGATCATCAAATAAGCTTTTATAATAATTTAGAATTGCCTAGCAAGTTAGTTTGCTTTTGCTCTAGTTTTTTGAAACTTTCAAAATCAAATTTACTATTATTCAAAAATAGTGATAATTTTAAAGAGCAATGATTTCCTGAGAAATTTTCCCTGAAATTCAAATCTTTAAATTAGTACCATAAGATTTTTCATTTTTGCTTATTAAATTTCCATGTATGTATGTATGTATGTATGTATGTATGTATGTATGTATGTATGTATGTATGTATGTATTATTTTAGCCAGTCTTGGAGCTTGAAATCAGGGCATTGCCACTCTCCTTGAGCTCCTTTACTCAAGACTAGTGTTCTATCAATTAAACCACAGCTCTACTTTTGGCTTTTTGGTAGTTTACTTGGGATAAAAGTCTCACAGACTTTCCAGCCCAGGCTTGCTTCAAAGTGTGATCAACAAAATTCCACCTCCTGAGTAGCCAGGATGACAGGCTGAGCCACCAATGCTCAGGTCAATCACCAATTTCCTTTCTTGAAAATTGTGCTTCTTTATCTTTTCAAGGTATAGTACAGTGCCATGAAATATTCCCTATGTATTCAGATCTGTATTTCCTTTTGTCAGAGGATGAATTCATGTCAATTAACATTGTGTGTTGGGGCCAGGTTGGGCAGGGAGGGGCGGCTACCGAGGCTGAAATCCAGACACTGTTCTCTTGTTTAGCTTTGTCTACCACAGCTAGTGCTCTATTACCTTAGCCTCCGTGCCACTATTAGATTTTTGCTGGTTAATTGAAGATAAGATTCGCAAGATTTGTGTGCCCAGGTTGACTCCAAGCTTAAGGTCCTCTGGTCAAAGCACCCTGACTAGCTAGGATTAGAGGTGCATGGACACTTTCATTAAAATATTTGTTTCAACTTGAAATCTGGCATATCTACACAGTTTTAGTTGGGAAAACCATTTGGTTTTGGAAACCATTATCTTTTTACCTATCACATAGCAAATTTAACTAGTTAAATGTTGGTGTGCTGAATGCTTATTTATATTTACTTCTGTTTGAAAGATTACTTGTCTTTTTGGAGTCAATGAATTTGCAAAGATAATGAAGTTTTATTCTCTTCATCTAGTTTCATGGAGTTTAACATATTATGTAATCATCACACAAAATTTCTTATTTGAAACTCAGAAATCAACGTTGATATGTGGCTATTACCTATTAACTTTATTTGCATTTCTTCTCTTTTCCATGAATGACATTTTACTGTTCTACCAAGCACGGAAGACATCACATATCACCATCAATTTTCCTTGTGTCTACCAGTTGTGACAACCTCTCCACATTTAGTAATTTTTATGATATTTATAGCTATAAAAATGATGCCGAGCTCTTCCAGTCGGTTCTCAATTTTTTGATGACTTTCAATAATGAGACTTGGGAATGATTTAGTGGAACACTACATAGAGGCCAGGTTTCCTTTTCTCTCTAACACAGGAAAATTGCATCAACATGAGTTGTCACATACAATATTAATCATAACCAAGTAGTCAAGGTTATATCTCCCAGTATCTTTCTTTCCTGTAGCTTATTCTTTGAAAACCAATCATCAAGTTTAGTGCATAACTCAGTTGAAGAGTTAAGTTTGTTCTCATGTACAGAAGAGTATCTACAAATGGAATTCAGAAAGGCACATATATCTTTTCTAACCCTATCCTTAAAAATTAAAAACAAAAAACAAAAAAGAAATCTCTGTAGATTTTTGAGATTAGTACCAGTACTTGAGCATGACTATAAGTGATCACTCAGTTGTCCTGAAAAGTCATTTCATAATTCAGAAAGTAAGTCAAATATTAAATAAAAATTGTTTTAATGCATCACTCATTTTTGTTCATACTCACGTTGGCAACACCTGCTCACTGGTGAATTCCTAGGAGAGACCTTTCCTATTTTATTTTCTCAACATTTTCAGATAGACTTGGTGCCTTCACAAATATTATTTTATATTTTATTACTTCCTTACAATGTGTAAGCCTGTAAGTGTCCTAGGTAAAGAAGCTTACCTATTTGAGACTTTTCCTTTCTACATTTGTTAATTTTCTTTCACAATAAGTATTTAATGAACAAGCACAGTGATGCTACAATCTCCAAGTTTTCAAATGCAATCTATAGTATTGTTGCTAGCTCACTGATTAAATTTGCAGCATTCATTACAAGATACAGATAAGGACCAAGAAAATGAAGGAAATGGGGAGGAAAAGAAAGGGAAAGGAATAAAGGGAAAAGTATAAAAAGTGGAGGGAAAAGATATGAAGGGAAGAAGTTTAAAAGGAAGAGACTAGTTAGAAAAGAGGGAACAATAGATGGAAAAAAAGAAAAGAACCACATATTCTAGTTTGCTAGGAGATAAAAGCCTGAAGCCCCCCATCCCCAATTCTCAGTCCTTTACTCCTGGCTTTCAGTGTTACTTCTTAGTGTTCTACTTTAAGCCAGAGTGCTATGTAAAAGTTTGCCTTTGCCAAAATATCATTTACCTCCAAGTAAGTGCACTCTGAGCCCAGAGTGTTTTTTTTTTCTTTAACATTTAAGTCTGTGGGTATTTGTGCCTTTCTCTTTCAAGGTGTTCCTGGCCTGTGCATGGTCTGTGTCAGCGTTTTTCCTTGTTTCTTTGTACAGTGAATCACTGCTTATATAATGTGAAAAATGTCTTAACTTTTAATACTTGTGAGAAATGTCATAACCATTAACGTTTCCTTCCTCTAAATTCAGATGGCCAATATTACATACAAAATACAAGTATTCTTAATAATTCTATAATAATATTTGTAAGACACTTGATGTAATTCATTTTGCTTCTCAAAGCAGCATTCATGTTTAGGGCTAAGCAATATTATTTCATGCACTTTACAGTTTACTTGAGGGGTTTTGAAGATAAACCATTATGAATACCTTTTTATTACTCACTACGTATTCAATCAATTGATCATTTTTAGTGGCATTGTAATTAATTTTGAAAGCCTAATGCTACTTTGGTAGGCATATTTTATTTCTCTATTTTAAAGTTTATGAAAGTCAATCTTCATTTATTACGTAGTTATAAAAAAAACTCATGCAACATTTTGTAAAAGAAAATGTAAATGTATAACCAAATATTCAAATATGCGCTTTCTTATTCTTTTCATTAATCCATTCAATGTAATTAATTTCAATTAGTGAATTACATAAATGTCATAAAATTATTTTATTAAAACTTCTATTATATGCATTTAAAATTTTAAAATTTTTGATGCCTGCCTATGATAAATACCCACATTATTGTTACCATCACTATAATATTAATCTATGTACATTTATGTAAAATAACATAGTCATCGAAATTTATAATTATCTATATGATTTAGTATAAATAAATGGAAAGCTCATGAAATAACAATGTGGAAAATAGTAAGATATAAATACTGATCAAATACAAAGATTGCCATTGAGATAATGATGGACTAACAGGCAAAGTAAGTTAACAATTTGTACCACTATATTACATGCATTATATATGCCAGAGTAACCACACATCTAAGTCACTATGGCATACTCCAAATTGGAAAAATTAGTGACAATAAAATTATCAATGAGCTGGGCACTGGTGGCTCACGCCTGTAATCCTAGCTACTGAGGAAGCTGAGATCTGAGGATCGCAGTTCAAAGCCAGCCTGGCCAGGAGAGTCGGTGAGACTCTTATCTCCAATAATCCACTGGAAAACTGAAAGTGGTGCTGTGGCTCAAGCCATAAAGCTTTTGCCTTAAGCTGAAGAGCTCAGGGACAGCACCCAAGCCCAGAGTTCAAGCCCCACCACCAACAAAATAAAAGAAAATTATCAATAATTATGTTGATATTGAATTTCCCATTGTGTATAGTACACATCTGGTTAATGGACATAAGTGGATCAAGATTATGAGGTCTGGCTAGAATGTGTAGGCAGAAAATAGCTCAAGAAAAAAATAGCTCATTGCATAATAATTTGTAATATCTACAATCTTATGGAAAACAAGCACAGATGAGGAGTTGGGTGAGTTGTTTGTTTTGCAATATATTTGTAGGAAGAACAACTGATTGCATCTTATAGAAAATGGAAATATAGAAAAGTAAGATGAGGATATTGTAAAAATGAGATGAGGTAAACTTCATGAATCTGAAGGGAATGACTATAACTGAGAAATGCAAATCCTATCAATCTGCAGTAGGTAGCATGAGTTGAAATAATAGAAAATCACACTGGAATGTAGACAAAAAGTCTTATGCATTGAGCAATAAGACAACCAACAAGTTTAATATTAAAAATGGCATACTTAAGCGAGTCGGGGCCAGAAGGACAAAAGATCCCTGATTTCCCTTGAATGAGGAAATTATATTTAGCTTAAGTAACTCATAAGTGAACAGGTTGGGTAGTTTGCAAGTGTGTACAAATTATTAACTGAAATATGATAGATTAAAAAAAGAATTGAAGAGTGTAATTCCTTAGAGAGGCACAGAATTTCAACAAAATAAATACCAGGAAGCTGGTTTTTGCAAAGGGTAATGTGGGTCAAGGGGAGAGGGGTAGAAGAATACAGAGAAGACATGGGAAGTGCAGGGAAAATGTCAATGTATCGCTTACAAAATTAAGAAGAGTGATAGAACAGATGGTGGAGAAGATAGATGAATGAGAATCTTCCAAAGAGTGACTAGTTCATTAAATAGTAATACTTTGGAAAGATAAAAAGTGGCAAACTTATTATTTTTATTTTGAAAACATTAATTTTCAAAATGATGAAGTAAGCCAGTTAGAAAGCAAGATAAACAAATACTTTGGTGATGTAAGAAAAACTGTTTTTATGCAAATTTCACAAAGAGGAAATAATTGTATTACCTCATTGTTGTACAAAAGTCCCTCACTCTAAACACAATATAATATACTAAAAGAAAAGTCTCTTGGCCATCCTTCTTTCCTCTTCAGAAAAGTTTGTCTTTAAGTTTTTAGCCCACTTATTTATTGGGCAGTTGTTTCTTTGAAGATTTGTTGTTGGGGGATTTAATTTTTTGAGTTCCAGGTATGTTTTAGATATGAGACCCTTGTTTGTTGTATGGCTAGTGAAGATCTTCTCCCAATCCGTGGGCTTTCTATTGATCTTGCTAGCTATGTCCTTTGCCATGCATAAGCTCTGCAACTTCATTCAATCCCTTTTGTCCAACCTTTCTTTGATTTGTTGTGATTCTGGGTCTCGGCCTGTGCCAAGGAGACTTAGGGTTTCTCCTATTCCATCCTTTAATGTTTTTAGAGTGTCTGCTTTGACTCCGAGGTCTTTGATCCATTTGGAGTTGATTCTGGTGCAGGGTGATATATAAGGATCTAGCTTTAGTTTTCTACGAGTAGTTAACCAATTTTGCCAGCACCATTTACTGAAGAAGCTGTCTTTCTTCCATTCTATTTTTTTAGCTCCCTTATCGAAGATTAGATGGCTATAGGTCTGTAGGTTCATTTCTGGGAATTTTACAACTTTGGTGGGGGGGGGAGGGGAAATTAGGTAAGGGGACGGGGAATGGATGGGAAGGGGAAACAAAGGAGGAGGCTACAATGCTTGATAAGAAATGTACTCATTATCTTGCCGATGTAATTGTAACCCCTCTGTACAGTATATTCACAATAAAAAAAAAGAAAAGTCTCCCACTAAAAAGACAATCTTGGGTATAGCTAATAAGATAAAGTTTTATGCTGGAGTCTCTGGAAATAATAATATGTGGCAATTTTATAAGGGAAGAGAGATGCTGATAAATAATAATTTTATTGATGATGAATTACTCTAGTGAATTTCCAGATGTGTTATTTATGCTCTAAAAATCCTCAAAATATTTTACAAGTAACTTTTGGCCACACAAAATCTATTTGTCTTACATCCAAAAGTAGATGGACTTAGGAATGCACCTTTAGTCAAATTTGTTTTCCAACTCTCAGGAGGAGAAGAAGTATCTTCACCCTTTAGGATTTTGCTTTGGTGCACATGGCCTGGCTTGTAAAAAGTCCTAATTGACAACATAAAGTGGGGAATATAATTCAGAGTTTTAAGATTCGTTATTAAGAAAGACAAAGAAACTAGCAAATAATAGTTCCAGTATTTTTGTGGCAAACTTAATAGCTTTGTTGTTCTCAAATTTCACATGAAGTTTCTCACAACTTTACATTACTTTATTCTATGCAAGATCATTGCTGTAGCTTCAGTCAGACTCTTTACTAATTGGATGTAAATATAAATATACATATAAAGATAAATACACATAAATACATATAATAGATATCGATAACAAATATAAATATATATTATAAAAATAAATAAATTGGATTTAAATATAAAATGTTTCAAGGAAGAAATTTTCAATAACTTATGCATAATAGGCCCAAAGAATAGTTGAGACATTCACCACACAAAATATTTTAAGGTAATGACAATTTGAAAATTACAATGTGGAAAGAGTTCCAAGTACTAAATGACATTTTTATAACAATTCTTTTTCAAGGATTGTATGTGATTGTTTTGCAATATTTGAACCTATTAAAAATAATGGTAGAGCCTGGAGCTGGTAATTCAGGCTTGTAATCCTAGCCCCTCAAGAGGCTGAAATCTAGAGTATGTTAGTCCAAAGTCAGGCCAGGGAAGAAAAGTCCATGAGAGTCTATCTCAAAATAATGAACAAAATGCAGGATTGGAGGTAGAGTACCACTCAACAGAAAATTATCCTAGTGAGAGCACAAAGCCCTGAATTCAAGGCCCAGTACTGACACAATCATTCAACAAAAAAATTAAGATTACGAAAGCCTTTTCTAACTAGAAATGAGTAAGGGCTAGATAACATATCCAGCTTACTCATTAGGTTACATAAGTTTCTTCTTTTTTTTGTCTGTCATGGGGCTTGAACTTACAGCCTGGATTGTGCCCATGAGCATTTGTGCTCAAAGCTAGTGCTCTTTGAGCCTCAGCTCCACTTGTAGTTTTCTGGTTGTTAATTGGAGATAAGAGTCTCACAGACTTTCCTGCACAGCCTGGCATTGAACTACGATCTCAAATCTCAAACTTCTGAGTAGCTAGGATTACAGGCACAAGCTACCAGCACCAGGCTAAACATTTATTTCTTATACTTAAAAGTTATCAATAAAATTTATTTATTTGCATTGTTTGGATCCATGGTATAACAGCAAAAATGTAATAATCATATACTCTAGAAGAAAATAGCTTTTTCTTTTCAATTGCAACAGTTATTTTCAAAATTAAGCTTCTGTCTGCACAGAATTTTTGAAGTGGTGTATGTAAAGTTGAACACTAGAACACTTTTAAGCCTAAAACTTACAATATTAAGAATTATCATCTGAACAAATTTCAATGGAAATTCCTATTCCAGATGGAAATAGAATGATTTAAATTTCACCCATTATCAAGAACTTTTCCTATATCTTTAATGAATTATGTTTACTATGTGCCAGCACATTTTCTAAGTGCTTTGTTTGTAAGTACTGGCTTGTATTCCTGATTTGAATCCTCACAGTAACCTTGGAAGACATATTCCTTTGTGATCGTCTTAAGAACACCACTTAATTAGCAAAAAAGACATGCAGAATTAGTGTTCTTTCTGTAGTTACTAATAGAAGAGCAGAAGAGTTGGTGTTAATCTAAATAATCTAAATGCATCATTTTTCCTTGTCAGCAAAGAAACAGAGTATAGCATTGATATATTTTTATAATTTGTATATAGATTATAATTCATATATTTATGTATATAATAAAATATTTTGTTTTTAAAAAATACAATATGAGCAGATGTTCTCCATAATCATATATTTTGGCAATTTAATATTATGAAATATTCAACTTATCAACAAATTCAACTGTTTTTTGCTGCAATGACAGAATAGTTGAGATTAGGTAATTTATAAAAGATATTAATTTCTCACAATACAAAAGATATTTAGGATTTCAAGGTACATAAAATAACATTGGTAAGAACTGCTTATTTATAGGACATGCAAATAAATTAGTTTGCGTTCCTTTAAGATATGGAACTGAGGTTAACTATGAATTATCTGAAGGAAGACCAATTACAAAGGACTCTCACTTCTAATGTATTTATGCATGCTACTAGTCACATGAATTTCCTGGTAATATAGACATTTTTCTAGTAAGAAGGCAAGAAGAGAGGAAGGAGAAAAAAGAAGAAAATGATAAAAAAAAAGAAAGTGAAGGAAAAGAAAATGAAGACAGGAAAACAGAAAAAAAAGAAAAGGAATAACAAAATTAAAAAAAAAAAAGGACAGCAAGGAACTGATTTGGAGTTAAAGAGGGGCTCAAATTTAGAAGTTTCAAATTTGATACTGAAGAGGACCACAGTATAATGCTAGTGATAGAGGAGGAGACGAGGATCTGGATAAATGATAGATAAACTGGTTTGTAGTTGCTAGACCAATAAATGTAGATAGATAGATAGATAGATAGATAGAAAGATACATAGATAGGAAGAAAGAAAGAAAGAAAGAAAGAAAGAAAGAGAGAAAGAGAAAGAGAAAGAGAGAAAGAGAGAAAGAAAGAAAGAAAGAAAGAAAGAAAGAAAGAAAGAAAGAAAGAAAGAAAGAAAGAAAGAAAATAAAGACTGCAGCATGTCACTTTAATGTTACCATAATAATCTTTAGTAAGCTCATCTTAGAATGTGTATTCTAGAAAACATTATTTATTTAGTTAGTTTTTGGCTTTGCAACTTATTTATTTATTTACTTTTATTGTAAAGCTGCTATACAGGGGGTTACAATTATATGAGTAAGGTAATGAGTACATTTCTTGTTTAACATTGTTACCCACTCCTTTACTTTTCTTCGCTATCCCTTCTCTTCCCTATTTCTCCCCCCTCTCCTTCCCTCCCTGTCCCAAAATTGTAAAGTTCATTTTCAGCATATTGTCTTGTGAGTATCGTTCTTGAATTGGTTCACACTTTGTCGTTTGTCTCACTATTTTGTTATTTCCATTCCCTTCCCCAATTCAGATACATGTATATACAAGATTCAGGGTCCCAGAATCAAACAGAGTGATTGCCTGGGTAACCACTGAAAAAAGAAAAATGAAGTAAAATAAGAACTAGATACAATAAATTGGCAGCAACAAGGTCAACAATTAAAGAAAAAGTCCTCTTGTTTCCATGCCTTGAAGTTCATTTCAATTAGCATCATTTTGTATGGTCAGATGTATATAGCTATTGAGCTAATATGATTCTCTGTCAGAACTATCCTAGGCATATACTAATTATTACAAGTGAGAAAAACCACAGAGTAGATGTTTCTTTAGGTCTGGCTTACTTCACTTAATATAATTTTTCTAAGTCCTTCCATTTCCTTACAAAAGTGGCAATGCAACTATATTCATTGCAGCATTATTTACCATAGATAAAATATGGAACCAATCCAGATGCCCCTCAGTAGATGAGTGGATCAAGAAAATGTGATGTGATGTGATGTGTGTGTGCATGCGTGCATGTGTGTGTGTGTGTGTGTGTGTGTGTGTGTGTGTGTGTGTAATGGACTATTATGCTTCTAGAAAACATTGTGTAATTCATCTTCTAATTTACACTTGAATAAACTGTACATGATCATTTGTAGATTTCTCATCATTATTAGAGATCCTTTGATGGTGTCTTATTTTTTTCCTTTATAGAGTAAGTTTTGATTATGACATTGCTCTTGAACAATATCATGGGTTGCTTTATGAGTATAAACAGTGAGTTTGACATTTTTTTAAAAAATCTGCTTCAGAATATGCTGCATTCCTCTTACTGAAGCAGCTGGTATGGCAGCATGAGCCACTGGTGCCAAGCACATGAGCATATCTTTTTTTTTTAGTTACATACATTTTTTATATTAATAAGTTTTTTATTGTGAAAATACCATACAGAGGGGTTACAATTACATGAGCAAGGTAATGAGTATATTTATCAAGCATTGTTGCCTCCTCCTTTGTTTCCCCTACCATCTCTTCCCCTGCCTCCCCCGCCAAAATTGTAAAGTTCGTTTTTCAACATAACGTTTAGTACATCTCATTGTTGCAATGAGTCCACCTGTATCCCTACTTAAACAATTTGTTTTTTTCTTTCCCCTTTCCCAAATTATACCAACATCAAATATAGTGACAACAGAGGTTATACCGTGGGGGGAAGAACACACAAAGCAACAAAGAAATAGTTTTTCTTTCTTGCTTTTGCTTCGAGCATATCTTTTTTATTCGTAACTTTTTGAGTAATGTGATTATGAAATGAACCAGATCTGATTACCATGTATGCACTTTTTTTTTCTTTTGCTGGTCATGGGTTCTGAACTCGGTTTGGGCGCTGTCCCTCAGCTCTTCAGCTCAAGGCTAGTGTCTACCACTTGAGCCACAGAGCCACTTCCAGCTTTTTCTGCTTATGTGGTGCAGAACCCAGGGCCTCATGCATGCAAGGCAAGCACTCTCCCACTGAGCCACCTTCCCAGACCATGCATGCACTTTTAATGGATATACTGCACTTACTATTGGATTTCAGTTACTGTTGGATTTATCTTTCACTACAACGAGAGAGAAGGCACATGTGGAGCATGTATGTGCAAAGAAAAAGTGTTGGAAAAGACGTAAAGGATTTAAGAATTTGATTCCCTAGTTTGGAAATTTTAAAGTCTGCTAATATCCTAGTACAAAACACTGTGAAGAAGCAGAGTTAGTTTGGGGATTGGTTACAGAATGAAGATAAAATAGGGTGGGCTCAAGATTATATTGTATAAATGAGCATACAGCTGGGGACATTTTTGTTTGGTTTATATGGTGACCTTTTTTTTATGTCTGTGTTTAGAACTATTATATAATATTTGGATTTCCTAGTCTCTTTAGTGTCCACGCCACACAGTGGGTTATGTCGATGCTATTTTGTGAAACTGATTTTGTTCAACAAAACATAGCTAATACCTGATTGTTATTAGTAGACTAAATAGGAAACTAGATCAGAATTTCGATCTTGGGACTGCTTTTCTCTCTTTCCAAAGGCAAAAAAAAAAGCAACAACAGCAACCAGTCATCATTATCACACCACCAGCAGCCACAACCTCTTTTGGACCCAGGGTTTTCTAAGAGAAAGAAAGGAGGGAATGGAGTGTAGATGTCAGAGGTACTTCCCATTTTCCTACAAGGGGGCTAGGCAAATTCACAGCACAAGACAGAAGTATCTCACCTCTCTATATTCCTTGGCATTCCTAAATAATGACTGGCTACAAAGTTATGAAAATGAGGTTACCATTACAAGGAGATCCCTGGGGTCCGTTTATTCTGTGAATCACAGTAATCTTTATGGACATGTAAAGTGAGCTCAGCTTAAATAACTTCTGCTAACACATTTTCAGCTAAGTCTTGATCACTGGATTCAAATTTCACCCACTTAACATCATCAGGGTGTACTTGGCCATACAGATAAGAGACAGATTCTGACAAGTAATTGAAGTGGAGCATAATTTACTCTGCAATACAGTTCCTTTTTTAAAATCTCCTTCTGTCTTTCCTTCCCTTGCTCCTTCTCTCTGTTCTTACTTTCTTCCCTCCTTTTCTATTTCCCTCCCTCCATTCTTCTCCCTCCTTGTTTCCCCGCCTCTCTCTCCCTCCATCTCTCTTTCCCTTCTTCCATCCCTCTCTCTATTTCCCACACCCAGATACTCAGATATGTACTTATGGAGCATCTGGGCCTTTGGTTCATTGGACACAAGTAAACATGACTGGTTTTATCACACTAAGTTCTAGTAAAATTTTAAACAACATTGTGTTAATTACTAACCATTATATAAAAAGCTGAAGTTTAGGCAAAAATCAAGAACTCTAACAACAAAAGATGCTGGAGGGGATGTGGACAGAAGGGAACCTTACTTCATTGTTGGTGGGAATGTAAACTTGTTCAACCACTTTGGAAAGCAGTATGGAGGTTCCTCAAAAGACTTCAAATAGAGCTCCCCTATGACCCAGCAATCCCACTTTTGGGCATTTACCCAAATGTTTACAAACAAGACTACACTAAAGCTACCAGCACAACTATGTTTATTGCAGCATTATTTACCATAGCTAAGATATGGAACCAGCCCAGATGTCCCTCAGTAGATGAATGGATCAAGAAAATGTGGTATATATACACAATGGAATTCTATGCCTCCATCAGAAAGAATGACATTGCCCCATTTATTAGGAAATGGAAAAACTTGGAAAAAATTATATTAAGTGAAGTAAGCCAGGCCCAAAGAAACATAGCCTTATTTGCAATATCTAGTATATGTATGAGTCAAGCGGAAAAGGTCAGATAATGTGATGTTAGGAAAATGACCCCTTAGATATGTATTTTAATGTTTTTTTTCCTTTCATGCATTTGTTTCTAACGCATTGATAAGATTATCTCTTTGTAGCTTTGTATGTCCCTCCCCCACAGTATAACCCCTACTTTCACTATATTTGATGTCAGTATAACTTGTAGAGATGGGGAAAAACAAGTCGTTTAAGGATACAGGTGGACCTGTTGCAACAATGAGAAGTACAAGTTGTCATGTGGAAAATGAGCTTTACAATGTTGGTGGGGGGGGAAGCTGGGAGGGATTGGGTGGGGGGGTGGGGGAGGAGGCTGGGAAGGGATGTGAAGGGTAAACAAAGGAGGAGGCTGCAATGCTTGATAAGAAATGTACGCATTAACCTGCCTATGTAATTGTAACCTCTGTACAGTGTGTTCACAAAAAAATAAAATAAAAAATAAATTTAAAAAAGCTGAAGTTTAGAGGGGGAAAAAAGATAAGGAGAAATATATTCAATACATCTGAGGTGTGTGAAAAAACATTTACTCAGATAATTGCTATTATGTCATTATACATTGCTATTATGCATAAAAACCATGTGGTAAACATATATCCGTAGCAAATATTAGTCTATACTCTGTTAAAAATAACTTTGCTGCATCAAGGTCGAATATAAATTATTATTTGTTATTCATTTTTCTACTGATTAGATGTAAGAACAACAAAAACTTTGTTGGTAAGTGAAATTAATTATAGTTACATAGCAAAAAATAAGTAAATATTTTAAAAGCATTGGTACACTATGAATAGTTTCCAATATATTGCACACATTATTATATATTGTTTTCTTACTACTATAATTTATATCTTTGTACATATTGTGAAATAATTTAAAAGGGAAAAGGCAATGAACAGTTCTGAACCCACCAGTCATCTTTACTTTATTGTAGAGGTGATGTGCAGAGTGGTTGCAGTTACATGAGTTAGGTAATGAATACATTTCCTTTTGAACCGTGTTACCCCCTCCCTCATTCTCTCACAGTTTTTCACCTCCTGTCTTCCCTACCTCCAAAGTGGATATGGATTGATTCCATATCTTGGCTATGGTAAAAATGCTGCAATGAACATGGTGATGCTGGTTGCTCTACTGTAGCCTCCATGAATCATCTTAAGAATTAAAATAAAGTCAGGAGCTGGTGGCTCATGCCTGTAATCCTAGTTAATCAGGAGGCTGTGATGTGAGGATCATGGTTCAAAGCCAGCCCGGACAGAAAAGTCAGTGAGACTCTTATACCACTCAGAAAACCAGAAGTGGCACTGTGGCTCAAGTGGTAGAACACTCACCTTGAGCTAAAGAGCTGAGGGACATCACCCAGGCCCAGAGTTCAAGCCCCACAATTGACAAAAAAGAAAAAAAAAGAATTAAAATATGAAACAATATTATTGTGTGCTATTGTAAAACTCTTCAACTTTGTTAAATATTTCTAAGTCTATTCTTTATCTAACCATACAATCACCTATTTACTACTATTTAATACAGTTTTGGTGGTGGTGGTGGTTGTGGAGCCTGGACTCTGGGCTTGGGCACTATCTCTCACCTCTTCAGCTCAAGATTAGTTCTCTACCACTTGAGCCACAGCACCATTTCCAGCTTTTTCTACTTATGTGGTGCTGAGGAATGGAACCCAGGGCCTCATGCATGCAAGGCAAGCACGCTACCATTGAGCCACCTTCCCAGCCCCTTTTAATACAGTTTTGAAATTACATAGTTAATAATAAATATTTGGTTTATGATTTGCTTTATCATTAATCCCTTTATTTTAGTTGATACATCTTGATTCATGGTTTTGCAGATATGAGGGTTTCGTACTGGTCCTGGGGCTTGAACTCAGGGTCTATGTGCTCTCCCTGAGCTTTTCTACTCAAGGTTAGCATTTTACCATTTGAGCCATGGTTGCACTTTTGGCTTTTTTGGTTGTGAATCTGAGATAGGAGACTTTCCTGCTCAAGCTGACTTCAATGCATGACTCTCAGATCCCAGACTCCTGAGTAGCTAGGATTGCATAAATTCTTGTAAAGTTTTGAGTGGCATCATTGTTTTTTAGTTTTCTCTTTAAATATTTTATATGTATAAAATATATAAAAAGAAAAGTTTAAATTGTTTGATCCATCGTAATTTTACAAGTTTAAACCAGACACTTTCCTGCTTTACCCCAACTTAGATCATTTTCCCCCAACGATATACATACCCTTTCTAAAGGAGCCCATTGACCTTAACAAAAAGTAACAAGAAAAGTTTAATTTTACATTGATAGAAAAGTTTGAGCAATAGTTTCTCTCCCCAAAGAAATTATGATGTAAATGTTGAAGATTCAAATCAAGCAAAATAACACATTTTAAAATACAACCATAAAGAAAAATGTTTAAAACATCTGTTAGCATATTTGAACATTTTTCTGATAAACTACCTGTAATTTCTTATCTTTAAAATAATGATAATCATAATACTAATCCCAGTTCTACTTGTCTTTCAATGATGTTTTAAATGCACCTTCTCATGAAACTTTCTTGAACTGAGAAATAAGACAAACTCTTGCTAGATATGAATGGAGAAAATGATGGTAACTAATTTTACATACAGAGCGTGATTATAAAGATTGCTCTTATGTTTTCACTTGCAAAATTTGGTTTCATTTTTCTGCTGAGAAACATTTTGTGAAATGGAAATACTTAAATTTCCCAATATAAATAACCTTTTAAAAATGAAACCTATAGTTTTATGATGTTTGAGATTTTAAACTTTAAGAATTTTTCTTTTACATCATGGAGAAAATCCAGGCTCACTGACATAGCCTTTGACTTCTGCTCCATCAAGCCCCTTTGTGCATATGCAAGCTAACAGCTACTATCATACTGCCATCTGCCTCATTCCAAAAAGATTGACAAAGTGCATAGATTTAAACCTTTTCCAATTTCTAATTTAATACTAGAGATCTTTGCACATGTTACACATGTTTATAAGTAGTCTGTTACTCCATTTTGGCATGACTAACAAATCTTAAATTAGAATCTTTGGATAAATATAATTTTCTCATAGTTTTCCTTACCCTTCCAGGAAAAAAGAAAGAAAGACAAAACATCAAACAAACATTGGCCACTTGTTAATATGCATCAAAGTTATTTCTTTTATAGATAATGGAATTTATGAATTTTGGGGTTAAGATAGTTTCAAGATATGAGTGTACAATAAAGAAAAATATCCCTTATGAATGTTATTATTGAAAGAGTTTTCTTAGAATTTGCTAGATACAGATTTTTAGGTGTAATAATTATTTTCTCATTTTTCTGTTTTGAAATAAAATATATGCATGTACACAGCACCAACAATGCAAATAGCTCAACAAGATTATAATAATACAAACATTTCGATCAAACCCTATGGTTGTGAAATGTGACATCCAAATTGCAGTTGCTGTGTGAATCGTCTGTAAGATGGCTTCTCTGAGGATGGTTATTCAAATTTCATAGAGGAGAAAATTTAATAGCAATTGCAAATTATGATATATATGATTTTGTTAATACATATATATACATATATATTTCTCACAAGCTTGTAACAAAACTAATATCAAGATATCATTTCTTTCTTCATGGCCTGGAGTGGCTGGAAACTGTCTGGACTATTCTAAAACATTAATAAACATATTCAAATGAATTGTGCAAGCATTCTTTCATTTCACTGAACTCTATTTTATTTCTTATGATAATCTTGGTGTATATCCATCTAAGGTTTACTAGTGCATGCTTATTCATTTGTAGGTTTGTTACAATTAAAATAATAATTTAGTGAAGTCTGTGAAGAGAAAAGGATTAAAATGAATAGATTAAATCCTTGAAATATTTATTAATATAATTCGTTGTTATTTTAGCTAATCTTCATTTTAAAAAGCAGCTCATTCAAGGCAACATTACCAGCTATCCTGTCTCAACCCTGAATTTCTCTTTGCTTAGGTAAATTGAAATTTGATTTCTAATCAGATGAGTGGGGGCAACTGAGAGATGATGCTGTTGAAGCTGGTGTATACAGATAGAGCTTTCAGGATCTGAGCATGAACTGTCGCACACATGATTCAGAAGTGGGAAGGACATTTGCCAGGGTTCAGGGGTACAGGGTACAGAGTACAGGGTACAGACAGAGACAGAGCATTGTGCATCTGTTCTCAGACATTCTAGGTTGGGAAATGTTTTGTACCTTCGCTGTGTTTCTCTGTGTTTATGTTTGTATTTGTGGTTTGTGAACCTATGCTTGTTTGTCTCTGCCTGTGTATGCACATGGTTTAATTGTTGAAAAGGAACTTTGACCCTAATGAGAAGTCATTGGGAAAAATGCTCACTGGAGGATGTTTGCTTCATTCCTTTCCCTCAGCCCATTCCTGTATCTGCCTTTCATTTTGCTCTTCTAGCTTTTCACTTTCTCAGCAATATTCTTTCTTCTACTATAAACCATATAAGAATATTCCAATATGTATTACACCACAAAGTGCTTCTTTTGTTCTGTGAAAATGAAAAATTAGTCCTGTGAAGTAAATACAATGTCAACATCTTTAGAGAATAAAGGCCTGAATTCCGTCACTATTGCTACCAACATGAGATAATTTGCACTCCTCCTTAGTCACGGAGCACACACACAGTCTTCGCACTTGTACACATTCCTATTTCTCTTTACCCTCCTCTGTGATCTCGCATTCACTTTTGTAAAATTCTGGTTTGTGGTAATGTGCTTGAACTGCTGTTCTTTAACTGCCACATGTCAATGTTACACACCTAGTGATTAGCAGTTAATACTTCTGCCCAAGTTGTATTGTTGCTTATCTTACTGTGCAATTATCCAGAACTGGCTTACTCATGGGAACCAGGATTCTCTGTCTTTGACTGAAAAGTCTATAAACTTCAATTGACTTGTTAATATATCTTACCATTTGTCCTTATATAATATGGCAATGTAGTTGTGCATTTTTTTAGTAGATTATACGCGTGTGCATGTGTGTGTTGTTGGTGGTGGTAGTGGTGGTTGTGGGTCTTGAACTCAGGGCCTGAGTGCTATCTTTGAGCCTTTTAGCTTACAGCTGTCTCTCTAACACTTTGAGCCACAGTGTCACTTCTGGATTTCATGGGATTAATTGGAGATAAGAGACTCCTGGACTTTCTTTCAAGGGATGACTTGAAACCAGGATTCTCAGATCTCAGATCTCTGCTTCCCAGGTAGCTAGGATTATAGGCATTAGCGCCAGGCCTCTGTGTGAAAGCTTTGTATGTATTATAGACCAGAAGAAAGTACCAAAGAAACTAAAGAAAAAAAAGTTTGTGTGTGTGTGTGTGTGTGTGTGTGTGTGTGTGTGTGTGTGTGCGTGTGTGTGTGTGTGTGTTTGTGTGTGTTTTGGAATATCTGCTCTTTTCTTATAGATATGGCTCAGGAATAATAAATGCTTATTCCCTCCCATATTTGTTTCTATTTCTATTACAGCTTTTTTACCTACTCTAAAGCAGCACATAATAAAATAAAATAAAATCAGATATTATTGGCTATATTACTCCTGCCTTGGTTTGCTCTGCACAAGTTTGAGATTCAATCAAACTATTTCATATGTGACGTCTCTCATTAATTTTAATGCTAGGAAAAAAGAGGGCAGAATATCCATATACTTTTCCATGCCTCTTCACCAACTTTTTCTGCTCAACTTTCAGTGAATTTCCTTATGCTGTCCTCATATACAGATAAGATGGAAGTTGGTGCTCTATAGTTCATCTTCTAGTTTCTTTTCACCTCCCTACCCCTCAAATATCCTTAATTATTTTACTAACCACTATGATGTCAAGCTCTATCTTTTTCCTGCAAATGAAATAATTTCCTTCTCCTTTAAGACTAGCATTTCTTTGTGTATGTGTTCCCCATGTTTTCTTTATAAATTCAACAGGTGAGGAGCACTTATACCGATTCCACAAGACTACTATGAATATTGCTGCAATAAATCTGTGTGCATGTGTCTATGTGCTTGAAATTTCTCCCTAGATTTTACTGTAGTTGGTGAGGAAATATTGTATGTTATTTTGTAAAATAACTTCATTCCTAAAATAAAATTTATAATGTTTCTATCTATCTATCTATCATGAGTAGTGTTAGTACTCTGGCTTTTTCACATTAAACCCCACATATATTACTTGAAAAGTCAAAAATATAACTTATATGTATTAATCCCCAGAGGAAATGAATTTTAATAAATGTCTTCAATGCACTAAACTGAGTACTAAATATTATATATCATTTCAAATTTTCAAAACCATAAAACGATTATGAATAAGAACAAATTATATTTGCATAAAAACATGTTGCAATCATTTACCACCAAGTTTTAATATGCAAAGGCTTTTGTTTTTAATATGTATTGTAAGAAATTTCAAATTATACTTTGTCAATTATAACAGCACTGCCATCTAGTGTCTATGTTCATGAATTACAGACACATAGTCCCTGTAAAACCAATCATAAATCAGAAATAAGGAGTTCTGTCACTATATAAACAAGAAATTGATTTAAAGTATATAATTTAATACTGAAAATTAATAGGGCAAAAGAAAACCCATCAGGCATAATAATTTAGTATAGAACAGCTATCGTTTTATGATATGAGTACTTCATACAGACCTGTGAAATTACTTTTAAAGATTTTAGTAGATAAGCCTTTTGCCAAATACTCTATCATTTGAGCCATCATTTCAGTGTGCCATTTTGCTGTCTGATTGGAAGTAAAGTGTTGTGTATTTTTCTACCCTGGCTGACTTTGAACTATGGTGCTCAGACCTCAGCTTTCTTGACTGATTAAGATTATAAGTGGGAAACACTGATATCTAGTTCGAAATTAGTTCTAAGAAAGGATAATAATTAAGAGAAACTTTATCAAAATAAATACCAGGAAAATGAAATGAGTGTTCTGGGAGAATTGGGTGGGGAACAAATAAAGAAAGGAATAATGAGTGAATATAACAATATTGAATGTACATATCTGAAAATGGAACTAAAGAACATTAGAAGGAAAGTTGGAATGATGAAAGCTATGACACCGATAAACATGCATTGACTATACAAATGGACATATTAAATTGAAAAAATTAGATGACTTTTTATTATTTATTATTACTACTACTCTTAACATTTTAGCATTGGGTTTGGAACACAGGACCTCATGCATACTACTACTGAGCTCTACTCACAATCTTCAAGAGAACTTTTGTTCTGAAACTATATATCTAGACAGAAGCAAGGCTGCCCAATCACATTTTTCACGGAAATATGCAAAATGAATTTGCAACCATTTGTACTCTCAGAAAGACTAACACTCATACAATTTTATAATTGACAAAATTGTACATACTTATGATTTTTAAAGATGAAAAATTCTGCACCACATTTGAGGAAGTAAATAGAAAATTATCTTTGTAACAAAGACAGATGGCTGGAGATCCTGGGGGTAAATGATGACGTATTTTACAGTCGTAATGTTGCATTCAGGCGATGGCTTTGACCAGGTTCTTCACAAATCTCATCTCACACACTCGAAATAGAGGACCACCAGACAACTTACTTAACCTCAGGTTACTTATTTATTTGAACTAACCTTCAGCTTTGAAATCATGAGATCGTGGCAGTGATGTGCATGCAAATACCCTGCCAGCCATGGTCTTCTTCCCTAAGCTTTGAAAACCCTATGACACCTTCTGGCACCCTGATAGTCATATGAATCACTTGCCCTATGGCTTTTTGATTCTTTTCTGTGGAAAGCTTGTAGAAGTCTCCACTAAGGTCAGCCAAAGACACCATGAGCATATCACAGTGTTACATGTTAAGGTAACCTCTGTTATCTACTTTACAAACCACGACTTAGGCTTCCAATGGACCTTGTGAAGTAGGCTCCTCTCTCACCAGCCCTGTCCAAGTAAAAGCGTTCCTTTCTTACTAAACCTCGTAACCACGCATATCCTGGAAACATATTCATCAGACAGTGATCATAAAATCATAATATCCCGAGAGAACAGCACGCATGGTAATTGCTGCAGTTGTCCCACTTTGATTTCTTGTATCACTGTCTGGAGCTTTTCTATCTACCTACTGAAATCTTTCTTCCACTAGACCAAGAGTCCACTAGAGTCTAGTGTTTTGGAACAAAAGAGGAGACATGAGCCTAAGCTGAGTTACTGTGTGCCTTACTTTCACCAGCACAAAGCATATATATATACACATGAAAACCTGTTACCTATTACCTCAATACCATTACCTGTCTGTAAGCAATCCAGCTGAAAAAATGACTCTGGTATTTTTATCCAAGATGACAAAAATGCATATAGTTTTTACAACTAAAATGCTTAAGAAAATAATCGTAAGATATTATGATTTTATTTACATTTAGTATGTTACTATATATTTAGAATTTATTAGTTAAATATTAAAATGAAAGTCATATCAATTACCAAAGATATATTTATTGAATAATCTATAAAGTCAGATTTGCTTAAAGTAGCAATAGCACAAAAAGTAAAGTAATATTTGTATAAAAAAATCAAATGTAGTCTATGTTATTTCTGTAAAATATTTTCTAGTGTAATTTTATATCTGCCATACAGAAAAAAGTTTACAGTATCAAATTTTATGTATATAGGCTAAATGTTTTGTTGCTTTACCATTTTTGGACTATGTGGCAATGAGAGATAAAAATGTTTAAAAGTTATTTTGTTTTCAATTTTAGACCAGCAACACACAGAAACATAAAAACCTAAAAGGTTTTCTGGAACAGTAAAGCCAGGTGTCATCAAAGAGAATATCCACAGTATAGATAATAAATGTATTAAGTGCCCTGTTGCTTGTGGTTCTGGATAAAGGCTATGAAGATTGGCGGGTGAACATGGAGGCAGAATTCTGCTTTGAAGGCCATGAGAAATTGGCCTTGTGTGTGACAAAGTAGGATTACTGAGTTATGTTTTGTCAAGTCAGGGCCTTTACACTGATTTATGATCATGGCAACGTCCAAGATGATGTGAATGTGTTTATCCACACTGATTCTTATTTAAAGCTACCAGATGTTGTTGGCACCTTTTAACCAAAAGATTTGGTCCATTTAGTCAAAACGATTAGTAGGCAAGCACATGCTAGAATGAATCTACTATTCTGTAAGCAAAGCTGAGGCAATGATGGAGCAAAATAGCTTATCCACAGTAAGTCAGCAGGAAGTTTTATTCTGTCACCTCTCTTCATTAATCTGCACACACGGCTGCTCAGAGAGACAGTGAGTTGATGAGGTCTGCAGCTGCATCAGCATGCAGACGCTCAGTGCTACCTCTCGTTTTCATATGACCCAGATGGCGTAGCTGCTTGCCTGCAATTTTCCATTATATGTGTTTTTAATAGGTTCCTTTTGGAGATATTCACTTTACACACTCTTATAGATATTTAAACCAAACTGGTTTCACTTTTATTTCAATAACAGCTCAAAGTCATCACATATTAGAAAAGGTAGGTATTATACAAATATGATTGCTAATCATCGTATTATTAATGAAAACCTCATCACTTGTTTCTGCAATGTTAAGCAAGAATAGCTGGCAAAGTTTCCCAGCGTACAGTTGATGGAATAGAAGCAAATCTTCACTTAAACAAAAAGACAAAAGAGTCAAATTAAATCTGATGTGTCAGATTATTATTATTATTATTATTAACCTGGTGAAATGAAATAACTTCAAGGTGAGAACATAGAAGTAAGTCTTGAGAATTGAAATTTTGTGACAAAGATTACACCAAAAGTAAATGGAATGCCAGAGTGATATGTAAAAGTGAAGTAATAAACTTTACCATATTTTCAAATATTTATGATTGCATACTGTAAATTTGAGATGGAGAACACTATCCTTTGAAACCCTAGATAATCACCTTGAATCCATGGTCATAAAAAACTGAAAACCTACAAATTGACATAGTTAAGGCTATTACTAGAGTGTGCGCTTGCTAAAAATTTGTGAGTGTTTTTAGTAATGTTTGTGGCACCCTTGTTAATGTACAATTTAGTTAAAATCTATTATAAAATTCACTGCTTCAACAGAATTTAATGATTTATTGAAAAAATCATAGAATCATGGATACAAAACTAGTTTATATCACTTCTATATCCAATAAACCGTGCATGTGAAATTTTTCATTTTTCTTTTTTTTTCTTCTTCATTTCTAGGAAATAGATCTTCATCTCTGCTGTCAAATGTGTTTTCTTGGGTTAATTTAATTTGTTCAATGTTTATAGTGTGCTCAGTGCCCTTGAACTTTGGAACTCATTTGCATTGGAACAAGGTAGAAATTTCTTCTACAGTTCCATTTATTTAGTGGCAATTACATTATTATGATAATTCTACATTATTCATCATACTAACCAGGAATGCCATCTTTCAATTTCCCGCTCAAAAGATTGTTACTATGCTTCATTAAAAATGACCATAAATACAAGAAAATATGGATAATAATGTATTTGGTGTTCATATCAATGTATAATCCAGAATTGACACTCTTTCATGTCATAGTGCAAAACTGAATAATCATAAGGGAGATTTAATATGGCTGTTGGCAGCTTTCATGCAATTTGGATACAGGAAACTCAATGATGTGTACTACCAGTCGTTCAATGTTGGCACTGGTGTTTGAAATATTGGCACAGACCTTGTTTGGCTGTATTTATCTGGTATCACTTGTAGTCTATTTGTCTATCTGTTTGTCTGTGAGCATGCAAACTCCTCATCCCTGCTTGCTGTCTTTCTTGGGAGAAAACAAACATTTTACTATATTCATATACTACCAACATGAAAATGGTGTCTTTTTTTTTTTTTTTTTCAATCGTGAGGCTTGAACTCTGGGCCTGGACGCTGTCCCTGAGCTCTTCAACTACAGGGTAGAGCTCTACCAATTTGAGCCACAGTGCCACTTCTGGTTTTCTGGTTGTTAGTTGGAGATATGACTCTCACAGATTTTCTTGTTTGGGCTGGTTTTGAACCACTATCCTTAGATCTCAGCCTCCTGAGTAGCTAGAATTACAGGTATGAGCCACCAGCAGCAAGCTTTTTGCTCCTGTCTTTCATTCTCTTCTCAGTAAGTAAGCTTGAAGAGGGGCGTGGTAGAAGGAAAGAAAATTAACAAGTAACAGAAACAGTTTAATTATAACCAAAATTCAGTATAACCATATTTTGTGAAGAATGAAAACCTGTCCGCCTTTGTACTAACTACAAAATACTGCTTGTAATATTTCCAGGTTTTGGTGCATGATTTAATTGTTATATGTGAGTTAAAAGTGGCAGTGTACAGTATGAAGATGGACAGAAAAATATATGAAATAATTAAAATGTTAAATTATAACTTAGAATGAGATAGATTAACAGGCAAAACATGTCAATTGCATTATTTTGATGTTTCTGTGTGTGATTTAATATTTTTATATTTGAATTAAAACTGACACCACACAATATATTGACAATAAGATGTATGCAAGAATTTATTTTAATTATTGCTTAGAATCATATTAGTTAAAGAATAGAAACATGACAAGCTGACAGACTAATGGGATGAAAGGTAAAACTACATGTCTGAATATGATTAATAATACCTTTACCTGATTTTAAAATAAAGGCCTTATAGTGTGACTTTGCATTAATCCCCATAAATTAAGTAGCCAGAATGATGGAAGTGTAGTATTTCCAAGTGATTAAACATTGTAAGTAATTACATCCAATTTCAATTTTTTGTTTCTGCCAGGCTTAGAGCTTGAACTTAGGGCCTGAGCATTGCCCCTGAGCTTCTTGCCCAAGGCTACCACTTGAGCTACAGCTCCACTTCTAGCTCTTTGATAGTTTACTAGAGATAAGAGTCTCATAGAGTTTCTTGCTTGGGCTGGCTTCAAACCCCAATCCTCAGATTTCGGCTCCTGATTAAACTTCAGTTTTTTTCCAAGATCATTAGTTATATTAGATATATTTAAAAAATAAATTACCTTTTAAAAATGTAAGATACCTTGGCTATTGACAGTAGTTTTCAGAGGGGCAGGAATGGAGACACAAGGATCACTAGAACATTCATACACTAAATTCAGGAAACTGATAAATGGCATGTGGAAGTGCATTTGAGAATTGACAAGTTGTTAGGAAATGGAAAGACTTGAAAAAAATATACTAAGTGAAGTAAGCCAGGCCCAAAGAAATATAGGTCCCATCGTTTCCCTTATTTGCAATAACTAGTATAGCTGAGACAAGCAGAAAAGGTCAGATAAGATGATGTTAAGCAAAATGAACCCCATGATAGGGACACAATTGTTTTCTTCTTTCTTGCTATTGTTTCTTACATATTTATAAGATACCATGTGATTTTTTTGTTGCTTTGTATGCCCCTTCCCCACAGGTATAACCCCTGTTTTCACTGTATTTGATGTTGGTATAATTTGGGAGGGGAAGGGAAATAAACAAATGGTTTAAATAGGAATACAGGTGGACCCATTGCAACAATGAGATGTAGAGACACTATGTCGAAAAATGAACTTTACAATTTAGGTGGGGGTGTTGGGTGTTGGGGATTGGGGGAGGTGGGGATTGGTGGGGGGGGAAGGGGGAGTGTAGTTGAGGAGGTGGGAGGGAAGGGATGGTAGGGGAAAAACAAAGGAGGAGGCAACAATGCTTGATAAGAAATGTACTCATTACCTTGCTCATGTAACTGTAACCCCTTTGTACCGCATTTTCACCAAAAAAAAAAAAACTTATTTAGAAAAAAGAAATGAGCAGTTGTGAAAATCTCCCTGTCTATAGTAGCTAGACAATCTTGTTGGTTACTCATATGGACAAATGATATTCAAGACACTTAGTATGATTTTGGAAAAAAAAACATAAAATAAGAGAAGGTTCCATTATTTTTTTAATTTAATGCTAATGTTATCAAGAAATGTTGATGGTCCACTGCAACATTTAAGCTGAAAATCAAAAGGAAAGGATGGGAATGCATTAAGAGGACAGAGAAAAGATGTTAAGATCAATTGCTTTGCAGTAAAGCCCACGTTGTATAATTAGTATACACTAATAAAATTTTGGAAAAAAAAAGAGCAAATCCTGTTTAAACTTCATGGAAACTGTAATACTAGAAAAAGTGATATTTACACATTTATTTTTATTTATAAAGCATCATTGTTCCAGTGATATGAAATAAGCTAGAGCTCACAATTGTAGAATCAAATGTAATTACTTCTAGATTTCAATAACAATTTACATTTAAGATATAGTGCTCTTATATTTATCCTAAAATGTCATCCCTGACAACAGGTACTGGATTTTCATTCAGAAGAGAGATTAGACAGAATAATCTTTTGGGTATGTTTTCTTCTATGGAAAATGATTATGGTTTCTGCCATTCCATGCCATCATTTGATCAAGCTTTATTTTTCTTCTACTCCAGAACAAAGTGAAACAGAATTAATCTAAGCATGTAGAGAGGAAAAGTTAATCAGAGGTAAATGTGTTTAAGATCACTCTAAAACTTCTGCTGTACTAGGTGCCATATAACAGTTTCATTTTTCAGAATTATTATTACTGCCTTGGGCTTATTTATTTATTTATTTATTTTTAATTTTATTTTATTGTAAAGATGCTGTACAGAGGGTTTGCAGCTACATGAGTAAGGTACTGAGTACATTTCTTGTTGAACATTGTTACCCCCTCCTTTAGGGCTTATTTATTTATTTACTTGATGTCTCACCTTGCCATATTTCAGAAATCTTTTAGATTTCGTGAATGCTATTGCAATACTTGTAATAGACACAGGAAATGGTAGGTATATATCTGGGTACATAATATATATGTATATGTATACATATGTATATGTATATATGTATACATATATATACATATACATATTTATGTATGTATGTATATATTGCCAGAAAAAACACACAATAAATGAATAAGTGTGTACTAAAAGTAAACCTGAGAAATGCCTTGAAAAATTATCCTAAAATATACAGTATCTTATACTTGAAGAAAAGTTAAATGTGATAAACTCTCAGTGGTTTATGTCTTATCATATTTATTAGTCTTACAAAAACCTCAGGTAGCATAAATTTTATGATGATATGCATGAACTTTGCCAAGTGATTCCTTATTCAGGGTAGATCAAATTGGCAATTAGAGATCTGTTAGGCACACAATTTGAGAGAAAGAATTTACTTTAAAAATATGTAATAAAATCATTATGACCTCTGATAATTTTGTGCCCCTTTGTTACTAATGTAAGCTTGGGTTTTTAACAGTTAACTTGATTACTCTGAAAATACAAGATCTTGATTTGCAAGATAAACATCCTTTTTTCCCCTGATAATAGCAGAAAATTATTCAAAATGACCATGAAGACATATATGTATATCTAACTATGATATAATCTTAGAAGCAGAATAAATACAGAGGAAAAAATTATACATGACATATGGAAGATCTAAAGTGATTAGTTACTTAACTTTTATGTTATGCAGATAATGAATAGAGAAACAATAAAAACATGTAGTTTTATGAAGCTAAATTTCTAACTATCTAATAGATTGTATAAGTATATAGAACACAAGGAAATCTGATTCCAAGTAGTAATTATTTTTACTGAGAATTTGCCCTGAGCAAGTAATTTATCCCAACTCTTATTACTATAAATAGGGGTCTGAATAGTTCATAATTTATATAATATGTAAACTAAAACATAAAAACTGTTAGATCAGTGGTGAAAAGAACTTCATTTATGAAAAGAGCTGACAATGAAATATGTTTAGAATTTGATCTGCTGATAGCTAAAGCATTCATTGCATAAATTCAAAGCATAATTTGTGAGGAAAATGGGAAACTTGTAAATTCTATGTTGCAATAAATTGGTTTCTCAACCAACCACTGCCAAATTAGAGACCCATTTAAAAAACTTCTCACTTGTTCAAGTGCTCAAAGTCATTTTGCCAATGGAAACATAAGTCTGTAACTGTCTCTTTAAAACTATGTATTTCCAGAGTATATAGCCACTTCTAAGAAACCAGTGAGGGTATTTCTGGCTATTAATGAGAAATCGAAATGCAAATTCCTTTAAAGACCATAATATCTTTAATTTAAATGTAACAAAATTGCAGAATAAAGATTTTAAATGACAGGATAAAAGTTTAATTAAGTTTAGAATTGTATGTTTCCAATTAATAATAATTTCTCAAATATTGGCATAGTCTCCATTTCAAATTTCTTAGATGTTTGTTAATATTTGACAATTGATTTATTAGGTATCTTATAAATACCCACACTATTTTCCAAATCTTGTCCAAAACTTGCCTTTTTGCTTTGTTGTTGTTCATTTGTTTTTGTTTCTTTTTGCCAATCCCAGGGCTTGAATTCAGGGCCTGGGCACTGTGCCTGAACTTCTTTTGCTCAAGGGTAGCACTCTATCACTTGAAGCCAAAGCACCACTTCTGGCTTTTTCTGTTTATGTGGCACTGATGTATTAAACCCAGGCCTTCATGCATGCTAGGCAAGCACTCTACAACTCTACAACTAAGCCACATCCCCAGCCCTATATTTGGTTTTAAATGTTTCATTCAACTCAGTCTCACATCGGATTTTCTAACGATGAAAATCACCAAATTTCTGACATGTTAGTGTTGTCACCTACTTATATGATTTTTAATTTTTAAGTAATATTAGTCCTAGGCAGTAGATGATGTGTAAATTTCTCAAAAATACTTCCTGGTATTACCTTGAACTAATCTCTTAATAATACTTGCTTATCTTCAACGTTGTTATTACTGCTTGACATTTTACGTAGCAACTGGCATATCTTCTCATGCTTTTCCAACACTTAATAATGGAATAGACTGTATCTTTGTAATTTCAGGAACTTGGACTGAATCAGACATGGGATAGGCACCCTAAAATATTTATCAGATGTGTATATGAATGCACAAATAGAAAGGAACTCAAGGAACATCTCGTGAATTTGCTAAGCATACTATAAAGTGTCCTATATTGGTAAAATGCCAACATATTGATGACCTAATGAACTATTCCTTTTCCAGGAAAAAAAAAAAGGTTTGTGTTAGGAAAGGAATGTTAAGCAATTTGATGTTCTTTCTCAGAAGGAGACATAAAAAATAAAGAAAGTGGCTCTAAGATAACATTTAAGAAAGGGAAAGGAAAGGAAAGCAGGATGCTAAGGGGGGAGGGGTTTAAAATGTTCACTACCACCCTTAACCTTGGGAGAAGTAAATTTCATAAGAGAAGAAATGCGGTGTCCCACATTTTTCTTTCATCTACCATTAGGTATGGAATATAAAGGGTCTGGAGGAGAGAGCAACCACCCAAGAAAATCACTGTGAACAGAGAATTTTAGGAATACGAAATTTGAAGAAGAGGCAACAAAGGAAGAGCTAGGTCATCCAGGGAAAGAAAAATAATCTGTCTTAATTGCCAGTAGCAGCTTCTGTTCAGAATGACTCCTTTAGGGAAAAGGCTATCGGTTTTGTGAGTTTTTTTCCAACCATTCTCATGGAACCACCTGTCACATGACTCAGAATAAACAATTGTCCATAGGAGTAAATGTGATTTGATTAAGTATAGATTTCATGTCGTGTTAATTAAATTAAGTCTTTTGTTCCCCACTTCCCTTGTCAAATTATACTTGGCATCAGAATCAGGGAGGATAATAAATGCAAGCTGAATTTTTCATTGACTGTCCTGAAAACAATGCTACGCACCACTAAACATCTTTTTAAAAAAAATGTCAAAGTGAAACGTGACTATGACAATCAATGCTTATTCATATTATTTTGAATTTTAAATTTTGCTATCAGTAGAGCTTTCCCCCAGCGATGACTATAAGGTATGATGAAGGTGTAGATAGAAAAATAAAACTGATAAAAGCAGGTCAATGGTCAAAGAAAGACGTCTACATTAAACTGGGAGAATTTTGGTAAGTATAAAGATTGAAGCCTTTAATCAGAAGCCAAAAGGACATGCAATTTTGAATAATACCAGTGATTACAACAGAAAAATACTAGCACTCAACTACTCCTTTCTTTCTTTCTTTCTTTCTTTCTTTCTTTCTTTCTTTCTTTCTTTCTTTCTTTCTTTCTTTCTTTCTTTCCTTCTTTCTTTCTTCTTTCTTTCTCTCTCTTTCTCTCCTTCCTTCCTTACTTTCCTTCCTTCCTTCTTTCCTTCCCTCCCTCCCTCCCTCCCGCCCTCCCTCCTTCCTTCCTTCCTTCCTTCCTTCTTTCCTTCCTTCCTTCCTTTCTTTCTTTTGGTGTCAGTCGTGGGGCCTGAACTCTGGCCCTGGGCGCTGTCCCTCAGCTCTTCAGCTCAAGGCTAGTGCTCTACCGCTCAAGCCACAGCGCCACTTCCAGCTTTTACTGCTTACATGGTGCTGAGGAATCAAACTCAGGGCCTCATGCATGCAGGCCACCTTCCCAGCCCAAACATTCCACTTTCATCACACAATTTTGATTGCTTTCACAGTACTGATGATTCATATTCTGCTTCTTTTTTAATGTATATTTTTATTGTAAAGATATTGTACAGAGGGGTTACAGTTATTTGAACAAGGTAATGTTCATTTCCTATCGAGCATTGTTACACCCTCCTTTATTTTTCCCCTATCATCTCTTTCCTCCCGACCTCCCCATCCTCCCTCCCATCTCCCACTCTCCCACCCCCACAAAGTTGTAAAGTTCGTTTCAACATACTGTCTTGTACATCTCATTGTTACAATGAGTCATCCTGTATCCTTATTTCAGCATTTTATTATTTTTCTTCCCGTTCCCAAATGAGAAAAATGTATACACAAGATGCAGGACATCGAAATCAAATACAGTGTCAACAGGTGTTGTACCATGGGGGAAGAATATACAAAAGAAACAGTAACAAAAGCAACAAAAAAGAATCGCATAGTACATTATAAGTACATTAATAAGAACTGCAACAAAGATAAAAATTTTTGTGTCCTTATCTTGGGGTTCATTTTGCTTAGCATCAGGATATGGTCATATGTACATAGCTTTGCCCTCTTCTGCTTGTGCTAGATATATACTAGTTATTGCAGATAAGGGAAACCATGGGACTTATGTTCCTTTGAGTCTGGCTTACTTCACTTAATATAATTTTTCTAAATGTTTCCATTTCTTAACAACTGGGACGGTGTCATTCTTTCTGATGAAGGCATAGAATTTCATTGTGTGTGTGTGTGTGTGTGTGTGTGTGTGTGTGTGTGTGTGTGTGTGTGTGTGTGTGTGTATCACATTTTCTTGATCCATTGACCTACTGAGGGGCATACTCTGCTTCTTAATCTTTACATTTACTAGTTTAACTTTCTGAGATATTGTTCCCTTAGATAAGCTACTAATCATCATATCATGAATACTTCTTCTTAAGTGTCATCAGTAAGAAATGGACTTTTCTATTATCATGTCTTTGTAAATAATCTTTTTAATTCCCTGTTGGAGCTGAACTTCCTACTTTAGTCTTTTTGTTCTTTTCTTCTTTCTTTCTTTTTATTGTGAACATACTGTATAGAGGGGTTACAATTACATAAGAAATGAGAAGGTTTCTTATCAAGCATTGTAGCCTCCTCCTTTGTTTCCCTTTCCCATCCCTTCCCATCTCCCCCTACCCCCCACGACCAAGTTGTAAAGTTCATTTTTCTACTTAATGTCTTGTACATCTCATTGTTGCAATGGGTCCACCTGTATCCCTATTTAAACTATTTGTTTTTTCCCTTCCCCTCCACAAATTATACCAACATCAAATACAGTGAAAACAGGGGTTATACTGTGGGAGAGGGACATACAAAGCAACAAAGAAGTCATCTTATAAATATGTTAGAAACAATAACATGCAAGAAAAAACATTTGAGTCTATATCTTGGGGTTAATTTCACCTAACATCACCTTATCTGACCTTTTTTGCTTGTCTCAGACATATACTAGTTATTGCAAATAAGGGAAACCATAGGGCCTATATTTCTTTGGTCCTGGCTTACTTCACTTAATATAATTTTTTCCAAGTCTTTCCATTTCCTAACAAATGGGGCAATGTCATTCTTTCTGATGGAGGCATACAATTTCATTGTGGATATACACCTCCTTAAGTCTTTTTTTTTTTTTTTTTTGGGGTCCGGTCATGGGACCTCAACTCTGGGCCTGGACGTTGTCCCTCAGCTCTTCAGCTCAAGGCTAGCGCTCTACCACTTGAGCCACAGTGCCACTTCCGGATTTTTTCTTTTTGCTTATGTGGTGCTGGGGAATCGAACCCAGGGCCTCATGCATGCAAGGCAAGCACTCTACCACTGAGCCACCTCCCCAGCCCCACCTTAAGTCTTAAATCAAGGTGCACTCACTTTTTTGGGAACTTAAAAACATTAGATTTACACTTATCATTATTGTGAGCAAAAATTCCTTGATCATAATTATGTACACAATTTTCAATGTCCATGCTTTCTCTTCCCATTAAGTTTCTTTGGTTTTATTATTAGAGCTTACCGGACATTATTTTGAATATAGCTTTTGTTTTCTTTTTCCAAAGTTAGGCAGCAATTAAGTTTTGTTTATTTGATAATCAGAAAATGTGGTTATAATATAGATGTATGTTGTAAATATTACACATAACATGCAAAATTCTGATCTACATGAGCATATTATATTTATATACATATATAATATGGTATCAGTTCATATAATAAATCCATCTATCAATGCATTCAACAGCTCTTGAATGTTACTAGTGGGGTTTATTTATTTATATAAATTAGCTACTAACTTTACTTTTTACATAAAACACTTTATAACCTTTATTCTTCATCAAAATTTCATCTGATATTTTGTTCTTTACTGTCTGAATGACATATGTCCACAGTTTAAATGGCACTAAAGTTAACTGAATTAAATTATCAAATTTCACTAGATAATTTTCTCATAAAAAGCAATTGAAAATATTTGTGAATTGTAATGTTTACTTCTAATTGATATAGCATGATAGGTACAGATTTTTTGTATGTATTATTTCATATCTGTTAAACAAAGCTGGGCTTCTTGTGACTATACAGAAGTAGAAAGGCAAAAACACATGAGAACACTTAAGCTTTTACCCTGGACAAGCCTCATTTCTGTTTGAATTGACATATGAAGTATGCTTATGTTAATGGTACACAGCACAATTCTCAGTTAGGGATAGATAGTCAATGTATGGAAAAAGAAAAATCCATAAAACAGTATATCAAAATTTTAGAATTCAATACAAATAATTATTCCTCCTCAAATAGATGCCAAACATATTATATCTAATATCTGACTTATAAAATCAACCTAATTACTTTAAAAATAAATAAGATTATTGTTTAAATGTACAAGAAAGTACAAAATATAAACAATTTAAACCAAGATTTTCATAGATTTAAACTGTTTCCCATTGATTATAAAGTTACATTTAAAGCAAAATTTTACAAGACAAATGTATCTTGGAAATGTATATAAATTACATATACATACATGTGTATATCTAAAAATGAATCATAGTAGAATAAAAATCATTTTGAGCCAGGTGCCAGGGACTCACACCTGTAATTCTAGCTAATCAGTAGGCTGAAATCTGAGGTTTGAGGTTCAAAACTAACCCAGGAAGGAAATTCCCTGAGACTCTTAGCTTCAATTAACTAGGAGAAAATCAGAAGTGGTGCTGTGGTTTATGGTCAGTGAGCGCTAGCCTTCAGCAAAAATAGTTCATAGACAGCACTCGGGTCCAGAGTTCAAGCCCCATGATTGATCACACGATAATAATAATAATTTAATATTTAATTTAGCTAATTGTTTTATTTTAAACTTGCATAATCTCTCATATCTAATCTACAAATCGCTTTCCCAAATATTAAATCATCTATGTGCTTAATAATTAAAATATATTATTGCAATTCATATGCAGAATTGGCATCTATTCAGGTACAAATTCTTTTTTTATACATGTAAGCTTAATTGTTGAACTAAGCGTTGAACTCTCAATTGTTTAGAAAAGGCAAGTATTTCACGGTAAAGGTTATTATTTCTTTTTCTGATAAGGCACCAGAAATCTGTCATTAGCACCTCAAGATCTGCTCCTCTCCACTCACGTTTCCTCCCCAGCAACATGCAGTAGATGAACTGCAGTCCCAATCAGTTTGTGAGAAATCCCATCATAAAAGACAATAAAATAGATTGGACTCACCGCGTGCCAGTGGTTCATGCCCATAATCCTAGCTACTCAGGAGACTGAGATCTGAAGATCTAAGTTCGAAACCAGCCTGGGCCAGAAAATCTGTGAGACTCTTATCTCCAATTAATAGCCAGAAAAACCGGAAGTAGCCCTGTGGCTCAAGTGGTAGAGTGTTAGCCTTGAGCACAAAGAGGCTTAAGGACAGGGCCAAGGCCCTGAGCTCAAGCAACACAAATGATAAAAGGTCAAAAACAGATTGGAATGTTTACATCTCTGATTCTTTTCTTTTGTATCTAGGTCACTGGCTACCATCTCTTTCAAAGACAGGAACTGTTGTCAGGCTATCTTCTCCAAAGTTCTCTCTCTCTCTGTAGTACACAAACTGTATGCTTGCAAAAGTCGTCAAGATGTTGGTAATACCTACCAAATATGAGTAGCTTTTGTGCTCCATGATCTCATGCTAGCAGATCCCTGCAGTTTTCCTAAGTTTGTATGGTGACACATAGTTAAAATTTCCTCAATAACCAATAAGAAGATGGCGTTATTACCATCTGAGGCACTTAAAAAAAAAGAAATGAATATAAATGCCTATGAAAAGACAAAATATATCATATGCTGTCGTTTGTATTTCTAATGTTTTTATAGTTTCAGCAATATTCACTAGCAAGTTCTATAGAGTATGTGAAAATCTAGATGTTATAACTGAGAATCTAGAATTGATGTTGTGTTGTTCATTCTATGAACAGCCATGTGCTTCTTACTTAGGAATACAACCTAAGAACAAGTCACTCCAGTCTCTTTGCTTTTAATTGGGAAAATAGGAGAAATCATTGAGAATAAAAGGATATTTATGGATATCTATCTATCTATCTATCTATCTATCTATCTATCTATCTATCTATTTATCTATCTAAGGTAGCTACCTAGCTAGCTAAGCTAGATATAGCTATTTCTCTATATATAGATCTATATATTAATATACCAATATCTATAATATATAGATCTATATATCAATATATCAATATCCATAATGTTCTAATCTATATATGTATAGTTCACTAAACTTGACATTTCCAAATGTTATTTTATTAGCTCACACTTTCTAGGGGATTAGTCTTTATTCAGATACTGCAATTTATTTCAGAAAGTGAGTAAAATACAAAGAAAATAATGTGTTTATTGATTTCACTTAGAGTAATAAAAAGACCTTCAAACCTTATTGGATATCCTTGTTGAAACTAAACTAGAAATGGACCATCAGGCACAATTATTGCTCTTATTCCTATTGACTTGCTCCGTGAGGAAGAGTAATTTAAGATACCCTCAAGGTCACTTGGAGAGAGAATAATTCCATTAATGCTATCAAACTTGTCTTAACCACTGTGTTTCTGATTATACTCTAGTGAGAGTACCCTTTAACATAAATAAAACTGAAACTTGAATTTACAAAAGTACTTAAAAGCAGAAACTTCCTATAAATGGAGCCAACATAGAGCAATTATCTAAATGCACAGTATGTAATGAAGGAAAAATGGTTAAAATATTAAAAATGAATATATTAAAACAGTAGATTGAGTGGGTCATACAATATTTCTGATTTTCCTAATTGTAAGAAAATTACTTAAATGACATGTATTCTTATAGGGATGATAAGTGTTAGACTACCAAAAATAGATTTCTCAAGCCAAGTGAAAGTAGCTGAAATGATAAAAGATGACAAAAATAGAAATATGATTAATAAATTAATCCCTTTCAAGGGCATTTATTCTTCATTTATTTCATTGTTATTGTTGAAGTGATATTCTGAGGGGTTACACTTATATGAGTCAGGTAATGAGAACAGACATTTATTTTATCTTTCAAATATAATATCTCTTGTTTTTATTTCAGTATTATTTTCCGTTGTTTTTGTTGCTGTTTCTGGTCCTCAGACTTGAACTCTGGACATGGTCACTGTCCCTGAGCGCCTTTTGCTCAAGGCCAGCATTCTACCACTTGAGCCACAGCTCCACTTCCAGCTTTTTTCCATAATTAGTTGGAGCTAAAGTCTCTTGGACTTTTCTGGCAGATCTGGCTTCAACTCGTGATCCCAGGATTACAGTCATAAACCACCAATGACTGACTATTTTAGTGTATTTCTAAAATGCAATTGTAATATATTTTCAAATACAAAGAAAAATTCTTTACACATAGTTGACAGAGCAAGCAGCCATTCTTAGTCTGAATTGTGTGGCATGATGATAGAATTCCTGTAGAGTCTGTCCCCAGAATTATTATTTCCTTTCTATTCATGAAGCAAATGCTGTAAATCACAGTGAGGGAATGAAAGGATGAGCCAGGAGGACACTTACAGACAGGGATCATGTGAACTCTTACGACTTTTGCTCGACATCTTCAGAACCGTTTTCATCCATTGGCATTCAAAGCTGGTTGTTTGAAGATAGTGACAATAATTACTGAGTTTCCTTGATAACACTAAATTTAAGAATGACCTGACTCTTTGATGGGCTTATACCTTTTAAAAAATGATGAATAATAAATAAACATCAAAATGCACAGAAATTCTCACTCTTATGAGTTTCTTGAATTTGTGTGTGTGTGAGACAGATTGCTATATTCAACCTGTACAGATCTAGAACATAGCAAGTCTGTGGTACATCCCTAAAATAAAGACATTGCCTGGAGAGAGTAATTAAATATTTAATCAGTTGACTTTTAAACTTACTGTGTTCAAATCTTCAAAAGAATCAAGCATACAAATAAGAAAATTAAACTAGTAATTTAAAATATTTTTAAACAAAATATTCTTAAACACAAAATGTTATTAGGCAAACAGATTAGTTCTTAGAGCTAGTGACACATTCCTGAAAATCCCTAGCAACTTGGGATGCTAAGTATTGGAGAATAGTGGTTGATGCCACATGAGACTCCATCTCAACAGAGGGAAGCTGAGCACAATGGAATATGTCTGTCATTTTGGCATGGCTGAAATGGCCTATGATAGATTACACCCTCAGAAACTTCTCAAAGAACAAATGACATTCACACTCAAAAATAACCAACAAAATAATAATAAAACCAGTTAAAATACAGAAGTAAGGCCGTTGTGTTCAGTGTATTGTTGCATTCCTAGTTACCTTTGAGGTTTTGGATTCAGACTCCAGCACTGCCAAAACAAAATTGCATGTGGAAATAAAAATATGTAAAAATGAGGTATTTTTATTGACTTTTTCCAGTCATAATCTTATGGGTCACAATGTTTAATAATTTATTTTTGTTGATTTGAACTCAGGATTTGAACTCAGGCCATGAAGCTTGCTCAGATTGCATCAGCTGACATCTTACCACTTGTACTAGAACTCCACCTGTTTTTGTTTTTATTTTTTGCTAGTTATTATGAAGATGGAGTGTTCAGAGTTGTTTTATTTTTGTTTGTTTGTTTTGCTGTTTTGTTTTTTGGCCAGTGCTGACTTGGAAGTTTGGTATCAGTGTATCTATGCTCTTGAGAATCTAGGATTAGAGGCATGAACCACTTAGTAATCTTACTAAGATTAGTAATATTTTTACTGCCTTTTTATGCTTTTAGAGATCAAATCTATTCTTTAATAGAAACCATGGAGACATTAAATCTGTTGACCTTCTGTTTAAGTTAAAATTTTGTTCCCATTCTATAGTTTTCTCAGTAAATATCAGAGTTTGTCTGTATAGACTTCTGCATTACATATTTTCAGGTGACAATGCTCATACCAGTGAGCATTTCCTTATTTTTTAAAAAATATTTTTAATTTAATTTTATTGCCAAGGTGATGTACAGAGGGGTTACAGTTACATACATAAGGTACAATTTCTTGTCGAAATTGTTACTTCCTATGTCAATTTTCTCCGACATTCCCTCCCAAGCAACATTTTCCTAGATTTTAAGAGTCTGTAAACTCATACATTATCATTCAACCACAAAAATCGCCTATATATATATGATAAGACAAATTTAAAGTATGAAATAAATGTTTAACATTCTCAAGAAATGTGAAAATCAACAGCTTAAAACTCTTTAAATTGGAAGATTAACTATATGTTAGAAACTGAAGCTTATTTGTGTGTAATCTAAATAATTATATTCAAATTTCACAACTCTCTTAAGGAAATTGACAGATTAAGTACATTCATAACTCAAATAAAGAAATTGGGATGTTAAGTGCATTGCTGACATTTATGCAGTGACTTTGTTATATAGCTGGGGTTAAATGTTCTGGGTACACAAAATGTGTCTATGAGTCAATGTAAATGCACTTGAATATTCTAGAAATAATTTAGAGTAGCAGGGTTTTATTTTAAAATACAGACGTTCAGAGTAGTTCATAAGCATTCAATTTAGTGAAGATGTGAAGTAACATTTTCTTCCTTATAGAATTGGCAGATTCTTAAAAATATACTAATTTGAGAATTCTGTGCATTATCAAGATATTGCTTCTCATGTAAGAGTGATAAAACAATCACAAAAAAACCTGGATACCTGAATTCAGTGAATGAAACTTATAGAAAGAAAGATAAATTGGGAAAAAATGTACCTATGAGTTGTCATTGACAGTAGTCATTAATTTTCTGTGCCAAAGCTTTGGTTTAAAATTTGGTTTAAAATTAAACTAAAATAATCACAAAAGCCAGCCTTTGGAAAATGCCATAAACAAGCAGGTTAATATAGAAGAACACAGCCCTACCCCCCACCCTTATACATCAGAGCTTCTGCTTTGCTGCAATTAGGCTGAGAATTAGAAATGCTTAAAAAAATGTCCAGGTGAAGTAATCAGCACAGAGAACATACTGCAATCAAAGAGCAAATTCCAATACATGTTTGGATTTTTTGATTAATTGTAAAAGGAACCTAAATCCTAAGCTCAATGTCTTATTTGGATCCATGAAAGGAAGTTTTTTTCAGTCCCACTGGTTGGAGCCCCTTGATACATTTGTGCAGCAAGAATTCAGAATTACTGTGGATCAGCACAGCTTATAATCACTATCTCCATGGTTTTCCAAATGGGAGATTTGTGGCTTATATCCCTTCTCTTTTCCTCTTTTGGGTTTGGTTGACAAGGGAAAAGTAAGATGCCCTTTTAGTTTAGAGGCTTCAGAGAAAAAGGAATCATTTCCAGATATGACTTATGAATAATGAGATCTTGTGAATTGACTTTCACTATTACATTATGTGGTTAAGCTTGCTTTCCACGTGAAATGAAAGCAATGAGCACCTGCAATCAAGGAGGAAACTAGGATTGATTTTATTAATAACCTGAGTCCATATTCATTTGGTCATCATAATTGATATATAGTATCTTTTATGGGGACATCATAATAGTGTCATAAAAATTAGCTACAGGTTGACTTATTATAACCAGTGATGTGTCAATGGAAATAATGCTTATTACAAGGAAAGAATTCAAGTCATAATTTAGCCCCACCTGGATGCATTTTTTCTTTGTATAAAGTCTGCAATATTCTACTTGTGTTTGATCACTTGGTTTGGATTTTTTAAAGTATGAAAACAATCTGAACCTCAGATAAGCCTCTAACATGAGTCATTTTTTTATTGTAAGCCATGAACACATTGAAATCACTAATTAGAAATAATGAGGTTTAAAATCATGTCAATCATAAAAATAATAATGGAATACGTTTTTCACTATAGTCACACAAACTATTTCTTTAACTGTTAGTTTCAAAGTTAATAAGCATATGTTAGATAATATATAAGTACTTTGCCCCAATGTGTTTTCCCAATGTAAAGCAAAATAAAAATTTGCTAAATATGTTAGCTTTCTATTACTTTAAATTGTTTTGAATTTGTAAAGAAAGATACTACAGTTGTAAATATTATAGTAGTAAGTAATATAACAGTAAATCAATTGCTATGTAATTTATAAACTTACAAAGAATCAATGTTATATAAGGGAATTTGTAGAAGAACATATCAAGGATTTCTTGATAAACAATGTCTATCCTGGTCACAATAAAATCCGCTGAAAATTTCAAGATCTAACCTCTAAATTTATAGACACCAGTTTTAGACGATTAGATAAATCAAGAAATTTTGTAGCTCTTACAACACACCATTTGTTACCTTCAATAGAGACTGCAGAGAATGATTTGCTATGTTTCCTAAACATAAAGACTGTTCTGTTGACATCCAGTCTGACACAAGAAGAGATGATGTCCTGCTACTTTTATGGCAATCATAAAAGAACTTTAAGTCCACAGTGATTTGTGTAGGTTAGAACTTTCTAAATTTTTAGAACACTTAAGAGTTTTCAAAGGAATACGATTGAAATACTGTTTAACATTGGTGAATACTGACTATCCTAAATTTAACTCAGTGAAAACATATATTTTCGCTCATATATTAAAAATAAGAGATAACTAGCAAAATGATCATTTATATCATACAAAATATAACATATAAAAAGATAACATCAAAATTGTCCTTAGAATACCTTTGATTTTTTTGCAAAGTATGAAAGGAAATTCATTTTGTGTTGCTACTTTGCCAGAATAATTTTACAAGATAAAGAAAAATGAAAAAGATGTTTTTAATTTGTAGTAAAAGGAGAAATTCTACATCCATTCTCATTCTAAAACTATAAGTGTAACATGTATATAAAACAATTTTTACAATCCCAATAAATTTAACCCTCTTGAAAATAATTTTAACATCCACATTTGACATGCCGATCTGGGGAGCTCTCCAGGTGTTCTCCAAAAGAGAGTGAATCCTGTTGCATATAAATGAAGTGTTGGGTCTGAGAACTGTGAAAACTATGTTTTCCTACTACCACATAGACGTTATATTTTAAGAATGATCTTGTCCAATCTTTGTATATGTACCTCAAAAAAAAACAGTGATGGATAAAAAAAATAGACAAGTTACTTGAACAACAGTAATACAATTCTCTCCTGGGATTCTCAATTTTAAGAATTTAGAAAATAGATCTATAAAATACAGAGGCTTGACTTTCCATTGCAATTTAAAAATCCCACTTGGTCCAGTTTTCTCTTATTCTGGAAAGTTCATATAGTAGAATACAATGAATCTAATGCATAGGAAATGAAGAAGACAATTATTGGGAGCACCGTTCCTTAATTTTGCATTTATTTGGAGTTTTCCAGAGACAGAAGTTATTTGGGTTTTAAAATTTATATATAATATAATAGTTGATTTGGGCATAGTGAGGAAGAACATTGTCTCAATGATGATGAAAATATTGCACAAAATGATTGAAAATAATTGTTATAATATTGAGACTTAGATATGTACAAAATGAAAATAAAAACGCATGTAATATTGAGAAGTCTAATTTGGGGATATAATGGAGTACTTACAAAGGATCATGAGAGTTCATGACTAAATGAAGCAAACTCATGTTTGACTTCTGTATTATTATAAAATGATATTTGTGATACTGTATCTGTTCTATTTCTCCTTGAGATTTTGTGGGTTCTTATCTTCTTTGAGCAAAAAGTAGAATCAATACTTACATTGCATCTATATTAAAATAAGATGATATATAATCGTGGTGTAGAAGAAAGCCTGTACATAATCGCTAGAAAAGCAATTACCCTCATTAAAATGAAATTATTCCATCCAGTTTACCTTCTTAAAAGTAAATATTCTTATAAATGAACTAGAAATGAGTTTAAATAACATTTTATTTAAGTGTTGTTAATCAATATTTAGCCTTTTTAGACATCACCATGTTCCTTTATCACCGAGATAAATCAGTTTTTAAAAACCTTGTTATTGGGGTTGGGAATGTGTCTTAGTGGTAGAGTGCTTGCCTAGAAAGTTGTAGAGTGTTAGCCTTGAACACAAAGATGATCAAGGAAGTGCCCAGGCCCTGAGTTCAAGCCCCAAGATTGGCCAAAAATAACAAAACAAAAACAAAAACCTGTTATGTTACAACAATAATTGTCATTAAAATTAATAAAAAATTCTCAACAAATTATAGCATATTGTGGATATATTTAGAATATAAAAAGATAATTTATCAACGCGGCCAATGAGTGATATCTTCATGTAGTCTCGTGATTTCCATTCAGAAATATTTATTTCAGAGTATTCTTTAAAGAAATATGAAACTATGATTAACACCTGTCAAATTCCTTTAAATATTTTACTTTCAACATGTCACAATCTCCAGCAGTCACTCTTTAAAAAGCTTCATTAAAACATAATGTACACTAAAAGTCTTATCTCTTTTAAGTGTACTGTGATGTTTTAAAAAATTCTGCTATATATTTAAAATGATACAAGTCAGACTTAAAACTTAGTTTTATTTTTCTTAGTGAAAAACATCACACTTTGCACACAAAACAATTTTCTGTTTCATACTATATATTCTTAAAAATATCTAAAAGTGATTATACTATTTCTTTTAAAGTGATTTATGTGATGGTAAAACTGATAGTTAAATTTTCATTCTCTCCCAAAATACCTTATTCATTTTACATATGATTTTTCTTGTAATACTCATGAGGAATGTTGTTAAAAACACAAGAAATAAATCTTTAACACCATTTAAATATTATAAAATGTTATTCCTCAACTGTAATGCAAGTGAAAATAAGATCTCCCCAAATGTGTATTGTTACATTTTTAAAATGCCATAATTACAATGTTAATGAATGCATTTTGACTTGTTAGTTTTTATTGCAAACCCTAACTCATTTATCCAAAGATTTTTTTCTTTTTCTCTTTCACTTTTTCTTTTTCTTTTTTTCATCTTAAATGGAGCTTGAACTCATTGTCGGAGCTCTACCACTTGAACTAGATCTCCCTATCCTTTTGCTGGTTAGTTGAACATGGAGTATCTCAGACTTCGTTGCTCAAGCTAATTCCAAATTGTGGTTCTCTAATTTAATTCTCTTGCATCACTAGCATTGCAGACATGAGCCAACAGTGCACATCAAAACCAAATACTTAAAATATTAACATTAGCAAAAAAAAAACAAGTACTTCTAAAACCATCAAAAATAATTAGATTCTTTCCTGCTGTAATTTAGACAAATGAAACATTAACATAATTTTTAAAAATCAGAAGGTGATTTTATTCTATATTTAGAATCCTACACCTTCTTGAATGAACACACACCTAATTTGTTTCTTCAAAGGTCAAGAGTAAAGCAATATCCAATTTATGTATCCACGTCTAAAACAAAGATGAAAACTGAGCTTTGTATTACATATCACCAATTCTATTTTCTGTCCCATTATTTCTATTTTATGTTCCCTCCTTGAGAGCTGTATTTGTGGTTGTCTATTTTCATTAATTCCCCAGTTTTCCTACCTATTCTTGTTTCATTTATTTATTGTTTTATATTTGAGTTGTCTTTCATAACCATGTCATATTACATTTTATTGAGGACATTATACATTTTACTAAATTGTTATTATTAATAATAATTTTCAGTGTTTAAGTTGAGGTTAAAGAATATTGCATCAAAAGGCCAGCTAGAGATCAATTGACTGAGACCATACTTTGATGGCTTAGCTGAGTCACAGCATCCTAAAAATGTATATTTATATGTATATGTATATCTTTCTATCTATCTATCTATCTATCTACCTATCTATCTATCTATCTATCTATCTATCTATCTATCTATCTATCTATTTATCTATCTATCTATCTATCTAACTATCTATCTATATATCAAAGGAAGGCATGCCACCACAGTTTTGTTGATTATGGGCTAACTAATAATTAATCCAACAGGATGTCTTATTTAAGGGGAACAAGTGGGTGATTTAAAGTTAATATGGCCCTGAAATAAGAAACAAGGCCAGTTTTTCATCATAACCCTCCCCACTAATTTTGAGGTGCCCAGAACTTATACTAATTCAGTTTTCATCTCATAAAATTCTTTTAAATTACAATTTTTTTGCTTACTCATGAATTTATTTCCTATTTGCCGTTTTTTTGTAACCTTAGAAAGATGTATCTTTAGTTTCTTCTTTGAGCTCCAAACTGCTATTCAAATCTTTCTTCCAGAATTTAACTTGAATATTAATTTGGTAGAAGAATTGTTACCTCCATGAAGAAATGCACAACATTTCTGGCTATAAAAGAAATGCAAATCAAAATAATATTGAGATTCCACTTTACCCAGTTAGAATGTCAATTGTTATGCCATTTAATAATAAGATATGCCCGGGGGATGTGGTCAAATGGGAACACTACTGCACTGTTGGTGGGAGTGTAAACTTGTTCAGCTACTCTGGAAAGCTGTATGGAGGTTTCTCAAAAGACCAAACATAGAGGTCCCCTATCACCCTGGATTAGCACTTCTGGGCATTTACCCAAATGACCACAAACAAGGACATACTAAAGCTACCAGCACAACCATGTTCATTGCAGTGTAATTTACCATAGCTAAGATATGGATCCAACCCAGATGCCCCTAAGTAGATGAATGGATCAAGAAGATGTGGTACGTTGGTGCGGGGGTGGGGGGGTGGGGGGGTGGGGGGTGGAGGGGAGGAGGGGAAGGAATAGGATTGGGATGGGGGGAGGGGGGAGGCTGGGAAGGGATGTGAAGGGTAAACAAAGGAGGAGGCTGCAATGCTTGGTAAGAAATGTACACATTATCCTGCCCATGTAATTGTAACTCCTCTGTACAGTATGTTCACAAATTAAATTAAATTAAATTTTTAAAAAAAGAAGATGTGGTACATATACACAATGGAGTTCTGTTTCCTTCAAAAAGGATGCATTTCCCCATTTATAAGGAAATGGAAAGACCTGGATAAAATTATAATAAGCAAAGTAATGTAGCCTCCCACCCCCAAAAATAGGTTACATGGCTTTCCTAAGTTGTAAAAAATAGAATATGTCTATTATATTTTTAACAGGGAATATCAGCCCAATTCTAAATGCATAGGACAATATATGATGACGTGTGTCCACAAAACTCCAAAAAATGGAAACAAGAGGTTCTTATTATGTCCTGTATGGAATTATATCTTTTTTTTCTGTTTTAGTTTTCTATACCCTTTGTCTTCTTTGTAAGTTTATCTGATCTGTGGAAAGGAAAGGCAATCACAGAAACAGCAAGACAAAGGATAACCTAATGAAACAATGATACTCACTTGATACTATGTTAGAAATGACTATACAACTTGGCAGGGGTGGGGAATAGAAAGGCATAAGCAGGATTAAATGAGGTAGGGGTAGTAGTGTTTTAAAAAATGTACTCATAACCTTACTTATGAAACTGTAACTCCCCTGTTCATGTATGATGATGATGATATATATATATATATATATATACACACACACACATATGTGTGTGTGTGTGTGCGTGTGTGTGTGTGTGTGTGTGTGTGTGTGTGTGTGTGTGTGTGTGTGTGTCTGCAATTTCACCAGAAGAGAATGGGGAAACATCTAGAGTGATAACTCTAGAACTCTGAAATTGAATTTTGGTTTAATCATTCTTGTCTTTGGAAGGTTTGATCTAGATTATGACTGGTCTCTTTATCAGTCATGGCTTCATCTCCCACAGATGGAGGAATCCCTCTTGATTGCTCAATGCCAATTTTATATAGCAACTGGGGATATTTCATTTTAACAATTTTTTGACATTTGATTTTCATCAAGACAATTTAGTTTTCCCCTTTCTCATACTTTTTCCCATATGAACCAACATGATTAATTGAAAAATGTAGGCCAATTTTACATTATTTCATGACCCCATTGCTTAATATTACAAAATTCCAGAGAAGATTTAGGCAATTTGTTGGCATATAACAATTGTGTGAGAGTATTCTAAAAATATATTACATTCCTGATAACCAATATTCTACTTAGATGCAATATGTATTCCCTTTTACATGTTATAAATAATGCCAAATATTATACATGTCAAAACATTGAAAATGGAATGAATGTAATGAAAATGTAAGTAATTATTACAGAGAAAAGGCTTTAGATTTTTTCCAAGTTACAAAATATGTATGAAAAAATTGAATTAGAATGATTGATACATATAACTATCTTTTCTAAGTTAGTAATTAGTCAGAGTAATCATCAAATATTTAACCACTTCCCAATGCTAAAAAGATATATATATATATATATATATATATATATACAAATATGATTCTTACTTGTTTTAGATATCCACTACTTTAAGTAGTTCTTAAGGATGTGATTATTACAGTGGAATATGTGAAAATCGCAATGTGATAATTGTCTTATTGAGAATATTAGGATCAATAATCTGGGTGCTGGTGACACATAGTTATAATCCTAGGTATTCAGGAGATTTAGAATTGAGGAGCCTTGTTCAAAACCAAATATGGTAAACCTCTGAAATATTTTATCTTCAATTAGCCAGAAAATAATCCAGAAGTAGAGCTGTGTCTCAAATGGTAGAGTGCCAGCCAAAATATCATCTAGTATCTATGGATGGATGGCAAAAGGAATGCAGATTCTAGGAAGGCTTTGGGTGAATAGCTCAATCTCTGTGACTAAAACTCTAATAGTTATATGGTCATTATATACAGATAGCACAGTAACAACATGTTATAAACACTATTTGATATCCCAAAGACATTAGTTAAAGATACTTATTTTTAGCATTTAGGTGATTGTATTGAATCAGAGCCAAAGTTTATTCTGCCACCAGAAGACAATTTTAAGTCACACACTCCTTAGAAAATCAAAATATTTCTTAAAGTTAAACAGTAAGCCATGATGCTTCAAGTTTTTTTAAAAATTGTTTTGAACTAACTGTATTCCACAGTTTATGGGCCTACCTTTAGAATTATAATATTCATTGTGCCATAATTATTCAGCTTTATATTAGTCATTATTGTATTATAAAAATTTTAACAAGGTACACTAGTTAATTTCAAAGAAACTAAGTGAAGCTTAATGCTCTATAATTAAATGATTAAAATTTAAAACAAAGCAGATCACTGTAATAGGAATTAAGAAATTTAGTGTTATTAGGCATTTTGGAAAGGCTAATTAGTAGCTTCAAAATCCAAATATGACTAGTTTTTGCTGTTGTATTCAGAATTAGTTATGTGACATACTGGTTCAAAAAATAAGTTCTTTGTTTCTGGAAAAAATTTCTTCCTGGAATTATATATATATATATATATATATATATATATATATATATATATATGAACACACACATAAAGTACCATAATGACCACAAATTATAAAAAGTCATAAGAAATTCCAGTTGAAAATAGAAAATTACTTTTCTATTCTTTTTTTTGTGTGTGTGTGAAAATACCGTATAGAGGGGTTACAATTACATGGGCAGGTAATTAGTACATTTCTTATCAAGCATTGTTGCCTCTTCCTTTGTTTCCCCTTCCCATCCCCCCCAATCCCCCTCCCGCATTCCTCCCTCCTCCCTTACCCTCTCTACCCCCTCCCCCGCCAAAGTTGTAAAGTTCGTTTTTCGACATAAAGGTCTTGTACATCTCATTGTTGCAATGGGTCCACCTGTATTCCTATTTAAACAATTTGTTTTTGCCCTTCCACGCCACAAATTATACCAACATTAAATACAGTGAAAACATGGGTTATACCGTGGAGGAGTTGAATACCAGTGGGAAAAATGTATCTGGATGTTATATGTAAACATTCTAAGAGCATAATATTTAAGTCATAGTAGTGTATGGATCTACAAAATAATTAAATCATATGTCTTAAGACAAATTTAAGTCATAGTAGTGTATGGATCTACAAAATAATTAAATCATATGTCTTAAGACAAAATGCTATCTCACTGTGAAAGTCTATAAGCAGTGTTCCTTTTAAAGACCTCATTGTATTTTCTGCTAGTTTTTTTTATTATTATTCTATTTAAGTAATTGTACAAAGCTCAATCGACCTGTTGGCTGTGAATACAATCTCTCTGACTGAGGTCATCCCTTCGTCACTGGATCTTCATTGTACCTTGATAGCTGACCACATTTAGTTGTTATCATTTTTTATTCCCAAGCTGAAAACAAAATTGCAAGTAGTTGATAAGAAAGGCATGCCTGTCGATTTTTATTGTGCTCCTGTTATGCTTTTATGTTCATCTATTTGCATAGATCATTTTTTCTTCTCTGAAGTCTTTTGTATACATCCTATGAATTTGTCCTTTCCTTATGAATGTTTAGTAAAGGACAAATAGAGTTCTCTGACTCACTAAAAAGGTATAAGAAAGCTGAAGTTTTCAGAAAAAAAAATAGCATAAAAATTAGGTATAGAAATCATTCCTTACTATTATGAAGATAAAAATTTTCACTGAAGTAAAACAAATTGATAAATTTAAAATATTTGTTGACATAATATAGTATATCTCTAGTATACAGACTAAATTAAAAATTAACCCTACATCCTTGGAGTTTGTGTAACACTTTCTTACTCCCTTCTTGATCTTATTTCCCTTTCAAAGTTGAGGGACAGATGATAAATGACAGATTGAAAGAGAGAGATTCTACTTTTGAACCTCCTTCTAATGCTTGACACCAGTTCCATATTTTATGCCTGTCTTATTATGTTAGTTGTATAACAGCTCTGTACAAATGCCAATGGTAGAAGAAAGGTGCTAAAAGAGTGATAAGTGCTGAGCACAGAAGCTGAGCTGAGCTAACAAGGACTTCCTGTCACTGGAAAAATGATAAGAGAAGAAGGTAAAAAAGCTTCCAAAGACTAAACCAGCATGATCAAAGTAAGGAAGCAGGTGTGAAAAGTGTAGGCTTATAATACTGTAGTGATGCAAATTTGGATGAAGCTCAAAGTACCAAAAGGTGGACTGGGAGAAATGTTTCTGTTTATAAGGATACAGCACAAAAGGACTCTCAATTGTCATGTCACAGATAAGATGTAAAAGAGGTTTTCATTTTAGGATGAATGAACAGGGCAAGCTTAGCTTGGGGTTGGCAAAGCTACCCAGAGAAATTAAGCAACTGGATTCATCCATTAATTCTCAGATATTCTTTTCTGGCATGGGTTAGAGAATGCAATGATTATATAATCCTATAATGCTAAAATCTGATAACACTCCTAAAATCTTTCTGATACTGTAATTTTATATGGTTCTAAGTCACCAGCTGAAGAAAAAGATCTGAGAAATTCTCTTAAAATACAAGCATTCCATATTTTCAAGTCATCTTTTTTAAGGGGGCCAGGGGAGTTATAGCAAGCCTGGGCAACATGCTGAGGACATCTGCAGCTAAACATCATAAAGCAGCCCTGAATGTGCTACAAACTTTGCATAAAATGGGGTACCACATTAACTGGAATATGAGAGCACATGTTGGCTTTGTGTGAGGGGAAATCATTGCAGGCAATATTATAGTCACCAACATTTAATTACCCATACAGCAAAATATATAAATCAATCAAGTTAAAGGTGAAATCTAGGGAGACAATGTTCACAGAATATTTCATTGGGCTCATCTATACTTAGTCAAATACTACAGAAACATTTTTCAGGGTAGGAAAATATTTAGGAAGAAGATGTAAAACATGCATTTTTAAAACTTCAAGTTAGCAATCATGTGTCCAGATTGAAGTTGTTGTAACTGAATATCAAGTATTTAGGTGATATTCATCTTCTTGCTTTTAATGAAGGACTTAAATTCTTCATAGAAATTTCATATTTCTTTGCAAACTAGAAAAGATTGTTTATGTCTGAGATTCCCTAGCACATGGGCTTCTTCGCAGCACTTTTGAGAGAGAATTTATAAAAGCTTATTAGCTACTGAGCTTTATAAAGTAAAGACCTCTGTCCAGATGATTAGTTATGCCAACTAAGGACAGTTCAGTATACAGCGGGGGCAAAATATGTATTAAATGAGTTCACATGTTCATTTCATTTTATATAAAATGAAGTCAGTAATTATAGTTGGAGCTAGTAGAAGTAACATTCAAATTGATATTTTAATATTCAAAATAAAGAAAAACAAATAATCGGGTGCCAACCAATGGATAGATAAAGAAAATGTGGTATACATGTATACATAACAGAATATTTTTCAGCCATCACCCCAAAATGAAATTATGTCACTTTACAGGCATATGGATGAAACTGGAGATCATTATGTTAAGTGAAACCAGTCAGAATAGAAACACAAATGTAGGCTCACTCTCATATGCAGAAGGTAACTCTTAACAATAAATAGGAATTTAGAACAAGTTCTGTTCTGCATGGACTCCAGCAGGATGCAGGAAATAATCCTTAGCATCTCAGCCTTCTGAGTAGCTTACAGGTAGTGACATTTAATTATTTTTCCATTGTTGATATGCAAATAACCATATAATGAGTGGCTTAAAGAGACACATATTTATTATCTTACAGTTCTGGAATTCACAAGTATGAAACATGTTTTATTGAGTGAAGCTCAAGTGCTGGCAGCGGCTTCTTTTTTTTTTTTTCTGAAGAATGGACTTTTTCAGCTCTAGAGACCCATCTGGCTTCCTTGATTTAAAGCCCCAGTTATAATTGTGTGTGTGGCCTCATCTTCAGTTCAGCAGTGCAACTTCTCTCTGTGTCTCATTCTCTCTCTCTCTCTCTCTCTCTCTCTCTCTCTCTCTCTCTCTCTCTCTCTCTCTCTCTCTCTCTCTCTCTCTCTCTCTCCTCCTTCTCTCTCTCTCCTCCTTCTCTCTCTCTCCACCCTACTCCTCTTTTTTTCCTCTCCCCTCTCCCCTCTCTCCTCTCTGTCTTCTCCTCTCTGCCTCTCTGTCTCTGTCTGCTATTTTTTTCTTCCTTTTTCAACAAGATAGAACCTTGTGATAACATGGACCATCCTGGACAACCTTTCTACTTCAAAATCTCAACCATATAACCCACTCCCTTTTCACATGCAAGTAAGGTATTAATGGGCTCAGAGGAGAAGAACATTTTCTTTAAGGTCCATAGTTTCTCACAGCAAACTAATTTTATTTAATATTTAAAAACCAGTAGTTATTGATTTGCTGTGTTAATCAAATGTGTAAATCACTGTTTCTTAAAAACCAGCTGTCCTAATTTATCTGATTTCTCTTTGCATTCTGTTTTCTACATTTCTCAAGTTACATAACATAAAAGTTACTTAAAACCTGGTAAATCTTCTTTCTCGCCTCATTCTACTCATCTTTTAAGTAGGAAAATACTGGTAAGAAATGTAGAATGATTGTAGTTCTTGGCATAAAATGTTCAATAAATATTTTGTTATTGCCAGTATGAATATCCAGCAGGCAAGTGTTCCTCTATCGTAAATTTCTTAATGCTTTCTGTGTAGGAAAATTAAACAATACCTTGTTCCCAGGAGCTTAATTGACTTTCTACTTTATGCCTATTTCATATCTACCATAGCCTTCTTTGCATTAAAATACATGAGTATTTTATTGTTCTTTCCAGAAATACATACAAAGCAACCTGGAACTAGGCTGGTATCAGAAATGAGTTAAATAAATATTCTTGTGGCTTTTCCACATTTATATCTAAAATATGTAGTTATAAATATGATTCCTCATTAGTAGAAGGCTTTATTGTGATATTATTATACTTTACATAATTTTTATCTATATTTACTTGCCATCGAGATGCCAATAGACACTTATGTATTCAGAGGTTGATGTCTGGAAAATATTGAAGTGATAAAATAGGTCTCTACCTGACATCATTTCACTTTTGAGTTCATTACTCCATTATAATATGAATAATAGCTTATTAATTCTATAAATGCCTATGTGAAATATTTTGTAGATGATTGAAAATAATAAATAAGCTGGAGAGTTGGAAGGTAATCAACAGCTAAAAAAGTGACCTAAGTTTTAAAAAGCTTAGAAAGGTAACTGCCCCCTGGAATCCCAGTGACTCAGGAAGCAGAAGCACAAGGATCTTGAGTTTCAAGCCAGGCCAAACAAAATACAAGGCCTATTGCAAAGCCAAAATACAATCCAGTGGTAGTTTGCTTGCTATGCATCTGAAAGAAATGAAGATTCGTGAGAAAGGTAAGAAAAACTCTAAGGAAAAGACCATTTCCTGGACACCGACCATGTACTATGAGTGCTTTATAAGTGAAGATCAAACATTTTGCTCTTGTGAACTCTCATCATGTCCCTCATCTATTTCTTCTTCCTTACATATCACCAATTTCTTCAATAATCCACATTAACTGTGTAACCTTGGCTAGTTTAGAATAATAGGGTAACTATTTTTTTACAAGTATGTTTGTGGAAACTAAATAGCATACAGGTTTGTATACTTTGCCTCACAATCTGGTGTCTTGTCTTGTCCATACATACACAGACAGGGATAGATAGATAGATAGATAGATAGATAGATAGATAGATAGATAGATAGATAGATAGATAGATAGATAGATAGATAGATAGATAGATAGATAGATAGATAGATAGATAGACTGACTGACTGATTAATTGATTTCAGGGACTTTCTCCCAGACTGGCTTGGAACTCGCTCCTCAGATCTCAGCCTCACAAGTAGTTAGAGTTACAGAAGTGAGCCACTGGTTCCCAGCTTGACACTAAATCCTTGGGACAGATGCTTGTGAATTTCTGAGCTAATAAATTGTGAACAGTTTGATTGCTGTTTTATTTTAGTGTAGTAGTTTCTGATTTGGTAATAAATCTGAATGTTTTCTGCCTTTTAAAATAAATGAGATTGGTGTATGGAGATTATGTAGTCATGTTTGCAAGCAATTTTCAGAGCATAATAAATATACTTTAGTCAATAACAGGCACATTTTATTATTTACATGGTCAAATGGATAGATATTTGATATTCTCCCTCTCTGTCTCTTTTTATAGATCAAATTTAGCAGGTCTTTGGGATACAACTAGATTTTAGATATTTGATTACTCAAAATAAGACAACCCAATAAGTAAGATCATATTCAAGTGGTAGACTCATATTGTTTAAAATATTCACTCCTGAAAAATTATTATAAATTTCTATTTCAACGCTATCAAATATAATCAGCTGATAATTTTGAGTGGAGGTCTTGTACTCCTTTTATCTCAAGTACAACACAGGAATATAATATAAGCTGTTCATTCCATTTATAGTCACATCTAATTCTTATCTTACAAAGTAAAGCAAAGATTACCATGAACAACATTATTTTCTCTCTTGCCATAAACTCTTCTACTCTTGTTTGCATCCTGACTCGTATAATTATACATTTCCTCACATTACCATATACATTTCCTATAGCATATGTATGCAGGTGATTAAAATAATCAATTTAATATTTTAACAGGTCTACTTGCTTATTCATTAATATTTTCTTCTTATTTGATATCCCTTAATTATTTTTTCTCTCATTTTCTCTCTCCTTCTCACTTGATCTCCCACATACATTACAAATAAAAGTAACATCAGCATAAATAGTTTGATGACACTTTTTCTATGCTCTTTAAATGGAATGTTTTTGTTATTTGTAAATGCTGCAAAGCCTCATACAGTTGTTTTATCTAATGCAAATATTCATTATTTATGTTTAAACAGTTTATATAAATGATCACCTACAATGGTAACAAAAAGTATTTATAACCATATTCGGTTTGATTAAACATTTCTAAAAGTAACAGATAATTTCCTTCTTTCTCCCTTTTGTCCCTCTACTACTGTCAGATCTGCTGACATATTTTTGTCAGGATTTGTTTTGTTGGGATTTTGTGAAAAAAAAAAAAGTATACATTGTGGGCCTTTATCCTGATTTTACCAGTTAACATGTTTGAGATTCATGTTTTTTTTAATCAATCTTTTCTTATTTAATTCCATTACCTTATTAATTCTTGTATCAGTTGGTATTTAGTTTGTTCCCAGCTGAGTATTTTAAGAAAAAAATGTTATTTCAAGCATTACCACACAAATATTTGTAAAACAACTTGTGTCTTTATTTTCCTGCATGGATACCTACATAGGATTGAAGGGCTGAGTGATATAATGTGGTTACTTGCTTAAGAAACCATCAAGCAGGGCGCCGGTGGTTCACGCCTGTAATCCTAGCTACTCAGGAAGCTGAGATCTGAGGATCGCTGTTCAAAGCCAGCCTCAGGCAGGAAAGACCGTGTGTCCAACAAGCCACCAGAAAACCGGAAGTGGTGCTGTGGCTCAAGTGCTAGAGCGCTAGCCTTGAGATGAAGAGCTGAGGGACAGCGCCCAGGCCCAGAGTTCAAGCCCCACGACCGACCAAAAAAAAAAACAAAACAAAACATCATTAAATTTTTTCCATAAAGTTCTTTCATAAAACATCGCCAGCTGTGAAGTTGGAGCCCCAGTTTCTCCAACTTTTTAACCACAATTGATCATGTATTCTTTAATATTAGATACTCCACAGGTTATGGAGTAGTGTCTGTCTCAGGTGCCTTCACTTCCAGATTCTCACTATGGATTTATGTTGAGGGTGTTTTCATGCATTAATTTATTATTTGTGCATTTTAATTTGGGAAATAACTTCTGAAACTGTGTCTTTTTTTGGAAAACATGTGGCCTTTACTCTTTATATTGGATATTAGAATAAGTTACATATTACAGGTACACAGAGCTTGTTTGCATTCACTGTTATTAGGGTTGATACTCTGCATTTTACTGATTAATTGAAAATTTCATCTCATCTAGTTTTCTGCTTCGACTGACTTACAATCACCATTCTCCAGGTCTCAGACTTCTGACTTGCTAGGATTACACGTATGAGCCTCTACTTCCCAAAGAAAGTCTGTATTATTTTTCTGTGAGATTGTATCCTTTTTTTCATCATTGATCATATTTCTCTACTTTGCAAATAGCTAGTTCATTTTAAAGGTTAGAATTATGTAATATTTTTAAAAATTGCCATAATAATTTCCAAATTGTTTATTAGAAGTAAATACTTGCAAAAGTATTGTTGAAATTTGTTCTATCATGCAGATACATTTCTTTAATTTCTTCCTTCCAAGGCTTACCTTTAGCCTTTGTCATTTAGAATCCAAGAGCCTATTGTTTTGTTGTTCTTTTTTGCCAGAATATATCAATATTTTAGGCTTTCTACCATGATGATTCAGATACGACTCCAAGAGAATCAGATAAGAAGTATTTCTTAATTGTTTCTGGTTACTAATGACTCTTTCTTTTAGGCAATACTTCGAGGGGACGCGTGTAGTTTTAACTCACACAATGTTTCAGCACTTAGAAGCCTTTCTCCCTTCTCTTCTAGTATGTCTTCTGTAATTTTGTCTTCTTGAAGTATGTAATAGGTTTCTGCTTGACTTCCTTTCCTGCACTTACAGACAGTGTTCTAGGAGTTATGTGACTAATTTCACTCATCATATCCTGCCTAAACGTTAATACCTGAGAACCACAGATTTTAATATCTTTCCTGAATATTTATCTTTTTCATGCAGGATAGTAAATAAGACTGCTGTTTTCTGGGGTGGCTTGAAGTAGAAACTGTTTTATAGTTCATCTTAGTTTTTTTTTTGCATTTATGATTTACCTTAACAGTAAAACTACTGAAAATTCCGCACACTTACCACATCAATGTTGCATTAGTATTCCATATATAGTGTTATAATAATTAAGTAGATGCTTGAATTTATTAGCATTTAATCAGTATAATGAATATAATAACAGGTCTATGGGTATAAGAAGAAAAGAAGAAATAAAAATATTTCAAGTTTTAAAAATATACATCAGAAGCTTGATCACCAGGTGAATGTCAATATAAAATCAGTTGCAATAACCAGCATACTTCTTTGTGCATACAAATCAAAGAAAGTAAAAGTAACTTAATTCAAACTCATCAAAGAAGATGGAAAGAAGTAAAGTTCACTTTAATTCCACTGGGGAACATAAAAATACGTTTTTACTGTCAGATTATTTGCAAGTTATATTTAAAGATTCCATCTCTGTGAATATTTATATACTGTGAACATGGCTTCTCTTCCAGGAGTCAGAAATTTTTGTTCAGCTGTCACTCACAGTGGCTACTTCAAGACTTATTGCTTTAAAAAAAAGTCATTGAAAGTTTTAGCATCTTTCTTCAAGGACATCTTTCATAAGACACCAAAAATGACTCAGGAGGGGGGGAAGAAACATTTTATGGTCTTTTTTCTCAACAACATAACCTAATAACAACCCATGTAAAATGCTATCATTGTTTTGGGGTTAGGTAGTATTGGGCTAGAGATTTTAAAACATTTTAGAATACAAATACCTGCTTACATAAAGATTCTTATATTTAATTTTTATTTGCCCCCAAACAACAGCTTTACAATAAAAATAATTGATAACACTGTCTTTTCTTTAGGTTAAGTTAGATTGTGTTAGTGACTTATGATGTGAACTTTTCATGTAAAGTATCTGCCTCAAGTGTTCTCAGTCGATTATACATTTACTACTTAAAAATTAAAATGGTATTGGCTTAAATAAAAAGTGCACAATACTGTATACTTACCTAACTACACCCAGTTTCTATAGTATCAGTATCTTCAGTTAGTACTGAATGCTGTATATTACTGTATAATACTGTATAATACTGTATAATGAGCCAGGATTAGCATGTTGTTTTTAACCAGAATCCCAAGTGCATTCACATTTTCTCTTTATCTTATGTATTTTTCTCTTCCAGAATCCTATCTAGGACACTAATTTATTTCATTGTCATATCTTTTCTGAGTTGAATATGAGACTTTTCAGATACTTCTTGCTGTTATAAAGACAGTATAGAAGAGAAAAACTGTCTAAGTATTTGTAGAGTAACTCTCTTTTGGATTTTTTACTCTTAGGATCAAACTGATTTGAAGTATGTTTTCTAGAATGTCCTAGTATTAAACTGCTAGTTTTATCTCATCAAGTCTAGTACAAGATAAACATCACTTAACTCTGGCTGATGTTGGGCTTAATCAATTGTATGCAGTAACCAAAAAGTTATGTCCTCTCTATCCTAATTTACTATTTGAAAGGAACTATTTATGTACAACTCACACTTAATGAATAGGAATGATAAGCTACTCCCTTGAATAAGAACAACTACAGACATTTTTAGGGTATTTCTCTATTAGATGATTCTCTTTTCTACTATATATTTTCTAATATTCATTTATAATGTTACAGACCCATGGATATTCATTTTATGCTTTGGACTACATGATTTATTTTTACTCAATTTTTTATTGGTCACTGGAAACTTTTTCAATGATTTTTATATATCTTCATCAGTCTCCCATTGTAGAATGTGAATTTTATTTTTTTTTGGGGGGGTCCGGTTGTGGGGCCTGAACTCTGGGCCTGGGTGCTGTCCCTCAGCTCTTCAGCTCAAGGCTAGCGCCCTACCACTTGAGCCACAGCACCACTTCCGTCTTTTTTCTTTTTGCTTATGTGGTGCTGAGGAATCGAACCCAGGGCCTCAGACATGCAAGGCAAGCGCTCTACCACTGAGCCAACTTCCCAGCCCAGAATGTGAATATTTTTTAAACCACTCTTACTTTCTAGAACTGGAAGATCCTTCAGGGCCATTTTCATGATTTCATCACTTAGTCCTAATAGCAATTTCTACATAGTGCTATTGGGTATTATGGGATGATTATATTTTTTGTTCAACTTTAATGTTCTCCAGTGCAATTATCTCTGAAGTTCCATTTTTGAAAGATTATATTTTTAACATAATTCTTTTAGTGTGTATTGTACTAAAGTATATCCCTTTCTTGAAGGATCAATTTTAGGTCTTTCCAGAAATTGTGCCTAACTACCTTTTACAAAGCCAGTGTTTGGTTTGAGCTGATTGTTACCACTTTCCTTAAAATTGAAGACCTTCTTATTGTTGCCACTGATGTCACCACTTTCCTGTCTCATATTAGTGATTTATGTGCCTCTCTCTTCTCATTCTTTCTCTCTTTCTCTCACCCCTCTCTTCTTATTTCCCTCTCTCCTTTCTCCTGTCTTCATTTCATACTTGATAAATGTTTTTTCACCTTACTTGTAATTTTTAATGAAAATGTATTATATTCATTTTAGGATTTTAATTTTGTTTCTTTAAATTTCTTTTTTATTTCCTTTTTTGTTTTTCTTCCCCTTTAGTGTGGTAGAATTGTAAAGACTAAGTTACTTACAATGCATCTGTTTTTATTTTAAATATATTTTATTGTAAAGATACTGTACAAAGGGGTTACAGTTATATGACCAAGGTAATGAGTTCATTTCCTATTGAGCATTGTTACCCCCTACTTTGTTTTTCCCCTACCATCCCTTTCCTCCCCACCTCCCCAACTTCTCTCACTCCCCCTGCCCCCACAAAGTTGTAAAGCTCATTTTCAACATACTGTCTTGTACATTTATCTCATTGTTACAATGGATCACCCTGTATTCTTATTTTAGCAGTTATTTCTCTTACCCTCCCCAAATTAGAAAAATGTATACACAAGAAACAGGACACTGGAATCAAATACAGTGACAACAGGGTTTTTTTTATCTTGTTCTTTTTAATGTACTTATAATGTACTATATGTTCTTTTGTTTCTTTGTATGAATCTGTTTTTTGAATGTGTATGTTCCTGCAACAAAATTTCCGGTGCATTTTTTAAGATTTCTTCCCATAAACACTAAAATTTTTAATTTTTTAGATATTTTTGTATAGATTTCTTCCCAACAATCAGCCTGTGTAGGTTACATAGTTTTTTTCCTCACTTCCTGAACATCTGGAAATTTATCCCCAGTTTTCTGTAATTGATTCCTAGTTTATTTCTACAGTAGTCAGAGAAAAAGATAACAAAAACTGTATAATTTTTATTGCTTTAAACTTTTTGAAATGGGTGCTTTGCTTTAAAATATTCCATATGAGATTGAAGAAAAAAGTGGCCTTTGTAGTTTTGGGATGAAATGCACACACATTACAGCTAGAAATATGTGATTGCTATGTTATTTCCATACTGATCTGACTTAACTGTGTGTATTCATTATCTAGGAAAGCATGACTAAAACTATAATAGTGATTAACATTCCTTCTTCCTAACCTCATATGTTTTAATGTTCTGTAATTAGTTAATTATACAATTTTTAACACATGTTTTCTGCTAGACTCCACTCCTGTGTTACTACATACTACCCATCTTCATTCTTGCTGAACTTCATTATACTGAAATGTTTGCTTTATTCCCCTGTAATTACTATACCAATTGAATCTTATTTCTTATTAGTGCTAGCATGTTCTTTAGTTTGGATGTTGAATATTTCCCAGAGGATCACGTATTACAGGCTTAATTTTCAGGGTAGTTCTGTTGGGAGATAATAAAAATGTTTAGGCAGGGTATGCCCACGGAAGGGATTATAAGAGTCACTTCCATCATTTTGTTTCTAACTCCAAGTTGATTTCATGAGCAGTTTGTTCCACTACATATTTCCTACCTTTGTTATCCCTTTATTCACTGGATAACCAATCTGGCCTATCCACTATTTTTGTAAGTTAATTGACTGAGGTAATTTTGTAATAGTGACAGAAGATTGACTAATACAGGATGAAATATACCATCTCTGATTTTCCCAGTCTGAGTCACATTATTTAAAGTTCATTTTCTATAGACAGAAGATAGGTATTTTTGCATTTTTTCTCATGGGCAATCTCTGTCTTGTATTAGTGTTTTCATATTTAGATGTATTACTCATACAGTTCAACAAGTTCAAACCAGATTTCATTGTAATTTTAGTTCCCCCTCCTGCCTTTTATAAAAAATATTTTATCTCTTCTCACAGCATATTAATGTATTAGTGTTTAATTTTAAGTATGTATTCTACTATTTACTATGCAGATTTATTGAATATAAAGCTGTCTTCAAATAATACTATAGAGAATTTTTAGATCTTGTCATATTATATATAATATCCACCATTAGAAACTACACTTTGAGGTATGAATTTTGATGTTCCTTCCTCTGTGCTAGCAATATGCATATGATATTCTATTAATACTGGACAGTGTCAGTGACACAGATTCTAGTGAGCACATCATGAGGATACCCAGACATGACAGTGTACTGTGTGCTAGGCTATAAAGGTTTGTAAATTAGAGCATTTTGTACATTTTGATATTTTAATCTTCTTATTAAATGGTACTTTAATCTTGTTATTAAATGGTACTTGATGACCATATGTGGTTCTGACTGTTGATTCTTCATTTTCCCCTTCATAGTTCCGGTTGCATGGCTGTCATTCATTTCACTTATATTCATGTTGTAATTGCCCAATGTATTTTTACTTTTCTCATTTAAATGAGTTTATTTTAGATAGAGCAAGAAAAATAAAAGATATTTGATTTTACTTTCCTTATCCCCTCCAGTTATTATTTAGATCTGTGACCTTAACGCATACAATTTTTCTTCTGTCTGAAACGATGTTCTAACATTTCACACAGGGCAGACATTGTGATAATACATCTCTTAGATTTTGTTCATCTATAATACTCTTCATAATGTTTAAAAAAGGTATTTTTAGAAATAGAATTTTAGGATATAAAAAGATATTGTTAATTAAGTATTTTACTTCAGGTTCATTTGGCCTGTAGGGATGCTATTGAGAATTGTGTTAAAAATCTTTGCCGTGTTCCATTGTGTTTGTCTAACTTATATCTTTTCACTGGCTTGTTTCAATATTCTTTATCTTAGTGTTTTTTGAGTTTGAATATGAGATGCCAAGACCATAAATTTTTCATGGTTATTAAATGTGTTTTTCTTGAAGTACTATATTATGTTATGTTTTCTTTTTTCCACTCATTATGTGAGACATTTGGATGGTGTGATGAAAGAAAAGAGAATAATTTGCTTTCTTCAGCTGGCATAAGACTTTAGCAATGTCTTTTGCTAGAATAGGTAGGAAATACATAAAGAAGAGTATTTCTGTCCTTTATACACAAAAAATATTCTTTTTCTGACTTGCTACAGGCGTGAACAGCTTTTCTTAGACCCCTAGCTTGTGATTCTAATGTAGTCCTAGATATAGAAACTTTCTCTTAAAAATGTAAACCCAGAGATGTTTTCCACTTTCATACTTACCCATATTTTATCTTCTTACTACTTCTTCTTACTACTAGCTCATTGTGATTTCTATTTCAGGCTCTTCTAGTGTTGATTCTTCAGGTAAAAGAAATTAATTGATTTTAGATATTGTTTCAAGTGATGACTTGCATTCTCTCAAATGTCAGTGCTGATACTAGATGATCGCAATCATATATTCTGAGAACATCAAATATTGCCATGATTACTATACCACAAAAGATTATAACAAAATGACTAATATACTATGTCCTTTCTTAAAAATTGTATTTATGTACAACCACTGAGTTCTACATCCTCAGCAAGGTCTTAGAACACAGTAATGATTCAGCTTCACCTTTGCTTTGTAGAAGCTTCTAACATGTTACCCAAACTTTTAGGTTTCGATCAATAGTTTTTACAACTGTAAAATTAGCCCTTCATCATCTCTCCTATTATGGTGTTTTCACTCAATAAGCAATTTTATTACTCACTTACAATATATATAGATCTAAACTAAAAATAGAAATGATAAAAATAGCAAAAAGTAGAAAAATGTTTACAAATAGTTGTTAGAACTTAAATAGTAGAAAGAGACTTAAGAACATTTCTCAATCTTATTTACTGTTGTTTTTTAAGCCTATATTTTGGACAATTTGTCAGGGCATTTTGTAATGGTTGCTTATTTATTGAGCATCTGCTACCTATTATCCTCAATATGGAAGTCATTTGGTCCAATTTACACTACTGATTACTGTAAATTTCTCAGGAACTTTGGCAAGAGCCTACAAAAATCCTTCCTGTGTTAGGATAATCTTCCTGACATATTTTGAGTCTTCTATTTTATGCTGTAATTGCAATTTGTGTTACATTATTAAGGTTTATTTTTCAAATAGTACATAAACATCAACAGACACTTTACTTAGTGGCAAAATAAGAATCTCTTTGACCTGAAGTAGGAAAAGAAAGGATAAAATGAAGCTGTAATACTGATTTTGGAATAACTTCTCTATACAATTGTTCTTGCAATCGGCAAGTTCAAGAGATGACTTTAAGTTAGCTCTGAGTTAAGAACTTCACTTGAACAGCTCACTTACCTGTCATTTCTCAGAACACTGAATTTATGTCACTTTTTGTGTCTATGCTTCCAATCCAGAAGATGTGATATGAGGGAGAAAATATGAATCTGTTTCAAATTCCATTTTCTTCCACTATCTTTTAAACTCGAGATTTTAACTTAAATTTGTCACACAGTGTTTAGATCAATAGCCTCACAAAATACACTCACAAAATATTTCAGTTTCATTTTAGACACAATTATACTGTCACCATTCACAATTATTTTTTACAGTTGAAATTGTTTGTTTTCTTCTGGATTATAACATAATAAATTTGCATACTTGACATCAAGTAAAGAATGTATACAGATGCCTATGCATTAAACCAAAGCACATTTTGGGTATACAGTTTGTTGAAATTAGATTAGTAATGAAATGTTTGCATAAATATTATTAATTATCCCCAAATTTCTGTTTATTCCTTTTGTACTTTCAAAATCAAGAACTTTCTGACTTAAGTGTTAGAAATACTTGACTCTAAAATTGGAGACATTTCATAGCCTATTGTTTTAATTCTACTATGAGTATACATGATGTGTGTGAGCCATGAGTCTTAAATTGTATTTTCTTGGGCTGGGAAGGTGGCTCAGTGGTAGAGCACTTGCCTTTACATGCCTGAGGCCCTGGGTTCGATTCCTCAGCACCACATAAGCAAAAAGAAAAAAACCGGAAGTGGTGACGTAGCTCAAGTGGTAGAGTGCTAGCCTTGAGCTGAAGAGCTGAAGGACAGTGCCCAGGCCCAGAGTTCAGGCCCCACGACTGGACCAAAAAAAAAAATTGTATTTTCTTCATTTACTGCCACATAACAACCTTTAAGAACATCTCTGATGGTAAGAAACTATTTAACAATTATAGCTTTTTCAGTTTAGGATTATAAATCTAAAAAAAAAAAACCCAAAACCTGGGTACATTGAAAAAAATATACTCTCAAAAATGCAAATGAAATGTATACCTCTTTGCAAAGTGACAGTTAAAATATTATTACCTTCAGAGTTGAAGGTTGATAACACAACACATTTTAATAGACATCCTGAGACATAACTTCTGTTTGTAAATATACTTCATCCTTATTAAACTTAGGCCTTCTCAGGGAACGAAATGCCAACTATAAAAATCACTTAATTTATACAACTTTTTATGTTAATCTTTAAATTTAAAGCACTTTTCTACTTCTTAGTCTCATTGCTTAAAACCTATCTAGAAGAGATCATGCAAGTCAATATTTTTCCAAACTAAGTTTTGTAAACACTTGTGCAAGTACTGGCCCAATGATTACAGTATTCAACAGTTTAAATATTTGGAAGTGCAGTGACTAGTATTTTTATTATAAAATTATACTTTAGAAAGTGTCAATTTGTAAGAGTTTAATTACACCAGTTAACTGTGGAATTGCTTAGTTACCAAGTTACCATAAATTTGACTCCATTTTATACAGCTCACAATTTGTTTTTCAGGCCACTTATTATGCTGATTGACTTTGATCTGATGTCTACATGTACAAACTAAAGGATCTGTGGTACAGAAAAATGTACTCAGTTATTAACTTTCTTCTGTTCTGCAGTAATGAAAGTGACTATATTTTTAATGTAAATTTCAGAGGCATGTTCTATTTTTCTTTGAATGTTGAGTGTTTTCATATATAATTCTAAAAGGAAATTGATTTGTTTTTGAAACAATTATTGCAAAGTGACTCTTCCATTTATTTTCAGTTTCCTTAAATAGTTGTACAAATGAGTTTGTTGCTGTTGTACAACAAAGAAGTGAAGTACATCTTGATCATTGGCTTGATCCAAAGGGACTCTTGAAAATGGAGACATTATAACAACTTAGGCAACTATGAAGCTTTCAAAAAGATATTTTCAGAGCAATTTGTTATTCACTATTCCCCTTTAATTTCACTAGTAGTTTAAAAGAAATAATCTCAGGCCCTTTTTAGCAATATTATATACATTCATAGAAATAACCTGAGCTCTGAATCAGTTTGAGCTCAAATCCATTGTTATCCCTCACTATAAAGCAGACTGTTCAATTTATTCTGTTCTTACAGGAAAAGTTTGTAAAGATTCTAGAAATTATATTAAAGAAAACAGCTTAAGCACTCCTAAATTCATCAGTGGATGAGGTGGTTTCCTCTGTCACACTTGTATCATGTAATTCAACATAGTAGGAAAGGAAATGAAGCTCACTCATATGTTAGAGATGAAGTATACTCTGGACATAGAAAAGACTGAATTGTTAATATCAAGATAGAAATGTAACCAACTGTTCTTTTCTTATGGCGATAAGATCAAGAATAGGTCAATTAGTCTTCATTCTTAAAAAATTGAAGAAATTCAGATTTACCAGTTTTAGAAAGAAAATTGAACCAATCATGTTATTAGAAGAATGAGAGGGTTTTATTCCTTGAAATATTAGAAAAAGACTTGAAAATAAGCCGGTTATGGTAGCTCATGGTGGTGTTTCAAGCTACTGACTGAAATTGAAAGAATTGGTATTGAAAGACAATTCAAGCAAAAAGTTTATAAGATATCATCATAATCAATTAAAATCTGAATGTAGTGGTCCTTGTCTGTAATCTTAGAAACACAGTTAAGAATAAGAGTAAGACCCTGGGCTGGGAAGGTGGCTCAGTGGTAGAGCGCTTGCCTTGCATGCCTGAGGCCCTGGCTTCAATTCCTCAGCACCACATAAGCAAAAAGAAAAAAGCCGAAGTGGCTCTGTGGCTCAAGTGGTAGAGCGCTAGCCTTGAGCTGAAAAGCTGAGTGACAGCCTCCAGGTCCAGAGTTCAGGCCCCACAACCGGACCCCCCCCCAAAAAAAAAGAGTAAGTCCCTATACCAAATATAACAAAATAAAGATTGCTTGTGGCATGGCTCAATTGGTAATATGCTTGCTTAACAATTCAAAGACACTCAGTTGTTAGTTCAAACCTCAGGACTGACAAAAATAAAAGAGGAACACATATTAGAATATTATAAAAGAAATATTGTCTAGTACTCATATTACAAATAGAATCCTATTAGAGATCATACTAGTTTTCCTTCTGATTTCTTAACACAAAGGTAATATTGTTTTCAATAAAAGAAACAGAATGCTATTAATTTTCCAGTATCATATTATAACTGAGGTAATATTTGAAAATTTAGATTCTCATGTATGAACAAGAAACACACAAAATCAAACAATCTTCACCAATTTATGAATTAGTAAAACTAAGAGACATTGAAATAACAAAATTATAAATATTGTTCAATGAAAATATTGTGAAAGTGTATTTCTTTATTGAGTAAAAAGTAAAAAATATTCAATAATTAAAACAACAGCATATTTCTGAGTACAATTAAGAGAGAGAACAAATAACAGAAGAGCAGAGACATGATATTAGTTTCTAGATCATTCACATAACTGTAATTATTTTGGAATAATTCTTCTCAGTCATAATGTTCAGCAAAAGGGCTGTTTAAGATGAAGACATTTTTTACAAGATTGCTAATCTAAATTTTATGAATGAACAATTTATTTTCATTTCCTTTTTTAAAAAATTATGTTATTTTATTTTATTTTTATTGTAAGAATACCATACAGAGGAGTTACAATTACATGGGCAAGATAATGAGCACACTTCCCACCAAGCATTGTTGCCTCTTCTTTGTTTCCCCTTCCCATCCCTTCCCATACTCCCCCCCTCCCCGCACCTGATCCTCCCCCCACCCTCCACAAAGTTGTAAAGTTTGTTTTTCGACATAACGACTTGTACATCTCATTGTTGCAATGGGTCTACCTGTATCCCTAGTTAAACTATTTGTTTTTTCCCTTCCCCTCCACAAATTATACCAACATCAAATACAGTGAAAATATGGGTTATGCCATGGGGGAGGGACATACAAGGCAACAAAGAAATCATCTTATAAATATGTTAGAAACCATTGCATGAAAGAAAAACAAAAAACAAAAACATTTGAATACTTATCTTGGGGTTCATTCCCCTAACATCAGCTTATCTGACCTTTTCTGCTTGACTCAGACATATACTAGTTATTGCAAATAAGGTAAACCATGGGACCTATGTTTCTTTGGGCTTGGCTTACTTCACTGAATATAATTTTTTCCAAGTCTTTCCATTTCCTAACAAATGGGGCAATGTCATTCTTTCTGATGGAGGCATAGAATTCCATTGTGTATATATACCACATTTTCTTGATCCATTCATCTACTGAGGGGCATCTGGGTTGGTTCCATATCTTAGCTATGGTAAATAATGCTGCAATAAACATAGTCGTGCTGGTAGCTTTAGTGTTCCCAAAAACAAATCTTCAAAGAAACAACTGCCCAATAAATAAGTGGGCTAAAGACTTAAAGAGAAACTTCTCAAAAGGAAAGAAGGACGGCCAATAGGCACATGAAGAAATGCTCAACCTTTCTAGCCATAAAAGAAATTCAAATCAAAACAACATTGAGATTCCACCTCACCTCAGTGAGAATGGCTATAATCAAGAACTCTAACAACAACAGATGCTGGAGGGGATGTGGGCAGAAGGGAACCTTACTGCATTGTTGGTGGGAGTGTAAACTTGTTCAACCACTTTGAAAAGCAGTATGAAGGTTCCTCAAAAGACACCACATAGAGCTCCTGTATGACCCAGCAATCCCACTTTTGGGCATTTACACAAATATTTTCATTTCCTTTATGCCCTCATATATTTATTTTCATTTTTTACTCTAGTAAAACATTGGTGTTCCCTTAGAATTTAACTTTTACTATAATTTATCTTGTATCATAATTAAGTTCCAAGTTCCAATTTCTCAAAGTATGAGGTAACTTTCAATGATCATATAACTGAGATTCAGAAACCTATTTGATGCACAGTTACCATGTATTTTTTTTACATTTGAATCCAAATCATCATTCAAGTTCTTTAAAATTTAACACAAAACTCATCAAATACTTGTGGCTCAAGTCTGTAATCCTAATTACTTATTAGGCTAAAATCACAGGATCCTGGTTCAAATCCAACCCAGAAAGGAAAGGCTATGAAACTTTTATCTCCAATAAACCACCAGAAAACCAGAAGTAGAGCTGTGGTTCAAAGTGGAAGAGTGTTAACCTTGAGCAAAAGAGCTCAGGGACAGTGCCCAGTCCCTGACAAAAAAGAAAAGCAAGCACAAAACTTGTGTACAAACTTTCTAGAGTAAAACTAACCGACTTCCATAAAAATTCATATCTATTCTATTTCTCAAAACTCTTACCAGTATCAATAATTGTCAGATCTTGATGTGGAAATGGATTAGCTGATAAATTAATTTTTTCTAGGATCAGTCATTTAGGGAATGTAATTCCTCATCAACAACAGTATGACACACTAGTAGATATAAATCAGTAAGCGAGTCTTATTACAGCCTAAGGGCTTCTTCTGTAATTGTTCTCACATTTTAATTCTTACTGCATAACTGAAAAACATGAAGAGAATTATAGCAGCACAGAATGCCATGCATCTCTTAGATATGTTCGTGCCCTCAATTCTGTGATAAAAGTTAGATGCTTTTAGGACGTGTTCCTTTACTTTACTGGTGACATTTTCCTAATGTGCAGAATGTGATAATGAAAAAAAAATGAGTATTTCATGGCCACTCTTTGTCATCCCTCTCTATTCTGCTCTACAATCAACTTTCTAAGTCTTTATAAGTGAGTTAGAATATGTATGGTTTGTCCTTCTTTATCTGGCTTCTTTTGTTTAACCCATAGTCCTAACTTTCCTCCAGCTTGCCACAAGTGGAAAGATGCCGTCCATTTCACAATGGAATAATAATTCTATACTTATTTTTGAATCCCCGTTTTGACTTTTGATGGCCCCTTGAAGGAGAACTAACACATTATGAACCTTGTTTTCACCACCAGCATATTCAGTATGCAAGTGTGGACATTTGATGCTCATCAAAATTAAAAAAAAACAATAATAACCTTTTGTTCTGTACTTTTTAGATTCAACAATTCATGGGCTTGATATTGCAATAATATTTCCAAAATAAAAAAGAGCATGCTTAGAAAGTGATATAAGCTAAAAGGGAACCATGCAAAATGGATTGAAGATGATTTTGACTGCTTATAAGCTGCACTGTCATGGGAAAATGTCTTCCTTATTAAAATGATTTGCAATAGAGATGTTTAGCTTAAAAGATGAAGTGACCCAAGCATATTAGTTGGTAAAATATATCACTAGCAAAAACAAGTATTAGATAACTCTGAGGTAGAGATTCCACACATCCATAAAAATTCATTTCTAAATCTGTTTTTAACCATAATCTCCCTTTAAAATATAATATTAAATAACTTCAGAGAGAAAAGCAAAAGCATAAGGAATTGCGATGAGGTAGAATAAATATATTACTAAAACAAATAAAATCAAAACAAAATCCAACATTTAAAAACTCTTGGAATAGAACTTACCAAACATATTTATAATTTCCTTTGTACAATTAATAGAAAATAGAAAATAATGATATATTTGAGAATGAGAGACACACATTGCAATGTCCTGAGTGCTGTAAATTTAGTTGGTTTGATGCAGAGAAATATACCATATTCAGCTTATTAATTTTTATGCCTTAGAAAGAGTTGTAATTTATAATTATGATTATTATCATGTCATAGATTCATTTGAAAATATTCTTTTATAATTTCCAGTTCATTACCATTTCCTGTAGTGTTAAATTTTAATTATGATAAGTAAAGTAAAGGCTATGAGGACAATTTGAGGATTAAAGAGAGTCAGACATTAAGACAAATTTGGCTTGAATTTATTATGGCAGACCAGTTTTCAAAGGGCTCATGTAAATTGGAGTCCAATAAAAGATCATCTGAATTAAATAAATTGGAAATTAGAAAGCAAAGCCATTAGAGTTTTTCATAAACACCCAGTTGTTAATGGTACTTATATAATACGACAATGAGGCAATAGAAAACAGAATTTTTTAGAAAATATAGTCCTAGTATCTAAAAACTTTCTCATGTGTAGTACTCTGTCAACAGGCTTCTAGAGATATTAAAGTGATAAAAAGGATACATTTTTATATTCAATTGAAAATGTAAAAATAAGACAGGCTTAGATTACAGGCTTAGGCCTGTAATCTAGCTACTCGGGAGGCTAAGATCTAGTAAGATATATTATGAAGCTATCCTGGGCATGAGACTCCATAAGACACTTTCTCCAAAATAACTAGTAGGCATAGCTAAAGTGGTAGTATGCCATTATGCCAGTCAAGTAATTATAAGGTTTTGAGTTCAAACTCAAAACTGAAAAAAATAAAGTATGTGTATAATAAAATGATGAGACAGATTTTTTCACGTGATATTCACCTGGGAACTCTGATATTTGGCCTTCTGACTACTAAGTTGTCGGTTCTTACCACTGTTTCTATATTGAGGAGTTGTAATGTTATACAGCTTTCTTCCATCCGCCACCTTCTTTGTTATCTTTCAGGCTTGTAGATTTTAGGACTTATTCTACCTATCTTCTTTCCCTTTCCTCCTTTCTCTTTTTTTCTCTTTCTTTCATTTCTTTCTTCTTTCCTACCTCTTTCCTTCCTTTCTTTCCTTCCTTTCTTTTATTTTTACATTTTCTTTTTCTATTTAAGTAGTTGTGTAACAAAGTAGAGTTTGCTTTCTTAATGTCGTTTTCTTTGTTTCAGTGTAGATATCTCTGTAGAATATATTTATATTTGCAATTCATAATGTTATCTCTAATTTTATATCTCTGTACATATCATCTATCCTATTCACTTATATTTCTGTACAACTTAATCAGATCAAGGAACACCCAAAGTGGCTTCTCAAATAAACTTGTTAGTAAATAGGGATAAATGGTATTTTTGCTTTTGGTTAAATGACCTTCAGGATTTTACTTTAACATTTGATCAATTTCGTGTACCATATCTTGAATAATAGTGGAGAGGTTTCTTTAGAAGGCTTAAAATGTTTGCAGGTCATTATCTAGACTTATGAATTACCTATTGATATATAAAATGAGATGAAAATCAAGAGTTTTACCTAAAGCTCCATATCTACAGATTGTCTTATTGGCAAATCCTGTCATTTTGTCATAAACCAAATTGAATTGATCTATCCTGTCTGGCCTTGCCTCAAAGCCAAATTAGTTCCTGTCTAGATTCCTGAACTCTGCGGTATAATTACAAAGTTCTCATTTAAATGTCAAAAAGGTTAATCATGTCTCCGTCTGCATTACATCGCATCTCCTTCACCACTAACAATGCCCACTCACAGCACTGACACATTTCTTCAATCTGCTAGACTTTATTTAAAAATGGAAATTCATTTTTTGCATTTTTTATTGTCAAGGTGTTGTACAGAGGGATTACACTTTCATAAGTAAGGTGATAGGTACATTTCTTGTCAAACTAGTTTCCCCTTCCCTCATTTTTCTCCTATTTTCCTTTCCCCCCATCTCCACATCTCAAGTGTAGAGATCATTTCCAACATATTGTCCTGTGTATGTCGCTGTTGCTTTGGTTTCCTCCTTGTCTTTTGTCTCACCATTCTGTTGTTCCCTTTCCTTCCCTAGCTGCTATTTCCATTCGAGGCCAACCATACAGTGATTGGCAAGTGTTAGTGTTGTAATCATAATGAGGGCCACCATGCCCTCCAATGAGTGCAGGAGAATGCAGATGCTAACTATGGGATGGCTAGGAGCAAGTAACCTGTTTTTTTATGAGTGATTTCTGTAACTTTGGAGAGGAAATCGTTTTGGAAAATTTGTTCTGGCAACCAAGGTCTTCTAATAATAAAAGATAATACATTACATATAAGAAAGGAAAACAGGGGCTGGGAAGGTAGCTCAGGGGTAGAGCGCTTGCCTTGCATGCATGAGGCCCTGGGTTCGATTCCTCGGCACCACATAAGCAGAAAAAAAACCCAGAAGTGGAGTGCTAGCCTTGAGCTGAAGAGCTGAGGGACAGCGCCCAGGCCCAGAGTTCAGGCCCCACGACCAGACGCCCCCCACCAAAAAAAAAAGGAAAAGAAAGAGAGGAAAACAGTATTTTAGCGTCTTAAGCTCTTGTCTTCTTTCTGATTATTGGTCATTATTTTTCATCAAAGGTAATGATGCATTGAATTTTATCTTTTTTTCCTGTGCATTAAGTACAAGACATATGTGTGTGTGTGTGTGTGTGTGTAGATATTATGCTACTAAAAATACTATTATGTATTTCTTGAAAAAACAAAGTAAAAGAGAAAGGACAATTTATTCAGTTTCACTCATTTAAATAATAATCAATGCAATACAAAGCCTTGTGTAAAAATCTGAAGGGAATACTATTTCAAAAGATATTAGTAGCAAAGTTAGTAGATATTACATCACAAATATTAACAAAAATCAACTATTAAATTAGACACTTGTTCTTACATTGAGTTTTAGAAGTTATGAATTTTATCAGTGCTGGAATCAAACTCAGAGCCTTGAGCATGCTGGGCAGATGCACCATCACAGTACATTGTATCTAGCTGTTGTAGTTGTTGAAATTGCCTACAATTAACAAAATGTTATATATATTCAAACTATGGACAAATGTGATACTTTTATGTTTATGCATTGTTAGCAATCAATGATTTAAATGTAACATATACAAATGTGTTATGTTTCACTAGATGGTATTGACTCAATACAAAGATAAATTTTTTCTATACAAATTTTAGAAAAAATACTGATATTGTACAAATAATTATGTGAGAATGTAAGCTATTACAACTCTTAAGTTCAGCAACCTAAACTCGGATTGTATTCGATGTACTCTTCATTTAGCAGTACAATAACATTAAATTTATTTTACTAATATTATATTAATCACTTATTAGTCAATTGTTCTTAGCCAATTAATGATAATTCATTAACATTACAATATTTTGCACTAATTTAGGAGGAGATACATTACTATTTTTAAATATTGATAGCAGAATAAGATAAAAGTGTTTCCCAATATAAGGAGATACATAATGCTGTAAAATATGTAACAGTTCCTTATGTGTGTTTTCTTTCTCTGGATTTTTTGAGACAGGTTCACTGTGCACCCCAGGGTATCCTATGATCTATGAGCTATGACCTGCCTGACTCATCCTCCAATTTCTAGGGTTATAATGCACAATCACATCTGGCATCAAATTTATCTCAAACTTTTGGAATAAGATTGATAATTTGAATTTGAAATGATATTCAACAAGTGAGTCCATACAAATAAAGTCAGTACAGTATTAGTACACAGAAGCTGTCCAAATGTAAATTTGTCCATTTGTTTATCTTTAGCACAATTTCAGAAAGACACATGGGCAAGGATATGTGAAATTGAAATGTGTCAGTGGAAAATATTTAGGTGACGGGAAAATCTCTATAAAATTAATGGGATATGATGTAAATAAACTACTTTGAAGATAAATGACTGGACAAATTTTGTACCTATTTTTAAATTTTAAAGAAATATTTTTAACACAAGAACAATTTTAAATAAGGGTTTTACAATGATTTAAGAATTTGTAATTTGACTTGGAGACATGAACATTTTGCTGTAAATCCCATTAGGCATCCTGTTAATATCTGGGAATGATTTAAGCATGATTTTTGTTATCATCAAGCAAACTTGAAAGTTGTTTTTGTTTTTTTCGGTCCTGGGCCTTGAACTCTGGGCCTGGGCGCTGTCCCTCAGCTCTTCAGCTAACGGCGAGATCTCTACTACTTGAGCTACAACACCACTTCCAGTTTCCTGGTGTTTTATTGGAGATAGGAGTCTCACGGTCTTTCCTGCCCAGGTTGGCTTTGAACCTCAGATCTCAGATCTCAGATCACAGCCTCTTGAGTAACTAGGATTACAGGCATGAGCCACGGGTGCCCCGCTGGAAAGTTTTTTAAATGTATTATTCCCCTTAACTGTACTATTAAAGAACATTTAATAATGACTCCTCAATGTCATAGTACTTAGTATATGCATCTAAATCTCTTGTGGAAAATGTCAAAGAAGTTCCATTCTGAGTTCATCATTTGCATGCAAAGATATTCTTTTTTTCAGCATAGTCAGTTTTGTAACTTGATCCAAGCTGTGCATTTCTGGCCACCTTCTGTGTCATCCATATGATTGATCATTTTGTTGCCTCTTTGATTTCATTTCACTGCTTGCTTGTTTATTTCTTTCTAGCAGATTCCAAATTTTCTCAGATGCATGCTCATGTGTCTGCATCCTGATTAAAGTTACATGCACTGATGTATTCTTGCTTTCATTTGGTACTACATCACTGATGTATTGAGTGAGTTGGGTTGGGATTGTTCCCATAGCCTTGAGGAAATATGCTCATCAAATGTTCCCATGCTTTACAATATTATTTGTATATTCCATATTACACACTTGCAGAATTCCATCTCTTATGAACTAAATGTAATACTCATATATAAATCACCATCATATTCCATAAAAATTTTCAATATTTCATCATTTTTGCTACCATGACTATACTTAAAAAATATCCCTGAATAAAGTTAATATTTTTTAATTTTTTTAATACTAATTAATCTACATAACGATAAAAGCCATCAATTACAATTTGTATAGATTGTATACATCTGCAGTGTTATATTTGCTTCAAATGGAAAAATATGATAGGTATACATTAAATCTACAAAATATCCTTTAAATGAATTAACTTTCTCTCCAAAGATGGAAGAAATTCAAGAATAGCTATCTGGTGTGAAGGGGATGACAAGAAGTTGGAAATAATGATGTGGTCCATCATGTGGGATTCTAAGATTGTCCTAAAGAATTGCAAACAAATTTGGTGGTATTTTAAACTAAATATCAAATAGTTTCACAATTTCTTTGAATTGAAATTTAGTCCTGGTTTTATTTTCACAATATTGTTACTATAGACATATAAGGCACAACATAATTGTATTTTGAAGAATCAAATGCTACTAACTACAAATAAATAGATTTTCACTAACAAAAACTTCAATAACAAGTCAAAGCATAGTAAAAGCACGTGTTTTGTGTGGAGTGTAACTATGTATATGTTAGCATGAGTGTGTGTGTATTTGTGTATATGCATGTGAATGAGGTGAATTATGAGTTTACGTGTCCAAGTTAGAAGATAATTAGAAAAACAAACAAATAAAATAAATATGCAATATAGAGTTTGAGCGAGATGTCCCAACGTAAGGAATAGGAGGTGTGAGTAAAATGCTTAGAAACCACAGTGCCAGGAATAAAAAGAGAATAAAATTTATTTTGTTGTTTATATTTCTTAATTATTATTTATTGTTATTCCAACAATGCTTTTTTTCTTATTTATCTCATTTATTTCTTATATTCTCTCATTTATCTCTTATTGTTTCTTCCTTATTGTGCAGGTATTAAGGTATGGTAATTATAATAAAATTATATTGTATCCAGGCAAAACCTCCTTTCATTATTGGTAGAAATTTCATAACTTTGCTTGCTTCCATATATAGCTATACAAAATACATGTGGGTCCAAAGATAGTTCATTCATTAGTACATCTTAATTGAATATTTAAAATTTGTATTTGTATAAGAATCTTCAGAATGTTACAACTGACTATACAAAAGAGTCTTTATAAGTCGTGTATGAAAATTATAAATAGTCAAAATACAATTTTTATCTTGATATTCTGAATTTAACCTGATGATGACCATAAGTCTCAATGCAGAATTATTTTTAACATAAAATTGTAGATTAAATTTTCATTACACATTTTTCCTTATGTAAGTTTCATTTTATATATTTTTCCTAACTATATGAATATTCAATCAAATATATTCAATGAAAATATTTGGATATTTTTAACTGAATATTTTTTCTGCATGATAGATTTGTATCATTAATCTATTGCTTAATCAAAGTTGTAAATAGAAAAGTAACTCAAAATGTTATAAATACTATTATGAGTATATTGATTATGTATTTAGAAACAAAGATTTTCAAGAATCTTTCATCCATTTATTGACACAAGAAACATCAAGTGGTATTATCTAAATTACATACTCCCATATTGATATAGACCATATTTTATTAAGGTTGTTAATGTCAAATTGATGAAGTTATCTATGGTATATGGAAAATGAGATCAATGATAGGATAGAAAAAAATAGCCTTAATATGTTTTCACATTTGTAATTCATGTTTTCCCATTTAATGCAGTTCATTTTTCTCTAGTGATATTTTAGAGCAAAACGATTGCTTTTACCATATTGCTAACCAGATTTTTTTTTTGATCATCCTGCTTGAATTCTGGGCTTGGGCATTGTCCCTCAGCTCTTCAGTCAAGGCTAGTGCTCTAACACTTGAGCCACAGTGCCACTTAGGGCCTTTTCTGTTTATGTGGTGATGAGGAATCGAACCCAGGGCCTCATGCATGGGAGGCAAGCAATCTACCACTGAGCTAACTTCCCAGCCCCCTTCAGATGTTTTCATGTAATGCACTTTTTGTCTCAATCAGTACTCTTTCTTTGTGTAATTAATTTTTTTTAATTTAATTTTATTTTATTTGAGAACATACTGTACAGAGGGGCTACAATTACATGGGCAGGATAATGCATACATTTCTTACCAAGCATTGCAGCCTCCTCCTTTGTTTACCCTTCACTTCCCTTCCCCGCCTCCCCCCTCCCCCCACCCAATTTTACCCCCCTCCCCCCCCCCTACCGACATTGTAAAGCTGGTTTTGACATGACATTTTGTACTTCTCATTGTTGCAACAGGTCCACCTGAATCCTTAAACGACTTGTTTGTCCCCATCTCCTCCACATGTTCTACTGACATCAGATATAGTGAAAGCGGGGGTTACACTGTGGGGGAGGGACATACAAAGCAACAAAGAAATAATCTTATAAATGCGTTAGAAACACATGCATGAAAGAAACGAAAACATTAAAATATATATTTAAGGGTTCATTTTCCTAACATCACATTATCTGACCTTTTCCGCTTGACTCATACCTATACTAGATATTGCAAATAAGGGAAACCATGGGACCTATGCTTCTTTGGGCCTGGCTTACTTCACTTAATATAATTTTTTCCAAACCTTTCCATTTCCTAACAAATGGGGAAATGCCATTCTTTCTGATGGAGGCATAGAATTCCATTGTGTATATATACCACATTTTCTTGATCCATTCATCTACTGAGGGGCATCTGGGTTGGTTCCATGTCTTAGCTATGGTAAATAATGCTGCAATAAACATAGTTGTGCTGGTAGCTTTAGTGTGGTCTTGTTTGTAAACATTTGGGTAAATGCCCAAAAGTGGGATTGCTGGATCATAGGGGAGATCTATGTGAAGTCTTTTGAGGAACCTCCATACTGCTTTCCAAAGTGGTTGAACAAGTTTACATTCCCACCAACAATGAAGTAAGGTTCCTTTCTGTCCACATCCCCTCCAGCATCTGTTGTTGTTAGAGTTCTTGATTTTTGCTGTTCTAACTGGAGTGAGGTGATATCTCAATGTTGTTTTGATTTGCATTTCTTTTATGGCTAGGGATGTTGAACATTTCTTCATGTGTCTATTGGCCATCCTTCTTTCTTCTTCAGAGAAGCTTCTCTTTAAGTCTTTCGCCCACTTATTTATTGGGCAGTTGTTTCTTTGAGGATTTGTTGTTGGGTGGTTTAATTTTTTGAGTTCCAAGTATATTTTAGATATGAGACCCTTGTCCATTGTATGGCTAGTAAAGATCTTCTCCCAATCGGTGGGCTTTCTATTGATCTTGCCAGCTATGTCATTTGCCCTGCAGAAGCTCTGCAATCTTATGCAATCCCATTTGTCCAACCTTTCTTTGATTTGTTGTGCTTCCGGGTCTCTATTCAGAAAATTTCGACCTGAGCCAAGGAGACCTAGGGTTTCTCCTATTCCATCCTGTAATGTTTTCAGAGTGTCTGCTTTGAGTTCAAGGTCTTTGATCCATTTGGAGTTGATTCTGGTGCAGGGTGATATATAAGGATCTAGCTTTAGTTAATTTTTATGACATTATATTTTTCTAATTTGGTTGACCAATTAGTATGTACATAGATTAAAAATTTGTATGTGCTTATTCAGTCAAGGGGAGTAAGGAATTTTGGTGGAGGGGAGAAACACAAGCAATTTTATGACAAGAAAAGGTAGACACATGTAGCACCTTTTACAGAGCCAAATAAATTATTTTTTAAAGTAAACATCAATGAAACTGAATTTAACATCTTTTGAAACTTCAAAGAGAGATGTTTAATGAATCACATTAGATCTTGTCTCATAAACTTGCTTTCAGTGGAAAAGGAAAGATAAAATACATATTAATATTTTGTGTTAGATTAATTGGCTGCTAGAGCCCTTACTATGATGCATTTTAGTACATAATTTGTTAGCATTTTAGCTCTTGCCGTTTTGTTTTTAATTCCATGTAGAGTATTTAAAAATTAATTGAGTCAAATTCTCAATTTATTATGGCTTCATTTTTTGGTATCTGTAATAAAGACCACAATATCCCCATATAATTATTCACTCATGCTTTATGATAGTCCATCAATATTTTTATCCACATTTTCATATTTTATCTATGGTCTAGTTTGAACTATATATTTTGAGAACCAGGTTTTGTATAGTCCCATATGGATTTTCAGTGATACAAAAACATATCCCCTACAGCTACTAATTTATCACCATTTTTACTATGGGGAAAAATGCTTCATGTGATACAGCCTAATTTATTGCCATTTTTTGTCATTAAAATATTTGTACTGCTGCAAATTTTGGTTCTTTAATATACTTTCAGTTCATTTTTCCCATTCAGTTAAGGGAAATTGGATCTTCAAGTTTTTTTGGGGGGTTGTTTGTTTGTTTGTTTTTGGTGTTGGTGTTTTTTCTGTTCAAATACTAAGCAGAGCCTTGTAGTATTCTCACATAGGCCCATAGGTCCATTAACTTTAGGCAACCTTTCACTTGAGACTTCTGTTTTCCATTGCTTTGAAGATCTTCCTGTTAGCATTCACTGCTTAACTTGTATTTACTTTTGTTGCAAAAAGAACCAGAAATTTATCTTACAAGTAGAAAATTACAACTGCATCATGAGTGGCAAGACAATATTAGTAGTCCATGTCCCTTCTTTCTATTTGGAACAACCACAGGGTCTAATATGCTCTGTCATTGAAACATCTCCAAGGTAGAACCTGCACTGATTTAGACGAGGGTAGCATCCATGTGATTTAGTTGATAATCAGCCTTTAACGGGCTCTTGTCCTCTGTTATCCCATTGTCCTAAGAATAAATAATTTTCCTGTGAGTGAATCAATCCCTACTATCTAAATGTCTCAATGTTTTGGTTTCCAAAAATTCTGTTTTTTTTATTTGTTGATGAATTCTACTTTAGGGTCATTCATACTATGTAAAACATAACGAAGGCAAAAAATGCTACAACCAAGAAATATATCATCTTTGATTAAACATAATTATAGTCCTTCTATCAAGTTCTGCTCATCTTCTATATACGTAGCACATAACAATGAATTCAACAGATGAAGACTCTGTTCCTAAAGAGTTTCCATTCCAACTGGAATAAGGATAAAAATACAGAGATTCAAACATAATACATGCATACATACTTAGAATAACAAGATGAGCCTAAACGTATGAGGCCCAAGGACATTATAGCTAAAAGTTACTGGAGGTAAAAGGGTCCCCACATGGAAATATATGCAGAGACAAAATGTGGACAGACCTTTTCAATTATAATAAGTAAAAATCAGAATAAAAAGTGAATTGGAGGGGTTGGAGGTGTGACTCAGTTGGTAGAGTGTTAGCAAAAAGGGAAAAGAATTAGGTACTGATTTCAAATCTTGGCCTGGGACCTAAGAAAGAGAAAAATGAGTTAGAGATAATCTGAGTTTTATTTGATAGGTGTTTCAGAGTCATGCCAATATTTTTTTAAAATCTGTTTGACAAGACTATTAGATACATGAAAAAATAGAGTGAAGTAAATGGCATGATTTTACTAACCATTCTGTGGCTAAGTAGTCTTAACATGGTGTTGTTGATTTAGTTCCCTAGAAAGACACGTAGGTAAAATGGGTCTGGAAAGAAATTGAAGCATGGCATATTTGTAAGAAAGCATGTAAGAGTAGTTAGTTGTTGCACGCAATCACACATTCTTGCTGGAAGGTTTCTCTTAAAGTGGTTGATGCCTACGAACCCTCAAATAAGACAATTACATTTGCCCTGTAATCAAGCAACTTCTCTCTGGCTAAAGATTATGTTAAGAAAGGGGCAGAGAGAGAGCTATTGCAAGAACTTGAGAATGTGAGCATCACATTGGAACATGGAACATCACATGGAACATCACATTGGAACATCTCATCACATGGAACATTAGAGCTTATGCTAATGTGAAACAAAAAGATTGGGAGAAAGACTTTGGTCTGTGTAGAGCTTGATGGTTAACAGCTCAAGTCAGTGTCATAGTCAATAGAGAGAAGTATAAGGCTTCCAGTACATTTTGAAACAAATTCCAACTTGCTATAGTTTGACAGTGGATTGAATACTTGCTGGTCAATTAAGTAATTGATGATTAAATATTATATAACATAAAATAACAGAAAGCAAGCAAATTTGATGGAGAGAAAGCTATTCTAATATGTGGTGCCATGGTAGTGCCCATTATATATTGAATATTACATATTTAATATCAGATATATACTATATTATGGAAGTCTAAAATTTTGAAAATGGTTATAATTGTAAGAGATGCCACACACAAATAGCATTTACAAGATTGGGGATTGATGAAATTACCTCAGGAAGTACCTATCAAGCTTTCTTGATTGACAAAAACATTTTATATCTTAACTCACACTAATACATAGTTAAAGAAGAAAATTCACAGAATTACTTGCATTGGTTATGCAGGAATAGATATTTGAAAGGTCTCACAAGACGTAGGAAATCATACACTTTTTAAAGTTTTAGTATGATAAGAGAATATGGTACTACAAAAGAAAAAAGTATACACTTATTGGTGATGGAGAAATTTTTAGGCATAGTTCGCACAGGTCCTTTATAAGTTTCACGGAATGCATATTATCTTTAATTTATGAGCATTCAGCTCTGCAGATGGCATCCTTGTTTTAGGAAGTCCAGCTTGCTTTCCAATAGAGCCATCTTCACCTGAACAGTCACATTGCCAAATTGCTCAAGGAGTTAAATCAGGTGTAACTATATCAATGTATATATTGATGAACAATGTGAATACAACCTGTGCTGGATGTTTGCAGATAATTTTTGACATATAAATAACACATTTATATATTGCTAGTTATTCACATGCATTCTTATAATAAAAAAGCTCAATACAAGATTTGGAGTTTCTTTAGAGTTAAAAATATGCCTACTCCAGTCCATTTATAAAGTAACTCATCATATATTCTTTTTCTTCATAGAGGTACTACATATTTTAATTGTTTTTTAAGGAGTTGGACAAAGGGGTTAAATTTCATACAGTTATGAGTACACAATTCCTTGGACAATGTCACCCCTTCCATCATTTTCTTCCGTATTGTCCCTCCCATTCTTACCACCAAGTGACATAGCTCACTTATAACATAGTGTATATTGAAAACATGTAATGACTTCACTTTCTCACCCTTCTTCTCTCCTTCCTGAGCTCCTAACACATTCTTACATACTTTCTATTTGTGGTATAAACTAAACTTATCAGTGAAATTGATCAATACTATTTCATTAAATCTAAAGAGCTATTTACAATCCTCTAAATTTTGTCACAGGCTTGTTTCAAGAAGTGTTGTCTTAGGGATGGAGCTTAGAGGGAGAAATGATAGGATATATAATGAAGACAAATGAGGAGGACTCAGTCTTTAGAAACTGATATTGAAACACTGCAAAGAGGATTAGGAAATTGAAAATTATCAAGAAAAAGCTATGAACAGAAGGACTATTAAGAGATTGGATTACCATAGAAACGAGGAGGTACAATTACTGGAAAGAAGAAGGAATCAGATGAGACTACTATGGCTCAGATTACAGAATGTAAAAAATAGTTATTCTCTTAGGTAGTAAACAATATTTACTTGATGGAGTGAGGAATATAGTTTTATACTGAGTATTATTCCTGAAACCCTCATAACAGTTATTATAGTCACACCTAAAGTCTGCATATTTTATTAAAAGCAGCACATTTTCAATTAAAGAATGAATTCTTGTCTTGGTTACAAGGTTACAGATGATTGAAACTAAACTGGGAAAGTACAGTAGACTGATGGAAAAGAAACAGGTAAAGTGTAGAGATAAAACTGAACTTCCAGAATTAGCATTAAGTTAGAATATAAATTAGCAGAGTAGTAGACTATCAGACCAATAATAACATATAAACCCAACAAAATAATATCTAAAATGACAATTTTATAGCAAGTAGATTACAAAGAAATGTAGCTTTTAGCAGATAGTAGCAGCAATGATAGCACCATTATTATTGGTTGTGATTCATGGTGAGAACAAAAGAGAATTTGAAATACAAAGAATAAATTAAAACATGGAGGCTCAGAGAGCAAGAAAGATTATCTCCATGAGTTTTTACCTTTCCATGAACAAATACTGAAATTGGAAGCTGGAAGTAAAGCAGAAACTATTTTTGCTTATAAAGCATACACCCTGGTTTTGTGGCTCTGTCAGTTTTCAGTATTGAGCAGAGAGCAATGCTTGAAGAATCTCTGTCTTTGTGCTCCTGGCTGCTGAGATGTTCAATAGAAATTTCTTCACTCATTCATCTCCTTAGTAACCTAAAAATATCTATTATTGAGACCCAGTTCAAGTATCATATCAATGATTAAACCTATACTACTTTTTTATCCTCATTTTTCTCAATAAAGTTAAAATACCCAGGGTTTATAGCCTATTGACTTTCATCAGAATATACCAGGTTGCATATTTTTTTTGTTATCTCACTTGAAATGTTTGACAATACCAGGTGCTTCCTTTCCTTGTTTGTTTTACTCTTGTTTAATATAAAATACAGAAAATGCATAATAAAATGATTGATGGATATGTAAGTTAATAAAGCATCAGTTTATATTTACAGCATGTTAATCTTGGAAATATAACATCTTGATATGTGTCAATTGAGTCTTGTTTTTTTTTTTTTTTGTCTGTTGTGGGGCTTGAACTCTGCCTGGGAGCTGCCCTTCAGCTCTTCAGCTCAAGGCAAATGCTCTACCACTTGAGCTACAGGGACACTTCCGGTTTCATGAGTGTTTATTGGACATAAGAGTTTCACGGACTTCCCTGCCAGGGCTGGGTTTGAACCGCGAGCCTCAGATTTCAGCCTCCTGAGTAGCTTGGATTACAGGCGTGAGCCACCAGCACCCGGCAATTTGAGTCTATTTCCCATAAAAACCCATGTTACTTCATATATGTATTTTGTTGTTTTTCAACAAGCGATATCAATCTAAATTTATTAAACACATTTATTTTGGCTTAAAAAGTTTTATTGGCATGCAGAAAATTATTAACCATTTTCTGACTATAATGAATCCATGAAATCATTAGTTTGTGAACAGAAAAATTTAAATACTACTCATTTCTTTTTTCGGTTTAAATGTCTTTCCTCTAGAGCCATTGATAAACAAGTACATGTATGAACTAGGCACAGGATGTACAAGACCTTATTTAAACATTTCAACAAATGGTAAGAGTGGATATGTTATTTTTGTCAAATATCCTTGCTTTTTGACCCTTCCCTCCCCTCCCCTCTCAAATATCGTTTTGATAGAAGTGATATAAATACCCAGTTGTTCAAATTTTGATCCGATTTTGCCTAGCAAGTCTCTTTTATGTGGACAACGCTGAGCCAGCAAAATACCCCTGTGATTGCTTTGACATCATAACAGTTTCTTGGCAACAATGTACTCTCGATAATGCAAATATAGTGCATAATTAAGGTAGAGAATAGCCCATCGTCAGCAGAATGCTTCCTCTGGAGCAGATAGAGTGTCCCTGCATTATTGCTAAGAGAGCAGTGATTACATCCTGCATCTTCTGAGGACAGCACATAATGGAGCAATGTGTGAGCGTAACAAATGATGAAAACTATATGTGCAACAGCTGTGTACCACTGACTGTTCAGATGTTTATTTAGAAAACACATATGTGTTTGAGATTCTGCCTGGGTACTATAAGTGCACAGCACAGAAGAGATTGGAAAGGAGTTAATCAAACAATTCACTGTGTTTAAAATTGAGTTAAAGTAGAAGCCACTTTGAGTAGTATGGACTATTTGTTAATTTATAGTGTATACAAATTGGAAAATGTTTTATTAATGTTCTAAAAGTGTTCTTTAATACCATAATACTTCAAACAAATTCTACTTCATAATTGTTCATTAATTTTTTATAAGAGACAGTCTGACTTAATTTTTGTTTCTATTTTCTCCTTTATATTAAGGGATCTATACTGTGCAATACTATAAGTAAGTTTTTTATTGTGAAAATACTGTACAGAGGGGTTACAGTTACATGAGCAAGGCAATGAGTACATTTCCTATCAAGCATTGCTGCCTCCTCCTTTGTTTACCCTTACCATCCCTTCCTTCCCCCTCCACAAGTACACTGTCTCCCTTCCCCCTACCCCCGCCCACCCTGCCTAAATTGTAAAGTTCGTTTTTCAACATAGTGTCTTCTACCTCTCATTTTTGCAATGGTTCAACCTGTATCCCTATTTAAATATTTTTTTCCTTTTTCCTCTCCAAATTATACCAATATCAAATACAGTGAAAACAGGGGTTATATCTTGGAGGAGGGACATACAAAGCAATAGTATACATTTTATTAGATTTAAATTAGATAATATAGAATTGTGGTTAGCTCAGTGAATGTTGCAAAGTACATAATGCATGTCAGTTATTATTGTAATTTGTCAAAAGGTCCTTGTCTTTTATAATTACATTTAATCAAGTGATACCAAATGACTTAGTGTATATATATATATATATATATATATATATATATGCATGAAATATCTCCCTACAGGTAGTGACATTGCTTATTTTAATCACAATGTGTAAAACAGTCCTTGACTTACAAACACTGAGACTTTGGCATTCATTAATTGGACTTAAAGGTAAAACAGAGCACATATTATTTTAAACAAAATACAAAATAATTTTGAATTTCAAATCATGCCTATTTTTTCTTTTTTTTAATTAGAGGAACACAAACTGTAGGAAATTGCTGATTGTATAAGAAATATTCTTAAAATGAAAATTGCATTTACTTTTCTGGTAATCGATTTATGAGTTATATTAATTAATTTTGATTACTTGAAGGTTAGGTAATTCTTTACCCATATTTTAAGTAATTAAATAGATGAAATTTCGATGTATATTTTTTAAATTATTCAGCCAAATAAATTATAATGTATCTGATCATGTTGTCAGCTGATTCTAAATGAACACTCTTCCTTTCATGAATAATATTATTATGATGTTGTCTTTATTGTGATTATTATGATAATTAGAATACAATTGACCTCTATGTGCTATTAAATCTTTTCAAACCTGAAAAGTTAACTTTCTTTACGTTCTCATATTTTAATGTATTTGACAATATGTTTTTATTTATCTTGTAACTATCTCTTAGTCATTTGTTTTGCTATCAAAGTAATGTATGTTCATTCTTTCATTCGTGCTTTCATTATTGTTTGAATCAAATTGTTTATTGGTGGCCAAGAAATAGTTGGTCTTTAATGACACTGTTAGATGAATGGAGCAATCTAATCTTACCTTTAGATTATGTGTGTCTGTGTGTCTGTGTGTTTGTGTGTGTTACCTAATAATCCTCTATTTTTCTAAGCTAATTTAGGATTTAAAAGTTTTTTTTCTGTATTGACCAATTTCTTAAAACTTAAATAAAAGTACTAAATTCATATTCTCAATAATTCTAGTAATTATTTGAAAGTTATTCTCAGATTGAAAGGGAGAAACCACATACAATTTGTATGAACAGGTAGAAGACAGCAGAGCTTCACTTAACAATATCTTTCCACTCTATTGAGAAGAGTGAAACATTTTTATCCTCAGAGATGTGTTTATATATCTATCTAGTCTTTTTTTGTTTTACATTGTAAACATCCTAAAATTCCAAATACCCAAACAGTAAATACTAAAATGAAGTCATTATGGTAATATAAACAAACTTTAAAATGATAGCTATCTTTGGATCTACATGTTTCTATATTTTTTAGGTTAACTGACTGCTTTCTAATTTAATAATTTATAAAAATCTCAGTACTGTTATGTAGCAGAATTCAGTACAGGTCTGTGTAATTGACGTTATAGTTACATAAATATGTATAATATATGTAATTTTATCTGTATATTTATAGTTACATTTGTTTCTTTCATCTTATAATTCTGGTATTAATTGAATACAAGTGTCATCTACATGTTTAAACATTGTTAGTATAGGATGCTAGGTTGATTTCAAACTTCTTGCTCTGCCTTTGATTGACTCAATGCTTTCTATATTTAAATGATTTTTCTGCCCAAGACACATTACATAGAACAAAATAAAGCTTTTTTTATATCAGCTAATTAGTTGTCCTGTCTCAAACATCTAAGTGATATTGTACAGTTGTTGAATACAAACAATTTTATAAAATATCTAATATTAGACAAAATCCTTCTGTGAGTGTGCTAGACAACGTTATATTACTAGATGAAATGCCTAAGGACAACAACATAAAGGAGGAAAAATTTTATTTTTGCTTGTAGTTTCAGAAACTCCAGTCCATTGTCATTTAGCCTTCTTGTTTTGGCTATATCACATAATATATCATGGTAGAAACCTAGGATATAAGGGTCTGTTCAGTTTACAGTGCTGTTGGGCAATCAAAATGCATGCAAGTCCAGGGCTTAAATGTACTGTGCAAAGACATACTTCAAGTAGACTGTATCTCTTAAAAGTTCTACCACTTACCTGTAACACTCACTGTGAAGGCCAGGGTTTTACCACATGTCCTATGAACTGATATTTCAAATCCAAACTGGTCATGGTGAGTAAGACAAAAATGAGAGCTGTCCATGTCAGTCACTGAGAACTAACAACAGCTCCAGCCCTAATCAGGTTACATGAGTGATCTAATCTATCTATCCAGCTATCTATCTATCCATCTATCTATCTATCTATCTATCTACCTATCTATCTATCATATAGATATAGATATAGATAGATATATACCACCATACACATGGATATAAGTGCTTCAGCTTCTCCACATAATTCACTGCCACTTCTTTACTCTTGCCATACAGACAAAAAGGAAGATAATAGTGTTGCACTGTATTCATGTTTCCTTGAACCTTTACTGTTTCCTTGAATCCTTCAAAATGATTAAACACAAGGCAAAACTTTCTAGTTCCCATTGATCCTTTCTAAACAGTTCCCAGATGATTTCATTGTTTGCTATCACATTGATATAATTAGCCAAGAGACTGAGGCTTATTTAATTACAGATAGGTTCTTGGTGGTATCTGTCTGGTGAGAACTGTTAGAAAAACATTCTATATACATAGATATATATAGATATTCATATATGTTTGTTTACATATATGTGTATACATTTTTGCACCTTAAATGCCACATGAATAAAATATATATGTATATATATATATATATATATTTGCATGGGTATACAATCATTTTGCACCAGTAAATAACAGATTAACCCTGGCAGCTTTAACTTTTCCTGCCACACAACTTACCTTCAGCAATGGCATCACTCATGAGTTGAATCGCATGCTTGTCAAATACTTTCATCACCTTGTAAAATTGACTTAGATAGACATTTAAGAGTATTTGTAGTTTTTCAACAGCAATACCCAACTGAGCAAAGGCATAAACATATTCCTTTTCACACTACCATGCCCCTTTCATTAGACAAGTTTGATTCTAATTGGTTGTGTTTGGATCTTATTATCTAATTATAATCTAATTTCAAAAATAAAAACCATTGCATAAAGTATTTCCAAGATGTTACCATACTGTTCTTTGAAATTTGATTTGACAGCTTCTCCAAATTCAGAAATTGGCTTGCTAGAGACCTCCAAGGTCACCATCCTTCAAAGTACTGTTTGTCGAATTGCCCTGACACACATCCTGCAGGGTAAACTACCCTTGTGATTATGAATGCTCAGTTCAAGTGGGGCAGAGCCATGCAAACTGATCTTATAGATCAAGAAAAAATGAATGCAAGTGAGTCAATTCAAGCGCCTTGCCTCAAACCTGACATGTATGTGATGGTGTGAGAGAGAAAAGTATGATCTGATGTGTGTTGTTTGTTTCTGAATAAGTAAATTCCAATTTTATAAATGTTGTTGCAAATGTGTAAAATGTAAGGTATTCAAAATCCAGATTGTGAAACACTGACTATCTGTGTAGAGGAAATTCGCTTCACATTTTAAAATGGTAATTAGCAATGCTGATGGATGTTTTAACTTATATATGATATTCATTAATGATAAAGAATTCTACCCTAGTTTATTATACTATATATTAGATTACCATAATTGCATGGATTTGGTTTCAAAACTGTAGAGAAGGCTGGGAAGGTGGCTCTGTGGTAGAGCGCTTGCCTTGCATGCCAGAGGCCCTGAGTTCGATTCCTCAGAACCACATAAGCAAAATGAAAAAAGCCGGAAGTGGCTCTGTGGCTCAAGTGGTAGAGCGCTAGCCTTGAGCTGAAGAGCTGAGGGACAGCGCCCAGGCCCAGAGTTCAGGCCCCATGACCGGACCCCCCCCCAAAAAAACTGTAGAGAATATTATGTGCATACCTATACAAGTCACTGACATAGTTTATGTCCACATATTGTATCTAAAACACACCAGATGTGCTTAAGATCCTCATTGTCATAAAGAATTTTATAATTTCTTCTTTTTGATATTTCATGAGGTGTGGTTATGTTTTAATATGTATCACAAAAATATTGTATAGATATAGAAACACACATACATAGAGATGTTTGTGTGTGTGCATGTATTTATCTACTTATGGAAATAATACTAATAGAACCAATTTCTTTTCAAAATAATCTATATTATAAGCTACAAGCCTTAATTATATAGCAAAACTTTCAAGGATAAAGTCAACAGCTCAGAAAATTCAGAAAAAGAAAAAAATAATTTATTATCTGAATTGTCATTGATACAAGTACACTAGGGGATACTGCGCGAGCTTTCCAAGTCTTTCAAGATGAGACAGTTTCGACTCACCAATTTAATATAATTTATTGCTATTTCTCAAGGACAGAGGTAACGAAAATATGTTTTCCAGAAACCCTATCTGGCTTCTTCCCCAAGCGTCATTTTTTAGAAAGGTATCTGCAGCAAACAATGGTGACATTCAGAAGGCAGAATAGTGTGGGTAGTAGGTTTGCATAAAGAGCATGTTTTAACTCAGAATTTCCATCAAAATTATACAATTGATCATACTATTTCTGTAACAAGCCCATAAAATAATCTGTACAAATTTGGATAGTAAGTTTTTGAGGAGTGGACTTTAGGAGCAAGTACAGTCATGTGGGATGAAAGGTTTATAACACAAGTTACAGAGTATCTGCCAAGCCAGATCCTTTTTCTGAAAAGCAAAGGAAAAAGAGAAGGAGAAATAGAGGAAGACAGAGAGACAGAGAGAGTAGAGTATTTAATGTATGTAAGAAGGAGAGGGGTGATGGAACATACCTTATGGATGATTAGTTTTCTTTTCTGAATATATCTTACTTGTTTTGCACCTAAATTTCTACCTACAATGTCTGTAAGACATAATATGTGCAGATATATGTATAAATAAATAAATGTTATATGTACTTGAGTCTTAACTGTAGAAAATAGTTTTATAATTTTTTATGACTATAAATTGGCTTATGTATCAGTATACAATAAGTCTATTTATTTAGAAACAGGTGATTCCTTTTTCTTTCCATGTAAACACAACAGAATTTTTTTCCTGGTTCTGGGTCTTAAAGTCTGGGATTGGGGATTGTCCCTGAGTTTCTTTTGCACAAAGCTGGCGCTCTATCACTTGAGTCACAACACCACTTCCAGCTTTTCAGTGTAGTTTACTGGAGATAAGAATCTTACAGACTTTCCTGATGGAACTGGCTTCAAATCAAGATCCTCAGATCTCAGCCTACTGAATAGCTAGAATTACAGGTGTGAAACAGTGACACCTGGTTCAACAGATATTTTTTGTGCACAAAAGAATCAATAAATTCTCACCTGAAAATCGTACGAATGAATGGATTTTTCAGATCACAACCACTATAATCATGTCTCATTAGAAAATTATATTTGGTTAATCAGAAGCAAATATGACTGAGACTTTTTTTTCCCAATTTACAAAATAGGTCATCTGTGGAAGGAGAAATGGGAGAGACAAAGGATGGACTTGGGAAGTAGTTTAATGACCGACTATGTATTTAACTTGCAAAAGGGGCCAGGCTTGATCCCAGCACCACAAAATAAACAAACTAAAACAAAAAACAAAAAATAAGACGTCCAATAAAGAAAAAAAAGAAGCAACATTAACTATGTGTTGCTATATGGATTGCTATTTGATATCAAAGATGGAAGAGAACTCTAGAGAAATAAATACTAATTTGGATAGTTAAATATTTTAATGTTATCTTAAGATGAAAAAGAGAGACCAATAGTCTATTTATATAAAATCAACAATATACATTTACATAGTTTTTCTAGCCCATATATACATTAGACACCCTTCGCACTCATTGTTGGTTTTACAGAATACCATATTAATGACCTATAGCTACTGAGGTAGAAAATATAAACAATATATTTGCATATATTAACATATTCTGAATTTTTTAATCCAGAAATTATTATATGCAGATCTATTTAAACTGAATAAACATCAACAGAAATGAGTAAATAGGGTTTTAGCTAGAAAACTCTTTTCAAGTAAAATGATCTTTTCCCTACAGCCATAACTTTGACCAACCTGATATTAACAAATCATAACTCAGTACTCATTAGTGATTATATAGGATTCAGATCATGTAAAGTAAATACATTCACAATAAAACCATCATCAAAATATCCAACTAACTATCTTTGAAGTTGGTTTTCCATATATTTCTTTTTTTGTGTGTGAAAATACCATACAGAGGGGTTCCAATTACATGGGCAAGGTAATATTTCTTATCAAGCATTGTTGCCTCCTCCTTTGTTTCCCCTTCCCATCCCTTCCTATCTAGCCCCTGCTGCCCCCCCCCCACACCCCTGGCCAAAGTTATAAAGTTAATTTTTCGACATAATGTCTTGTACATCACATGTATTTCTTAAGTGATAGTATAACATACAAAGATTCATGTTTCCATTATAAATGAGTGCTAAAGTTATATTGTGTTATAAATTACAGGAAACAGAAAAATAAAAGAATAGGATAGTACAGAAGAATGGTCTCATCAATTGCTATTTCCTTGATTAAAAAAATAATAGTATGGTAAAAACATTTTATTTTATACTGTATTCTCTCCATATGAAAGCTTAACTTCATCTTACAAGGACATCCTTTACTTCATTGACATTCCCACTAAATCCTAGTAATGTCTTTAAGGATACACCATTCTCATTTGCTTTTTCATCTGGTTTATAGACATATCAAAATCTAATTTAACTAGTTTTCTGAACAACTCATTTTCATAGACTTTATTATATCAAGAATTGTTTTACAAGATTTTTTGTGCGTTGCATACAACTACATTATAGTTCAACACCTTTAAGAGGCTAGTCTTTCTCAGAAAAATATTCAAGGAGAAGTCATAGACTGAATTTACATTTTTAAAAGAAAAATTGGAGTGAGACTAGTTTCATAAATATGTAGTATATGTTGTGAAAATTTATTAAGCTAATAATGCTCCCATTAGCAAGGCTGCTAATACGATTGGTGGGAGCATTATTAGCTTAATAAATATGCATCTCAAAACTAAGAACTCACTGGGCTTGTGCCAATGCACTACCCATACGCCATCTGTATGGTCCTCTGTGCATGCATTGCCATCATCCTCAGACTCTAGAGTAGCTCCTAGCATTTAGCACAGGGTAATTTCCTCCAGTTTTTAATAAAGTCCCAAAGCAATCCATATAACTTTTCTTTCTTTCTTTTTGTTTCTTTCTTTCATCTATTTTTGTGGTACTTTGGATAAAATTAGGGCATAAGCTAGGTAGAAGTTCTTCCATTTGGGCCAAGTCCCAACCTTCTTTTTCCTTTTTTTGAAAAAGAATCTATCTCATACTCCCAGACTGGCCTCAATTTAATGATCTTCCTGCCTCCATCTTCAGAGTAGCTAGGATTACAGGAATAAGCCTTGTCAAGAAAATCCAGTTTTTAAATGAAGTTCTGACTGCTTAAAAGCTAAGTTGTTTAAGTGACTAATGGTATTTATAAGTACATATTTATTTTATACTATTTTTAGAAATAGCTTGTACACAGTGCTGAAGACAACAATGTGAAAAAATGAGGCTATATATGTTTATCGGTGACAGGAATGATAATATAGTCCAAATACATAGCATTCTTTTTTACTTCTTATTAATTTTTGCAAGTGCGTATAAACATCTAGAGGGTAAATTTAGGGTATTTTTTCTCTATAGGATAATATGTAATGCTTTTGAGATTTTTATTGTAATTTATTTTGAGTTGTTTGTAGTAATGGTATTGATCAAGGAGTTTGAAATGAAGCCTTAATATCCAACACAGTCATTACAAGAGCAGAGAAAATACAGAAAGTCAAATCAAAGTCCAAAAGTGAATACTTTTTGAAAGAAAGCAGAAGCTTACGGAGTGAATCATCAGCTATGATCCATGTGATTGCTTGTGGGAATGTTTCATTGTTCAGTAGTAATCAATATGACAACCCAAGTCACAAACTGTAATAGAAGCATCTTTTAAAAGTCTTTGAACATGTATTGTTCATCTCTCTTTCATGTCATTTGATTCAGGGTAATTCGGTCTGAAATAATCAGAGTGGAATACAATCTTTGTGTTTGAAATTGTTAGTGGAGGCACTTGAAAGAACTGTTTAGTGTTCTACTTGATTTTACTGCTACTATTCTGTGCTTTATAATAAGAACAGAGGTGAATATACTTACTAAAGATATACTTAGATATACTTAAGGTATTCTCTTCTAGTCATTTTATATCTGCAAAATACATTCTTTTGTGTAAATACACACATTCAAATATGAACAAACATATACCCAAAGCACACAACCACCACACCTATGAGAAATGAACAACACTGGCCCATTTACACATCTAATATGCATTTCTAAAGAGAAAAATATGCAGAATATGTTTTTAATATTGTTAGGTTAATAAAACCTGGAATAAAAGATAAGCATTGTTAAAGTGAAACTATATTTTTTGTCAGTCCTGGGGCTTGAATTCAGGACCTAGGCACTGTCACTCAGCTTCTTTTGCTCAAGGCTAACATTCTACCACTTGAGCCACAGTGCCACTTCTGACTTTTTCTGTTCATGTAGAACTGAGAAATCAAACCCAGGGCTTCATGCATGCTAGGCAAACACTCTACCACTAAACCACATTCCCAATTTTAAATAAAAATTGTACAGATTATACCACATGTATAAGTTTTCAAATCTCTGGTTTTCTTAGATGTTGTTTTTCTTGGTAGTATGGGAATTTGCTATACTTCAGCCTACTTTATTTTCTACCACTTTGTTTAGATTGTATGTTGCATTTTTGGTCAGTCTGTCCTCAGTGTATAGTACTATATTGTCTCCTAATTTGAGATTATAGTTGTAGTGCACAAGTCTGTACTATTTCTTTTTGAGCTGGGATCTCTTAGTAATTTTTGCCTGTATGACACATAAGAAAAGATACAATATGATATATAAATAAAACAATGTAATTAATAAGAGCAACCTGTTTATGAAGTAATTGACTTAAGTCATGAGGTAGGTGCCTTATAGTTCCAGGGTTTAGTGTCTATTATACAGGTAAGAAGCAACTCAATTTAGAAACTGGAAAAGAGGCAACAGAGATTTGGCCTGTTGTAGACTGTAAAAAGCTGTCCTTCAGTCTAAAATCTCATCTGTTGGAATGCAAACCCCTACATTACTTTGAAAGATTTTTGATATTCATATTTGCTTTGGCTCAACTCTCTTTCACTCCTGAACTATGATGGAATTTAAATGACTTCTAACATTATTAAGATGTGGGAATTGATGATGAAATCATGATGACTTGCTCTTAATGACTAGGAAAATGCCAGGAAAAGTCTAACCCTCTCTTACTTTCCATGTCTCTGTCTCTGTCTTTCTGTCTTTCTCTGTCTCTGTCTCTCTCTGTCTCTCTGTCTCTCTCACTGTCTCTCTGTCTCTGTCTCTGTGTCTCTGTGTCTCTGTCTCTGTCTTTCTCTCTCTTTCATTCACTCTACCAGGCTACCATGCTATGAAACAACATAAAAGACAGTTTTGTCTTCATATTATTTCCACCTTCAGAATGATCCAATAGGTAAGCCAGCCTGTGTCATGGTTTATAATAATAAGTAATAGACCAAGACTAAGTTCTATAAACATGATACATTTCAATATTCATATATAATCTTGTTGTTAAAGTAAGATATTCCAAAAAAGTGGATTATTGAAAAGTACAAAAGCAAATTGTGCTAATTTATAAATTATTATTATTCCTATTATTATTTTGTCTGTATTTGGATTGAACTCAAGGCTTTACACTCTCTGTTTTTTGCCCATTTGTTAGTTAAGTAGAGATAATGGATCAAAATGGTATGTGCAGGGGAAGGGAGTATAAGAGGGTGAAAGAAGGCTGTTAGAGAGGAAGGAGATAGAGAGAAAGATAAAAGAATATATATTTAGGATAAATTAATGTCCATATATTTGCATAAATGTTTAAGTATTTATATTTATAGGACCACTTTCAGCAATGTAGTTAAATGTGTAACTATAAAGGAAAAGATATCCCTTTATTTGTTTTATAAAATGAGCTATCTTGAGTTCACAGAGACTGAATGCCTGATTAATATGCCCAAAGGTTTAAATGAATAAAGATATATACAATGAATTTTTGACTACATTCTCCCTCCTTTATCCCTGTATTCTTCTGCCTCTCTTCCTTTGGGTCCCCCTCCTCTCTTGCAAGTACATATTTCTTTATACATATTTCATTGGGCTTTGATTTAGGTTTTCTAAAGGATTATACTATTTGAGTTCTGTTATATTTCAGCTTATTCATTTGTAACCACTTGTATACCACCCAGAACGTTCACTTACAGATTTGTAAGCACATACCACATAATTAAGAAAATATAGGAAGGGGTGGGAAGGTGACGATGTGGAAGGGATGACACATATCAAGATTCACTGCAATATTTTCAAAGTTTCCATACTTACAGTGGGGTCTTTGATCCACTTTGACTTGGTACTGGTGCAAGGCAATATGTAGGGATCTAGTTTTATTTTTCTGCATGTGGATAGCCTATTTTGCCAATACCATTGGTTAAAGTGGCTTCCATTTTTCGCCTATGTTTTTGGCTCCCATATTGAATACTAGATGACTAGAAGTTTGTGAATTCATTTTGAGATATTATATTCTGTTCCACTAATCCTCAGGCCTATATTTGTACTAGTACTTGGTGTTTCCTTTACTATGCTAGTATAATAAAGTTTAAAGATTGATATTGTTATTCCTCCAACACTGTTCTTCCTGCTAAAGCTTGCTTTTGCTATTTGGGTCTTTTGTCACTCCATGTGAAATTTGGGATTGCTTTATCTACTTAATTGAAGAATGTTGTTGGATTTTTATGGTTATTACATTGAATTTGTAAATTACTTTGAGTACAATCAGTTTTTCCAATCCAGGATCATGGCAGCTTTTTCCATTCCCTTAAAACTTCAATTTCCTTTTTCAGTATTCTTTTAAGTTTTCACAATAGAGGTCCTTGAGACATTAGGTAAAGTTAAGGTATTTTACTTTTTGTGAGGCTATCAAATGGAGTTGCTTTGCTGATTTCAGTCTCCATCTTTTCATATTGACATACAGAAAAACTATTGATATTTCTTGGTTGGTTTTATACCCTGCTACTTTGCCAAAGTTTAGGATCCCTACTAGCTTAGGGGAGGAGTCTATGCAGTTCTTTAAACACAGGATCATGTCATTTACAAAAGGGGATTGTTTTACTTCTATCTCCTTTATGTTTTTATCCTGCCTTATTGCTCCTGCTAAGAATTCCTGTACTCTATTGAAGAGTAGGTAAGAGAATGGACATTCTGGTCTGGTTCTTGCTTTCAGAGAAAATTGTTTTCGATTTTTACCATTAATTATAATGCTGTCTGTAAGGCTGTCATGTGGTGGAAAAGCCTTCTAGGCACACATCAAAACTAAGTAAATATCCAAAATCACAATAAATCAAAGAAAGACTGGATGAAATGGGGTTTCATTAAATTTAAATATTTCTACATGACAAAGGACATAGCTAACTAGCTAAATAGAAACCCTATACAATGGGGAAAGCTACACATCAGACAATGGCCTAATATCTAATGTGTATGTAGAACTCAAAAAATTAAACCTTCAAAGAAACAACAATCTGATTAATAAATGAGCTAATGACTTAAAGAGAGACTTCTCAGAAGAAATAAGAATGGCCAATAGACACATGGAGAAATATTCGATATCTCTGGCTATACAGGATGTGCAAATCAATACAACACTGAGATTCTACCACAATCCAGTTAAATAGCCAATATCAAAAATACTAACAATAACAAATGCTGGTGTGGATGTAGTCAAAGTGTAACTCTACTACACCATTGATGGAATGTAGGCTTGTTCAACCACTCTGGAAATCAGTATGAAGTTTCTTCAAAACCTAAATATATAGGCAGCCACCTTAAGACTCAGCAATTCCAGTCCTGGACATTTATCCAATAGATGACAAACAAGGCAACACTAGAGTTTTCAGCATAACCATTCATTGAAGCAGTATTTACCACAGTCAAGTTATGGAATCAGCCCAGAAGCCCTTCAGTGGACAAAAGGATCAAGAAAATGTGATATATATATATATATATATATATATATATATATATATATATATATATATATATATACACACACACACACACACACACACACACACACAAACACACACACACACAATGCAATTCTACTCATCCATCAGAAAGAATGATACTCCACCATTCACAAGAAAATGGAAAGACCTGGAAAATTACACTCTAAGTGTAGTAAGACAAACCCAGAGAATCATAAATTGCATGGCTTCTCTCATTTGTGGCTAAAATGTGCCTATAAAGCTATATGTAAATATACTGGGTGGTAAACAAGGGAATCAGTTGAATTAACTGTATGGAGGGTGTAAGTAGTATAATTTTTTTATAAAGAAGATGTCAAAGCCTCACAAAATAAGTAACAGGATTGGGGTTTTGAAAGAGGGGAGGATGAGGTCAAGGGGAGACGGGGAGAAGAATAAAGAAGAAAAGTGGAAAGTGGGCAGCAATAATTTATTGTACATAACACAGACCTGAAGGAAATAAGGGAAGGGGGGAATCAAATGGGGAGTGAAGATGTTGAATTGATAACATAGTTCAAGATGCATTGGAAACATAAACTGCTTTGGTAACTGGAAAAGATTTCAATAACTAATTCAAAATTAAGATCACTGAGGGAAGGGGTGGATTGAGCGGGATGTGTGAGAATGTTCACAAGGGTGACATTGTTCAAGATGTGAAATATTATTATCATACTTAGTTGAATGACATCTCATTTGTACAATTACTAAAAGATAATACAACATTCAAAATTGCATTTCATACATAAACTGCTTTGTTAAAGGGCACAAAAGGCAATACATAACCTAAACATTAAGAAAAGGGTGTGTTGAAAAAGGTAGATGACAAGGTTGAAAAGCGCACAATTAATGGAGATGCACTGCTTCGTTAAAAGGCAGTTCTTTTGTACAAATACTTAAAATAGTAAAAATTGATAAAAATAACAAATATATAATGTGCAATCTTCAACTTTCCCTTTTCCTAAACAATTGTCCTCCACTTTCATTCTATTAATATTTTTCTGGACACTATTTCTTAAAATTATCTTTTAATATTGATATCCGGTTATTATTACTGTAGTTAACATGAATTTAACATCATTTACATACATAGTTTTGTAGGAAAACAAATCTCAAAAGAATCAGTTAAAGTCAATGAATTTATTACTTTATACAATATAAACTATAATAACAAATTTCGGTGAAAAGTGCTAAAATTTGGCTGGGGTATGCCCGAACCACAAACTAGAATATATTTTAATGACTCAGCATTATCTGATTTAGCTAACTCAGCTGGTGGGACCTCCCATGGAATCAGAATTTTGTACCCATCTCCTCTCTTGAGAAGCAAACAAATAATGGCCTTTAACCCCATCAACCTTGTAAATCAATTCTTATTCCTAAAATTCTTACAATAACTAAGAGTGTCTTACCTTAATGTAATGAAGGTCACACCTGCTTTTCCAAAGTGGAAAAATTATGAAAGTTTTTATTGAAACAATATGCTTGAAAATGAACAATTTTTCAAAGACATTAAAATTGCTACAGAGAAAAAATATACTAGACACATTTTTAATTGTTTTACAGATTTCTTCTTTATTGTATCGAACTCCAAAGAAAGAAATTCCTACATTGGAAAATGTAAGGCAGTATCTAGATACATCAGCACTTCATAAAATTTTGTTTGCATAGAATATTTGGTGGATTATATGAGTTTATGGCTATTGGCACTTTGTTCAGACATTTTGGTTCTCTACATTAATGTAGGTGCCAGGAATTTACACTTTTATAAACAATTACCTAAGGCAAGTGCCATTTATGGTAAAGAGGTTTCAAAGAAATGCAAAATTATGTCGCAAAGCTTATTGGCAGACATTTTTCTTCCATTTTAAATTTCTAACATTCAGACTGTTAAGATTCTGCCCTTTATATTTATATAACTCCTTCATATTAATAAGTGAATTGAAAGCAATATATAATTTTATTTTAATGCTTTTATTATACATATATTTTGAAGTCAGGATACTGTTATTAAGTAGTATCTTTATTATTTTGTTAGCTGTATAATTTTATTTTAATGGATTTTATATTAAATATATTGAAAGTCATTACACTTATATTTTATGTATTGTAAAACTAGGCTATTTATTAGAATATATATAAACATATATATATTCAAAATTCAAATAACCTTGTTAACATTATTGTAATATTTTTCTTATGATCTAATTTGAATTTTAATCATGTTTATAGCCATTTATAATTTTATGAAATACATGAATATTAAAAGACTCATCTTGGAATAAGTAGTTTACTTTCAGTTAGGAGAGGAAGTATGCTATATTTATAATTTTTGTCTCTCTTTTTATGTTTTGATAGTACTGGGTTTTAATCTCTAGGCTTTGTGTCTGTTGAACAAATATGTTACCACTTTATTAATGTCTCTAGTTATTTTTTGTTTCAAAGTGTTTCCAATTCATGATAATAAATTACTAAAAATTACTTTGTGTCTATTTATATTTCTCTCTATATACAAATGCCCATACAAACGTATATTTGAGACTTAAATATGTGAAAATGTGCATATATAAATTATTAATATTTAAGGTTTCTTACATTTAGAAGGAACAAACCTGTTAGTAAATATATGAAGTAGTTAAGTGAGTGACCATATAAACATAGAAATAAGATTTATCCCATTTCTTTTTTTTTTTTTTTTTTGGTCGGTCGTGGGGCTTGAACTCTGGGCCTGGGCGCTGTCCCTCAGCTCTTCAGCTGAAGGCAAGCACTCTACCACTTGAGCTACAGCGTCACTTCTGGTTTTCTGGTGGTTTATTGGAGATAGGAGTCTCACGGTCTCTCCTGCCCGGGCTGGCTTTGAACCGCGATCCTCAGATCTCAGCCTCCTGAGAAGCTAGGATTACAGGCGTGAGCCACCAGCTCCCGGCTTATCCCATTTCTTAAAGGTCATTTTTAAACTAGTATGGAAGGCATATGCATTTTTATCTTAAATTTTTCAGTGTTTTATAGTTTCTAAAGCCCTCTCATTGCATAATATTATCATTGCAATATTATTTCCTTTAAAACTCTTCTGTTCACTTTTTTTATTTCTTAAGCACAATTCTTCCAGAATTTCTATTGTTGCCAAATTTCTCTGTATATGTGTATATATATATATATATATATATATATATCTTTGTGTTTATTGAACTACTTTTATTGCATCAATAGTAGTACTACTAATAAGAGTAATAATATAATGTAAATTTATTTTATGGTTCTCATGTGCTTTTCAAATCTCAAAGCCTTGGATTTTTCCAAACTAATTAGAATCATCAATTTTTCAAAGACTCTCTAGAATAAGGAATACAAACCTAGAGTGCCCATGTGTAGTTGTGATGATACATAGACTTTGAGTTCATAGTATATACAAAGTTTGTTAAACCATAGGATAGAATATCTCAACAAACTTTTCATAGAAATGAGGGCCAAATGGAAATGATTCATACTTAATATTTTCAAATTCAACACTGTTATTCACTACTATCTAGGACTTACATTCTACCACTGATTTAAACACATTTTTTATTCATTCTGTGTTCAATTAAACTGTGAACTCCAGACTCCAGCATGATGCTATCTTATCCTTCTACATGCATCAATGTCAAATTTAAAATAAATCCTATTCTTGATTTCTATGTGAAATCACTCATTTATTCAACAAGAACACAACCAGAAAGAATGTCATTCTGTCTTCACTCTGGTTACTAAGTCACCCTGGTTACTAAGTACACCCAGCACCTGTGGCTCAAGCCTGTAATCCTAGCTACTCAGGAGGCTGAGATATGAGGATTGCGGTTGGAAACCAGCCCAGGCGGGAAAGTTCATGAGCCTCTTATGTCCAATTAACTACCAGAAAACCCAACTTGATGCTGTGACTGAAGTGGTAGTGCTAGCCTTGAGCTGAAGGGCTGAAGGACAGCACCCAGGCCCAGAGTTCAAGCCCCACAACCACAAAAAAAAGGTGAATAATAATAATAATAAAAGATTAAAGGCCACAAATCAAGTAAAACGGTTTGTAAGGCTTGAGAAATCAGAAATATCTGTGGATATTTATTGAAACAGAGTAGGCCATGAAATATGGTCATAAAGAAAACAATCTCCATGTGAATAGTAAAGATAGAATTCTGGCTCACAAATGTAAACTTGAAATAACTTTAGCCATCCATGTGAAACAATGAGCCCTCACTGCATAGACAGCTTAGGGTGGATCTGAGGGATTCAGTGGTAAATATTGGAGATGTTAGTAAATGGAGGGATATTAAATTATTCACTGCATAAAATCTCCTTGATTGTGAGGGTGAATAGATGTGAGTAGCTGCTCAAGGACTGAACAATTTATTGATCATAAATTGAAATACATGATTCTAAACTAAGTTCATTTCATGTAGCCATAGAAATGAGACAGCATGTGGACTGGCAAGAAATGTAAGAATGCTTCAATTAGTCTGATGTACTTTGCTGTAATTGGTACTCAACTGAGGGAATGAGAAAGAGGGAGAAATTAAGTTAGGTTTTTGATTCTTCAGTCTGAAGATCACCGATATGCAGTGGTATTTGGGACTGCTCACCTCAAAAAATAACATGATAATGAGAGATCAGATAAAGATGTGGAATAGCACACATCATTTCTTGAAAAAAAGTATTGAAGCTATAGTTTGGCATGTAATGCTAAAGACAAAAATCCCTGCAACTGTGAAACTTACAAGTAAGAAAAGTTGTACAAGCTTTTGTTTTAGAATGACATGTCTGATATGCTCTTGAAGGATATACTTAGAAGTTGCACTCATACAACAATTCATGAAGTAGTTTTCTCTTTAACAATGCCTACACATTTGCACAGAACACCTAGCACTTGGCCTTATATTCTGAAGACATGAAATTGAATTTTCAAATATTATTTTCCAAAATTACTGATATTTCCCTTGTGGATGAATAGAGAATGGGCTCGTGTGCTCCTTAGAAGTTGAATGAGGACTCCTATTAGCTCTAAGCATTATCCTACATTCTGGAGGGAAAGCTGATAAGAATGTGTCTTGCCTTGCAATTAATGTGCAAGTAGCCCTTGAGAAAAGCATTTGGAGAATTGCCATCTTTACCTTTTTGGCAAAATAATTAATTTAATCCTTCGCATTAATTTGTAGTTCAATGCAAAAAGCCTTCGAAAGGGCAATTAATCTTAGATCTCAAAACCAGATCATTGGAAACATCTCGTTTAGACAAAGCAAATGCCAGAACAAATAGAAGTCAAGAGACTGATAGCACAATTCTTTCTTTGCTTGAATGTAAAGCTAACTCATTACTCCTTGTCCCCATGGCTGTGCATTAATCGGAAGACATGGAGTGCCGCGGACCGGGTTCTGTCGGGACGACGGAGGATACCTAGGGGAGGAACCTGGAATAGGACGGGGAGATGGCAAACAGACAACTCACACACATTAGGAGTGGATGCTGAGTGCTGAGTGCTGAGTGCGATTTAATGCAGAGGATAACAAACTTTTATATCAAAAGTCTCCATAAGAAAGGGCAAAAGGTTACATAATCTTGCTGCAGGGCTTCATTCTTGGGCGGTCACCAGCTGGTCGCCTGAAAGGGCAAAAGGTTACACAACCTTGCTGCAGGGCTTCGTCCTTGGGTGGTCACCAACTGGTCGCCTGATAGGCACTTGTTTCCAGCTTTACCTCTATTTTTAAGAAATACAATTGGTTTCGATGATTGTCACCAATTAACCACTACTTTTTTCTATAGAGGCCTTAACTGTCCCATTAAGATCTTTCCTGTTCCTTCTTTAATAGTAAGCACCAAGGAGACTTAGATTTAGCAAGTCTCTTAGTAAATGAGGAAGTTCTTTCTCCTAAGTAGTTATCTCAGCAATTGCCATACATTCTTTCTATTCTAGCCGCACCTACAACTTTTTGTAAATTTCTTACAATTCCTTCTGCTGGAGTGACTTTGTGAAACCCCCAATACTTTTATATTTACTTATAACTTGTCTACCAGCCTCCATAAGAGGGGTTTCAGGGTAGCACTTAACTCTGGTGAGTTAGTCATATTTTTAAGACACTCATCAGATATTGGAGTCGTCAACACTCTTAAGAAAGAGCTTTGAATAAGGGAACGTTGACAATGAGTAAGTACAATGAGCAGTAGAAACAGTAAAAGATTAATAGGCACTCTTATGAGGAAAAGATAGGCAGAAACACATCTTTTCCAGGGGTTTTTGCCAGCCTTTTCCCAGGAGTAGGCCTCTTAGAAGCCCTATTCTCCGAGGTAGACTTCGGTGAAGTCCCAAAACTTGGAGATAGGTTTCTGTAAAGCCCCATTCTCTGAGGTAGACTTCGGTGAAGTCCCAAAACTCAGAGATAGGTCTCGAGGCCCCTATCATGGTCTGATAGATGGTTTCCCATGCTAAGCAGACTCTACTGGGGTCGGCGTGGCATTTGCCCCTTTTTTTTTTTTTTTTTTTTTTTTTTTTTTTTTAAATTTTCACCAGTCCTGACTCCGTGTATCAATTTTATACCAGCTGTCCTTGTAAGCTCCAATTTTAAGACATACTCATACCATTTGCGACATACTTAAACTTTCTGAGGTTTGTCTTAAAGACAATCCTTACTTTTCAAATTTCCCCAATTCTCTTTCCAAGGCTTTCTTTACCACCCTCTTTCTTTACAATCTCTTGACCATCTTTGTGGCTGTAGTTTAAAACTGCCCAATTTTCCTTTGGCTTGTGGAACCTTTATCTTAGAACAGCCTTAAGGCACCACCATGATGCAGAAGCTTGCTAGATTTTAAGGCTAAGAGTATTACCTCTATTGATAACACACTCAGGTTATTACCATATCAGAGTCAAACTAGGCTGTGACCCTAGAGTGGATTTTCAGTCACTGTGCACTGAAGTGCCTAAGACAAGCAAGCCAGTGATATCCTTGTCCCCAATATCCACTGTGGGAATAGAGAGGATTTCTGGATATCACCCAAAAGAATGTCCCACAAGATCTTAGATTTAGCAGCTTTCAACCAGGAAGCAGATTCAGGTGATGGAATCAAGCAGGAGTATCTCCGGTTGACTGTCAGGCCGTCGTTGAACTTTACCCATTAAGGTGTTCAGCAGTAGCAGTAGCAGCAACAGGGTCTCTCGTGCTGGGCTGCAAATTCCTACACAGACTGGTTAAGGATGCAAGTAATACATAGGCTTGGCAGGCCGTGACTCCGTTGGTTTCTAAGAACATTTAGACAATAGCCCAGGACAATTTACCAAAATAACTTTTTTTTTTTTTTTTTTACTAACCAGATTTTTTTTTTTTTTTTTATAAATAGACACAGAAGGCTTAGTCTTGTAACCATCTCTGACAAATGCAGTCTCCACACTTGCACACCTACAGCTGTTAACACTATTCTTTATGCCTTTAAAAAATTATTTTACCTATTTTGCCTCATTTTTCCAAAACTGACTCTGGACCCTTGATCTTAAAATGGGGGTAGAAGGGCGAAGGTCAATCTTCTGTAACTTCTTCAAGCTGACTTTAGGGGCGTTGATCTTACCTAGCCAAGAACCTATAACCTTAGCCTATTTTACAAAGAGGCTATCAGGGTTAGATGTCATTAAGAACAATATTTAACTTTTGACAACTGCACAGACATTTTCTCCAGCTATAGCAGTGTAGCTTGTTTAGCACTCTGGTTTGCAAAAAGCATCTTTTTAGATGACTTAGGAATGTGATCTCTAGTGACCCTAACACAATGCCTGAGTTACCTTTGCAGGCCTTTAGACAGATATCAATAGAAACACACTCTCAGGTTTACAAACTTTTTCCTGAGAAGATGAATTTCATGTTACTGGTGTCAGCTCAATATTACTGCCAATTAGAGCTTTTGGCACATAAAGGGGTTAAGATTTAAGCTATCTCCCACATTTTATAACATTAGCTTTTCACTATCACAGAGGACTGGCAAGTTCTTGTCCCTTACAAGGTAGTCATGAACATTAGGCATGCTTATAAACTCTTCCCATGACCTCCCGGCTCTGACCGGTTTTGAAGGGCCATGCACAAATGACTCTAGGATCTGACATTTCTGCCATCCAAGCAGTGGCTTACTGCCTCTGGATGCTCCACCATTGCTTTTTGTCCCAGGAGTGTCTTCTCTACATTGGGAGAAATGCCTCATTGGCATTTTCCTTAGCTGGTTGCTGGACTTGAACTCGGGGCCTGAGCACTGTCCCTCAGCTCTACAGCTCAAGGCTAGCACTCTGCCACTTTGAGTCCCAGACTCGGGGCTTGAATGCTGTCCCTTGACTCTTTAGTCCAGGGCTAGTACTCTGCTGGCTGAATAGAGGTGACAGTCTCACAGGGACTTTTTCTGCCCGGGCTGGCTTTGAACCAGTTTGCAGATCACTGAGTCTTATAAAAGGCCATTTTACTCCAATTAAAAGCAACAAGGTGGTCAACATAGAAGTAGCTTTTAAGCATGCACTTACCTGACACTTATTAAGAGTCAAAGTTACATCTGACAAACTGTAAGAATCCTCTGTGCTTTGCTTTGGGCTTGCTGGAAACTTAAAAAACCTATAAGAGCAAACTAGAATAGCAATCATTTTGATAATCCTATTTTTTTTTTTTTTTTGCACATTGAGGCCAATGTCAAGAATGATTTTACATTTAAACTTTATATCCAAAAATCCATTCCCTATTTTTTTAAACCTCTTATTAATCACCTTTAATATTTTATACTTTAGTTTTCATTTGCATTTTGAAAAGATCCCTTGAAATCTTGAGGCCAAGTGTCACTCATTGCCTCTTGGCTGCTTGTTTTAAAACAGACACACATTAAGATTTTTAAACTCAAATGACAATTTTCCTTAATGCAAGAATTACAGTCACCTTTACTATACCACAAAGCTAGATTTAACATCTTTATAACTTTTAAAAACATCCTAATTGTAGAACATAATTGAAAGTAAGCCACATTATACAAATAACTTTTTACCCTCTTTTTAAGGCCTTCCTAATTTTAATGTTAACACATCCAAGGGAAAGTTTAGCAATACTAATCAGATTATCACATCATTCATTTTAACCATCATGTTTTCAGTGCCTATCTGCAGGGAAAAGAGACAGAACAACGATGGGCCACTTGGCCCCTCCTATGGAATAGCCACACACTCAATCTGACTCTTTAGGGTTAGATGAACTGCGTTTGTGCCAGCTTGCCTCACCATGGGTGGACTCCTCCCAGGGCCTGTCCCACTGCATGACCAGCTGAACTGCACTTCTGCTTGTTCACCCTTCACCTCTAAAGATAGGTCTTCTGTTGGTTTCTAAGTTTTTCCCTGTCTCTTCTCTTGGTTCTCAAATGAAATACAGTTTTAGATAGACAGAACAGGTAACATCTTTGACAGTGTTAAACTAACCTTTACATTTAAATTTCTAATATTTATCCCCAAATTTTAGCCAAGGGAATTAGACCCCAAACAGCCAATGCATTTTTGTTAAGCCAGATAACTTGATTACAGTATAAACAGTCTTATGCATTTTAAAATATTAGTTTTTAAAATACCAGATTTTCTAATTTGCAAGTTAAAGAACCTTTTAAAAAGCCATTTAAAACAATGTGAAGATTTTTTAAAATTTTTTGGTAATGTCCAAACCTCATAACCTTTTGAATTTTTTAAATTTAAACTCACGCAATTGTTACAGCATGCTGACAATTTTTTATCTTTGAACACGTTCACAAACACACACAAAACACACAGATCTTAAAGCGCGCAAAAATCAAAATTAGTTGTACGTACATTATTTAAAGTTTTTAAACAAAAATTTAAGACAGTGTTTCTTTTAAACTAGGTACCTTTGTTGGGCTTCATTTTCCCAGAGCTTGCTTATCTAGCAAGGCAATTCACTAATTAGTCTTTTGAATCTCTGTGCTGTTCTCATTCAGCAAACTGAATCCAGAGTCTGCAGAGTGAGCCTGTCACACTCACCCAAATCTTCCCTACCTCAGAAAACATAAAACGAACACACACACTAAACAAGACAAACAAGTGGCCACAAAGACAAAATTAGGTCTCAGTGAATGGGGTGACATCTCACCACTTACCAGGGGACTAGAACCCCCTCTACCCTATTTCGAGAATTTTTCTTTTTAGATTCTTCTGAGATTTTCAATTATACTCAAATTATACCCCCTCTCTTTTACCTCTTTGAAATGACTGAGCAGGAAGTTGAGAGGAGTAAGGTTACTTTGTCCTTGCCCCATCTCTGGGACAAGGAGTGTCCAAATTAATAAAACCGAGATAAGAAAGAAAAAGAAGTTAAAATTACACACACACACACACCACACACACACTGCTGCATACGGGGGTTGGTAATGTACGCGCACTTGGTCACGCTTTCTCTGGGGAGGTGGGCGATCTGGTCCGGGAACTCCTGGAATTCTAAAAGGGTGGAAGGGGCAATTAAGTGGGAAATGCACACTCTTCCTCTGGTCTACGGGATCAGTAAGCCCCTCATCCACCAGCCCCAGGGCTGCGTGCCTAAGATTCAAATTAGAGTTAATAGAAGACATATACGCACACTCAAGACAGACAGCAAGCGCGTCAGACTGCTGGTCAGACAGTCTGTCCAGAAGGGCTTCCAACCAGAGAGAATAGGCCAATCAGGGGAACTCGAACCCCCTCTACCCGATCTCGAGGACAGCCCCACCCAGGGGTCCAGGGAACGTCTCCCACTGGCCCCACTGGCAGTCTTATAGCGCGTCCGCCAAGACTCTCCGCCAGCCCCAAGACCATACCTGCAGGCTTTCACCATTCCTGAAATATGAAAATTGTATCAAATGATCTAACTGTTTCTTATTCTCTTGCGGAGGGGCTGGTTGCCCCTCTGTCCGTTTTTTGTTTCCTCTTGAAGAGGAGTTCCCTCTTTATGGAACTTAGATTTACATTCACTTTTTCAGTGGTTTCCTTTTTCTGTTTCTTGTTTCCTCTCGAAGGAGGAGTTCCGTCTTTATGGAACTTAGATTTACATTCACTTTTTCAGTGGCTTCCTTTTTCCATTTTTTTTTTTTTTTCGAAGGAGGAGTTCCATCTTTATGGAACTTAGATTTACATTCACTTTTTCAGTGGTTTCCTTTTTCTGTTTTTTGTTTCCTCTCGAAGGAGGAGTTCCGTCTTTATGGAACTTAGAGTTACATTCACTTTTTCAATGGTTTCCTTTTTCTGTTTTTTGTTTCCTCTCGAAGGAGGAGTTCCGTCTTTATGGAACTTAGATCTACATTTACTTTTCCAATGGTACCCTTTTTGACACCGAGCACATAGGTCTGGTGCTTTTCCTAATCCCTTCTGTTGCTTTTGAGCTCTACACTCCTTTTGAACGTGGCCTGGTTTGCCACAATTATGACATACTCTTTGTTCAGGATTATATCCTGAGCCTCTGGTTACCTTTTTCACATATGTTTGAAAAGGCGTTTCTTTTATGGCAGCAGCATACGCAAGTCCCTGAATCATAGCAGGAGAAGCATCTATGCAAGCCTTAACATAGTCTTGTAGGCCTCCTGTTTTCCTCACTGGCCTGATTAATTCCTGACACACAGTGTTAGCATTCTCCCATGCCAATTGTTTGAGAATGATTTGAGCTCCCTCAGAAGGAGGGAACATTCTTGTAATAGCTTCCTCCAACCTAGCTATGAATTCCTCATATGGCTCCTCAGGCCGTTGCTTAATTCCTGATAGAACAGTGGTCTTTCCTTCCCCTGATGGTAACTTTCTCCAGGCCTTAATAACAAGCTTAGTGATGGTTTCTAAAATCTCCTTTGAGAGTTTAAGTTGTTTTCTAATGTCTGCATAATCCTCCTGACCAGTTAACATGGAGACTGTAGGCTTAGGGCCTGAATTTGTGAATAATCGCCGTTGCACTTCTCCTTTAACAAGGTCCTCATATTCTGTTCTCCATAATATGTATTGCCCCGGTGTTAGCACCGACTTTGCAGTTTGATACCAATCATAAGGAGTTAGCCAATCGTTTGCTATGGAGTCAAGGATTGTTAAAGTAAAAGGGGCAGAAGGACCCATAGTTTTTACTGCTGTTTGTAATTCTTTTAGTAATTTTAAGGATAATGGCTCCCACTGAGGTGGGCTCTGGTCCAGGTCAACAATAGGGAAAGTGAACGTAGTATCGCCGAGCTTTTTTGCCTCTAACATAGCTGCTCGGAAACCTGTGAGCGGAAGTGCGGGCGTTTTCACTTCTTCAGTATTATTGTCCCCGTCTTTATCTAAATCTATACATGGTTTTTCCTTATTACCTAAGTTTGTAGCTTCCATTGTTGTGCCATAGTTTTGACACCGATCGCAGCTCTTTAACTCAGAGGTTTCTTTGACTGCGGGACCTGCCTCCTCGGCTAAGCATTTTTGCTCAGTCTTCTCCTCCATAAGATCTCTTATCTGAGTCCATAATGAATAGACTGTCATAGGGACTGCTGCTGAGCCCTGAGCTTGGTAGAACTCTTTTATCCCTTGTCCTACTTTTTGCCAATCTTGTAGAGAAAGGCTTCCTTCCTCCGGGAACCAAGGATTAGTTTGTAACACAAAATTATAAAATTTTTTCACTGTTGCTGTGGAGATCTTAATGCCTCGTGCTTTCAGCTTCTGTTTTAGTATAGAGACAAACCTATTCTTATTCTTAGAAGATGAACTCCCCATGATTTACTCGTTATCTTTCTCAGTCACAACTGAGGGGCCTGCAGCACCCCAACGAGCTTCTGACTACTATTCCAGGTGAAAGGAAAAGAGAGAGAGAGAGAGAGATGCTTACCTCCCAAGGTTCCTTGACTGAAGAAACTGCTTCGTGCCCCGCTCTGAGCCTCGCTTCGAGCCCCGCTTCGAGCCCCACGTTGGGCGCCACCTGCCGCGGACCGGGTTCTGTCGGGACGACGGAGGATACCTAGGGGAGGAACCTGGAATAGGACGGGGAGATGGCAAACAGACAACTCACACACATTAGGAGTGGATGCTGAGTGCTGAGTGCTGAGTGCGATTTAATGCAGAGGATAACAAACTTTTATATCAAAAGTCTCCATAAGAAAGGGCAAAAGGTTACATAATCTTGCTGCAGGGCTTCATTCTTGGGCGGTCACCAGCTGGTCGCCTGAAAGGGCAAAAGGTTACACAACCTTGCTGCAGGGCTTCGTCCTTGGGTGGTCACCAACTGGTCGCCTGATAGGCACTTGTTTCCAGCTTTACCTCTATTTTTAAGAAATACAATTGGTTTCGATGATTGTCACCAATTAACCACTACTTTTTTCTATAGAGGCCTTAACTGTCCCATTAAGATCTTTCCTGTTCCTTCTTTAATAGTAAGCACCAAGGAGACTTAGATTTAGCAAGTCTCTTAGTAAATGAGGAAGTTCTTTCTCCTAAGTAGTTATCTCAGCAATTGCCATACATTCTTTCTATTCTAGCCGCACCTACAACTTTTTGTAAATTTCTTACAATTCCTTCTGCTGGAGTGACTTTGTGAAACCCCCAATACTTTTATATTTACTTATAACTTGTCTACCAGCCTCCATAAGAGGGGTTTCAGGGTAGCACTTAACTCTGGTGAGTTAGTCATATTTTTAAGACACTCATCAGATATTGGAGTCGTCAACACTCTTAAGAAAGAGCTTTGAATAAGGGAACGTTGACAATGAGTAAGTACAATGAGCAGTAGAAACAGTAAAAGATTAATAGGCACTCTTATGAGGAAAAGATAGGCAGAAACACATCTTTTCCAGGGGTTTTTGCCAGCCTTTTCCCAGGAGTAGGCCTCTTAGAAGCCCTATTCTCCGAGGTAGACTTCGGTGAAGTCCCAAAACTTGGAGATAGGTTTCTGTAAAGCCCCATTCTCTGAGGTAGACTTCGGTGAAGTCCCAAAACTCAGAGATAGGTCTCGAGGCCCCTATCATGGTCTGATAGATGGTTTCCCATGCTAAGCAGACTCTACTGGGGTCGGCGTGGCAATGGAGGAGCCTAACTCTCCATCCCTAGAGTCACATATATGGGCAAAATTTATTTTGACCACTAAAAAATAATTTTACTTTATATTTTAAGAAAGGGACTATTTTTGTTTCAAATTTGGTTTATGTAATTGTTATAAGTGCACTGTAGATTATCTCTGCTTATATCTGAAATCTGCCCGGTTTTAGAGGCTAATCAACTAAAATACATTTTTGTAGTTGTAAAGAAATATGTATCTAAACTTATTTCAATGTTAATTTGTGTTGCTGTTTTTACATGATTCTTAGTGAAATATTTTAAGAAATTTTATATTCTAAGCAACTCCAAGTCCACTTGTTAATATATTGAATAATAAATTGTAAGATATACTAAAAGAGCACATATTTAAAGATCTGTATGTATAGGTACATACAAAAAATATATATACATATCAATGCAATGATAAAAATTGCAATACACAGTAACCACTATCAAGCCAATACACAAAATCTTAATTTATGTCCACAGACTGCTACATAACAGTCTTCTCAGGGAAAAACCTAATCCATAATTTGTATAAATCATGCCTTTTGATAGAGTTCTAAAATTTTATATGTATATTGTGTCAATAAGCATTCAATTAAGTAAAAGATAACACTACAAAGCTGTGGAATATAAAGTTAGTCAACAGGATTAGAATTTTCAAGTATAATTTTGGGAGAAGGTGGGGAAGAAAAGTCTAAAAGACATTAAAAGTGCTCATTGAATGCCTTCTCTGCTACTGTGTCCAAGTGTTGGAATGGAAGGACAAAGGAGTTTGGTGTATAAGTCAGTGCAAAGGTTTTGATTAGGAGACTGTTCTCTGTGGTGCTTTGGCTACATGTCTGGAGTGTGTGTGAGTTTCTACTGCCTAGTAGAGTGGCTGGTCAGTAAGGCCTTTGTCACCCCTTGTCTTAGCTCATGATACTATACAAACTAGTAGTCAAATAAATAGTAAACCAGAAGGCAAAAAAGGAAATTAATGAGAAAATTGATATCAATGAATGTCCCTGGGACGGACCAGCTCGGCCGGAGCACTGGGACCGATGGGACAGGGATCTCGGGATAGGTGGGAAAGGAGTCGGCGAAGTGACAAACAGACACAGACTCAAAAGAGTTGCATCTGAGTGTATCTTTATTGAGGAGAATTAACATTTTTATACAGTGTGTGATTGTGACATAGATTCTTTGTTTATTTAAGCACGTAATCAATTTTTTAAAGGCAAAGCATTGATGAATTACATGAAAATTAATGACTATCCCACCAACTGTTTAAGCTAAGTGGTGCAAAACAAGTCTAGCATATTGTTTAATAAAATACGTCATCTATTCAGCCTTTTTTATGTTTAATAATTAACAAACCTAAGACAGGGCTGTACTTACATTATACTCTTTTTAATTTTATCCAACTAATTTCATCTTTATAAGCTCCTGTATAAGGAAATGGTTCTTGGTTGGTTCAGGAAATATGTCACTAACTTTATATTTTGTGTGAAAACACCATCTATTCCCTATAATGTAAGTTGGACTAAACTTAATCATAACTGTTGGGAGAATCTTTCTTTTTCTTTTATAATCAGAGGTCCCTTCTTTTTAGAATTCTCTAAACTACTGGGATAACTCTTTCTAACTTAGTTTAGTTCATTGATTTTGTCTGTTAGACATATCTAGAAATTTTAAGTCTTTATATTTACTATTCATGAGCTGCAAAACCACTTGTGAAGTTGTAGGAGTTTCTGGAGGCAACGTCACATCAGATGATAGATTGATTGGGGGATTGCCCACATTTAATCTTTGGCCTTAGTCTTTATTACTTAGAGAAGCCATCTCTATTGGACTGGAAAAATACAACATGCTCTGTTCACGGATCAATGGAAAAATAGCCAAAACGAGAATAAAGGCAACGAATGCACAGCCAAGAAGAATATAGTAAGAATAAAGGTAGAGGCTATAAGGTGCAGCCAAGTGTATGGGAAGCCTTGAACCAACACCCCCTTCCTGGGGGCATGCTTCCTTGAAGCTCTTTGTCCAACACAATCTCTCACGCAGACTCCGCAGAAGGTGGGGTGGCACCCACTGGCCACAGAAAGATGTCCACTCAGCTGGAAATACCAGGAACCACTGGAAATGAAGAAACTTAAGTATTTGACCTTGTTTCTCTGGCCAGAGACTATTCATTGAACTTGCAGTCCCTTATTCTGTTGTCGATGTCGAATCAGAAGCCATCTATCCGCCACAGGCAGCTTTATGGAAGTGCTCCGCCCACCTGTGCTGGCCTCTCTTTGCTGAACCCAGCTAAGGACTCCTTGCAGACACATCTTCATGGCTGCTTTGCCTGCTGTGATCTCTGCTCCTTTCCAAATGCTTGCTTCGGCAGCTTCCTCTCCATTGTGCCTCTCGGACTGGGTTCCCATGGTGGTTGGATACTGAGCTGCTTGTTAGAGGAGGAAACAAGGTTTGTTGTATACAATGGCAGGCCTGAATTGGCCTGGAGGCAGGACAGACTCTCTCCCAGGTGGGACTTGTCAGGGCACAGGGCAGGCATCCTGCCACTGGGCCCTGGGTCACTGTGGTGAGCAGCATTCACACTGGAATGTCTCTTTCTCAGAGAACAATGGGTTAAGTCTGACCAGATTGTCTTTTATAGGGAATCCAGTTCTCCACCAACTCCTGGGGGATGCCTGGGGCTTGAGTCTATGTCAGGCTCCACTCCTGTCCAGAACCTTTCATTCCAAAAGTTTCAGCCAAGTGTGTGTGGCGTGGCATGTCCCCTCTACAACTGCTTCTTTTCAAATAGCAACATGAATATTTCCTAAGAAATATGACTTTTTGTCACACTATGAAAATTGTTTTAAGCAAAACGTATTTTCTACACCCATCTCCAACTTTGTAAGCATTTTCTTTTACTGATAATGAAAGCATTTCATTCAATTTCCCCAGCATTCTCTTAAAATCACATATTCTTGTCATATTAAATAGAAATGCCTAAAATGAGCTATCTTCAATTAATCACAGGTATTGTTCATTGCATCAGAATTCTCTCAATAGAGATTAGTCCTTTTACCAACATCTACCTCAACTAACTCTTGTTAATTAAGTACAATTTACCACTATAGACATATGTGAATCTTTAAAAAAAATATAGTGCAATATACTTGTAATCCTACATATTTCAGCACCAGACATCTGGAGAAGTACAGCTTCAGGCCAGCCTGAGTACAAAACAAGACTTAGTAAACAAATGTCATATATATATATATATATATATATATATATATATATATATATATATATATATATATATATATATATCAGAAAAGAATGGATACACTCAAACACCCATAATACAGCAAAACTCTTCACAAAAGGCAAATAATGGAATCAGAATAGGTAAGCATTAACAGATGAAGACTAAGTAGATGTGTCCTCTCTATATAATGGAGTATCAATAAACCATAAAGAAGAACTAAAGTAGAACTAAATTATGTAGTTTGAAGGAAAAGATGGTATTAGAGATTAGCATGTTAAACAATAGGAGAAAATTCAGTGATGTACAAATGATGTTTACTTTCCTTTTTGGAATATATTATTTTTAAAAGATACAAATTATCAAAGATTATTATTTGGGAGGAGAGGACTAGTTGAAGTTGAGAAGGGACAATAATGGGTAATTGGGGATAAAGGCAATCAAATTACATATATATGTACATGAAAATGTCAAATTACATATGCTATATGTGAGGCACCATAAGAATATCCATTATTCATTGTATTGTGCAAATAATATACACCCAATAAAAAGATATGGAGCAAAAAACTGACTTCACTGTGTTCCTTTCTCCTAAGAATGCTCAGAACCAACATGCTTTATGCAACAATTATAGTTGTGAAACTATATTTTTCAAAAGTGAATTATACCATGGTAACTGACTCTTCTGGTTCAAATCTAAAGCTCAATCTCCCCATAATTTAGAATATTGTTATAGTGATGTTAATTAGCATTGTTTAGTTGACATCCTTTTTCATTTTTAAAGAATTCTAAAAGTTTTTCATCAAATGACAATTTATCTAAGATGATATCTTAAGTTTCTAAGGCATTGATAAAAGTTTTATAACATTTTCTTATCACTGTGTATTGTTAAGATCCCAAATTTGAAAATACAATTACTACCTGCCAAATTAAATGTAAAGACTCCATTGTTGCATACTTGCATTTTATCTAATGTGTTATCAAAAGTAGGCATTTTCTTGATATTACCTTTTAAAATTTTACCTATGATATGTAATTAAAAAATTCTCTTTTCTGAAAATGAAGAATATTATGATTTGTGACCATACCTTTTAAGTAGAAATGAATATTCACAATTTGAATGCTTTTAAATTCTAATATAATCATTTTATTTGTTAGAATATTAAACAAGAGAATGTTCATAAATAAGGCAGATGATTTAATTTCACTGTACACTGACACAACGGAAAAATGGTCTTTTTTTTTTTTTTTGTCAGTCATGGGGCTTGAACTCTGGGCCTGAACACTGTCCCTCAGCTCTTCAGCTCAAGGCTAGCACTCTTCCACTTCAGCCACTGCATCATTTCCGGTTTTCGGAGTGGTTTCTTGGAGATCAGAATCTCACAGACTTTCCTGCCCTGGCTGGCTTTTGAACTGCAATCCTCAGATCTCAGCCTGCTGAGTAGCTAGGATTACAGGAGTGAGACACCAGCTCCTAGCAGAAAAAAAGTATTTAAAATGGCCCATTTAATTGTAACCCCTCTGTATGGTATTTTCACAATAAAAATTTTTAAAAAAATGAATGAGTCATCGTGTAGTCATCAAAATCAAAATGCATTTCTAATCATGTAGGTTCTGTCTCCTTAACAGATCAGTCAATTTTCACTGACACCTGCTTATGGATAGATCTGTACTTTCATCTGTAAATGCCTTTCTAATAGAAAAAACTCTAGTAACGGTGAATTCAAATATACTTTGTTTTAAATATGATAAAAATATCACTTAAGCAATAATGTCTATATTCTCCAGATTGCACACCTCATATTTTCACTTCAGGTACAATCAGGTAAAGAAAAGATCATAGGAATCAACTAAGGCTATTTACTTCAAAATGGAACATGGCAATTGGATCAGAGCCCAAGTTCACAGAACTTCTCAGATTAAAGCATGTCAATAATCAAATGGAAATCTGAGAACCAAAATTTATAAATGCATAAAGACAAAATGGAAGTCAAGGATTTTTAAATTATGCCTTTAGAAATCATCAGTAAGAATGGAGGATGATTTAGTTATTTCCTTAAAACAGAATCCATCGACTGTGGGCCAGGAGTTACAGAATGAATAGGGAAGAGGACTAAATACAAGAACGAGGAAAGTGTATCACTCCTCCAGACAAACTCTATGGCTATGGAATTAAATTGGCAGATGAAGCATTGCTACCAAACAGATATAAAGTTGTGGTTGGGCAAGATGAATATAGAACTATTGTTTATCATTGTGCCTATAGTTATAGGTACCAAGATTGTTTATCATGGTACCTATAGTTATAAAAATTCTTTTATACAAATGAAATTTGTTAACATCGTAGATATGTTTTTTTTGGGGGGGTCCGGTCGTGGGGCCTGAACTCTGCCTGGGCGCTGTCCCTCAGCTCTTCAGCTCAAGGCTAGCGCTCTACCACTTGGGCCACAGCGCCACTTCTGGCTTTTTTCTTTTTGCTTATGTGGTGCTGAGGAATCGAACCCAGGGCCTCAGACATGCAAGGCAAGCGATCTACCACTGAGCCACCTTCCCAGCCCAACATCGTAGATCTTAAGCTAAATGTTAATATAATAAAGACATATGCTTCCTCCTGAAGCAGTGCCTACCACACTCTGAGTGATATTTTACCTATCATTACACACAAAGTAAATGTCAGAGGCTCTTCAACAGGGATGGTGATAGTAGACAAGCACATATTAGTTGACTATCTGTCATCTGAAAGGTTTTGAGCAACATAAATTATATATTTATATCAATTTTGTGTGAATTTAATCTCTACTAAAAGCTAACCATGTTTTTCCTTATTTAAATAAAACTCTAAAATTCAAATTAAACAGGTATTTACTATTGATCTCATTATTCAGACATGCCAACTATACTTTCCAGTCATACATACTACGCAATCATTGTGTTTGCCTCCACATCTATACCAACAGTCATTATATTACTCTACTTCCCATTGTACTGCTGGATTATCAGTTTGATTTTCCTCAACTTGCTCTTAACAATGGCAAAAACAATGTCATTGAAATAAACTGAAAAAATAATAAGACAACAAATGCAAAATTCTCTAAATACTCTCTACCACTTCCAGTGATGCTCTGTCTCACATGAGCTCCCAGACAAATTCCTGAATAGTGATTTCTTTACTACAGATAAGTGAAAAGGCATACAACACTAAGAAAATGGAAAACATGTAGCAACTAAATCAAAATCAAGATCATATATTTCATTAAAGTTTAAAAGATATATAAAATGCTAGATATGTAAAGAAAACTGTAAGAGCCACATCTCAAATATCTCATTAATAATAATTATAGAAAATTAACTCAGAGAATGGAGCAGAGAAAGAGCCAGAAGCGATGTGTAAAACTCATATTACAGTAAAATATATTTGATATCTCAGGTTTTACATTAATGTTTGCATATATATTGAAAGTTTGGGATATTTAAAAGAACTTCAAATTAGGTGGGCTGGGCACTAGTCAGGAAGCAGAGATCGGAGGATCACGGTTCAAAGCCAGCCCAGGCAGGAAAAGTCCGTGTGACTCTTATTCCAATAAACCACCAGAAAACCGGAAGTGGCGGTGTGGCTCAAGTGTTAGAACACTTGCCTTGAGCTGAAGAGATGAGGGACAGTGCCCAGGCCCAGAGTTCAAGTCCCACAACTGACCAAAGAAAAAGAAAAAATAAAAAAGAAGCTCAAATTATCTTTAAAACTGTAAAAACAGGTCTAAAGTAAGGAATTAAATAAGCAGGTGATAAGACAGACATCCAGCAAAGTAAATCTCTCTATGGGATAGCGGGCTGCCATATCAAGAGACAGGAGTAAAGCTAACCAAGTACTGAAAGCACCATTATATTTAGTATTCACAAGTAATTAATAATTTTCGTAAAATAGGTAATTGAGTGAAATGAGGAAGAAATGAACCGTTAAGTAAAACATGAAAATGACTTTTTTCTCAAAGTATTTTTTGGCTTGGGATCAGAGCCAATATACAAAATGATATCTGCAAGTTACATCAAATAATGTTATATTTTTATTGGAGATGCAAGTTTGTGTTAATACTGAAGAAACATGGACCATGGTTAATTTTAATCATGGGGATGAATTTGGAAGATATTAAGGAAAGAATTTGAATGATATTTACAAATGAAACAATAATTTCACTGGTAGTAACATTATATATAATTGATGACCAACTCTTCATGGACATGGCTCATAGTTCAAGGATGAATAAATTCTGCTTATTATGAATAGAGAAAGAACACTCTCATTTTCCATTCATTTAGGTGAAAGCTGGGCTCTGGTGGGCTCATGCTTGTAATCCTAGCTACTCAGGAAGCAAAGATCTGAGGATTATGCTTCAAAGCCAGCCCAGGCAGGAAAGTCCATAAGACTCTTATCTCCAATAAACACTAGAAAACTGGAAGTGCTGATGTAGTTCAAGCGGTAGAGCGCCCCCCTTGAGCTGAAGAGCGCAGGGACAGAGCCAAAGCCCAGAGTTCAAGTAAAGTTCTCATTTTATAAAATTTTTATTTCAAATACAATATAGTTAATGTTTTTTTTTCAAAAAATGAATTAGAAAAATATTTTCACAAATAGTTTCCTCCTGTTTAAGAAAATTTGAAGACAAGTAATAAAGTCATAAACTTAGAACACAATTGCATATAGAGTTTTATTTTGTGAAGTGTGCAGGGACATTGTTCTATAAATAATTTTGCAAATGGCATCTTCAAGCCCATGGATAAATTTAAAAGAGAAATACATATTAGAGTCATCCAAAGATGAAAGTTAATTTGTGTACTTCCATTTAATAATGTCAAATAAATGACAAAATACCTTTTTCAAGTAGTTGAGCTACACACCCTATTAAAAAAATAAAAAGTAAAAAGTCTTTTCTGGTTCATTGAGTGGGGTAGCATTACTGAAAATGTACAACAAATGGAGATAAAAAAGGCTGAAAAATATGTTTCCTTCTGACGGAGTCTCAAATTATTCTGGCAAATTAATATTTTTAAAAGAGGATCAGAGTCAATACACAAAATGATATCTGAAAGTTATATTACGTAGCCCATTGTAGCAAATGGATTTTGTAGTTCTTTCCATAGACAACACTTGAAGATTTACTCCTATATAATTTATATTCTACTTAGGAGCTTCTAAACTAAATCTAACTTCCACATATAAATGCAAACACCCATCTTTTGTCTCTCTGGGCCTGACTCCTTTCACTTAATGTAATTTTTTTCCAAGCCTTTCCAGTTCTTTAAAAATGGTACAAAATCATTCTCTTTACTAGAAGAATAAAACTCCATTTGTGTAAATAAACCACATTTTTTGACCCATTCATCCACTGAGAGACATTTGGGCTTTTTGGCTACCTTGGCTATAGCGAATAGTGCTGCAATAAACATGGTTGTGCTGACAGCTTTATTAAATTCTAGTTAGTAATCTTTAGGGTAAATGTTCAGAAGTGAAATTGCTGGATCAAGGTTGTTCTATGCTTAATTATTGTGAGGAAACTTGTTACTGCTTTCCAGAGTGGTTGAACAAGATTACTTTCCAACCAACAGTGTATTAAAGATCCCCTAATGACCATATTTTCACCAACATCTGTTATTGTTTGTTTGCTTGATAATGGCCATTCTAACTGGGGTGAGGTTTTATCTGTGTACACAAATGTATAAACCAAAAACTTTAGATTCAATAGATATCTCAAATAATGTAATTCTTTACAAAGTCAAAATCTAAGTTCACCAAAATATAACAGCAGAAAGGGATGGAGTGGATCAAGGGGTACTCAAAAGGGGTGGGGTGGATCAAGTGTAAAGAAGTCCACAATGGAAAAGAGAAGAGGGGGAAATTGTAAACAAGAATCTAATGTATGTCTATGAAAATTGAGTGAGACAAGTGTTGAGTAGGGGAGAGACAAGTGAGAAAGCTGAAAGGGTTAATATTAATCAAGATATATTATATTCATAAACTGCTTTGTAAAATGGCAACTCTTTTACAATACTACTTAAATATAATAATCCTCATCATCATAACAAAATAAATCATTTTATCAGATTTATAGTGGTATTTTCTTGTGGTTTTAATTTGCACTTACTTAATGGCAAGTGTTCCTTTGAGTAGTGCGTTCTTAACTATCTTTTAGAAAACTGTAAAGACCAATCTTATCCTATCAATATTGTCTTTTTGAAAATTTTTTCTAAACATATGATAAAAGACTTAAAAATATGATTTAGCATACTTTGTTCTATTTTATAAAATATTTGTATCATATTGTTTGGAGGAGAATTCTGGATAGTGTCTTAGACACTTAGGATTTTGGATAGTGTCTTGGACAAGTGTCTTAGTATAATTTCTTAATTTTGAATAGTCTTAAACTATAGTTATACCTTACATGTTTAATTTGTAAAGTCATTTTTGCTGTAAATAACAGAGCCATCAATACTAAAAATAACACAAGTCAATGGCAAGAACATAAGTTACTTAATAAAATTCTGAAACAGGACTAATTACATTCAGAAAGAAATTTATGAAAGATATTATTTAAGTGAACAGAAATGTTGACAGATTAACAAGCTGAGAGTAAAAGTTAATAATAAAAATGTTATTAGAGATAAAAGTTTTAATAGAACTTAAGCATATATGCAATACAATTTTTTTAACTTACTAAGACATTTTGGACCTATTTATGGCCATTATACTTTATAATATTAAATGCTACTAGACTGCAATAACACTTTATCAATAAAATTCATTATTGCTTATTACCATACAATTAAATTATTCCTCAAAATCTTTCTGCATAAGTAAGGCTGTAAAACACATAAAACAGCAGGAATCTCAGCAGTGTACATCTAGCAGTACTAGTTGGTAAAATTTTCCCTGATTAGCACTAATATCAAGGAATTTGCCTATCTAGGGTGTTTACTACACTGGATAGTACTGAGAGTCAATTATAACTACAGTTAAATATAAGATACTGGGATTTAATTATTATATTGAAATACTATGTACCTACAAATATTTAAAAATAGATTCCCATTCTGTCTAACTTTGAAATTCTAATGAGGCATCTTTACATTATATCATGTATCAATGATAAATACAAAATATAAATCATAAGTTAAAATCAGTATCTGAAGTTTTCAAAGTGTTCTCTTACATATAATTATTGCAACATTTCATTGAAAACATTTGACACTAGAGTGCTTTATATACTGTAGGTCTAATCTCACTTTCAGCAACAATAAAGGCATTGCTATCACCACAACACACCCCATTGGTAAGGAAATGGAAAGACTTGAGAAAAAAAATTATATTGGGGGAGGAAGCCAAACACAAAGAAACATAAACTCCATGGTTTCTCACATTTGTAATAATTAGTATACACTAAGACAGTTCTAGCAGAGGATCACAATAGCCCAATAGCTATGGCAAAAAATTCACTACATCACTTAAAAATTTAGAAAAGTTAAGGAAGGAATGCATTGAGAGGAGTGGGTGAGAATGTTTAAAAGATCAAATAGATCAAGACATACTGTACTCAGAAAGTTCTTTGTTTTATAGCAACTTTCTTCTACAACTACTTGAGTTAATAAAAATATTCAAAAAACAAAATAAATTAAGTGAAACTAGAAGGAAAGAAACAATGAAGAACCAAATAAACTGGTAAAATTACAAAAGACATATAATAGAGAAGACAAAGAACATCAAAAGCTATTTCTTTTCTGATGGAAAAGTAGGTTTCATTGTGTACACATACAACATTTTCTTTATCCTTTTGTTCATGGCAGGTATTTGGGTTGATTCAATATGTTCGTTATTTTAAATAATGCTGCAACAAACATGCTGGGCTTGGAAGATTTACTATGGCCTTGTTTGTTCTCTAATGGAGTGGAAATTATGGGTCACAGAGAAGCCCTGTTAAGCTTTTTGAGGATCCTTTCCACAATGGTTGAACAATATTGTACCATTCCTAAAGAAATGGAAACAACTGCAAAAATTTATATTAAGCCAAGTAAGCCAAAACAAAAGAATGCATGGTTTCCTTCCTCTGTGAGAACTAGAATATACCTTTAACTCTACAAGTAAACACACTGGATGTTAAAGGAAAAAAATACACTGGACATAATGATAAATTATACAGGTCTCTCAGCATTCACTCAATGGAGTGTATTCTTAGAGAGCATCTCAACGAAAAATAGCTAAGTGCATCTTCATCATATAAAATGCTATTTATCAAAATGAACTCCCGGAAAATAAAACAAGGTTGTTGTTGTTGTTGTTACTGTTTTGGTATTCCTTTCTTTCTGTCTTGTTTGTTTTTTATTTGTCTTAAAGGGCTAAAGGGTGAACAAATGCAGCAGTGGTCATTAGACTAGAAATTGAACTATACAACTTGTGTGTGGGGTTGGGAGGAAAACTCAGGGACAGAGCAAGGAAGAGATGATATTAATTAATACAAGTGTCTTGATTAAGGGGGAAAACAGGACAAAAAAGCAATATCACTACAAAATTTATAGCATTTGAAAAGATGATTGGTAAGATGGGCACATGTTGGCTCTTGATATACATTTTCTAAATCCAAAAGGCAGCACACTTTGATATTAGTATTGTTGTATACTCATCACATCTTAATAAAAAGGCAATGAAAGTGTAAATAAAAATCTATTTATACAGTGTCTTATTCTATTAATTTTGGTTTTATTTTCTCAACTTTATGTTAATCTCTCTTTCCTCTTTGTATCATGACTAGATTGGTTTTTTTTCTTTTTCTTTAGAAATAGCATCAAAATCCACAAATATGTTGTTTAATCTGCCTGAAAATCATCCATTCATTTACTTTTCTGGTGAATGTTCTCCCTCTTTCCTTCCTCATTTTTTGTTTCTTAATAAACCTCCAAGTGCCTTCCTACAGCATACATAACAATCCTAAATTTCTTTTCAAAGTATAATTGATAATCACAATTGCTTTATATTCATTTTATTTATGAATTTTTGTCATATCATAATACCATTTTTAGAGTCTATCATACCATCCAGCACTAAAGATGACATCAATTGATATTGTTTGAATGAATGATTTGACAGAATCAAATGGCTAATTTGACCTAATGGAACTTGTCAATGATAAGCTAAAGATAAAAATTGTCAGTATCTATTTTGTTATCTTCACAAAAATATTCACTTGCCCGTTCAAAATCAGAAATCCAATGTTTCCATTTTATTTTATATGTCTGTGATTAGCTCTTTTGCTTTTAGATTTTTTTGTGTAGTATCATTTTAACTTGACTTCTTGCAACAAGTATAACTCTGATACTTTGAAAACTACTCCTACATTTAGCAAATTAAATAGTTTTCAACATTTATGTGATTATATTAAAATGTCATATGACAATTCTTACTGTTCTCTGAACAAATCAATACCTGACATTTATCCTTGGAAGTTTTACACATGCACATAGGCATATATACACCTAATTATAAAAAATGATTTTTTCATAAAAATTACAACATCTTCCATTGTTTGGAAGAATGAAGAATGATGAAATATTTGGACTAATAAACTTGCAATTGCTGAAATAATGTACACATATACTATGGTGGTATAAAATACCAAAGAAAAAAGTGGTAGCACAGCTTAAAGCCAGGAAACAATGTAGTCTGGGTATTGGGGGTGGGGTGAAAGGAAGTCCAGGTGATATAAGGAGATGCCCGGAATCCAGTTGATTTGTTCACACACGTGTTACTCAGCATTCATTATGGCGCACAAAGAAGTAAGACAATGTCATACAAGATCCGTTCTTTTTGCAAAGTCATTTAAGAGAAAAATGTGTACATACAATAATTTTATAATAAAAGGTATTCATGTAAAGAAGGTTCCAGATGTAATTCATATATGATTTTATAACAACACAGCTTCTTGTTATATTGACCAATCCACTTGCAGAGGGACGTTTGAACCAATGACTTTGCTCAAACCCATTTCTCTGCTATTTTATTAGTTATGTGAAATGATCAACTTGGTTATAAAGCTATGGCTATTATTAGTTCTTCCATTGTCTTTCCTGAAAGCAAATTATTCAGATACACAATGCGTTCTTTACTAGGTCATAATATTTTATTCATCTTTACAGTTTTATTCATGGAATGGAAGCATGCACTAGAGAAGTACATGATAGAATTTTGTGTCATTACACAAAATGATTTTGTTATACTAAAGCTATTTACATATTACAGGAACACATATATAAGAATGTAATATGCAAGAATATATGTATATATTACAAACATGCAAATCAACATGCACAGTTTTGTGTGTAGGAATGTATAGTACACATATATTGATGTACTTCTGGAATGTATATGATTTTCCAATATTATCAAATAATATATGTATGCATATATTCATGTATGTACATGAATTTTGGTGATTTTTTTGTTTTTGTTTTTTACAAATGATATTTTTGCATGAAGTTTACAGTTAATGTCATGGGTAAAATACATAATCCTATGAATATATCCCTTAAAGAGCTAATACTGAATTGGCTAATGAGTGATTTGTGAAAAATACTTTTATACAACAGAAAGTATTTTTCCTGAACAACACAATTGACTGATATGATTGCCATTGAGTTACTGAAATATTCTTTTTTTCTTTAGTGATATTAGACATTGAATTGCTCTGTCACTTGCAATACAACTCTAATACTTTGCTTTTAGTATGCTTTTCAGATAATGTATATGGATTTTGAATAACTTGTATGTATTTTTGTAAAATGAGGAAAACCAGAAAACCAACAGGTACTTTTATAAAAACATTTTTGCATTTTACATATCAAAATAAAAACATGTATCTATACTTCTATTCTCCCTAATATCTGACAGTATGTCTGCTGATAAAATTTTATGGAAATAAGATGCCTTAGTCCATCCATCATTCCTCTGTTATCAGCTCTTATTTATCAGCTTTTCTTCCCATTATCTTAGCTTTCCAAATTTGAGTCTTAGCAATGTTTTTATTCTAATTCTGCCAAATCTGGAAATTTTACTCTTAATGACTAGACTTCAGCACTTCTCATCAATTCATGCTTGTGTGTGTGTGTGTGTGTGTGTGTGTGTGTGTGTGTGTGTGTGCTGTGTATGTGTGTGAGAAAGAGAGAGAGAGAGAGAGAGTGTGTGTGTGTGTGTGTGTGTGTGTGTGAGAGAGAGAGAGAGAGAGAGAGAGAGAGAGAGAGGTGCTGGTCCTGAGACTTAGAGAGAGAGAGAGAGAGAGAGAGAGAGAGAGAGAGAGAGAGAGAGAGAGAGAGAGAGAGAGAGAGAGAGAGAGAGAGAAGGAGGGAAAGGGGAGGGAAGAAGGGAGGGAGGGAGGTGCTGGTCCTGAGGCTCAAACTCAGGGGCTTAGATGCTGTCCCTGAATATTTATTTATTTACTTACTTACTTGCTTAAGAATTGTGATCTAAAAGTTTAGCCACAGCTCAGCTTATGTATTTTTGGTAGTTTATTTGAGTTAAGAGCCTCACGGACTTTCCTGCTGGAGTTGGCTTTGAACTGCGATTATCAACTCTCAGCCTCCCAAGTAGAAATGCAGGCATGAGCCAAGAGCACCCTTATAGGATTTGTTTTAATCCTTGAATTGTTTATATGAGAAACTTGGAACTCAATAAGTGGCCACAGCCCTCATTGAAGCTCATTTACTCACCATGAATTAAATAAAATGTAAATGCATTCCAGGAAAGTTCATGCAAATGGTTTCTGGAATAATTTTAAATCCCTGAATCACAACAGAATTAGAAAACTTTAACATACTCTTTGATCTAACAGACTGGGTCTTAGTATGATTTATTTGTAGTGAATTAAAGAAAAATTTTCTTTTATTTTCTTTTGATTAAGTATATTTAGAAAAGGAGAAATTTCAAAAATGGAAATTATAATGTTGGCTACAATATATGATTCATTATAAAATGAAGTTATGCAATGCAAATACTAGAAAAATTAAGACTATAATTTTATAAATACATAAGTGCATAGGTATTATAATAAAGGGAACAAATTTAATAAAAATGTAATTTGTTTTATTTTAATAAATTGCATGTTTTTGTACCATAATAACCCTTTTAGGCTCTTAATGATACTGAAACATTTCTGTTCTACATTGTATGATGGATCAAGGACAAATAAAAGATAAATGAATGATAAGCTGAGTTAAAGATTATCTTTTTGTTATAAACATACTTTCTTAACTAAAAAGTTAAAATCATTTCCAAATTCTGAAAAGTATATGTTCCAGATGCTGTGAACATTTGTCTCATGAGAGCTGCATGAAGAAAAGCACTGATTTTGATGACTCAATACGTTCAAGATCAGCAAGAACAAGAATGTTTATCAGTTCATTGTGGGTTTAAGTAGAAAACTTACTGAGGTTGAAAGTAGCATATGACAAAAAAGAACGGAAGATATTTTCTCATGAGACTACAAAATAAATAAATTCAAATTTAATATCCGAATAAATTCAAACCATGAAGAATAATTATTTAAATATTTCAAGTTTGTTTATGAGCATATTGAATTATTTCACTTTATTGAGCAGATTGTTTTTAAATCTAGATTTACTTTTCTACAGTCTAAACATGTTTTCCCATCTAGAAAAATGAAGGAAAATATAAACAAAAGGGCACTGACCAAATATTTACTACAGATTCATATTTAGTTATTGAAGACTGACACATTTTTTATATTTTAATTTATTCAAGTGGAAGTAAATATCTTTGTGATTCATTATTTTCTACAAAACTTTTGAGATTCTGTATACATTGAGATCAAAAGAATTGCATAATGGACAAAAATAACACAATATCCTCATCAATATATTTGAGTACTCTGTTACATTAGTAGTGTAACTTACAAAAAATTGGATTGACAGAGCTGAATAGGTGGCAATGTTCTAACAATTTCCTTGATTTCCCACTTGTCCAGTATAAATCCATTCAAGATATGGATCAGACATCTTTTCTGGTGATACATAATAGCTCTAGGGAGAAATTGTATAAATTATTAGGAAATGTTTTTAACTGTCAAGGAACTCTCAACCAACAGAGAACTAAAGACTCAACCATAACATGGCTAAGATACAATGTACAAGGTTAATATGAGCTACAAAAACTTTGCAGATTCCACTAAGGATTGACTCAACAAATAAGTATTTAAAATCTAGTACCTACATGAAAGCGTTAATTTCTCAGTAATTCTCTAGAATTACCATTTTTGAATTCTGTCCATCCAATACTGTACTTAGGTAAAGACATTTGTGTACACTTATGCATAACCCTTTATGTAGTTACTTATACACTTATAAATGCTTGGACAAGGATATATAAACAGCTAGGGTAAGGTTATTCACAGTTTTCAGGCTTGGTAGTTTTCACACTGAATTTTAGTTCTCAAAATATCTTCCTTATCTATGTATGATGGTTCAGACTATAATCTCAAGCTACTTCAGAGGTAGATATTGTGAGGATCATGGTTTAAGTTCAGCCCAGGCAAAAATTTATCATAACTAAAATTAAGTGGAAAAGCTGGCTATCTGCCTAACATTCTAGCTACATGAGAGCAAAAGTAGTAGTATTGCATTCCAGGCTGGCCCTGGCAATAAAATGAAACAACAAAATCCAACCTGACTTAAGTGCTATATTTCAAGGTCTGTAAAGCAATTCATAAAGCATCAAAAAATAAATTTCCAGTTGCCTGAGTGTGAAATAGAGTTCATATTTGAATTTTCAGAAGTACTTATATTAATCATTGTCTTCAGTACTTTTCAATCCGTATTGTCAACAAATATATACAAGTACTTTTTCATATTTATATTTTTTGCTTTAACAGAATGATTTTTACTGATATACACAAGGTGCAGACTTTTTTGAAAGTAACAATGAAATTGTAAACATGTGTTTGTGCTGTCCTAAGCTCTCTGAGAGAGACCCACAAAAGCACAGGCAGTTTTAGGTTTTACTCTACGATTTATTTCTTATGGCTCAAACAAAATTGTGACATTCAAGTCTTTTAATGTTTTAATTATTTTTTTCTCCCTATTTACATATCCCCATTATTTTCCCCTGGATGACTAAACCTTTTAAACTAAATATCTTTGGGCCTCAAGGAAGGGTTAGCTAATGATGCTGGACTCCATCTGTTTTTTATGGACAATTGAATTTTCTCATTTACTTAGAGAAGCTTTTTCTTTCTTTCTTTCTTTTTTAGGACATTAGAGACCAGACTATTTTTCTTGCTTGAACTGCATTTCTCTGTCAAGTAGACAGGAGAAGACATTGGGAACAATTAAAGAATTCGGTTAAACTGTTAGATTCTCAACCTAGTCATAATGCAAAAGAAAAGTAATGATTAAAGGTGTGAGTCATAATACATTGCTAAAAAGTATTGGGACAAAATAAAAATAAAAAATAAAAAACCTGGCCCTCGTGACCAGTTATTTATAAATGAGATATATTGAAGATGTATCTACAGAACTTTCACATAGGTTTACAGAACCAATGTGGAAATAAAGAGGAATCTTCCCTAGGAAGAAATTAAATCCAGTATAGCAGTCATTTTGGCTCTAAATTTCAAAAATTGTCCTATACCTCTAATGGTAATGCATTTTGAATACACAAACAGAACTTAATATTATGTTGTATAAACACAGTACTAAATTAAGAAGATTTGTATTAGCTGGAAAGATTCCTCATGTAGGATTGGTGTTGTAAATTTGGTACTTTAGAATTTCAAATGAAAATTTTAATTCTATGTTATATTAATTTGTGATCTGTAATGAGAAGGTTGTAGAAGAAATGAAGATGCTACCAGTGTAAAAAGGCAAAGTGGCAATATTAAAAGATTACCAGTTTAAGTTCAAAGGTCTTACTGTAAAGTTTGGGGGGGTGGGGAGGAGGGGTTGTAGCTGAGGAGGTGGGAGGGAAAGGATGGTAGGGGAAAAAGGAGGAGGCAACAATTTTGGATAAGATTTGGGAAGGGGAAGGGAAAAAACAAATTGTTTAAATAGGGATACAGGTGTTTAAATAGAGATACTCATTGCAACAATGAGATATACAAGATGTCATGTTGAAAAACAAACTTTACAACTTTGGTGAGGGGTGGGGGATATGGGAGGGCAGGGGATGGTAAGGGGAAATAAAGGAGGAGGCAACAATGCTTGATAAGAAATGTACTCATTACCTTTGCTCATGTAATTGTAAGCCCTCTGTATGGTATTTTCACAATTTAAAAAATTATTTTCACTTTAAAAAAAGAAAGAAATATACTCATTACCTTGCTCATGTAACTGTAACCCCTCTGTACAGTGTTTTCACAAAAAACTTAATTAAATAAAAAGGTCTTACTGTCTGCACAACTGCAATAAATTGATCAGTATAATGGTAGGCTGATGGTTCCTTAATCTGTCTCATGAATTAGATAAATAGTTTTGTGGCCTATCACAATATTACTTATTAGACTCATTTTGAGATGATTATATTCATTTAGCATATCTGAGAACTTAGTTTATCTAAAAACTGTATTGGATTTGTACTATAATAATAAATAAATACTTAAATTCTTAAAAAGGTGGAGAAGATGACATAAAGAATTGGAAAAATCCATTTCTACAAGTTGTAATGCATCGTTAGAGAAAGTATAAATGATACCTTAAATCTGTTTTAGAAATCTCAACTCTTAAATTCTTTTGAATAGAGGCTGAAAGCACAAGTCACACTACACAAGTAAGATCTTGACTTTAATCTCTTTAAGTTTTAATTTTTGAGGATTTAATTTGGGTGTATTATTATAATTTAGGGAATTTTATAATGGAAGAATATACATTCCAATGTGTGGGCACATTATCATTGTCTCTGGTCTCATTTCAAGACCTCTGGTAAACTATGGTAAGCAATGAGGATATAAGACAATGTCTAATGAAAAATAAATAAAAGGAGACACTTTCTTTGGACTGCATAAACTCATTTTGGAAAAAATAATAGTAACGAATTTTAAACTTTTCCATCTGCTATGGTTTCCAAGGGACATTTAAAACAGCAATGATTCATACTGGACATCATAAAACCTTATAAAAAGATTAGTAGAGTGTCCTATTCTGATTGATGGCCAATCTTCTCAGAATACCACTTTGTCTTCTTGGAAACAGCACACTAACCATCTGATGAAATAGAAATTAACAATATTCCCAATCAGTGGTGGTTTTTTTTTTTTTTTTTTTTTTTTTTTTTGTCGGTCGTGGGGCTTGAACTCTGGGCCTGGGCGTTGTCCCTTAGCTCTTCAGCTCAAGGCGAGCGCTCTACCACTTGAGCTACAGCGCCACTTCCGGTTTTCTGGTGGTTTTATTGGAGATAGGAGTCTCATGGTCTCTCCTGCCCGGGCTGGCTTTGAACCGTGATCCTCAGATCTCAGCCTCCTGAGTAGCTAGGATTACAGGCGTGAGCCACCAGCGCCCGGCTCAGTGGTGGTTTTTGTTATTTGTCTTACTCTCCTCTCCTTTTTTTTAATAAATCTTTCCACATATAGATCATATTCCATAAATGGTGACTTATTTTTACAATTTATTGTAGTCAAAATTTTCAACATTTGTGTAATCATCCAAAATGGTTGAAGTATTATTATCTAAGATTTCTGTATCACAAAATTTACACTTGAAGCTATATTTAAGAGAAATAACTCATTTATATTAATATCATCAGCCTTAAAATAAAGTCATCTTTTACCCTCAATGTCTGTTTAGACTATAACAGGAACAGGAAATGATTGTTACTCAAAGTATTCCTAAAAATCAAGCAACTTGATCTAACTGTTTTGACTCTAGTTTGAACAGAAGTGGAGCCAGGTAGTGAGTTCTTTATTTGAGGTCTTTGATCCAGATGATAGTGCAAGGTGATAAATAATGATCTAGTTTGACTTTTCAACATGCGTATATCCAGTTTTCTGAGGTACTTTTGTTGAAGAGGATGTCTTTCTTCCAGTCTCTGTTTTTGGTGCCAGTACCAAGATGTTTTCATTACTATAGCTCTGTATGGTCTAATGAGCTAAAGAGATTTCTTAGAAGAAGTAAAAATGGCCAAAAGTTACATAAGAAATGCTCAATATCTCTGTCATAAAGGAAATGCACATCAGAACAGGAGATTTCATTTCATCCCAGTTAGAATGTCCATTATCAAGTACACATACAAAACAGGTGCTGACTAGGAAACGTCTAAGAGACCCCTAATGTTAAATGTCTATATATCTGTGGGTATCTTTCCATTTGTTCTAAGCCTGTTTTGTGTTAGTGCCAACCTGTTTTCAGCAGAGACTGAAGTAATAGAGATTGTAGTAGAGATTTTGAAACTTGCAGTAGACACTGAAGTTTACTATTGTTGTAGAGACCGAAGTCTGGTGATGATATACTTCCAGTACTACTTTTTCTTTTGAGGATCACCTTTGTGATTCTGGGCCTCCTATTGTTACATATGAATTTTTGGATTTTTTTTCTATCTCCTTAAAAATATTAGGATTTTAATTGGTATTTTATTGAATTTGTAGATTGCTTTCAGCAATATTGTCAATTTCACAAAATTAATTCATCCAGTATAGGAGCATGAAAGGTCTTTCTATTTCCTATGTCTTCTTTCATTTCCTTCTTTAAGTTTTTATACTTTTCACTGTAGAGATCCTTCACCATCCTTGGTAAAATTAATTCAAAGTGTTTTTCTTGTTGTCAGTGCTCTAATTTTTTTTGACCATTGCAAATGGAGTTGATTTCCTGATTTTAGTTGCCATCTTCTCAGTGTTAGCATACAGGAAACCTACTGAACTTTTTGTGGTTTAATTTTATATCCTGCTATTTTACCAAAGTTTTGAATGAGCTATAAAACTCGGGGGAGGAATCTACATGGAACTTTAAACATTGTACCATGTCATCTGCAATAATGGTAGTTTTATTTTCATCAGCTTCACATCAGACAATGGCTTAATAGAGAACATAAAAAATTAAAACCTTAAAAATCAACAACCAATTAATAAATGGGCTAATGAGCTCTAGAGAGTCTTCTTATAAGAAGAAGTAAAACTGGAAATACATGCATCAAGATATGCTCAATATCCCTTGCCTTAAAGGAAATGAAAATCGAAACAACACTGAGATTCCAAGTCACCTCAGTTAGAATGACTATTATCATGAAATCAAACAAGTATGCATAGTGAAGATGTGGCAAAAAGGGAATACTAATACAATGTTGGTGGTTATGCAAACTTGGTCAAACACTCTGAAAATAGCATAGAGATTCCTCAAAAAATTAAACTTAGAATTATCCCATGATTCAGCAATTCCGCAACTGGGCATTTACTCAAAAGATTATGAACTGGGATACAGGTAAGCTACCATGTTCATGTAATGAACCACAACCATGTTCATTACAGCAGTATTCACTATAACCAATGTATGAAATCAGCTCAGATCCCCTTTAATGGATGGAATGGATCAAGAAAATATGGTATGTATACATATGGAATTTTCCTCATCCACTAGAAAGAATGATATCATACTATTTGTAAAGAAATGGAAAGCTTTGGAAAATTTATGTTAAGTGAAGTAAATCAGGCCAGAGAGCAAAAGATGCATGTTTTTTCTTATTTGTGCAAGTGAGAATATAAATTCATAAGTAAATATGTTCAGTGGAATGCAAATACATACAAACAAATCAAGTGAAATATGGAAGCTCAAAGGGACCACTGAAATAGAGTAATTCCTTAAAAAGACAAAGTTCAACAAAATAAACACCAGGAAGCAGATACTGGGAAAGGGCAGGGTGTGTCAAGGGGAAATGAATACACTAATGAAGAGGAGAGAGAGGAAGAACGTGGCCAAGAATTCAGTGTAGTGTTGGGATGTAGCTGAGTGGCGAAGTGCTTGCCTGCCAAGTGCAACTTCCTGTATGTGATTCCCAGTACCAAAAAAGAAAAGACGAAGAAAATACAGTTTAAAAAAACAAGAATTCAATGTATATCTTACAAAATTAAGAAAGGTGAGGGAAGGAATGGATGAGGAGGTTGAAGGAAGTGGCCTTGAGGAAGGTGCATTGTATTCATAAACTTTTATTAAATGTAAATTCCTTGTACAACTACTTTATATGTTTTAAAATGTAGTTAAGTTAAATACTATTTAAGAATTTTATTCTAAACATAATGTCAATTCCAAAGTGCTTTTAAAAATATACACATCCAAGCACATGCATGTGAAGCATTTTTATATAAAAGCAGAAACACAGAGAATGAAGAAGAGGAGAAAACCCTTCCAAAAAAACTTTATAAAATCAGTATTACAATAATACTAAAAACAGGGAAATAAAGTACAAATAAAAATGAAAAACGTCAAGCTATACTTTCTTATAAGAGTAAGTGGAACATCCACAACAAAATTGAAAATTTGTATATAGTATCAAATAAAAACACATCTACCATGAGCCAGTGGAATTTTCTCACCTGGTAAGGATCAATTATTCCTACTAATCTATTGATGAGATTAGTACCTTCATTAGTACCTTTGGTGCAATCACACAGTAGTACTGCCATCTACTATGGAACAACCCTTAAACATTCAAATCTTATTTGGGGTTTCATAGTCAGACTATAGTAGTGTTAAGATAGACTCCTATTGACAATGTTAAAATAAAGAACTATAAAGATATTAAATTTTATGGAGAGGGATGTAAGAAAGAGGAGACAAAAATGAAGAAATATTACTTTTAGTATCTATGATAACAAAATCCTAGGTTTAACAGAATCTGAAAAACTGAAGGTCATGTTGAGAACAAGCCATGTCATAAAGATGGACAGACATACTTACATGTTTCCAAAATGCCAGAACTTACTGGATAATGATATATTCACAAACTACCTAGATTCTTATCAGCATTAGTTTGCCAAGTGCTTCACATGTAATTTCATAGTTACAGCCATAGTTAATCACAGATCCTTTTTATTACAATCTTAATTAAATAATATTACCTCTCAGATCACCCATTATACTTCACATGATGATGTCAAAGCTACAAAATATCACTCCAGGTGGTAAGATATTAACTGAACTAGTCTGGGCTAAGGCTGAAAAACTGAGTTCAAAACTCAGGAGAGGTGATTGTAGCTTCCTGAGGCCACATTAAGGGCAATAGGGTGGTTTTTATCAGGCAGTAAGATCATATTGGGCTGAACTTCCAGAGAAAGACGCACAAGCTCAACCACTTTACACCCATGAAATTTCCACAGGATAGTCTGATTCCAGGTTTGTGGGTGCTGCAAAACCCCAATATTAGGTGCTTCTCCATTTATATGATCCAGATGAGATTTGACATCATCTGTTGTGCAGCTCTGCTCAGTAATTCGTGGCTCCTGTTAATCTGACATGGTTTTTACACACCCTAGTGCTCTTGACTGGAGTGTGTAAGTGCATAGGTGGTAATATTTTATTTGTGTATATAACTAGCCTGTTTCATAGCCTGTACTGGACATACAGTGGTTGTTTCACTTTAACAAATAAAATGTAAAGCCATTCTGCCCAGTAGTTGCCCCCAAAATGGAATAAACTGCTGTTTTATAAAATAGAATCACTTAGGGCAAGAACCAGCCTGAAAGCTAAAGTTCTGGACAATATGAAGTACCATAGAGTTAGGCCCAGCTTGATTTCTAGAATTTTCTTTTAAAACATGTTTGAATAAAAAGCATCTGTTTGGTCTCCACTGATTGACAGCTTTGCAGCTTTGGTTGCCTAGAGACTAAGAACACTTATTGAGGATCCATTGTTTTGCAATCAGGCCCTATTGTGTCTCAGAGAGATTAAAGGTAAGGTTGAGAACTCAGGGCTAGAAATAGGAATTAAGCACAGGTACCAGGTACATACAACTTGTATTTTTTTTCTTGTAAGTTTTAGAAGGAAATACTCTGAGAGAATAAATGGAAACATTCTGGAATGGTGGGTGGTCAGGAAATATAACAACTACATGGGATTAGATCTTCTATTATTTTTAAAATTATTTTATTATTATGATAAAGATGAGATACAGAGGGGTTGCAATTACCTAAGTTAAGAGTACATTTCTTTTTAGACAGTATTGCCCCTTCCCTCACTCTCTCCCAGCTTTCGCTCCAAATCCCACTCACAAATTATAGCATTCACTTCCAAAGTAGTGTCCAGTGAATACCACTGCCGCATTTGTCCACCCTTTGTGCCTCCATTTATACTCCCCAAAACATATAAATGAACAAACAAAAGAAAAAGGAAAGAAAACTAAAATGGTAAAAAGGAAAGAAGCCTCTTGTTTTCATTTACTGTAATTCATTTCATTAAGTAATATTTTGTATGATCAGATGCACATATAGGCATTTCTAATTCTTACATAAATTATTTCTGCTGAGTTGCTAAGCCCAACAAAGGTGATTCAGAGAATCTTATTAGCATGCATATGTGTATGTTCTAGCAAAATAATACAAATATTTTATAAAAATAAAGAAATATATGTATGTGTGTGGGGGGGGGAGGGGGGTATAATTGGGTGGGGGGAGGGGGGTAAAATTGGGTGGGGGGAGGGGGAGGCGGGAAAGGGAAGTGAAGGGTAAACAAAGGAGGAGGCTGCAATGCTTGGTAAGAAATGTATGCATTATCCTGCCCATGTAATTGTAGCCCCCCTGTACAGTATGTTCTCAAATAAAATAAAATACAATTAAAAAAAATAAAGAAATATATGTATGCTGTGTTTCCTGTTGCTTATTTCTATGTAATATTCTAAATTATAAGCAGCATATATATTCTTTTAAAATTTTAAGTCGTTGTACAAATTGTCCAATTCCAAAAGTCAGATTTCAATCAATGTCATCCTTTCATTATTCTCCCCAGTGCTTCTCAATCCCAATCATATCCTCAAGTGATGTAGTTCAACCTTTGCATAATAAACATTGAATATAATTTTGCTCACTTTTCCTCCTTCCATTCATGTAGAATGGAACTAGTTTCAGAACCTCTTTGTATTCAATTACTTGATTGATTATTTCATCATGCATTAACTATATAACATATCACCTTATGTAATTATTTTACATGCCATAAATCAATGTAAATTAATGGCAGAGTTTACAAAAGCTAATAAACATAAGAATAAAGTCACATCACATAGATATCAATTTTATATTTAGCCACCAAAAATGTAAACGCAGGGTGATCCAGACTATTCAATTCATAAGTGTGATGCAAGAGAATTAACACTTCATTCCAGGAGACATCAGTCTTGTCATCATATGTTTACACCATGAGAAGTGAATATTCACATGAGAAGTACATTTCTAGAGTCTGCGTGTTAAATGTTATGCACTATTAATAATGGCATTGGATTGTGAAACATGTAATATATTTCCTATTGAAAAAACCACACTTGAACATTATCAGAATTTCCCCCCCAAAATAGTGAATATAAATAATCTTCCCCAGAAGTTATCAAGACTCACTACTTAAAAAACATTTGCAGAATATAATGTACCTCCATGCAGTGCTTTAAGTGCTATCCAGGTAATACTTCCTTCCTTCACAAACCTTATCTGAATTTGTAATCAATTGTCTTCTTTCAGCTTTCTTATTTCAGACACTATGTCAACTTACATGGATTCACTCCTAAAAATACATTACTGGATTCACCTTCATGCTCTCTTCAAATTAATGGGAGGAAAATCAATGTAAATAGATTTGGGAAAGACTTCAGAACTCTGAGATAATTACTTTACAAGGGAGAATTCAACAGAACTGTAGGTATCCACCATGAATTCCTACCTATCTATGAGTCAGAAAATTCAATAAGGACAGAACCTTCTCAGTGAAATTTAGCAATGCTTCCAAATATCTTTGAAGAAGCTGGTGGTCATGTGTTAGCAGTTCATGTATATGAAGTACACGTATTAGTAGCTGTGTAGGTTGAATTTAAATTAGTGCTTGAATATTCAGATTTAAAGGATTTCTCTTCTGTAGGAAAAGAGTATTTCCCCAATAAATAAGCATTTTTTCCCAGGATTTCCACAGCTGTTTCATCTGTTAGGTTCTTTTTTTTTTTTTTTTTTTTTTTTTTTGCCAATCCTGGGGCTTGAACTCAGGGCCTGGGCACTGTCTTTGAGCCACTCTTTGCTTAGGGCTAGCACACTACCACTTGAGCAGCAGAGCCACCTCTGACTTTTGTTTGTTTGTTTGTTTATGTGGTACTGAGGAATCAAACCCAGGGCTTCATGCATGCTAAGCAAGCACTCTACCACTAAGCCACATCCCCAGCCCTCATCTGTTAGGTTCTGGTATAAATTTTAGTACAGGATGATAATGTTGTAAACCTGTTTCACACCTACCCTTAATACTCCCCACAGCTTGTCTAGACTCTAGAACCCTGATTTTCATTTCCTTAGAGCTTTCACTTTAGAAAAGCTGCCCTGGCAAATACTTTCATTGTCCTTTGAGATGTAACTTTTAAGGGACCTCTGACTAGTTTTCCCATCAAGGTCTCTTTCATGAGGGCCAAGGTCGTACTGTTCAAAGACACATATCTTTGTGTGTCTATCTGCAGTTGGCTTGAACAACTAAAATGAAGATAAACGCAAGCTTGGATCTTCTTTTGGTAAGTCCAGTTAGCAATGAATCCATACTTCAGCTCTTAAAACTTCCCCAGGCTTAAGTTTTCAGGCCAAATCTGTGCCTTACTCTTTATGCCCACAATCGAATCAAAATAAAATCAAATTCACTCTACTCAGCTTGTCTGGTGTGAATTTTCTTTTCCAACACACATATGTTCTAGTGTGCTACATTTGGGGAGTTCCTAAATATTATGCCAAATGAGAAAGGAGAGAGGAAGGTATTTGACAGAATTGTTGAGAGACCTCAGAGAAATAATGCCTGATCCCATATAACCGTAATATGCATGATAAAGTGAAAATATAATTTCCTTTCCACTTTGCCTTAATCAAAAAATACATTTTACATGCACACTCCATGACTTTTCTGGCTTTTCTTGGATTTCAGCACATTTGGTTCTATCAAGTGTATGGAGGATCTGGTTGTGACTTACCTACATCTCTGCTTCCCTAAATTATTGATCAGGGTATATCTATCCTGCTGTTGTCTCTCCCTAATACGTAATAATGAGTATACAAGTCTACTAAATGAAAGAATTATCAGAAAAGAACAGCTCCAAGCTTAAAGGATCTCATATATGATAGTTAGAAACAAATAAGATGAAATAGCAAAAAATTGAATTAATTTGTATAATCACAGGATGACAAAATAAAAGTTGTCCAGTGACTGTATTTTGAAATTAACACACATACAAAACAACAACACCAGGTCTGGAAAGAGTCATTTCACATTATTTAAATAGAAATAATCATTTTAACTGACGTTAATTGTTCAGAAATCTGGGTTCCTCCAAGAGAGAAGAAGGTCTAAACATTTAAAAAGAACAGATTGTATTTCGCTTAAGATACTGCCCGACCCTCTTCTGTCCTCTAGTGGTTCCTAGAAGAATTACTACATCCTAGTTCAAGTTTGACCCCTCCTTGACTATTGTCTCAGGATTAGGAAAGCTAAAATATTTCAATAGCAAAATAAATCTAAGAATAATGATTTCATGCTATTTTTAAACATACTAAACTGTCCTTCACCATGGAGAGTCTCATTTGAATTATATGTTGGTTTGAAAAGTTAGACACTTGGAAGTTGAGATGTGGTTCTAGTGGGAAAATGCCAGGTTTACCTGTTAATGGATTAGACACCATGTTAAACTGAAGAGGAAAATAATGCAATATGGCAATATAAAGAAGAAAATTAAAAGCTAACTTGATTTAGCCTTTACCTTACATATAAAATTGTGTTTTACATGAATGTGCATTTCATCCTTCTAAGAAACTGTGAGGTAGATATGTCATAATGAAGGAGCTGAGAGGCTCAATGTCCTGATGACACAAATTCTGAGTAAAATACTTGCAATCTAACCTAAGCTCTCCAAATGCAAAGGTTTTATATTTAAACACACTAAATATCATCCTCTCTATCAAACATTGTACAAATAGAATTTTCCATATTCCAATTGATTTCAGCGAGTCCAAATGTCATCAGTCTCTCTCCACATTTTTCCCTTTCATAATATTTCTCTGATAAATATTCATAGCCAAGTTCATCTCAAATGATAATGGGAACACGCAAGCATAATCCCTTCTCAGTCGCACCTCAATCTATCTCCTTTTGATTTCTGATTAACACAACTACACCTGGAATTGCTTTCATTAAATGTACAAATTAAGGGTGTCAGGTACCACAGGCATATGGAGTTCTATGTTTATTTTATTTAAGCTGTTAAGTGTATTATCTCAAGGCCACACCTATTGTTTATAAAATGTTCATATTTTTACTACAGTGGCATACTCTTACTTTTATTTCTTATTTTTCTCCCTTCACCTCCTCTGTCTTTGTCTTTCTCTTCATCTTATTTTCTGTGGTTGTCTTTCTGCTTATTTTTAAATGTATATATCCTCTATTTGAATTCAAAATAAAGTCATGGTCCGACCTCATGTTTGGCTTTTCTCATCCAGCCAGATTTAAAAGCAAAGCACATACTTACTCATGTTATAGCCACAATGGTTCTGAAAAAAAAATCCCTTGAAGATTATTAGTGCACTCTTTCATTAACAAAACTCAAAATAATTGGAATATAAATATATTCTCTAGTTCTTGGCTTTCCACCTAATCACATCTTCATATGTATCAATTATTTCACAATCTGACAGATCTGAATAAATGATGTACTCAGCTATTTTTCTCTTCAAACTGGACATCATGGATCAATGTGCTATCTCCTGTTGCTTTGCCTCTCAACCTAAACACACAACCCATACATTTCTCCTTTCTCTACATAACTGTGCAAATTTATACAAAGAACCTTGACATCAACAGATATGATTACTGTAACAGACCTCAACATACTTCAATGGTTCCATTCAAACCTAATTCTAGACGAGCTCTTTAAAAGAATCTTTACATTTTCTAACACATTTATTTCACTGACCTATTCAAATGGGTTTCCTTAGAATAAAGGCAAAACTCTGCATTTCCCAATAGAATCAGATCTCCATCAATGTTTTGCTCTGAACTTTTCACACAAACAAAAAAATCACATAAATAAAAATTACACAAATAAAATGCAGTAGTTTACATAAAATACATATATGGCTACCTATCTGTATTATATCATCATATTGGACATGTGTATGTACAATAAAATTTATTTGAAAAGAAAATAAAGGGTCTTATATAAAGAAAATTCAGATAAGACTAATTTAAGGAGCTAATCTGGGCTGTCAACACATTATTTTTCACTCACTAAAACATCATCACAAGAACATAGTGGAAAATACTCTTACTATAAATAGGATTTATTAAAATACAAGTTTCTTCTTACTATTGTACCTCAGTATTCAAATATGAAATCACTTAAATATACCCAATTCGACTTCTTTGGAAATACAAAAATACACACATTTGATTTTATTAAAGTGTTTCTTAAAACCCAGCAAGCCACAGAAAAAGATTAAATCTGTCTAAACAGATTCAAATATAATTCAATAAAGTAATTTTATTTTACCAGTGATGAAATAGATATGGGTTATGAGGCCTGTCTATTTTAATACTTTTCCATGTCCACAAGCTTAGAAGTCAAATTCTTAAAATCTTTTGTTCAAATATTATAGTAATTATAATATTATTATTTCAGAATTCCTAAGTCAGTATAAAATAAGAGCTTAGATTCTTTCCTGATCTAGGATAATTGTTTAGCTATCCTAAAAACATAAGTGAAGGTATATACATGAATTCATTTAATTTTTTTTTATTCTGATACCAAATCTTTTTCTTTTATCTACTTTTTACAATATAATTATTTTAAAATACTTTTCAGTTCTATTTCACTTTATTAACTGATTGCTTAGAGACAATGAGTATAATCTAGTCATTTTAAAGAAGAGATTTTCCAATCTAGGAATAAAATTTATCAGAGTTTACCGAAGTAGTTTTATCAGCTTGTACAATGTATGCGAATCCCAGTTCATTTGCATGCAGAAATTTACCAGTGGATACACATAGTCTTCAAAATGAGGGTAGAGTACTATCTCATTGATGTTTGAATGTATGCTATATCATTGACAATACAGCTATTTACCATTTCAATACATTTAGTGAAGAGACTTTATGAAACGTTCATGTATTTTTCTCTAAGATTGTTTAACTTTATTTATTAAATTGTTGAGTCTTTATATTCTTTATGCATGCTGCTTAGTCTTTCTGTTGGCATCTTTTTTTAATACTTTTTTATTGTGAAAATACAGTACAGAGGGGTTACAATTACATGAGCAAAGGAGTGAGTACATTTCTTATCAAGCATTGTTGCCTCCTCCTTTGTTTCCCTGTTTGTGTCTATCTTATCTTCACCCTCACCATCTCGTGTGTGTGTGTGTGTGTGTGTGTATACACACACATATAAAAATCTCACACATATGTGAATGTGTAAATGTCTATTGCCTGTATTTATTGGCACAAATGCATAGACTTAATATAGTTTCTACCACTGCTCATTGTTCTTTCAAAAAATAAGAAAGATGTTTTGAATAAAATAAAGGCTTTATTTCATTAGGTTTCCATGAAGCTCCTTTTCCAGACATCATTAAGGGCCTCACGTGCTTAACTTGTTTTGTTGGCTGGCGTCTACCATTATAGGCCTGTCTCCAGGCTAAATTTTTGCTGGTTCATTGGGAAAACCAAGTCTTGAACACTTTTCCACTTGGCTGCCCTTGAGCCACCATCCTCCAAATCTCAGCCTGCTGAGTAGCTAGGATTTTAGATATGAACCACTGAACCTATTTGATCAAAATGTGTTTTAATCACTGTTATACTTGTGCATCACGGTTTCCCTCTTTTTATAGTTCTTGTTTTGTTTGTGCTTCCTATTCATCAATGCTATTGAATACAAAAATTTCACAACAAACACTGAAACTTTCAATGTTGGTATCTCTACTAATTAAATTTCTTTCATATCTCTAATAATTAAATTTCCTGTTGCTTCTTATATGTTATACTCTAGGTACATTAATTTTATTTGAGGCAGTCAGTTTCAATTTTTTACCAGCAACATTGCACAACCAGTCATTAAACATACTGATTAGATACAGCCAACATTTGAGTTGTGATATGAATACTTTGGGAAATACTATACAACATTGTGTATGTAGAAAAATACTTGGCTACATGAGATATAAGTATTTTCTCAGAATTGTAATTGTCAGTCAATTTGGCCAGTAAATTATCAATGATACTGCATTTTGGCTTACCAAATATTCTTTACTGCAATAGATTTATCAATTCAAACAAACATGTAGCATTTGATTATATGGATCTTATTTTCTCCCATTGTATAGAAAATACTTCATTTACTTTTATAAAATAGCAACTATTTCTTACAAGTGAGAGCAAAAATTTCCAACAGAATAAAGTATTTCTCTTTTTTGTGACGATTAGTATTATTCAATGACATTTTACTGTTTCATAATGAAAAGACCTGGAAATAATTCTGAGGAATTTTTAGTAGGCTTAAATTTTACAGAAAGAATGATTTCAATGTAGCTATTGTTCAATTGTATTATGATCCTGAGGTAAAAATCTTATAAAATGTTCCAAAATGTACTTTCAAATAAAATATTATAGTTGTCTTTGTGTCTGAAATTTAAATGATTTCTTATTTTGTAATGTATGTTCATTGTAAAAGAATCAATAAGTACAGAAAATATTCAAAGGAACCTGATAAATAATGCTTGATTACTTGATATAAATATTAGCATTTTGTTAAATCCATAATCTTAAACACAGAGAGACAAAGTGAGTGTGTGTGTATGTGTGTATGAGAGAGAGGTATGAGCGTAGTCATGCAATACATATCTAATTCTAACATACACAGAGAAAAACCAAGAAAGTATGTGTCAGAGCTAGTGTGAATTTGTCTCTGTCCTTATTAGAATACGATAATAATATTTAATCTAATCAGTAAAATGGATTTTCCATCTTGTAAATTTGTATTTCAAAGGGATAGGAAACAGAAGTGTGAAGAAGCTATTTTGCAGTTTCAAAGGCATCTTTCTAAATAACTTTAAGTTGTTGTTTCAGCATAAAATGTCAGATTTAATTCTACTGATCTGAGGGTGAGTTATTAGAAGGTAAGAGACAGTGAAAAGGAGTACAAGGACTTGCAGCAAAGTTGTTCACAGTGTAACCATTATTAGATAATGTACACACAGTTCAGGATGGCAGATTGTCAAGAACTGATTCCTGAAAGAGTAAATACCTGTATATCAACTTTGAGATTAATCTTCTTTCTATAACTATTTATGAGATCTTGGAAAATTATCTTGCTGTTTGCCTCATCCTACAATGGGGTTCTGAGTTTGGGGGAAAACATTAAAATAAGAAAATCTTTTCTTGATAGTATCAGAAGTATACACTAAAACAGTAGTATACACTAAAACAATCAGTCATAAGATGAAATACGATCATTTGTACAAGGTACTGTCATGTACTTCCACTAAAAGTTATTTGTTGATTGACCTAGTGATTTGAAACAAAATCACCATAAAGAGCTATAGTTGAGGGCTAGGGATTTAACTCTCATTCTTAGGTGTTAGATTTATTTGAAATTCGGTTAGAAGACCCATTCATTTTACCCATTAATCATTTTATTCAAGCATTTCATCACAACGGATTTGTAGATGGTTACAATATTTTGAGATTAAGAATAAGTATTCCTTGATTTATATTTATTACTTTTAGTCAGTATATAATTATGTAGGAACATTTTGTATGCATTTGCCCAAGGTCAAGGGTCTATATATTATCCAGTACATCTGGTCCTTCATAGAGAGAAAATTGTTGGAAATGTAAGAAAAATACTGAGGGACCATGTAACATTCATGCTGTCGTTGACTAAGAACTCTATTCGTGAACCCTATTCATACACCATCCTTACACATATACATATATACGTATATACATACACATGCACACATGTATTTACTCTGTGTCTATCTCTGTTTATCTAGCTATCTATCTAGCTAGCTAGCTAGCTAGCTAGATACACTGATGCTTTCATATACTGATTTGTGATCTTTTTCTAATATGTTTTGATCCCATGATAGAATAATAAAACTTAGAATGCCAATTATACAAAGAGACGTTTCTATAATAATTAAAGTAAAATGACAAAATCAAAAGTTATAATTGTGCAACTCATGATCTATTTATTAAAACATCTCCCTTCTTTGAAGGTCAAATGGGCCCACAGATTCCCTATAGTATTATGGAATGTGTATGTACTAACGGATCCTCTTTGGATATTTTCAGAGTCATTGGCTCAATGATAACATGATAATTTGGGGGAACATTGGTAAAATGAGGTATTTCCTGAAAGAAATGAGACAAAAGCTTCCAAAAAGAAGATTTTCAATACACACAAACCAATTTATCATCTAATTATTGATATAGATTTAATAATTTGCTCTATTCATTTAGTGGCTGAGAGAAAGTCATGAAAATTTTATCATCTCAGCTTAGCTTGTATAATTTTCTCTCATGTATATTTTTTACAGTTGAAAAGTTTTCATCTTTTCTTAATTATAAAATAAACTATGTCATGAGAAAACAAGTGAAAGAGAGAAAAAAAGTAACAATGATCAGAAAACATGTGATTTTGAAATCAGGATATCTTTATCTCAAAATTATAAGTTTTGATATTCTTAATTTTCACTCTGTGTGTCTGTGTGTGTATATGTAAGCAAGGTATTTTGGTGGTTAATTAATGATTACAGAAAACACATAAAAATTCTGTCTTCTCTACAGATTTAAATAAAGTTTAACTGTAATGAAATGAGGATAATCAAAGAAACATTAAGCACAACAAAACGCCTAACAAGTAGAGGATCCAAGCTATTCTATCAGTCATTATTCATATAGCTTGCTTCCTGCCTTTGACTCCAAATCATATGTCTCTACTTTCAAACGCAGTATCACACATGTATAAATTATATTTTCCTCTACAGACCTGTAGGCAGTGCTCTTTGTTTATGTATACATAATCTCCATAATGTTTTGCTAGACTTGTTGAATTCCTAGGCTATAATTATGTTAAAACATAGTCACGTTTCTGTCTTCATTGATTAATTGTTGGAAAACGACCTTATGAACACTATTAAGCTAAATTTATTATTTTCTTTCTTTTGGAAGGGGATACAATGGGGGTATTCATGGCCCCTCACACAATCCTTCATTTCAACACTTTATCTCACTAGACTGTAATTATTTGTTTGCATTTGCATCTCCCATTAAATAATGATGTTATTAAAGTGATGCCTATTTCTACTCAACCCTAAATTCCTGACACCTAACACAATGAACGGCATATAATAGATGTCAGAAAATAATTGTTAAATGAATGAAACCATCATATTTCCTAAATCACTGTCACCAGCTTATGGCACAATTTGCACAGTAGTGTTGACAGTATGGTTTGCTTTCATTAAGCTGTCTTTAGAGATTTCACAGCTGCCCGACACTTAGTGAATCACTCTTCAGTTTAGCAATCTCCAGATAAATTTACAAACCATTGAAGAATTCATCATGGTGTTTGTAAGCGTCCCAGGTTAATAATAAATTTACAATTATAAATTGATTGCTGGGCTGGGAAGGTGGCTCAATGGTAGAGTGCATGAGGCCGTGGGTTCGATTCTTCAGCACCACATAAGCAAAAAAGAAAAAACCGGATGTGGCACTGTGGCTCAAGTGGTAGAGCGCTAGCCTTAAGCTGAAGAGCTGACCGGACCAAAAAACAAAACAATAAACAAATAAATTGATTGCTGATTGTTCTGTAACATGGAAATAAATAGGATGACGAGTCCTCAGTACATTTAGAAAGTAATTTTATAAGCCCATGGCTCACGCCTATAATCCTAGCTACTCAGGAGTCTGAGATCTGAGAATCGCGGTTCAAAGCCAGCTCAAGCAGGAAAGTTCAGGAGACCCTTATCTCCAATAAACCGCTAGAAAACCGGAAGTGGTGTTGTGGCTCAAGCGATAGAGTGCTAGCCTTGAGCTGAAGAGCTCAGGGACAGCGCCCAAGCCCAGAGTTCAAGCCCCATGACCGACAAAAAAAAAAAAAAAAAATAGCAATTTTATATTCTCTGTTCTGGGATTTAGAAAATCCTATATTCAGAGAATGTAATAGATAGAGATAATTACTGATATCCAGTGAATTCCTATTTTATATGAAAGATAACTTTTTCAAAAATTTTAAGGAACTTATTAAACAATTAGCCTGTTTTGAATAGCCTGTATCATACATGTGAATTAAGAACTATAATAGGGATATATATAACTATATATAAGATGATATATTACATAAATATAATATATAAATAAATAAATAATATATAGATATAGATATATAAATCATTGTTGACATATAGAAAATATATTGGTCTGGGGATATCTATCCTGTTAGTTTGTCAGAAGAGGTTATGAGGTCTATGAGCTTTTTCATAAAAGCTTTTGTTTGGCCTTTCTCATAAGCAAATATAATTTTTTTCCTTTACCTGAGTATGTTTTGTTTTTCTCGCTTTATTTTGTGGTTTGCTCTTTCAAGTATTATGTTGAATAAAAATGGAGATAGTAGATAATCTTTTCCCATTTCTGACTTTAGAGAAAATTGTTTTGTCTATTTAATATGCTATTGAATACAAGTTTGTTATTCTTAGTCATTATTTTATTAAAACATCATTTTTTATGGCAGTTTTCATATTTTTGGCCATAAAAAGTATGTTGAATTTTGTCAAAATTTTGTCTGCACCCAGTTGTTCATATGATTCTTATCTTTATACTATGGCTAAACTACATTTATTGAATTAAACATCTTAGGCCATTCTTGAAGACGTGAGATGAACCCAACTTTACCAGTTATGTGAGCTTTGCAATGTATTACTAAATTCTGCTAGAAACATACTTTTGAGGATTCATGAACTTCTTCTTTCCAAGAACCAAGGTTTTTGTTTTATTGATTGCATTTTTGACTCTATCATAATTTTCTGTCCTAATCTTAATTATTCCTTTTTGTTTGCTAAGTTTTTGACTTGGTAATAGATGTTTTTCATATATTTTATATCCTCTGTAATTTAGTAAACTTAAGAATCAATCCATTTATTACTGCTTTTCCAGTTTACTTGAATATAAGCTTTCACATATGCTCAGATGACTTTCTTGATGATCTTTAGGTTCTTTGTGCAATGCCCATTTTCCTCACTATAGTATTGTTTATAGGGAAATGGTTTTCCTCTTCCTTTTTGTCATGTAGACTAAGGGTTTATAAAGTTTATCTTTTCAAAGAGCTAACACTTTGTTTTATTGACTCTTTGCATACAATTTCAGTCTATTATATTACGTTCTGTCCTAACCTTTATTATTTATTTCCATTGGCTGACTTTTTAATTTGGCTAGTTTTTATCTTCTTATAATTTTGAGGTATATCAAGTGATTATTAACCTAAGATCTCTTTTTTAATTTTTTGTTTCTATGATGATGATGATGATGATGATGATGATGATGATGATGATGATGATGATGATGATTATTGTCGGTCATGGGGATCTGAACTCTGGGCCTGGGTGCTGTCCCTCAACTCTTCAGGTCAAGGCTATCATCTACCACTTGAGCCACAACACCACTTCCAGCTTTTCCTGATTTTTTGGTGCTGAGGAATTGAACCTAGTGCCTCATACATGCAAGGCAAGCATGCTACCACTGAGCCACCTCCCAGCCCTTGCTATGGCTTCTTTAAAAATGTGATCTGTTTTGGTGAATGTAGCACAGGAAGCAGGGAAAACAATGTATTTTGAAGATGCTAAAAATTAATCTATCTGTGTATATCAAGTCCATATTGTCTACAGTACATTTATTTCTCTTCTTTTTAAAATTTTGTCCTGAATAACCTATTTATTTGTATGAATGGGACATTTAAGTCTCCCACTGCGATCTCATATTTGTAGTGTTTATTTAATGAAATTTTCGTAGCAATATTTGGTGCATATGTGTTAGGAATTAATTCTGACTTCAAGGACTAATGATCTTGAATAGTCGTTAAAAAATTCCTGGTTCTAGTCTACTCATGTGGATTTCTGTTTCATGGGTCCAGGCAAGTCAATCAGCAGATGGAGGTCGAGGTCTGTGTTGCTGATCACAACTTGTGGGTCAGAAAGTTTTCAGTCACTCTTGAAGCCTGAACTTTGCTCTGCTTATAAATCCAGCGGCAAAATCCAGTGGTGGATCTGCCTTTTCCATGGACATCTTTTGCCTTTTCCACAAACATCTCCAGTTTAATACTGGAGAATAAGAAAAAATTATCTCCTGCTAGGAGATCCAGTGCCTTAGTTGATAACTCCCCATGTCCGAACTTTGTTTGGGGATAAAGAGCCAGAACCTAGAGGCTGTGGTCTAGCCAACAGCTTTTTGAACATTTTATCCTGAAAATAGAAACGCACATGTTCCTGAGTTTCGAGTGTGGTTGAGTAAAGTGTGGGCCCTCTATTTACTTTACTTAGAATTTTATAATGTTTTAGATTCACTGGTACTCTGTGCTTTGCTTGACTGGATAGGAGCCCTTAAATGATAAGACTGGCAGCCCCTGAGATATCTGCTTAGAAGAAAGATTTCTCAGAACACATATTTGTCTTCTGCTGTTAAACTATTCTACGCAACATCTTTCAGGACTGAAACCTAATTATATTAATAGTTGACTTCTTTTCTTTTTCTTTTCTTGTTTTAATTTTCTCGTCAGCATTATGTACAGAGGAGATATAGTTACATTAATATGGTAGTGCGTACATTTCTTGTTTAACTTGTTACCCCTTCCTCATTATTCCATCTTTCTGCCTTCCAACCACCCCTTCCCCAAGTTGTATAGATCTAATGGCTGATGTCTATGTTGGTATTTTTTGATGTGAGTGGAGGGCACGGACAACAGTGTGTAGTTGAATGTTGGCCTTGGCAAAGCTTGACAACCTGTTGACATTTTGTTCGTAAGATGGTCTGTGCTTTGTCACAGCACAGAAATGTTTATCAGGAAGGAATTAAAACTAATAAAACAATAGCACCAAACTGGGCTCTAGGGTGGATACAAATCCATGTGGTATTTCTGGTTCTCTCAAAGCTAGATTTTGCTGTTTTCTTATAGAGATTTAGTTTTCCATTTGTCTCCAGTTAATATGTGATCTGTTACCCGCAGCCTCTACTAGCTTACTACTTTACTGACTTATCTGTAGTCCATGTTTTTAATTTTAATTCTGGCTTATTGCAACACAGCAACATATCAACTTAGTCCCCAGGAATTATGGGTTTTATAATTAGGCTTTAAATGTTTTTGAGTTCATGTATATATTTATACTAGATATCCTTGAATGGGGGTATTGTAACTCCCCAACTATTACAGATGAATGGTTAGCTTCTTCCCTGAGTTTTATCAATTTTACTTCATAGTCCTTGGATATTTGACTTTCATAAGAGTATGTTTACAGTTATTAACATTTCTTAAGGGATTACAAGTCTTTATTATAAAATAAAAACCTTTATCTCTCATTTATAACAGTATGTACTTTGTGACATTTATATATAAATAGAAAAACTTTATTTTTCTTATGATGTCTTTTTGTTCATCCTTTGTTTTTAAATGAATTTGTTGCTTTAATCAAATGAGTTCCTCTAGTAGATAAACTATAATTGGAACATGTTTTATTTTCTACTATATAAATCTCTTTTTACTAATAAGAGTGTTTAACCCATTTAAACTTAAAGTTGTTTATTATGTCTTTATTCAGTTTAATTTATTATTTGTTGGTTTGTTGTTGCCTTTCTTTCTTTCTTTCTTTCTTTCTTTCTTTCTTTCTTTCTTTCTTTCTTTCTGTCCCTCTTTCTTCTTTCTTTCTTTATTTCTGTCCCTCTTTCTTCTTTCTTTCTTTTTCTTTCTTTTTTATTTGGTCACAGACACGGGGCTTGAATTCATGACGCATGAGATTTTTTTGCTCCTGGATAGCATTCTACCATCAGAGCTCTGCTTCTGGCTCTGTCATGGTTAATTGTAGTGAAAAGCCTCTTTGTGCTCATGCTGGCTTTGAACCATAATCATCAGAACTCAGCATCCTGAGCAGCTAGAATTACAGGCATGAGCCACTGACACAGAGCTATTTGTTTACATGTTGTTCGAACACATTCATTTTAAAATATTCAATTAAATTTCTAATTTTTAAAATATGTATGTATTAAAGTCTACCTCCCATTTAAATCCCAGTGAATACATGGACAGATTTGACACAGTAGATTAAAAATCTAATTTTAAGTAACAGTTCAAATTAGATACCACTACAATAACCTAATGGTCTTTAGAATACTAACATATGCAATTTCTCTGTTGGTCAGTTTAGGTCTGTAATAACAAAATAGAACTTTGTTCTATTTGCTCAAATAATGAAAATAATTTTATTGAGTATGAACCCAAATTTAGATTTGCTAACAAATTATAATTGGTCAGAGTGTGTGTTTCTATTTGTTTACCTGATAATTCAAGAGTAGCTATCTAACATATTTCTACTACAATTGGTCAGTTTCATTTTTCTGTCTATTTCTGGTGTTACATTAAAAATTGTCCAAAGAGATTAAAAAAAACAAGCTCATCACTGACAAGAGATGACAAGTTTCCAATTAGAATAAAGAATAAAAAATGAGCTTTTATCTAATCAATTTAGTTTTCTGCTGCAGAAAGTAATACAGAGGGCACTTGGTATATCTAATAATAAAAAATACAATAGTGAGATCAGATTGATAAACATACTCATGATTCAAATAATTCTGAGAAAATGTTAATCAGACATTATGTTGTGAAAATATTAATGAATTCTGTTGGTAAGTGAAAATCTTAAGTGGCTTATTTTTGTGCTTTAGTACATTCAGCCTTGATTAGAAAGACCAGGGTGATTATGTTCTCAAGGACCAAAGTAAGAATATTGAAAAAAGGCGTATTTCACACTTTATCTATTAAGGATGTACAAGAGATATACATTTTAAAAAGTACAATGTACTAGTAAATCTATTTTGAGTAATTAAATATAGACTTGAACTGTGTTAATTATGGCACATTTTCTTTCTCTTTTAGATATATTTATATTTACATATGTGTGTCATATATAACACTTAAATATTAATAAATGTGATATAACTTAGTGAAACATAAACTTATAAGTATCTACAAATTGAAATATATTTTCCCCTCTATCAATTCTTTTTTATACCTTTATATATATGTATATATATTGTCAGTTGTGAGGCTTGAAGTCTGGGCCTCGGCTCTGTCCCTCAGCTCTTCAGCTCAAGGCTAATGCTCCACCACTTGAGCCACAGCTTCACTTCCTATCAATTCTTCAAGAACATAATGTCCATGAATTTTCATCTGCAATTTTAAGCTACTAAAATATCATGGTAAAAACAAATTTATGGTTTTTAATATGTACTGTTAATAATGTTCCATGTGCTGTTTAAAACATAAGTAACCTTGGTTATTTATTTGAAAAGTTAGTGCACAGTATTATGATTGTTTTTTGCTCAGAGAAAGCATGGTGAAACAATTGTAAGATTTAAGAAATTCTATTGCATATTGGTGGACTTGCCAAACAAAAATAATTTTGAATCTTTAAAGCTTTACGGTTTTATTAGATGACCATAAAATCTTCACATGAAATTTATATAATAAAATTTAAATAAATGGCATGTGTCCAGTATTTAGCTGTAAGAGTTAATAACAACACATTTTTATTTAGATCTTGATATTAACTTTCATAACTTTTTAAATTTTATATTTATTTTCGATCTTTTGTGTTCATCATATTTTATCACATCTACTTCCAATTTACCATTCAATCATATAAAAAAGTTTTGGCTCTTTGTAGTACAATCTACCTTTGTCTCCTATAAGGCTTCTAGATGAATTGATTCGGCTTCGTATCTTGTGACCATTTACCTTCATGGTCCTACAAAATATATCTGAATTCATTTCAGTAAAAATTTCAAGGGAAAAAGTCTAATTTACTTGTGAATATTCAGGGTCTTGTCTTGATTTTTGTTTGTTTTGGTTTGCTTCGGTTTGGTTTATCTTTGATACTTCTTTACAGATGCTGTTAAATATTTTCATACTTTCCTCTTTCTTCTCCTTGAGTCGTTCCAGGATTTTGTATATTATACAGATAGAAATATAAATTCAAAACTACACATTCATACTTGATAGTTTACACTTATTTAATCTTTGTAATTTGCATTTGGAATAAATTAGGAGGTAATATTTCTCAGGTCTGAAAATAAGTGAATGAGTACGATGTTTCAGATAGAATAAAAAAAGCTATAATGTTTGGTATTTAGTATTTAAAATATTCCCTCCAGGATAAAAGGAAAATATTTCCTTAAGAACAACAACAAACCACAGGGAACAATTCAACAAACCCTCTCCAATGTATTAAAATTCTGTATGATTTTCATGCCTGAGGCCCTAACTGATGAAGAAATTTAAATTGTTACTTTAAACTACCCTATTCAGATCCTCAGGATCACACATTCATTTTTCTATATCATATAATTGATCTATTAAATAAAAAAACTAACTCTCATTGGTTATTTGGAAGTTGTAATAAATATTGCCCAAGTATGACAATACTTAATTGCATAATGTTTTCCAAATATATTTAATGTGTGATAAAATAGTAGTATAAATTTAATAACAGGGGGGCTGGGAAGGTGGCTCAGTGGTAGAGCACTTGCCTTGCATGCATGAGGCCCTGGGTTCGATTCCTCAGCACCACATAAGCAAGAAGAAAAAAAGCCAGAAGTGGCACTGTGGCTCAAGTGGTACAGTACTAGCCTTGAGCTGAAGAGCTGAGGGACAGCTCCTAAGCCAAGAGTTCAGGCCCCACAACTGGACCAAAAAAAAAAAAAGAAATTTAATAGAATATTTCAGAAGTATTTAAGTTTTGAATCAACCTAGACAACTATCATTAACATTGTAATATTAGCACTTTCTGATTTAAAAATTAATACCTACAATTTAAGATTCTAAATGACTACAATAACCAAATTCCTACAACTACAGGCAACAGTTTTAAGCAGTATAAGCTGCTCCTCAGCAATTTGCTGTTTTTATCATAGTAAATGATATTTCCTCTTTTCATCTATTGTGGTTTGCAGTGGTTTGACCTTTCCCTGACAAAATGTTCTTGTCCTGGGAGCTTATTCCTCAGTGTGGTAATGTGAAAGGCTACAGAATTTCACCAGTCAGGCTTTAGGTGGAAACCCTTAGGTTAATTGAGGAGACTGGGGAGATAGAAAATATTTAAAGGGACTAAGAAACCTCAAACTCTCATAGCTTCCCATTCAGAGATACTGTCCACTCTTCCCCAACTTGTACCCATTCCTTTCATCAACCAACAACCAACTGCGCAGGGCCAGTTTAGTAGAACTTAGACTTTAAGCATCCAAATATGTGAGCTAAGGAAGCACCTGTTCCTTTTTCAGGTACAAAGACTTTGACACATTTTATATAAGTAGCATAAAAAAATTGTGTGGATGCATCTGCCATTAAAAATATAAAAATTAAAGCATATTAACTTTTAAAATCGTATATGGTTAACATACTCCAAGTAAACCTACACCTTGTAGGAATTCTTTCACCATATAGACAGCCATATGTTTAAGGAACTGTGCAAATAATTTGACTTTTTTCATATTCATTTGTCCTCTTCATATTGTTTTTTCATCTGGAAGAGATGCCACATAAATCCCAAACACCCATTTTCTTTTGAAAAATCATTTATAGCCTCAAATAATTTGGACACTGATTTATTTTAAGACTGCATAAGGAATTTTTTTATTTGATTTGCTCTGCTATTTTATTTCTGTTTGTATAATACATTTTATTGACTAACAAAGATATTTACGGGGTAATTTACCCAGACTATTTTCAACTGCCCATTCTCCATAAGACAGTCAGAAAAACTTGTTGTGCAATCAGAATTAAGGTTACTAGAATTCTCCATGCAATGGCAATCAAAATCTCAGGATTTCTTATTGTGATTTTAAGTTTGAATTCAAAATAAAGAAACTGTTAGGATAGGATAAAGTGTAGGGTATAATAAATAGCAGAATAGGTATAATAGGTATAATAGGTATAATAAACAGCAGAATGTGGAGCTTGAAGAACTCATGGAGAGCAATTTGTCAGTGTTGATAAAAAAAAAAGTCTGTTCATTGTTTTATTTTACTGCAGCAAATATTTTCTAATCCAAGAAGTTTATCCATATTTGCCTGTTATTAGTATTGATTTTTCAATGGAATAAAGAAATGTGTCAAGTATTTTAATGTATGAAATAAAACACATTTAGTCTTTGAATTTTTAATGATTATATACACACACATCTACGTATCTCTATTTCTATTTTCTATTTATCTATATCTGTCATCTATCTATCTATCTATCTATCTATCTATCTATCTATCTATCTATCTATCACTTATAGAAAGAGAGGCTTTACAAATTATTTGCCCTTACCTCAAAGCTAACTGTACACACACACACACACACACACACACACACACACACACACACACACACACATTTTGGGGGAGGGGGGAGTGGTCAGTCATGGGGCTTGAACTCTGGTGCTGGTTCTTGAGTTACAAAGAGCTCAGGCTCTCTAGCTCTACCACTTGAGCCACAGGGCTACTTCCGGTTTTCTGGTGGTTAATTGGAAATGAGTCTCACAGACTTTCCTGCCTGGGATGGCTTTGAATCATGATCCTCAGATCTCAGCCCCTTGAGTAGCCAGGATTACAGGTGTGTGCCACCGGCGCCAGACACAAAAAAATATTTAAATACCCCGATTTTCTTTTCCTCTCTCATCCTGTGAAATTGCTCTAAAAATCTATTGAACTCTTGGAATTTTCACCTAATTAATGCAACAAAAGATAATCAGAAACTCTTATTAAGTTTCTTCTCATCCTTTACAATTGTAGCCATATTGCATCTTTTTGTTTATATTAAGCTCTGTTCAAGTAATTTACATGAACGTTTAAACATAAAAGGCAGTTTTAGCACAGTGGTGTAATTTCCACTCAGTTCTGCTGTTCCCAGTAGTGTCTCATTATCCCCACATTCAATTTTCCTTCTACAACTATTTACATTGATTTTATTATATTTCTGTTGTAATTTTGTAAATATCTAGCTCCCCTCAGTGAAAGCATAGAGAATTTACACACAAGCACCAGATTGATTCACATTTTTTTCCTGATGCTGAGACATAGATCCCCATTATGCCACAATTATCAAAACAAATGACTTCTAAAATCAAGTTGCAATATCCAAAGGGAACTCGTAATGAGTATTGTTCAATCATGCTATTCTGTTTTCTAAAAACATAAATTGGACAATTCCTTCTATTATGAATAGACATTAGCTATTTCTTTTTCAACTTTCCTTTTAAATATTTTAAATGATTGTAGTTTTATAACATAGTAGGTACCATATTTCAGTAAAACATAAAGCATTATGTTTTTAAGAAAAAACAAAATTGATAGTTTTTGACACCTAGAGTTTTAGAAAACATTTATGTTTGTCATATATATTTATTTATTTCAAAACCTCACATTTAAGTGATTGCGAGAGACAGTTTTGTATTAACTACATTTCTTTATATTAATTGTATTCCTTACACCTGAGCATAAATTTTGATGTAAATGTTTGTTTATTACTTTATCCACAATATAAACTAAATTCTCCTTGACATTTTGGATTTGCATATTTTATTTTTCTGTAAAATATACCTTTCTTTTAAGTAAGTATTCATACATATGGATTTTTTTATTTGCTCTGACCATCATGTATGTGATGTGTATGTGGTGATAATCTCATTCTATGTTTTGAACATGTTGATGTGCAACACAACACCATTTTAATATTCTAGGTTATTGTGGTATTTTTAAGCCTCACTTCTGACTAAAACAGTAATAGTTTACTCAACCAAGATAGTATAATATTGACTAATAAAATTTAGACCCATGTTTTACACATGCTTTAGATAGAACATAATATATTTAGCTTTCAGCTGGATCATTTGCATTGCTTCTTCCTAATTTCATCCTTCAATTTTGTATGTCTAGGAGAGGACTTCATTTGTGCATCTATCAGGCAATTCCAACCTATTACTAGAGCAGATGGTAAAGATTATGGTAAGTGATATGAATTGTCAATATCATAGTCATAAACTAATTCTTACACCTCATTTAAGTTAGGTGGATCTGTTGTTCTAATGCTAGGCTATATAGGAGTCTATTATAGTGGATTATGTACCTATTTCTATTAACGAAATGAATAAATTATAAAGACATCCAAAATGGAAGAAGAGTATAAAGAAAAAAATCACCCACATACATCTAACTCATCTACTGGAAAAGTGGTTTTATAAAGGGATTCTGCATTTATAAAGGGGTTTATTGCTAGTTTATGGCTGAATTCTACAGTAATACTGTAGTCAGATAATTATTGGTAATGGAATTCCATGCTACATCCACTCCTGAATCTAGCATCACCTAATCCATATGTATAAAATATACATAGCATGATGGTGCACACTCATAAAATTTGCTATTCAGGAAGCAAAGGCTGGAGGATTTCAAATTCCAGGCCATTCAAAGACATGTTTCAGAAACTTAATTTTAGGCCCAAATTAAAAGAAGAGGAAGGTAGAGGAGGAGGAGAAGAATAAGAAGACTTGGGACATAGTTAAAGAGGCAGAGTAATTGTCAAGTAGTGGGTAGCCTTGAATTTAATTCCATTATGGCAAAAAATAAAGATAAATAAATACTGATTGCTGAGGATTTTTCAAATGCCATCCTACTATTTCATTTTGTCTACCGAGCTGTTAGCAGTATTTTCTTGGGAAAATGTCCTCAGCTGATATATAATAAAAATTCATAAGTTGCTGCATATTTCTGGCTCATGTCAGTAATCTTAGCTATTCAAGAAGCTGAGATTTTATGATCACCATTTGAAGCCAGCCTGGGCAGGAAAGTCCATAAGCCTCCTACCTACACTCAAGCTTCAAGTCAGCTGGAATGGGAGCTATGGCTTAAGTGGTAGAGCAGTAGCCTTGAGACAAAAAGCTCAGGAACAGTGCTGGGGATCAAGTCCTAAGACCAGTACACACGCAAATGCCAATATCACCTTTTAAGTAAATTTATCAAAGAACAACCTAACATCAACTTTTGAGTTTTCCAGTCCACCTGTATTGGATATAGGGTATCCCCAGTCTACATGAGGATGTCTACAGTCTACATGTAGTCTACTACTACATGACAGTGTAATTTGTCAAGCACTGTTCAAAAACTGTTATATATTGTTGTCACTAGATATATCACAGTAAAAAGGCCTTCAATCTATATGTTGGCTTGCACAATACGTAAAACCAATCCATGAACCAAGAACATGATTTTCTTCTTTCTTTCTTCATTTGTCACATGAGCACTGGAACCACTGTCCTAAATACATTCTCCATCATGAGTTTGACTCTCCTGCTTATATCTAGTTCTACTTGTTCTTCATTATTGAATTATCACCTCCATTTTACATTTTGACTACTAAAAAGTATGCCTATGCTGTAATATGACAGTTGAAAACACATTATACACTTGTGGTGGACAATATTAGCTGTATTGTCTTTAGCCAGCCATTGGGGTTTTTTTGGCTATTTTTTAATTTTTTTATTGTGAAAAAACTGTATAAAGGGGTTACAATTACATGGGCAAGATAATGAGTACATTTCTTTTTTATTGTGAAAATACTGTACAGAGGGGTTACAATTACATGGGCAAGATAGTGAGTACATTTCTTATCAAGCATTGTAGCCTCCTCCTTTGTTTCCTCTTCCCATCCCTTCCCAGCCTCTCTCCCCACCCACCCAATCCTCCACGCCCCCAAGTTGTAAAGTTCATTTTCGACATGACAACTTGTACTTCTCATTGTTGCAACAGGTCCACCTGTATCCTTATTTAAACGACTTGTTTTTCCCCTTCCCCTCCACAAATTATACCCACATCAAATACAGTGAAAGCAGGGGTTATACTGTGGGGGAGGGACATACAAAGCAACAAAGAAATAATCTTATAATTGCATTTGAAACAAATGCACGAAAGAAAAAAAACATTTAAAATACATATCTTAGGGTTCATTTTCCTAACATCACCTTATCTGACCTTTTCTGCTTGACTCATACATATACTAGTTATTGCAAATAAGGGAAATCATGGGATCTATGTTTCTTTGGGCTTGGCTTACTTCACTTAATATAATTTTTTCCAAGTCTTTCCATTTCCTAACAAATGGGGCAATGTCATTCTTTCTGATGGAGGCATAGAATTCCATTGTGTATATATACCACATTTTCTTGATCCATTCATCTACTGAGGGGCATCTGGGTTGGTTCCAGATCTTAGCTATGGTAAATAATGCTGCAATAAACATAGTTGTGCTGGTAGCTTTAGTGTTTTTAAACATTTGGGTAAATGCCCAAAAGTGGGACTGCTGAGCCATAGGGGAGCTCTATGTGGAGTCTTTTGAGGAACCTCCATACTACTTTCCAAAGTGGTTGAACAAGTTTACACTCCCACCAACAATGAAGTAAGTTTCCCTTCTGTCCACATCCCTTCCAGCATCTGTTGTTATTAGAGTTCTTGATTTTAGCCATTCTACTAACTGTGGTGATGTGGTATCTCAATGTTGTTTTGATTTGCATTTCTTTTATGGCTAGGGAGGTTGAGCATTTCTTCATGTCTCTATTGGCCATCCTCCTTTCTTCTTCAGAGAAGTTTCTCTTTAAGTCTTTAGCCCACTTATTTATTGGGCAGTTGTTTCTTTGAGGATTTGGAACTAAAAAAAAAAATTAAATCCCCCAGCCATTGCTTTTACTCTATGATTCTTCTGAAGTTTGAATCAAGAGTTGGTTGTCTTTCAGAAGTCATATAATTCTATGTAGGTCATAACAAGGACTTCTGTTTGAAGCCCAGTGACTTATGTTTGATTCTCCCATTAAATCATTGAACATCATGGCAGTTTTCCTTCCATAGATACATTTAACACTGTAGGATCTTCTTGATCCTCTGTACCAAGGTTCATAGTAATTTACTTGCTTGAGCACCATTCCTGCTCATTAGGCTATATGTAGAACTAGATGTAATTCTTATAAGCGAATATGTACACTGGAATACTAAACCTTGTAGAAAATATTGTCTCTAGAGCACAAATATTCCTAGCTGACATTTTTATCACTTATTTTATTGTGTTCAAGTTAACATAACTCATCTTTTACTTTAATGAGAATATCTTATACCTTTGACCTCAATAATAAAATGAATAGAGTTAGCAAGTGTCTGGTGTTCTTTTGAATCTTTTTTTCCATAAAAGAAATAACAATGAAGCATTTAATACTATTTAGGATATCATGTTTTCATATTTTAATGAATGAGATTTTCTACTAAATTATATCTCAATTGCATATGTCTTATTAACACATTTGTAATTATTACTAAAGACATTTTAAAATTGTAGTAAATATGATGACCTTAATTGACTTTTTTTAAGCATTCAAAATATGTATGTGATAGCTGTTAATAGTTCCACTTCATATTTGTATCCAGAAATTAGCAAATGAACTAATACATTTATTAATACTAATTTAAGTTTCTCTCATTTTGTTTATCTGTGTTTCTGTTTTATCCTGATTGATGGAAGTCAGTATTTGGTGGTTATTTTATATTTGTTTTATTTTAGCAAGCAGAAAATTATCTCTAAGGAGAAGTCAATTAGCTTTTTCTCAACTTTCCATAATTGTTGGTTAATTTCAAGATCTATCTATTTATATATCTAGCTATATACACACATATTATATTTGGAAAATGTGAATGTAGTTTGATGATATGGCTAAACATGTTTTATTATAGGTTTTTCTTTTTTTTCCTTTTTTTTGGGGGGTGGGGTCTGTTGTTGGGGCCTGAACTCTGGGCCTGGGCTCTGCCCCTCAGCTCTTCAGCTCAAGGCTAGCACTCTGCCACTTGAGCCATAGTGCCACTTCCAGCTTTTGTCTTTTTGCTTATGTGGTGCTGGGGAATTGAACCCAGGGCCTCAGGCATGCAAGGCAAGCACTCTACCACTGAGCCACCTTCCCAGCCCTAGGTTTTTTCTTTTCTGGAGTTTTCAGCCTGAGTTGGAGGTCTGCTTGATTTTTTTTAATTCAAAGTTAACTTATTTTCCCTCATTTTTCTCCAATGAACATTTTTTTTGGAGGGGAAACCCAAATGTATATGTATTTTCCCATTTAAAAGTTTTCCATATATCTCATTAAGTCTGCCCGTTAAAATTACATTTTCTATTTATCTTCACATTTACTGAGATCATTTTATTAGTTTTGAGATAATTTATTTTCATATAAAGCACTTCATTTTTAATTACTCAGCCATTGTTTAACTTGCTTTATTTCTGTAATTCCTGTTTTTCCTTATCTTCTCACTCCTTCACACTATATTTGTTCTTAAATATTTTGAGCATATTTTCCTATAAATGAATAGTAAATTGAGTCCTCATGAATTGACATTATCTTACATACTAATGGATTAGAGAAAGCTGTACAATGTCTTATGTTAATGTTTAAGATAAAAATTTAACATATGAATTTTATTCCAAAACCTCTGTTTTTCTGAGTCCTGGAAGCAGTTACTCCTTAGTAAAACATCAGACAGTGTCACCTTAGTCGAGTATAGCCTGCTCCTCAGATAAAGGCTTATAGGTATTTCTTGGCCATCTCCACGATATTGTCTCCATCATCACCTTACTACATGGATTATAGCAGACAGTTCTCAAATTGTATTATTTTCTCTCATCACCAAAGTGTAATTAGGCTTTGTTTGAAGTCCTAATCTAATCTTGGCTCTGGATTAGGAAAATCATCTCTATTCAGGATATGATGCAAGTAGGGGGTACTTATATCAAGAATTTTCCTTCTTCAGAGTTACAATATTCCACTGTCCATGTCCACGCATAAGTTTTATTCTCTTTTTTTGCTCTCTGCCTTTCTGTCTCTCCTCCTTTTCTTTGTCTCTTGTGGCTATAGGGTTTGAAATCAGGGCTTCTTGTTAAGTCAGCTTTGCTTTACCACTTGAACCATGCTTAGAAAGGATATATTCATCTCTCATTGCCATCCTGTTGATCTCAACCTCAGCTAGGATTACAGACATGAACCATCACCACTCTATACAGTTTATTTTTTAATTATTATTCTAGTCATATAATAATCTGAAGTAGCAAATATTTCTACTTACTCTTGGAACAATATGATGGTATTTTTGATGGGCCCTAATACAGTTACTTTTTGATTCTCAAACCTCTCAAATTCTCAGTCATTCAGCTGTCTCTTTTAATATTTTGACATCAAAATGATCTCTAAAGGAAAACAGCTTCAAACATCGACTTCATCTCTCTTGATTTCTCTTCTTTCTGTTGGATTCATCCCATCATCATAACTCTGATAACATTCCCATCACTTCAAACAAATTCTGAGTTTTTTCTGACAAATTGTCTAGATTTTCAATATCAGACACCAAGAAACTTATTCATTGTCTGATGATTTTTGTAGTATACTTTTGTCATTTTGCTTTTGATTTTTAGTCTACTAAAAAGAAGAATATGAAGACATATAGGCAAATGTAAATACCTTTAACAGTTTTGAGAAATATATTATTTTAAAGTGTGTCATGCAAATCATTTTGTATGTAATTTTTGCTGATGCAGTAACATGAGGTCTGATTTGTGAGCTATTACATGTTCTATTTGTTGCTCTGTGATAAACACTTGTGTGCTTTATTTATTCACTCATTAGATGTTACATGTTCCATACCTTGCATTTTAAGTCTTTTTAAAATCTTCCATAATGCCATTTATTTTATCTAGTCTATTCTATTCAATAAAGCAAGATTTTAATACTTAATCTCAAGCACAGAACTTAAGAGATGAACCAAAACTCTTTACTAATAATATATAATATCTAAGTGCAATTTTAGAAACATAATCACTCATAAGTATTCTTCCCTTTAGCCCATGGCTTTAGTATGGTTTTTCCCAGCATGTGATTGATCTTTGCTTTACATAATTTTTTAATATTTTATTTGCACTAATATTGAATTTTAGAATACTATATAAATATATCAGATATCTTTATTCCAGAATTTTTGGAACCCTTAGAATTGTGCCTCAAGTATCACCTCATCGCTTTACCCTACCTCTACGCTGTTGAGAGGAGATAATTAATAGCAATAATGACAAATTTGTATTGATATAATTTCTAATTCCATCAGTTGTGGCTTGATATTTTTTGAGTTTATGGCATTAAGAAGTAGGCCGGGCAGCTAACTGTAAGTGGCAGATCCAATGTCACCAAAATTGACACTTAGAATATGAAAGGGTACATTCACATACCATCTGTGTTCTCTTCACCTTCAGATCCAGATTTAAGGAACAAAGTTGACGTGAGACCCTTCAATCCTCCAGCGAAGATTGACAGAAAAGTAACAGAGTAACAGAAGCTGACTGAAATAAAGGATGACTTATAAAATTTATGATAGGAAACAAGAGATCTCTTCTGGTTCTATTTGTATTTAACCAAATCAAGCAATAAAAAAGAAAATGTAACTTCTATATATACAATGGAATAAATATATTGGCCAAAAGTCTAATTTTCTTTAAAAGAAATATTTATAACACACACATATTTTAGTGCAATAGAGTAAATGAATGATATGTAATAATAGTTACATTTACCTCAAATACTATTTTGTCTTATCTTGCAATGACTAGTAATTTTTAATAATCTTTTCACTATCCATTATGCCATTCATTGTTATCTATTTGTGCCTTTGAAATATGTATATGTTGATAATATATTATACATTATTACAGAAACTCAAAATGTTAGTTTCTTTTAATAAATATATGAATAGATTAGCCAATTAAGGAAAAATATAACTTCTACTGATATATGAAAATATTTACAAGACTTAGTTAATATGTATGAAAGAAAGTTTGTTTAATTAAATGTTTCTTTATAAAATCTAAAGCAAGAATTATCGTTAAATACAGGATAATGTCTTAATTTCAGAAACAGGAAAAATATGCATTATATGCATAATTGTGTTAGATATACACATGATTCAAAGTAAAAATAAAAGTAAATAGAATATATATAAAATTAAAAGTGGACTTATAAGAATATTATTGTTTATAAAGAGAGATCAAAACTGATTGACATTCTAGAAGTTGGGCCAAATAACTTGATATTCATAAGCAACCCACAAAGCCAGACACCAATATCTCAAATGTGTAACACTAGCTACTCAGGAGGTGAGACATAGAAGACTGTATTATAAAGCCAGCCTGAAAAGAAGAGTCTTACAAACTTCATTTCCAGGTAACTAAAAAAAAGTTAAGTCTGATATGCGTGAGAATCTGCATGACATTTAATCTTTTATATCACAAAGAGCCAAGCAAATAAAATATGCTTCTTTTGGAGACTTTAAACCTATTGCTAAACAATAATAATAAACATAGTAAAAGTACTCAAAAGTTACTCGTATAAAAATGTTCAATGCTTTATTTATAAAAAAAATTATGATGCTGGGTGCTGGTGGATCACACCTATAATCCTAGCTACTAAGGATGCTGAGGTTCAAAACCAGACCAGGCAGGAAAGTCCCTGAGACTCTTATCTCCAATAAACTACTGAGAAATCCAGAAGTGTCAGTCAAGTGGTAGAGCACTAGCCTTGAATTGAAGAGCTGAAAGACAGTGCCCAGACCCAGAGTTCAAGCACCATGACTGACCCCACACACACAAAATATGAGGCATGAAATTTATTTTCCTGATATATTCCAAATGAGATGGAAAAAAATAAAGCATTCTGACTGAGGTCAAATCTCCCTACCCAGTGCAAACTGGAATAACTTTAGGCAATATTTTATAACAAACATTTTTAGATTCTTTAGTTTTTCCATATCAAAGAGCAATAAATTACATACTTGATTCATACATAGCTCTTTATTGTATATACACAGTATTTTTCAATTTCTTTTTTGTTTTTATTGTAAAAATAGTGTACAAAGGGGTTACAGTTACATAAGTAAGGTAATGAGTACATTTCCTATGGAACATTGTTTCCTACTCATTTCTCTGCCCACCTCCCCAACTCCCCAGCCCCCAAGTTGTAAAGTTCATTTTCAGCATAGTGTCTTGTACATTGTTACAATGGGTCAACTTGTATCTTTGTTTCAGCATTTTGTTATTTCCCTTTCCCTCCCCAAATTAGAAAAATGTATATTCAAGATGCAGGGCACTGATGTCAGATACAGTCAAAACAGAGGTTATTGATGCTAAAATTTATTTCTAAAAAACTTAGAGTGTGTTTTTCTCAGTTTATATGAAATACATGCATATTTGATTCCACAGATAATTTCTGTAGATTGTATATGGAAATTCAATCAGAAAGTTATTAGAGCAGCAAGGAAACCTCACAGGCACTAAATTCAAATTATGAAAGATCATTTAAGAGTTATGCAAAACTAAATTTCACCATGAATAATTAACATACATTAAAATTAGTGTTAAATCTCAAGCTAATTCAGATTGCATTTGCAAAATAAAGTGAAAAAGTGTAAGTTCCCAGAAAAATTAATATTGTCAATGGATATTATATAATTTTTGATATTAAAATTATGCCAACAGTGCAATATTGCTCACTTACTAAAAAAGTGAATGATATTGAAATTGTTTAATGCTGCAAGAGTCCTCTCATTGGAAATATTTGAAATCATCAAGGGTACAGAACTAGTGAGTAAAATTATGATTTCCTGATAAATGATGAAGGGTGATAGAGGAATTTGTTGGGCAATAGATATAAATTCAGTTATGAAAGATGAATAAATTTCAAAGGCTACTGTATACACCAAGTCTCTTTGATATCTAAAAGGGAAGAGACCTGAGAAAATATTTGGTGATGAGGACCATGGATATCAACTTGATTTTGGTGATGTTGATAAGAATGTATACATGTATGTCTAAACACAACAAATTGTATATAACTTGTAAATGGTTATAAAATAATGTAATTCTATTAACTGTATGCAGATTTCTATATTTAATAAATCTTGGAGCAGATACTATTTTATGCTACAGGAAATAAAAAAATAAATAAGTAGCCCGAACAAATTGCTGGTGAAATACACACACATATATAAATTTGTATATATATATTTATATATTATATATACAAATAAATATATATCCTGATGACATATACCATGAAGTAAAAATAATATACAGTCACTGAATTTGTTGATTTTTTTATTAGAAGAAGATAGAAGTTTGTTGGGTTAAGGCATGACAATTTCAAATGGAAGTAAGGAAGTCAGAATGAATGGAAGGTGAGAGGATAAATTAACAGCAATATGTTGTTGGGAACATTTCAATAAGACACACTTAATCCCCACAAACATATTGATTAAAGAAATCATTTAAACTTACTAGATGATATTAATTCTACTGCTCAAATATTAGATCACTCTATAATGATTTTGAAATATTTAGTTATATCTCAATGAATAGATAGATCTTCTTGATAGATAATACATGAGTAAGTCTATTTATCCATAAAATATTCCTTTCTGATTAATAAATACAGAATTTCTTCTTCCTCACCTATATCTGTCTTTGCAAATGGAACCAATCAAGGTGCAAAGACAAAAATATTGATTAAAAATTATTATCTGCTTGTCCTCGACTTATAGTAGTTATTGCAAATAAAGGAAACCAATGTTCCTATGATTTTTTGGGTCTGGCTTACTTCACTTAATATAATTTTTTTCCAAGCCTTTCCATTTCCTAACAAATGGGGCAATGTAATTCTTTCTGATGGAGGCATAGAATGCCATTGTGTGTGTATATATATATATATATATATATATATATATATATATATATCACATTTTCTTGATCTATTCATCTACTGAGGGGCATCTGGGTTGGTTCCATATCTTGGCTATGGTAAATAATGTTGTGATAAACATAGTTGTGGTGGTAGCTTTAGTATGGCCTTGTTTGTGATTGTTTGGGTAAATGCCCAAAAGTTGGATTGCTAGGACATAGGGGAGCTCTATGTGGAGTCTTTTGAGGAACCTCCATACTGCTTTCCAAAATGGTTGAACAAGTTTACACTCCCACCAACAATGCAGTAGGCTTCCCATTCGGCTACATCCCCTCCAGCAAATGTTGTTAGATTTCTTTGATTATAGCCATTCTTACTGAGGGGAGGTGGAATCTCAATGCTGTTTTGATTTGCATTTCTTTTATGGCTAGAGTATTATTGAATGTGTCTATTGGCCATTCTGATTTCCTCTTCAGAGAAGTTTCTCTTTAAGTCTTTAGCCCACTTATTTATTGGGCAGTTGTTTTTTGAGGATTTGTTGTTGGGGGGGTTAGTTTTTTTGAGTTCCAAGTATGTTTTAGATATTAGACCCTTGTCTGTTTTATGACTAGTGAAGGACTTCTTCCTAATTCGTTGGTTTTCTATTGATCATGTTAACATATGACCATATAACACGATGTTAAGTGAAATGATCCCCAAGATAGTACACAACTTCTTTTTTTTTCTTTCTTCCTATTGTTTTTAATGTATCTAAAATGTACTATGTGATTTTTTTTGTTTCTCTTGTATGTTCTTTTCCCACAGTATAACCCCTGTTTCACTGTATTTGACATTGAGCCCTGTGTCTTGTATATACATTTTTCTAATTTGGGGAGGAGATGCAAAATCACAAAATGCCGAAACAAGGATACAGGTTGACCCATTGCAACAATGAGATGTACAAGACACTATGTAGAAAACGAACTTTACAACTTGGGACGGGGGAGGTGGGATTTGGTGAGTTGGGGAGGGAAGTGATGGGAGGGGAAAAACAAAGGAGGAGGTAAGGTAATGTACTCATTACCTTACTCATGTAACTGTAACCCCTCTGTACACTATTTTTGCAATAAAAGAATAATAATAATAATAATAAAATTATTATCAAGGTGAGGTACAGAGGGGTTACAGATATATATGTAAGGTAGTGAGTACATTTCTTGCCAATCATGGTTACCCCCCCCCTCATTTTTCTCCCACTTTCTCTTTCCCTTAATACTCTGCCCACAAATTGTAAATTTCATTTCCAACATGTTGTCTTGTGAGAATTGCTGTTGTATTGGTTCTCCCTTTGTCTTTTGTCTCACCATTTTTTCATTCCCCTTCCCTTTGCTAATTCAGGTGTTGTATTAGTCACATTATTACATACAAAACAGATATTTGGAGTCATACATCTATTTATAAAAATGAACATAATTTGTTTTTTCTCAAAGCTAATCCCAGTGTAGTGTTATGTGTAGTGAAATATGATGAGTATGATATGTATACATACACATGTATGCATATATATGGTGATCTTCTATATGGAAAGAAAATATAATTATTTTTAAATGATAAGATGATAGTAACTTACATAGTTAGAATGTTTAAATTTTAATAGTCATTAAGTAGAATTGATTTTTTTCTTTTTGTATCTAATTAGAAAGAGCTAGTGCATGAGTGATAGTGGAAATTCTACTTTAAAAATGGAAACTTATGTTGGGTGCTGGTGATTCACACCTGTAATCCCAGCTACTCAGGAGCCTGAGATCTGAAGACTGCGAATCAAAGCCAGCCAGGGCACCAAAGTCCATGAGACTTTTACCTCCAATAAACAACCAAAAATCCTGAAGTAGCTCTGTGGCTCAAGTGGTAGAGTGCTCATCTTGAGCTAAAGAGCTCAGGGAGAGCTCCCAGGCCCAGATTTCAAGCCCAACAACCGACAAACATAAAAATAAAAAAATTAAAAATGGAAACATATTAAAGTCCTCAACAAAACATTTTTTTCTAGTATGTTCCAGTGATTTTTTTTCTCTCGGGCTATACTTCTAAGTAAAATAACTCTGAGCACCTGATTATAATTTTAAATAATCAAAGTCATTTCAAATAATAGATTTTAAATTGGTATTGTGTCATCATGCAGCTTTTAAACGCATATTAAAATATCACATAGTTGCCAACATTTTCTTTGCCTAGAAAATAAAATGTAAGTTGTGTTATAAGATTTATATTCCTCTTTCTAACTTGATGTATATTTACACGGTAGGAAATCTCACAGAGGCAAGCGGTTCATTTCATCCATATTCAACACATCCTCCAAATTTTTCATCAACAGTCTCTACCAGCATCCCACATAGCCTTTTCCTTTTTGCAAAGATGGTTCCACGTGGCAGCACAAAATGCAGCGTTAAATTTCAAAGACTATTGGCACCAGCCAATTGTTGGTGTCAAGAGAGAAAATGCAATAAAGGTTTGCCTATTACTGAAGGAACCTAAAGGTGATTTGTGAATCCCATCCACTCTCCAAAAACACCATATAAATCTCAGTGCCATTATCAAGCACAGTAAACAAGTTTCAAAGATTAGGTGAAGTCAGCCCATGAGCCCTCAAGGCTTAAAAAGTCTTCCAGGATGAACTGAAAGGTAGGGTAGAAAAGCTGCTTTAAATCGAAGTGCACAATCATTTATATTTTTTGACCACTAAATATTTTAATAAGCTGAATAGAACATAAGCTTGTTAACTTTTTAAATTAAGTAGTTATACACAGAGTTTACAATTCATTATGAGCACAATGCATGTTAGCAATGCCATCCCTCCCTCCTGCTGTCCTCCATGATTCTCTCCTTCCATCCCTAACCTTAAGTTATGCAGTTCAATTATTATGTAATGCACAGTGAATATAAGGGTTACATTTTCTCAATCATTTATATTTACCTTAAAATAGAGTAAAAATAATGAAAGTATTATCAAGTATGATTTACTTTGCATTAGTTAAGATAAGTCAGAAATTATATGGTCATATTTTAAAAGATAACCATTAATGATACTTAAATGAACAAAAGAACAACTGATCTGCACATAGCAGTGTACTAACTAAATAAAATATACCGGTCTGCCTGATAGGTAGTGTCTATGAGGCCATGTACTTTCTGCCATGTACAAGAGTTCCTGTTAGGGACTGAATTTTGTGTTCCTATAAAAGACATATGTTGAAATTTAACCTTTTTTCGTTTAAGGATACAGGTGGACCTGTTGCAACAATGAGAAGTACAAGTTGTCATGTCGAAAATGAGCTTTACAACGTTGGGGGGGAGGGGGGAGGATTGGTTGGGGGGGTGGGGGAGGCTGGGAAGGGAGGTGAAGGGTAAACAAAGGAGGAGGCTACAATGCTTGATAAGAAATGTATGCATTATCCTGCCCATGTATTTGTAACCCCTCTGTACAGTATGTTCACAAAAAAAAAGACATATGTTGAAATCCTAATCCCCAAGGTAAGGATATTAGGAGGAGAGGTGAATCAATTAGCTCATGAGGGTGGGGCCTTTCTGAATGCTACAGTGAAACTTTTGCCTTTAAAAGAATGTTATGTATATTGACTTAATTGATTCATATGGTAACCCTGTAGTCCTTCATGGTTTTAGACTCAAAGTTTTAGTAGGTTAGCTTACCCGCAGACATAAGACTCAAAGTAAGACTTTTGGGTCTGAAGCTTGTCTCATAAATTATACTGTAAGGCTGGGAATGTGGCTTATTGGTACAGTACTTGCCTAGCATGCATAAAACCCTGGATTCAATTCCTCAGTACCACATAAACAGAAAAAGCTTGAAGTGGTGCCGTGGGTAAAGTGGTAGAGTGCTAGCCTTGAGCAAAAGAATTTCAGGGACAGTGTCCAGGCCCTGAGTTCAAGCCCCAGCACTGGCAAAAACAAAAAACATATATTTCTGAATACATCAACACTGACAATACACAAAACCAAACTTAAAATTTTGGTAGTCAGAAAACATGGAACGTAATGTCTATATAAACTTAATTGTTCGTGGTAATCTTACATGATATGGTTAAAAAAACCCAACAATCCTGAATAGTTATATTTGATGGAATTCACAACATAATAAAGAAAAAAATGACATTAAAGAAAACAAAAAATATTTTAAGAAGTGTAAAATAAAAATTAAAAAAAAGAGAAACTGGAAGATGGCTCCCTCTAGCTGGTCTACACCAAGTGAGACTGCAAAGCAGAGACCTCACCGGACAGAAGATGTGTTAGCACTGTGATCTAGGACTCCACGGCCTTCCCTTCAGTGAGAAATAAATGCTCTCTTAATTCATTTTCTGGAAGCTGAAACTGATGAATAAAAGCCACTAATGAAGCATTCCATATGGAAAAGAGAACCAGCCTAAAAGATTATAACCACAGGAAACTGGGCCAGCAACTGATGTTTGAGCCTATAAGGAAAACTTTCATCATGCTAACAGCATGACATTCAGCCTTTTGAAACATTGATAAATGACCATTGCGTAGTAGGTGGTGATCTTTGTAGAAGAGGAAGCAATTATATTCACTATGAGAGCAACTCCCGATTTCTTTGTAGGTACAAATGGAAAATATCACTAAAAGGTTGTTAATTTATCAAAAAAATTTTTAAAAAGCATACAAGAGCTTAAATATAATGTCTCCATGCAAGAATCTTACTTTGAAAATTTGTCAGAATATTGTAGTAACTCAAATAAATATTATATAAGGCCATTGTCTTGATGGCCTTAACTTTCCAGTGGGAAAGATAAATCAAAGACATAGAATTATAATAGGAATTATAAAGACTTCACTAGAAATAAGAGAACAATTTTGGGTGAAGAAGAAGAACTAAATCACTTTGCCCTGATGATTGAGGTTCATAAAGGACTAATGTTTGAGATAAATTATGAAAAGCATACAGGATTTTACCAGACAGATGTGGGAAACAAGGAGCATTTTACCAAACTTGTGTAAAAATGCCAATTCACAAATAGATATGATTGTGTGTATTTCTGAAGTTCTGAAAAACCTGAATGATCATAAGAAGAAGGGAATGGAAGTAATAATAATAAATGAGGGTCAAGGAAAAGTCTGTTGAGAAGACAGGAAGCATAACTTCCTAAATTATAGTTAGTGGTATAGGGATGGAAATAAGCAATTACCACTTCTGATTGCTGATTTGTTAATGTTCATAGTAGGAATTATAATACTGATGGAAAAATTCCTCATGAGACTTGAACACAAAATTCAGAGAACTTCATATGATTGCACACCCAATAAACACCTTATTTCACTTTTTCCTGAAAAATGTAAGAAGAAAAAAAAAGCAAAAAACAAGGAATGTACGGACAAATAGTAATGTGAGCTATCACCTGATTGTAACAGTGTCTCAAAAAGCTGTGACCGAAAAAACTGATAGAATCATTTTTGAGCTTAGGGAGCTCACTCAGGCCCTTAGTTCAAGCCCTATGACTGAAAGAATTGTTTTCTAAGAATATAATTACTGATATCTTGTTATAAATCTACTTCAATATTTTAACATATGCCTAATGTAACATGTAAAAGTGTAAGATAAAATTCTTTGATGTCAAAAATAGATTTCCCTTTTTAAAAATAGGGAAAACATGTTAGCTTTTGTCTCTCTGGGACTGTTAATTCACTTATGTTTTCCAGGTCTTTCTATTGTTTTTTTTCACAAATGGTACGATATCATTCTTTCTAATGGATGAGTATAAGCCTATGATGTATATATACCACATTTTCTTGATCCATTTGTCCATTGAGTGACTGTAGGCTGATTTCACACCTTGGGTCATCTACATGCCTTTGGATCTCTTCAAATTCCATTTCAAAGTTTTACTTGCAGTTAAGATTAAAATGACAAATATCTGAGTTACCTTCTAGTAAAATTCAAGCTATCACAGAAGAACAACGCAAGAGCAGAATAAAAATTCAAGAAAGTGGTCAGTAGAAGTAATAAGTACAAAGCATAAGTAATTAAATCAGGAGTGAAGTTTGTTTTAGGAAAAGGGTAGTCTCAAATTTAAAAAAAAAAAAAAAGTGCCAGGAACAGTGGCTCAAGCCTGTAATCCTAGCTACTCAGCAGGCTGAGATCTGAGGAACATGGTTCAAATCCAGTCTAGGCAGGAAAGTCCATAACACTCTTATCTCCAATAAATCACCAGAAAAACCGGAAGTGTTGCTGTAGCTCAAATGGTAGAGCACTAGCCTTGAAGAGTGGAGGGATAGTGCTCAGGGCCAGAGTTCAAGCCCCATTACAGACAAAAAAAGAAAAAAAAAAGTGTTGTTCTAGGCATATTTCAAGACTGAAACAACCTGTGAAATTCCTCAAAAAATAATGAAGAACTCATTAACAATGGTAAACTTTTCTGTGCTGCATTGATTAAATGAAGGAGGACAGAGCACATACAATCTGTAAGATGATAGACTTTCATTGGCAGTAAGATATCACTTTAGTAATTGCATTATAGATAAGATGTTTCAATTAACCATTGCTACATGCAGTTTTCAACATGATCCATTAAGATAATTTTGTAATTAACTACATTTTTAATGTGATATGTGTATATTTATGTATGAACCAGTAAAGAGAAAAAGTTGCAATTTATTCTATAAGCATATGTTTATTTCTAAATTTAAAAGTGAATTTTTCATTTTAACTGCTTTTATTTTTGTTCACACTGTTTATTTAATCATCTACAAATATTTGATCCCATTGTCATCATTAGAAAAAATATTTATATTTGGTGTGGAACAGGACTCTGAATAATCCCACATTTTGTTCCTTTTATTATTTTTTGATAAGTTAGTTATAGTTGATTTGCTCCGTTTCAGTAAAAACATAAAAAGAAAAATATATTATTTTGTTCTAGAAAATGGAGAAGTAATTAAATAGCTTAAAGTTGTCATACAATAATATTTGTAAGATTAAATGATCACACTGGTTTAAAAAATCATATTAGAAGAGGTTAGGTTACAACACAAGAATAACTTACTTTAATTATGGAAAGGGAATAGAACAAAAGAACACTGATAAACATTAAGAAATTGTAGAGGGTTGAGAATTATCTGAAAGATAGCACTAATATTAGACCATTATTTGAGCCCTGAGTGAAAAATCTTGTTTATACAACAATGATACTGTGCATACAGGGCCTGGTGTAGGCTTGGCAAAATAAAAATAGCATTTTATTTTATTATATTTTACTATATGTATTATATTTTTATTGCATCATTATTTATATATTTCATATTATTTGATTTAAAAATGTCAACAAAGAATTACAAAGAAAGACATAATATTGATCTTTCTGAAGTAGGGAAGATATATGTGTGCACTATCTGCATTGATCCACAATACCTAAGTGATCTATAAAATCAGTGCAATTGCCATCAAAATGCCAATGTTGTCCATCACAGAACTCGTTTAGAATCACAGTAGAGCACATCAGTAATAGAGCAAAGCTGTTTTGAGCAAAATGAAAATACTTAGGACATCACACTAATCAACTTCAAAACATAAGACAAAATTCTGTCAATTAAATGAGCATGGTATTAGCACAGTAATATGCAGGCCGATAGGAAAAGTGTGAAGAGACCAAAAGTAAAGCTTCATTCACTAATACCTGATTAATTTTTTAATGTTCCTATTATTGTAAAGATGCTATAGAAAGGTGTTATAGTTATATGATAAGGTAGTAAGTGTATTTCTTGTTTTTTTTCCTACTTTCCTTCCCTCTACCACCTCCCTCACTCCTACCCTTCCCCCTAAGTTGTAAAGTTCATTTACAACATAGTGTCTTGTGAGTATAATTGTTTAAATGGGTCATCCTGTGCCCTTGTTTCATCGTTTTGTTGTTCCTCTTCCCTTCCCCTAATGAGATAAATGTATATACAAGATGCAGGGTACCAAAATCAAATACAATAACTACAGGGGTTATACCATAGGGGGAAGAACATACAAAAGAAACAAGAAAAATCACATAATACATTAAAAACAACAACAACAACAAAGAAAAACCTCGTGTCCACATCTTGTGGTTCATTTCCTTTACCATCATGTTATATGGTCATATGTCCATAGCTTTTGAGCTTTTCTGCTCATCTGATAAGGTTATCTTAGATAAATACTAATTACTGCAAATAAGGAAAAGCATGGGACCTATGTTTCTTTGGGTTTGGCTTACTGAACTTAATATGATGTTCCCAGGTCTTTCCATTTCCTAACAAATCATTCTTTATGATGGAAACATAGAATTACATTGTGTGTGTGTGTGTGTGTGTGTGTGTGTGTGTGTGTGTGTGTGTGTGCATGCGTGTGTGTGTGCGTGTGTGTGTGTGTGTGTGTGTGATTTTCTTGATTCATGCATCCACTAAGAGATATCTAGGTTGATTCTATATCTTATCAATGGTGAATAATGCTGCAATACATATAGTTGTTCTGGTAGCTTTAGTATAGCCTTGTTTGTGATCATTTGGGCAAATGCCCAGAACTGGGATTGCTGGGTCATAAGGGATCTCTATGTGGAGTCTTTTGAGGAACCTCCATGCTGCTTTCCAAAGTGGCTGAACAAGTTTACATTCCCACCAACAATGCAGTAGGGTTCCATTTTGGCCACATTCCCTCCAGCATCTGCTGTTATTAGATTTCTTGATTATAACCGTTCTAACTGGGGTGAGGTGGAATCTCAATATTGTTTTGATTTGCATTTTGTTTTATGGCTAAAGAAGTTGAGCATGTCTTCATGTGTCTATTGGCCATTCTTATTACCTCTTCAGAGAAATTTCTCTTTATATCCTTAGCCCATTTGTTTATTAGGCAGTTGTTTCTTGAGGATCTGTTGTTCGGGGATTTATTATTTTTTTGAGTTCTAAGTATATTTTAGATATGAGACCCTTGTCCGTTGTATGACTAATGAAGATCTTCTCCCAGTCCATGGGCTTTCCATTGATCTTGCTAGCTATGTCTTTTGCCATGAAGAAGCTCTGCAGTTTTTTGAAATCCCATTTGTCCAATCTTTTTTTAATTTGTTGTGTTTCTGGGTCTTTATTAAGAAAATTTTGGCCTGTACCAAAGAGCCCTAGCATTTCTCCTATTCCTTCCTGTAATGTTTTAGGATGCCTGCTTTACTCTGAGATCTTTGATCCATTTGGAGCTGATTTTGGTTCAGAGTGATATATAAGGCTCTAACTTAGTGTTCTATGGGTGTTTAACCAACTTTGTCATTTGCTGAAGCAGCTGTCTTTCTTCCATTCTATTTTTTTTTAGCTCCCTTATCAAAGATTAGGTGGCTATAAGTCTGTGGGTTCATTTTTGGGTCTTAAATTCTATTCCATCAGTCCTCAGGTCTGTTCTTGTGCCAGTACCAAGCTGTTTTGATTACTATGGATTAGTAGCAGAGTTTGAAATTTGGTATTGATATTCCTCCAGCACTGTTCTTTCTGCTGATTGTTATTGCTATTTGAGGGTCTTTTATGGTTCCCTATGATTTTTTGGATTGCTTCTTCTGTTTCATTGAAGAATGAGGTTGGGTTATTTTTTTAAACAGAGGAACTGAAAACATATATGTGGTAAAGAGCAATCTTTTAGTAATAAGTGATGCAGAAAAATGAAACCAGATCCTTATCCCACATCAGTTACAAAGACACATTTGAAAGTGGATCAAAGTTTTAACTATAAAACTTGCACATACAAGACTATTAAAAGACAATATATGATAATCACTTAGAACATTGCTCTAGAAAAAATATTTGAATACGGCCATCTCAGAATAAAAATATGAGCAACAAGAGTAAAATATGCAAGAAAATATGAAAATCTGCAAAATGAAGAGACAACCCATAGAATGAGAGAAAAATGGGAAAACTGTATATTTGACTATGCATTTTAAAGAGGGGTAATGATATGTTGGGTCTTAACTTGTACTTCCCCAATGAATACTTGTAGAAAAGTGTGTTCTTATTTAAACTTTATCTACTGGGTTAAAGTAAAAAAATGTGTAGAAATAAATATATTTACTTGTTTTGTGTTAGAATGACAGACTAAATTATGTTCCAATAACTGTTATTTTAATTATTTTATTAAAACTAATGTTGGCAAAGCCGGGCACCAGTGGCTCATGCCTGTAATCCTAGCTACTCAGGAGGCTGAGATCTGAAGATTGCAGTTCAAAGCCAGCCCAGGCAGGAAAGTCCGTGAGACTCGTATCTCCAATAATCCACTAGAAAACTGGAAGTGGCACTGTGGCTCACGCAGTAGAGCACTCGCCTTGAGCTGAAGAGTGCAGGGACAGCACCCAGGCCCAGAGTTCAAGCCCAACGACCAACCAAAAAAAGGAAAATGTTCGCAAATATTTATGCTTTTTAAGAAACAGGATTGAAGCCAAGCTTGAATGGTCTTATGTACTGGGAGATTGGGGATTTCTCCTTCAGTCTTGAATTGAGGTTTAGATTTATTCTGTCCAATTTTTGTGAAAAAGAAGTCCTGAATTTCCATATTTACATGTATGCATTTTTGAGTTTGTGTTCATGTCTATATGTAGATGTATGTATGCAAATGTGCGTTTGTCTGAATATGTGTGTGTGTGTGTGTGTGTGTGTGTGTGTGTGTGTGTGTGTGTGACCATAGCTGGCAAATAATTTAAAACATGGACAGGTTATCCATGGGCTCCATTTTCTCTGTTTTTTGATCATTTTTTACCATTGCCATTTTCTTGCATTATTTGCAGTGGTCAGGTGCAGGGAAACAGAATCAAGGTACCTTCTTCCACATTTTGGATTTTCTCAGGAGCAGAATTTAAAATTAAAATCAATGTGTTTCTCCTTGTGTTTCTCCAACACTGGCAATAACAGGAGCAGCAATAGATGGAATCCTTACTGCTTCTCCTGGTTGTTGCACAGGAGGAGGTAGGAGATTGAGCCAACAACCAATGTAGCTTTTGAATGAAAGTGTTCTTTTTTCTGGAAAATACAATTTTAAATTATAGGTATTAGGTAAATACAGAGATTTAAGCAGGTTTAACATTATGTGCCTAGCTATTCCAAAACCTTGCCAATTCCACACTACATACAATTTCAGTTTTTTAAACAATTGTGCTACAAAAGTTGTAATTATAAATAATTCTTGGAAATAGTAACAGAGAAATGTTTCCAATTAGTGGAGTTGTGAAAGGAAAACAGTTTCCAGTGCAATTTCTAAAGGGTGAAGGCATTTTTTCAAAAGTTACTTTTGATTCATTCAATTCGTGGTTACTTTGATGTGGTTTGCTATTATTCAACTTGTATACCTTATTTTAAAATAAGGTTTTACAAAAGAAAACTTTGTCTTAAGCTAATACAAAACATACTTCAAAAACATTGTATCTTTGTTCAGTATCTTTGTTGTGCCATCATTTTATGCATCTCTCTTCCCCCTCCCTCTCTTTCTCTCCTTCTCTCCCTCTCTTTCTCTCTCTCTATATATAGATATACATATATATGTATATCTATATCTATATCTATATATATATATATATATATATATATCTGTCTCTCTCTTTCTCTCCTCTTCTCCACACACAAATACGAAAATACTGACTTATTTTTTCTGTAAAACACACAAGAAAGAACAATCATCTGGTGAAGACAGTAAATAAAATCCTTTAGAGACATGACAATGAATAAAATGTTTGGTGTGTTAAGTTGTTTAGGTTCAATTTTGTTACTAAGCAATAGACTTTGTCCTTGGAAAGTGAAGGGCTTTAAAAACAAAATAGACATTCCTGTTTCTCAATGTGATAATTGTGGTTATGCCCCTCATTGTTTTATTTGTTATTTTCTGTGTTTTGTGTTTTATTTTGTTGATCATGGGGCTTGAATTCTGAGTGCTCTACCACTGCACCACTTGCAGTTTTCTGGTGGTTAACTGGAGGTAAGAGTCTGAGGGAATTTCCTGCCTGGGTTGGCTTTGAACCATGAGCCTCAGATCTTAGCCTCCTGAGTAGCTAGGATTTGCGAGCCATTGGCACCTGACTTATGTGCCTTGTTTTAAACCAAGAGTAGGAGGTGGAAATTATGATTGTATCCTGAAAGGAAGTACTCCTGAAACTAAAATCATCTGGATGCTTCCATGGCCATTATTTTTCCCTTCTGTCCCTCATTTCCTTGACTGCGGTGTATCTAATCAGCTTCTCTGAAGCTCCTTCCTTATCATATATGGTTTTCAGTGCCCCTGTTTAGTGAGACCGAGTGGTTGCTGTGGCTAGAATGGAAGAAACTTTCTTCCCTAGCTAGCCATGTCTTTTTCCCTTGATATTTCACATTTTGTGATGAAAAGACTCTTCAGTATTTCTTGGTTATGTCTCTATCCATTTTCCTGCCAGGCCACATGAGGACATTTTTCACTGTGAGAACTAATGGGTTTCCTGAAGGTAATTCGTGAAAGTCTGTGAGCCGCAGGCACTGACTGGGAGTCGTCTGAGACAAGGCCCAGAATTTTCGGGGTTACACTAGTCCACAGCCAGCTTTCAAATGATTCATCAAAATTCCCGAGTAATTCAAGGTGTCCATGTATGGGTCCAGTCTGTCCCATAAAAGCACATCTCAGCTGTGAAAATATGACTTTCCAGAACCTAGGGTGAAGCTTTGCCAGCATCCTGAATTTTCTGATCAGCGCAAGAAAAGCCATGGATTTTGCTTGTGATTTACAAGTGAGAGCTAAAATCAGTCTTTCCCATCCTTCATGCTCTTTGAAGTTTTCCAAAGTTTCTTGTTGTGGTGCTGGTTTGTTTTGTTTATTTGTTTTTGTTTTTTTTCATACTTTTTACTTGACCTTGCTGTTAACCTACCTCTGCTCTAGCAGGGACTCCAAAACATGAATTATTGTGCCAAGTTTAATACTTTCAGTTAAAGTTTGGCTTTATAAACTTTAGAATATATTTTGAACTTTGAGAAATTTTATATGTTTACTGTTAAAAATTTATTATTTACTCTTCACTCGAGTGATCCATTACAGCTATAATAAAGTACTGAAATCTACAAAATCTAAAATAAACAGCCAGGAAAGTTGACAAAGTGCTTAGAAATGTCAAACCCAAAAGTGAAAGTTTCAGACAAAGAACTTGGATATGCCCACACCCACAGCAAGAGGCACAGCGTGACAGCTTCAGGCCATTTGCAGATTGATTCTTGCACAGTACTCCATCCACTGTGAAACTTGCTACTTAGAAAATAGACCTGAAATATTCTCCTTCTCTGGGCTGTGTGTGTGTGTGTGTGTGTGTGTGTGTGTGTGTGTGTGTTGACTGCCCATATGTGAACAAGTGTTGATTCCATTTTTAAAAGCTATTTTAGGAAAATATGGTTTGTGGTGGAAAATGTGTCAACAATGCTTAAGTTCACTAATTTGAATAACAGTTGCCACTTTATGAGCTACAGGTTCCAAGGGCAGTTTGATTTCAGGTGAAATTCATAGAGAAAAATTTAACAAGAATGCAGATGATTTAGCTGTTTTTCAACAAGTGAAAATCATTACGTTAAACTATAACGTTATTGTATTCTAAAATTTTGTCCTATATTGCAATGTAATCAAAATACTTCGTCAAATAGTCATTAGTTCCAGGTAAAACAATTATTAAACTTGAGTCATTGAGATGAATTGGTTTAGTTTTATGAATGATACTACAGTATCAATACTAGAAAAACTGCAAAAACCTGGTGGTTCCTTGTGCATAAACAATTTCAAAATTGGCCTTACATTTTTTAAATATAGCATAATTACAGAAATGATTATTGACCTATCAAAATTAGAGATTTATTTCTTGATCAACTTAGGGAATATATGGTAATGATAACATTTTATATTTTTGATACTTTTTTTTTGGGGGGGTCCGGTCGTGGGGCCTGAACTCTGGGCCTGGGTGCTGTCCCTGAGCTCTTTAGCTCAAGACTAGCACTCTACCACTTGAGCCACAGCACCATTTCTGGCTTTTTTCTTTTTGCTTATGTGGTGCTGAGGAATGGAACCCAGGGCCTCAGGCATGCAAGGCAAGCGCTCTACCTCTGAGCCACCTTCCCAGCCCAATTTTTGATACTTTTATTCTTGGTGGAAGTGTCACAAATCACATTTGATGTTAAAATTCTTTTATTGAAGTTACATCTATGTATATTTCACTGAGCTTATTTTTCTTTGCCTTACTTTAAAACATAGATCCTGAAAAACAATGAAAACTGACCTCTAAACATAATCATTTCTGTTGTGTGGCATTCACAATGAGATAAATGCAAATTCAAATAAGTGGAAATAGAGTTGTTTAACAAGCAGCCAACTTTCAGTTTCACAAAATATTATCCTAACCAAATAAAACCTAAAGATTTTATTATAAAAACCTAATAGGTATGTTTAGATTTATAGTCAGATTTATTTCAATTTCTATATATTAGTATCTAAATCTAAGCCATATATATCAATATAGAGATATTTGGATTAGGTTTGGTTAATAATATATAGAGATAAATCTAATATATAGAAATAAATATAAATATAAATTTACTTATAGATATATTCACTTCATACCTATTTCTGCTTTTTTATTTTATTGCATAAAAAACTAAAAGCAATATTCATTAAGATTTAAGAATTATGAAGACAGAAAGGAATACAACTTTATCTAGAGACAAATTGTGTTATTTTACTTCCATCATTACATATTAAACATTTAGGCATGTGTCAAGAGGATTACATTTCTGATTGTTTATGTGGGAGGTACAAAATTTACTCATCTAACTTTTGCTTATTAATTTCACAAAGCACATCATCGGTTAAAAATGTATACAATGAAAGTAGAGAAAAGAATTTCTCCTCGAAGAATAATATAAAATTGAGCTAGAAAAGATTGAGTGGAAAAGACAAAACACTGAATGTTACAAAGGAAAACTATAATAGAAACAAAAAGAGAAAAGTTGATGATGAAACATCAGAAGTTCTCATAGCAGATGGTGTTTCCTTAAAGACCATTTCCCTATTTAATTTGCATTTATCCACTTGTTCACACTTTTTAATGAAACCACAGGCAGTAAAATCCATCATAATAATATGAAGGAAATTACCCTTGGCTTTTGAAAAATGTCTACTGAGAGAAATTTTGTGTTTAAGAATGCCAGTCTCATGAAGGTCTTTGTTTCATAGGTTTTCTATGACAGTCTGAAATGTATTTAGTTATGATCCTTTAAAAATAAATAAAAGTGAATTGTTCATGGGAAAGGGTGAGAGCAGCTAAAAATCTCATTTGTTCAAAAATTCTTATTAAAATGAGCCCATACTATTTCCTTGAGTAGCTACTTTATAACAAAATGATAACAAAGCATTTTTTTAACCTCAGCTATAGCACAGTAGAGGTTGGGGGCATTGTGTCTCATTTTATGTTCGCCTGTTTTAAACAGTGCTGGTGCCTTGGACACTGCACTCAATACAGCTATGGTCAGAAAAGTAGACAGAGCTCTCAAGCAAAGCCAGTACACAGCATATTTTATGTGAGATTATTAATTCCTGAATTCTGCCTCCTGCTGGAGGGGCTTTCTTTTTATACTGTTATTGACCAAGATAGTCTTTCTTAGAGACTCTTTGTACTCTGGGCCACGTTTATTAACTAATCATGGTTGAAGACAGAAAACAGTTCATTGTACCTAGGTTCCCAGTTTTTCACAGGATTTGCTTTAAAATTGGTTTCCATTAAAAAGAAACACATGCTGTTTTGTGTGGTTGATAGTTGTACAAACCAGTCCTATCACAGGTTAATTTGTTATATTCTGCTCATTTTCCTTTGGTCACTGCCTCTGTGCACTCTAAATCACAGTCATCCTCTCAGTTCTCAAAGGCTGTTAATTCAGATTCCCTCCCTCTTACAGGAGCTTCTCTTCTGAGTGTGACCCTTAACATATTCGTTAAGGATCTACAGGAGCTCAGCCAATTAAGAAATCCTGTGACAGATCCAGTACTCCCAACCCCCACAGAATCCATGCATACGCATTTCAGAACCCTAGTGATCTTGTCCTCTATTACCGACTCAACCCCAGCTCCTTGTTGTTTGTCTACTTTTCACGATCGTGCTGCGTGGGGGAAAGAGATGAAGAACACAAAGACAAAAATCTAAAAGACTCAACAGATGCAGAGGCTGATAACTCTCTCGCACAAGAGGAGAAGTGTAAAAAACTCAAATCTAGCTCATTTTTACTACCAGAACTCCGGGGGGTAAGGACATTTACATTTTCCCCCACTCCTACTTCATAAATGTGGTGACACTGAGAGACGTTTTTTAAGGTTTCATGGGGCCTGAACTCTTGGCCTGGGCACTGTCCCTCAGCTCTTCAGCTCAAGGATAGTGCTCTACCATTTGAGCCACAGCGCCACTTCTGGCTTTTTCCGCTTATGTGTGCTGAAAATCGAACCCTGAGCCTCATGCGTGCATGGCAAGATCTCTACCACGAAGCCACCTTCCCAGTCCTGATTTTTTGTTTTGTTTTGTTTTGTTGTTTTTTTTAAGTTTTGAGAACTAGATATACAATGTGTTTAATTCTTTGTTCATTTCTATCATCGGACTAATAACTTTGTTAAATAATGGTTGCATATTCTACCAAGACAATCCAAAAGATCGTTCTTACAAGGTAAGAACACAGCTGTTTATTGAAAGAATAAATTTTAAAAGAGAATTTTGACCCTTCACTGAGAGTATCGAATAGCTAGTAAGTAGATGAGAGTCCTAGGTGAATTGAATATGTAAATGCCTGCGTGCATTTGAATTAAATTTGTCCCATTCCGGGACACAGCGTTATGTGATACTTTCATCATTAAAAAAGAATAGCTAAGCTGGGCACTGGTGGCACAAGCCTGTAATCCTTGCTACTCAGGGGGCTGAGATCTGAGAATTACGGTTCAAAGCCAGCCATGGCAGAAAAGTCCCTGAGACCCTGATCTCCAATAAACCACTAGAAAACTGGAAATGGCCCTGTGGCTCAAGTGCTAGAGTGCTTGCCTTGAGCTGAAGAGTGCAGGGACAGCGCCCAGGCCCAGAGTTCAAGCCCATGACAGCCAAAAAAAAAAAAAAAAAAAAAAAAGAATACCTAAGTGAGTCTAATAACATCTCAAATTAATTTTTCAAAATTATGTAAGTGCCTATATTTTCATTCATTCTTTTCTTTCTGTTTTATTTAGTTAATATTTAATCACTCTAAAATTTTGTTCAGTCAATTCAACTAAACAGCTTCCATTGAGGAAATACTTGTTTTCTTTTCCAAGGAAGTTTTTAAGAACTTTCACCTATGGTGTTCTATTTGCCCAATAAATACACAACTCCAGAAAAAAATACATATATTCTGTAAGGTCCTACAAAGCAGGAGCCATAGAAATTCACTAAAATACCATATAACAAGGATGCATTTAAAAAATATATTAATGAAAGCTGTCATGTCTTTGGATTGACAATTTTTGAATGGAGACAAGATACAATGAGTTATAGCATAGAAAAAAATCTCTAATGTTGTTGCTAATAAATATTGGCATTTACTAGAAGAAAAAAGAAGCTATCCTCTAGTCATAAAGATCATTATTCCTAAAATGATATTTATAAAACTGATATCTGAAGTACAGGTCATTTTAATGATAATTAATCGGTATTTTTGTATGTACTATCTAAACAACATCCCGTACAAAAAAAGAGTAAGCAAAAGAAAGAAAGCTTACCTGCGCACAGCAGAATGCACGTAGATTTAAAAAAAATAACTTAGTATTCTTATTATATGTTCTTATAATACGTTAATTTTTTTCTTTTAATATTTCTTTTTTTTCATTTTATTGTGAAAAATGCCACACAGAGGGGTTATAAATACATGGGCAAGGTAATGAGTACATTTCTTATCAAGCATTGTTGCCTCCTCCTTTGTTTCCCCTTTCTTTTAATATGTCAACTAGAAATGTTTTTGTTCAAATTCAAAATTCAAACTCAAATTTGCTGGAAATTAATATATTCATCTTGCTACTGTGAAAATTATTTAACAATGTCTATTTTATGTAAATTAATATTTATGGATAAGTAAAATGATTTGCATGTAAAAAGCCTAGTCATAGGGTACTATATAAGAAGATATTTGTCTCTTAACCTATAATGATGCAACTTAATTTTAGACCGTGAACTTTGAAATCTTTTTCAAAATTCTGTAAGAACTATAATTAGATATTTAAAGACATTACTGTACTAATTTAATATTACATATTGGGGAAGGTAACAAAAATCTCAGGATGTAGTTGTTCTGATTTGAACAGAGTAGCATTGTCTAACCTCTCATTCTTTTATTTTTTTTAAGTCTTTTTTTTTTTTAAGGATCCAAACAGAATCATTTCTTTACTTTGAGAAGAGATTGAAAAAGTGGTCCTTCCTTCCGCCTTCTATAATTGTCAGTTCTGTTCTCAAAATAGATCATGAATGGATTGTCCCTTGCTTTAGACTGACTCACTCCCACCAATCTTATTTTAAGTCTTTTTTCTAAAACTCAATAAGGCTGGGTATTGGTGTCTTACACCAACAATACTATCTACTCACAAGGCTGAGGTCTGAAGAATCCTAGTTTGAGGTAAGACTTAAGAAAAGAAGTTACTCGATGGGGCTGGGAAGGTTGCTCAGTGGTAGAGTGCTTGCCTTGCATGCCTGAGGCCCTGGGTTCAACTCCTCAGCACCACATAAGCAAAAAGAAAAAAAGCCAGAAGTGGCACTGTGGCTCAAGTGGTAGAGTGCTAGCCTTGAGCTGAAGAGCTAAGGGAAAGCGTCCAGGCCCAGAGTTCAGGCCCCATGACCAGATCCAAAAAAAAAAAAAAGTTATTCTACTCCAGCTCCAAAATAACCAGCAAAAAGCAAGTTGGGGGGCATGGCTTAAGAGGCAGTGTGCCAGCCATGAGCAAGTAAGTCAAGACCTCATGCTTGCATCTCCCTAGTTCAAGCGCCAGTAAAATCTTAACAAAGAAAAGTTGGAGCATCAGAGTGTGATATATTCTTACAGAATTCAGTTATGCTGAATGATGGTTTTTTTCAATCTAAATTCAAAAATCATTATCAATAAAAGTAAATATTTATCAAATATGATATCCTGTTTATGTATTGAAATTATCATTCATTTATCATATTTAACATTATATCTTAATTTTATATTAAATTAAATTATCTAAAGGAAACAGGATAATTGTTGGCAAAAAAGGGCATCCTTACTGGATTTGAAAAAAAAAAGTAGGAAGCTATTTTGGAAATTAGTGTGAGAGTTCCTTAAAACACTAAAGATGAGCATACCAAATGATATTGTTTATATGACTAAAGGAGAAGCAATCAGTATGTCAGAGACACAATAATGATCATTTCTTGCAGCCTTGTTAATGATAACCAAGAAAGGAAAGCGACCTAAGTGTCCATTAGTTGATGCACTGGTAAAGAAAATGTGGTAAGCAAAGAGAAAGAGACAGAGACAGGAAGATAAAAAGACAAAGAGAGACATAGGAATAAAACTTGTCATCCTTAGGTTACATGCAATGAATCAGCCACAGAAACACAAGTCGACATGGCCACGCTCACCTATGGAACCTGAAGTTCCATCTCATAGAATCTGAGGGTAGAATGTCACATTCTGCATAGAAGAAAATGGGGAGAGACAAGGAGACAAACAAATAGGAGAGACTGATCAATGGGTACTAAAGTACATTCAGACAAAAGGTCAGTTTCTGATGTGCTATTGATGTGTAAGATACTGATAGCTAGGGGTGTAGATTGCCAGAAGTACAGATTCTGCATGTTTTCATCAGAAAGTAATGATGTTTCAGAAGATAATGGTGTATTGTTTATTCTGACCCAGGAACTTGGGACAAGCTTGAGTCTCAGCTCCTGGGCAAAGATAAGAGGGAGCATTGCTTGAGCCCATATTTTCTAAAGCAGCCTGAGAGAATGAAGATATTATATATATATATATATATATATATGATATATATGTATGCTATATATCATTATAATTATTTAAATTTAAACATCTTATATGTTTAAAAATATGTGATACGCATTAGTATCTACAATGCTATGTGTCAAATAAGGACATCAATCCAAAATAAAAATCAATTATATATGTTAACATATTACTATTTAATGATTATAAATAACCACTAAAATAGGTGTTGGTTTTTAAAAACAGAAATCACAACATATATGCTTTGATACGACATTTTTTATGTTCTTATATTTTAGCATTTTTATAACTACAATAGTAACTGATTTTCTCATTATCCTTGATCAGCTTAGCATCCATGGTAGAGAAACAGCACAATAATATTCATTTATGCTATTTCTTCTCTTTCTACATAAGTATTTTAAAACGAACACTCATCAATAAAGAAGTTTTTATATTATCATTCACCTTTCCATTTCATCCAACTTTACTCATAAAATTATGAACAATCAGAAAATATAACTATTTTGTACCTTTTATCCCCTTTAATTCTTTCCTACTGTAGTAAATGCAGAGAAATTTGAAATTATACTCCATCTCACTAATTAAGAGAAAAGAGATTGTGTATTAATATTAGGAGCAAACTTAAAATCAAAGACACCTCTTTAACAATTCCCTAGTTACCTATATTTAAAATAGCGGAATTAAGACAGCCTAAGTGAAAGAAACAGTGACCATTTTTAAAAAGATATATTCAATTAACTTAGGATTTTAATTTGAAATATACACAAATAATTATCCCTATTTATCTTGGTATCTGACCCAATGAAATGATCACTCATGGAAGTAAGAACAATAAATTAACACATTCAATGTTCAATAGGGGCAAATATAGCCTGAGAAAGGCAGAGGCAGATTTACAAATGTCTACCAAGATTTTAGAAATTTGTAAGTTAATACATATATGAATAGGTGATCAGATATTTTCATAGTAATTGAAAATTTGTCTTTCAAAAAGCCCACAATAATTCTCATTTTTTAAATCAAATTGTTGCTTTCCTTAGTATAAACACAAAACCTGGTATAATAACTTCCTTAATGAAGTTCATTTGTATACAACTAATGTACTTCTGTTTCACTTCGAATTTTTTTAGTTGCTACCATAATACAAGGATAGCTCCACATAACCAATATGTTAGCAGGTTTCTATATTTGGAGAAAAAAAAAACCATGTGGCATCTTTTTCCAGGCATTCCAAAAGTTTATGAGTATTTATGCTTATTTTTCTTCCAACTGTACTCTCCTCCCCAATAAGAAAACAAAAAAAGAATGTAATTGCTTTTTGGTCAGTTGATGACAATTATTTAGGCCCAGGGCTAATATGCCTTAATATTATTGGGGGGAAAAAAACTACCACCAAAGCATTACTTTTGTCATTGTTTAATTACCACAGAAAGAAATCTGAACAATCAAGTGAGAAAGATTGAAGTAGTAGGGGTCTGTAGCTATAAAGTCTTATTTGAAGTGTAATCAATTTTCACATGCCATGTTAAAATCAATGCTACTGTCCATTTCCTTTCTTTCTCATCATCCCCACATTCCAGAGCTGAGCTGAGGATAGATGGAATCTATCCTGCTTGTACATAACTGCTTGGGCATGTGAAATCTTCCTTTGTGAACAGGTGTCTCTGTTATACACCAGAGAAATGATGTGCTTCAGAGAGGTTGTCTGTTGATTCCTGAAATGAGTTTGTCGATAGTACATTTTCTGTTGGCCCTTAGTGTAGTATGAAGACTTGTTTTCCCAAGTGCTTTCAAAGACTGTATAAATAATTCTTCTGAAGTTTATGGGCATGGATAAGGACTCCAATGTATCTAAGCAGCCAAACAAGGCCAACTTGACTATATTATAGAAGAAGGGATGTCTCTTGAGCATATGGACAAACTGTTTGATTCCAAAAGTAGTTTCTGAAAATGTCCCTCTTTGGTTGCAAATATTGACTAGAATTCACTCAGAGATGCCTGAGATCTATAGCCTCAGACACTGGTATTCTGAGGCACACAAACCATTTATTATATTTTCCAGAAAGTTGGGTGGAAAAACACAATAAAAGTATCATAAATGTGCTCCCAATGTCTAAAATCTTTAAAAATACAGGCTCTTATTCTTTTCATACACTATACATTTTCTTCAGATTTGTCTATTGCATTAAGAAAATCTCAGCAACCATGTATACTATTTTAATTCTTACACAAATATTTCCAACTCAAAGCTGAAGCACCATTTTCCCCAAGTTTATATTGCTAAAACCCAGGCCTATATAAAAATACTCACCTTCATAAAACTAACTTCTCAACTGCATAAAAGTTTTACTTGTGAGTCACCAGCAATATCTCTATCAGTTAAGAACGCAGATCTAAGAAGAAAGGCCTGGAACTAGTGCCTCATGCCTGTAGATCTAAGGATCACTGTTCAAAACTAGCACCCAAGCCCTGACTTCAAGCCCTACACCCACCACCAACAACAAAAAAAGAAGACAGTGAGTTTGACACACTACTGACCTAAGTTGCAAAGATAGAAGAAAACAACAATCACAAAGAGAAAAAAACTAAAAACGTACCAGTTGTCTCCCTTTACTAACAACAGCTAAAATTAAAAACAAAAACAAAAACCAAAATCCTCTCATGAAATTTGCTCAAGCAGTTTCTGTATTTACCTTGCTACCAATTTTGATTCCAGCAGCTAACATCCTCCTGAACTATAATTACTGCATCCCCCCCCAGCCCCCAAATGAAGAAGTTGTATAGAGAATTTAGTAAACTCATCTTCCCTGTGTGCTGAAAAGCAGAATGTTTAAAGACAAGGAGTGAAGTCTCCCTACTTTGCAGGACAATGTAGAAGTAGAGCTAGGTGAGAAAGCATTGTCATAATAAAAGTTTCTCCCTATGGAAGGTGACTGGTTTAAAAGGATCCAACCTTGTCAGGAGATTTGTGCAGGTCTCTAGGACTGAGTTCTACTACAAGAGGATTGTTATCATAGAAAGTCAGCATGCTTTTGGCCATTCTGCCAGCAATTCATCCTTTCTTGTCCTTATCATGTTGTGGTGGGGAAGAGTGGAGGACTGGGACCAGACTTGTTCCTTGACCTTCAGTATTATGAACCAACAAATAAGAAATCTCTTTTCCTGATAACATGTACATGTCTCAGAAAGTATTTTACAACAGTAAAAATACAACAGACTGTAGGGTAAGGTAAGTCTACACTGAATAAAACTTTTAACAACCAGTCTTACTTTTAATCTTGTGATCCAATCGTCCAACTAGATCATAGCTACACATGTTCTGATTACCATCATATTCGTCCCTATAATTGTTTGGTCATTACAAAGACTTCTATACTCATATAAATCAACAATGAGGACACTTTTTGTCTGTCAATAATCATTTGAAAGTTTAGAACATCATTATCAGTAAAATGATCAAACACAAGCAAATCACTTACTTCAGGGGTCACCCTTCATGATGTCTATTCACTTTTTATTTTTCATGTCTAGATAATTGTCATTTACTTAACAATATAATTCTTTCATTTATGGGTAAGAAATATTGTAGTTCAGCCAGTGAGAAACATATCAAACTATTTTATGTGCTTTATATAACCTAACATGGATGGGTATTGCCAAGACCCCACCTTTGAAAGAGAGGAATTTGTATGTACCAAACTTCAGACAGTAAAGCAGGGTGAATCAATCTTAACAAGCATCTACTAAACACATTACTACTTAATGCAAAAACTCCTTCTAAGGTATTATTTATTTTATGTTTGGGACAGCATATTTAATAAAATCATACAAAGCAATACAATTAACAAACTAACATGCCAGAGGGAACAATGTTACATGGAAATACTAATCCACTTGTGACTAATTCAATGTATGATTGATGTACTCAGGTATGGAATTTACCATTAAAGCAGAGTGTTCATATCAAGGAAAGAATCTGGGAGGACAGAGCTCTAGAACATTTGGTTTCCATGTAATTCAACCCCATTTCCTGAATGTCCAGGAAACAAATATAATTATTAAGTAACGAAAATTTAAAAGGAACATTGCTTCCTTGTTGATTTTTTTCCCTTCCAGTGTATTTTTGTTTTAGTCACAAAATAAAAGGAACATATGTTTGACAAAATAAATTCAATAACTCTTACATTTTTCTGATAACAGAATGAGACATACACATAAATAATGCATTTGAAGTACAAAGGAGAGAAATGTGAATCTGAGAGAAATGACAGCTAAGGTTACTAGGAGAAATACCTGGTGGCGTAGAGAAAAGGGAAAGAGTCGTTTTACCAGGACCCAGTCTTCACTGTGATACAGAATCACTTGCTTCAGGGGTCACCCTTCATGATGGCTATTCACTTTTTATTTTTCGTGATGTCTAGATAATTGTCATTTACTTAACAATATAATTCTTTCATTTATGGGAAAGAAATATTGTAGTTCAATGACATTTTCTTTCTCCCAGGTTGTATAGTAGCTGTCTGTCAAAGAACTTTAGGACGCATTAATTAAAATGCAGGCAGTGTGTTCTAGTTCACAAATGGGGAAAATATGTCAACACGTTTTAAATGTAAGTGTAATTTCTTTCAGTATAAAATTCAGTTTGAGTGAAACTCCTTTTGTATGTCACTGGAGAAATGCTAAAATCCCAAATAAACCCTCACTTGAGCAGGCTGTCAGTTTGGATATTGGTAACTGATTACAGAGAGAATAATGTCCCATTGCACTTTCCCTCTGGCCACAGCACATCTGCAAGGTTTAGAAAATAAAAGTAGAGCCAACTACCTAATATAACACTGAGTGAATGTACACATTGCTCTGCTTCCGTGAAAACACTACTAACAGAACTAACAAAGCTCAGTAATTTGTCTTCGAATAAGCATCTCTTTTTGCTCAATAAGTGGGAATAACTCACTATCTTTCTCATTCTATATAATTACAGCAGATGGGAATGTTTTTTCCTTAGATTGAGAACTTGGCATTTTACTTGTTTAATTTGGCTCAAGATACAACATTTATAGAACTGCATATTAGGCTGTGATTTTCTAAAAAGATTGCCTATTGAATTTAAATGTAGTTATGTTAAATATTCTACCCAGAAATTATAACCATAACCCTAAACTGTATTCCTTACACATAGGACAAAAGCATGGGATTTTGTATTTTCAAGATCACTGACTAGAAATCTGAAAATTATTGTTCCATGATAATCACTGACTTAATGCTTAATATAACTACAATTAGTTCTAACACTAAAGTGTTTTTAATCTAATTAATTAAGCACAATTTTCACCATGTGTTGTTTATTATAGAATGTGTGACAATTTGAAATATCTAAGTGAAGTATTTCTGTTTTTCCTTTTTTTGTATTTATCCTCCATGGTGAATGGCACTAGATTGGATTTACAAATAATAAAGTCATACAATGTTCATCCTAAAAATCATGCGCATAAAATAACCTTTTGAGTTGTAGAGTTTGTGGAAAGAGTGAGGAAGCTAGTCAAGGTGAAAGAAATCTTTTAGGTGACCAAACACCCTGTAAACAAATGGATTGCTTGCTCTGACATATTTAGAGTCAATATTTCAGCTCCAAAAAAAATTTTGATCTCATTGGATACAACTTAATATGTAAGAGACAAGGTCACCATGGGAACAAAGCCAGTGACTTACTGGGTCAGCCATTTGTCACTCTTTCTGAGCACATATTGATGCAGAAAAATCAAACCAAAAAATAGGATAAGAGCAATTTCAAGAAAGAATCAGTGAAAAATTGCAGAGTTTAGGAAAGATCCAAGGGATTCACTATGATGTTAAAAACACATTAATTATATGTGAACTTGGTGAAAATGAAGAAATGGAAAAGGGTCCTTTGAAATTGGTTTAATGTGAATTGCATGACAGGGAGAAATAGGATGAGTATAACAAACTGAAAACAAATATATGATGAAAAGAAGGGGGAGTGATCAAAGTGAAGCTGAAAAACAGTATAAAATTTATAAAGAAAATAGTCTCTGTCTCCGAGCTTCACATATCATGTGATATTTTCCTGTTATATACTTTTAATATACATGTTAAGATGAATATTTTCTTTCCTATAGAAACACATCCCCATAAACCAGGCACTGGTAGATCACACCTGTATTCTGAGCTACTCAGTAGGCTGAGATCTGAAGATTATGGTTTGAAGCCAGCCCTGCTAGAAAAGCTTGTGAGACTCTTATCTCTAATAAAAATGAAAAAGCTAGTAGTGGCAGTGCGGTTCAAATGGTAGAATGCTAGTCTTGGGCACTGAGGCTCCGGAATATGACCTAGGCCCTGAGTTTAGGGCCCAGGACTGACGCAGAAACAAACAAACCAACAAACAAAGAAATCATAAAATAGCTCCTACAACAGCATGGCCAACTGAAAGTTTGAAAACATATGTGACCTAGCTTTTATGCAAACAAATTCTTTCTCTGTTCGTGCTTAAATTTGCATGAAAATATAATCATTAGATACACAGGAAAAAACAAATCAGTAAAAATATTTAAATTAAAAATATTGAATAATGATAACTTTTTGTAAAGATTCAAAAGCCATCCTTCAGTTCTTATAGAAATGAAACATTATACAATAGCTTTGGAAAATGTGCCTTCTTACAAATCTACACCCAGTTTTCTAACATACCCCAACAGTTACATTCTAACTTTCACCTCAATTTCTTTGAAAATCTCAAGGTACCAAAAAATAAAAAATTCTTACAGTGCTAGAGTGTATGTTGGAAATGAATTATGCAACTTGAGGGGAGAGAGGGAAAAAGCTGGTAGAAAATGATGGAGAAGATGACACGTCATAAAGAAATATACTCATTACCTGATTTACATAACTGCAACCCCTCTGTATATCATCTTTACAATAATTTTTAAAAAAATAAAGAAAGGGGGATACAAGAAGTAAAAAGTCAAACAGCAAAAATAAATTTCTGATCTTATAGAGGGAAGAAAACAGATGTCTGAAAAATACCAATGCAGCATTACAAAACAGTGGCATGATCATCTCAAGTAGAGATAGAGAACTATGTTGGACAATGTGTCGACTACGTGAGTACAATCAATGCAGAAGCATTAAAGTTCATATTGTAAGCAATGTTCCTGTTATTTGTCTGTGAAACCCAGTCCTCAGAAGCACCATTCTCATATGGAAGCCAGCAAGTTGAATTTGGTCACGTTGCTGAAAATACCAACTTTTTGTCATGGCAAACCACAATGACAACAAAGCTGTAATTTCTCTGATTTCCTCTGTCATTCTAGTATAAATCCAAAGACAAGATTCTTGGGTTAAAGTTTTTTAATGGCAAATATTATATATTGCCACATCAGCTACAAGATTTAGAAAACTTATTGTTTTGGTTGTTGTTTCTTTCTTTCCTTTATTTTGTTTTCTGCCCGTATTGGGGCTTGAACTCAGGGTGTTGTCCTGAGTTTTTTCGTAAAGGCTGGTGCTCTACCATTTCAGGCACAGCTGAATGTCCAACTTTTTAGTGTTACCTGGAAATAAGAGCCTGATGGATTTGGGGCTGGCTTCAAACCTTGATTCTCAGATTCTACCCTTTTGGGTAGCTAGCATCACAGGTCTGAGCTAGCAATGACAGAAAAAGCAATGTATGATTCAAACACTAGAATTCTAACAATGTAAACATTCTGTGAGACATTTAGGATGACAGAAGCTTCTGTAATAAAGCCAAGTGAATCTTCTAATAAAAGGATGGATATTAGGTGATAATTATAAATCCAAATTACACTTATTTTTAAGGGAGCTGAGTACCAACCAATACAAAAATTATTTTTATTATAGTCACTGTTATAGTTACTTATAGTACTTACTAAGTTTTATTGTTCAGGGATATGATAGTAACTTCCTTTGTGTGGCTGACATAGAAGAGAGAGTTACACAGAGCATTTAAATGATCAGCAATATGAGATTCTTTCCACAGAGCTTAAGAAAATTGCCTCACACATCCTTGGAAGAAGTGGATAATTACATGTTTCCTTCCAATGAATGCCTTTTAGGCAAGTTCATTATTTCTCTGATGACCATGCCTAAATTCTGTGAGTAGAGATTGAATTCATATGTACATCTCATAATCAAATTGCTAGGCATTTAAAGTCTAATTGAAGTCCTGAAAATAGAAAGAGATAGATTTTTTTTCCCTCTAAAGTTTTAAATTTTCACAAAGCATACACATATTGCTTTATTACAAAATATAGCCATATGATTGATAAAATGGGTCAATCTTGACATATTCTCTACTTTATAATAAAAGCAAATGATTTTTATTTGAAAAAGTAATTTTAAGAAGATATTTATGAAAGATAGATCCTCATAGTGAGTCACACTGGAGTAGAATTTGCTTTTGCTTGTAAAGAATTTAATCTTATATTTGAGTGCTAAGTTACATCATGAAAATTTATAATACCAAACTCTAGAATCTGGGTACATTTTTCCACACCACAAACTGTACAATCTGTAATTGTCTTTTGAAAAAAAAATTGGGGGTCTGGGAAGGTGGCTCAGTGGTAGAGCGCTTGCCTTGCATGCATGAGGACCTGGGCTCGATTCTCAGCACCACATAAGCAAAAAGAAAAAAGCCGGAAATGGCACTGTGGTTCAAGTGGTACAGCATTAACCTTGAGCTGAAGAGCTGAGGCACAGCGCCCAGGCTCAGAGTTCATGCCCCACAACCAAAAAACAAAACAAAAAATGAAAGAAAATTTTTGTGATTTTGGTATATGTGCTTATTTAATAAAAACGTGAATAAAATACTAAATATATATGTTTATATGGAATAAGAAATATATATTAGAGACTACCAGGATTAATTACTGATTAAGGTAAGAATTTTGTACTGATCATGGTATGGAGATCTCTATTGTTAAAGAACAGAAGACTTCCGTTCCCTTGGTCTTACATGGTCTGTAAAGAATCGAGGAAGTGTTACATGTGAAACAGGTCACTGATTTGTATTTAAAAATTCAAGTTTGCTTTGTAAATTTGTGATATTAAAAACAAGGCATTTTAAAAATCAAACTTTATATGGAAAAGACCATAGATCTTTCTAAAGAATCTGTGATTTCTTTTAGTTAGGGAATTTACCTGCAAATGTAGCGTTTTAGACCTGTTGAACTACTTCATTTTCATTAGGAAACATGGATGGCAAAAAATATGGCAATTATTTTCCAAAATCAAAATTAAGATTGGTAAGATCTAGATGAATCCATCATATCAGACTTTGACACCATCCACACCTAAAATGAAATTAAGGCACTCAATATTTGGTTAAAAAAAAAAGTGAAAAACAGAGTCCAGATAAAAAGAAGAAAATACTCAAATTGAAATCTTAGGAAAAGCTGGGCACTGGTGGCTCACACCTGTAATCCTAGCTACTCAGGAGGCTGATGATCGTGGTTCAAAGCCTGCCCAGGCAGCAAAGTCCATGAGACTTTAATCTCCGATAAACCATCAGAAAAACTGGAAGTGGGGCTGTGGCTCAAGGGATAGAGTGCTTGCCTTGAGCTGTGAGGGACAGTGCGCAGGCCCAGAGTTCAAGCCCCACAACCAGCAAAAAAAAAAAAAAAAAGAAAGAAAGAAGTCTTAGGAAAATAAAAATACTGATTCTATCTCTTTATATATTTGTGTAATCGTTTAAGTGTAGACTCTCTCTAGTATTTGATTTTTACTTTATAGATTTCCATTTCAAAGACATTGCATATATTTAACAAGTAAGTGTATAATACCAATGCATAAGATAAACCCCAATTCAGGAAACAAAGAAAAACGATAAAGCAGTATAATTTTGCAAATTAGTTTTAAATTTAAGGTGTACAAAAGGATGTTGGGAGAATGTTTTATTGCTTGATGAGGCATATATGCTTGCCATCAGATTACATATTTATTTTTCTCTTTTAAATGTTTCATACTTTGATCCAGGAGTGTATAGTGCTTGTCATTAATCCTTGCCACTTAGGAGATAGATGTAAAAGGATGATAGTTTTATGCTAGCCTGGGGAAAATTAACATCTACCTGAAAAAGAGCAAAACAAAACAAAAACCTGAAGTACTGGGGCTGTGGCTCAAAATGGTGGGGAACTTCTTTCTTGAGCTTCAGGGTCCTAAGTTTAATTTTCAGTGCCAAAACAATTATGGTATTTCAAAGACAGTGAGTTTGGGCAAATTTAAGAATATAAAAGTTTTCAATGCTTGGTAAGAAATGTATGCATTATCCTGCCCATGTAATTGTAACCCCTCTGTACAGTATGTTCTCAAATAAAATAAATTTAAAAAAAGAATATAAAAGTTTCAAAGAACATGAGTAACTATAGCATTATTTGTGACATCATTAATGACTTTCTTATAATGAATACAATACTTTATACTTATAATGAATACAATATTTTGTTCTTTTTTACAAACAAAGTTTTTAGGATTGAGAATTGTTTATAATGCTACACATAGACGTTGTAAAATGATGGTGGAAATAAATCAGTTTACAAAATCACAAAAATCACAAACACAGGAAAATTTCACCTTCTGAACATTTCATGACTTTCTGAAACTGAAGTTATACCTTCTTTGATTCCATGATCCTAACTGTATTCCATGCTAGGAAAAAACTTACTGAATGCACTTATTTGTATGAGACAATTAGAAGGAAATAGCACTATTTTTCCAAATAATTTTTCTGTTTAGAAGAATATTGAGAATGTTTAGAAGAATATACTCTGTAGAATGTATTTGTTCATTTATATAATTTGATTTGCAGTAGTTTGTCAAAAAATATATTTTTTTCAATGGAATCCAAATAACTGAATTCCTTTCTGCTTCAACTGTCAGAGTTTTTTAGTTGTCATGGATGAACAGTGCCATAATTCCAAGCTTAGTATTTTTGACTGGCTTCAGTTCAATGGCTTTCTGGGTTTTAATATTTGTGTGTGTGTGTGTGTGTGTGTGTGTGTGTGTGTGTGTGTGTGTGTGTGTGTGTGTGTTTGGCAAAAGAGGACATATATAAAGTATTTCCAAAAGAAAAAAAATCTGACAAGTTCCCTCAAACTATAGTTGAAATGCAGTTGTTTTTATCTGGCTGGCTTGGACGACCTGGTTTAAATTCTGTCAGCTTGTCAGTGGTTACTCACATATAAATGTTCTGAGGACTTGGAATAGTGTGTTTTCAGGCAGAAGCAGTGATAAAGGAAATAATTCTATCCAAGTTCAGTGTAAGTTTGCTTGGTTACAGATCCTCTGTGGGTACCACCCTTATGGAATATATAACTATTCAAATTAAAGTTGTACATCTCTGAGACCAATAAAAAGATTCAGCTATAAAATAATAGTTACTGAGTTGCTTTCTTTTCTCATATGGTATTATTATGGAATTATAAGTTTACATATGTTCTATTCTCCTAATTTCAGACTGATTACAAATAAAATCATACATCTTCCCCCAAAATCTTTATTAAACTCAGTCTGAATTGAATATATCAGCTCAGGAATTTTTCACATATGTTTAGATTTTTTTCTCTGAATTTGTGATAGAATACCATTTTTATGGTTCTTCTTATGTGAGGTCACTGTGATTTGTTTTAGTAAATTAAATATTAGTGAATTGACTCTTCAATTCATTTACTTTGGAATCAGTGTAGTTTATGAAGTATCTCAACTAAACCTAGAAAGAAGATGGTGTTACCAATAAACAATAGTACTTTGTCTAAGTAACATAGTATTGAAAATCTCAAGAAAATGAGAGATAAGGAATGGTCTAGAAGCAAAATGTTAAAGGGGATTAAAAGATATGATTCTTGTACATATCATATTCATCTCAAAACAGGCAAAGATTCAACAAAAACCAAGAACTACAGACCAATCTCTATGATGACCATAGATGCAAAGCTCCTCAATAAAATTTTAGCAGCAGAATCCAGAAATATCTCACAAAAATCATATATTATGATCAAGTAGGCTTCATCCCACAGATGCAAGATTGGTTTAACATATCTAAATCAATAAATGTAATTCATCACCTCAACAGAGACAAGGTCAAGAACCCCAAAATTATATCTATTAGTGTGGGAAAAGCCTTTGACAAAGTCCAACACCCATTCATGTTAAAAGCTCTGGAGAAAATAGGAATAGAAGGAACATTCCTTAAAACATTAAAAGCTATATACAATAGACCAACAACCAATATCATACTAAATGGGGAAAAACTAAAACCAATTCCTCAAAAATCAGGAAAAAGGCAATGATGCCCAATCTTTCCACTTCTCTTCAATATAATTCTGGAATCTTTAGCCAGAGCAATAAGGCAAGAAAAGGACATTAAAAAGATCCATGGGGCTGGGAAGGTGGTTCAGTGCTAGAGCACTTGCCTTTCATGCTTGAGGCCCTGCGTTTGATTCCTCAGCACCATATAAGCAAAAATAAAAAGCAGGAAGTGGTGCTGTGGCTCAAGTGGTAGAGGACTAGCCTTGAGCTGAAGAGCTGAGGGACAGTGCCCAGGCCCAGAGTTCAAGCCCCATGACTGGACCACCAAAAAACAAAAAAAGATCCACATAGGAAAGGAAGAAATTACACTATTCCTATTTGCAGTTGACATGATCTTATACCTAAATGACCCCAAAAACCCCACTTCCAAACTCCTACAACTAATAAACTACTTTGGTAAAGAAGCAGAATACACAATTAACCAGGAAAAAATACCAACAATGTATAAGCAGAAAGTAAAATCAGGAAAATAACCCCATTCACAATAAATTTAAAAAAATCTAGGAATTAATCTAACCAAAGATGTAAAGGACATATTCAGTGAAAACTATAAAATCCTACAGAAAGAAATCAACACGGACACCAGGAAATGGAAAGATTTTCCATGTTCTTAGATAGGCAGAATCAGTATTGTGAAAAGAGCCATACTGCCAAAAATGATATACATATTCATTGCGATCCCCATTAAAATCCCAATGTCATTTTTTACCAAAATAGAGAAAACAAGACAAAAATTTACATGGAACAGCAAAAACTCTAGAATAGCTAAAGAAATTCTAGGCAAAAGAAACAATGAAGCCAGGTACTGGTGGCTCAGGCCTGAAATCTTACCTACTCAGGTGGCTGAGATCTAAGGATCGAGGTTCAAAGCCAGCTAGGGCAGAAGAGTCCTAGTAAGATTCTTACCTCCAATAAACCACCAGAAAACCCGAAGTGGTGCAGTAGCTCAAGTGGTAGAGCTGAAGAGCTGAGGGACAGCACCCAGGCCCAGAATTCAAGTGCCAGGACTGACCAAAAAATAAATAAATAAATAAAGAATAAAAGGAGGTATCAAAATACCAGATTTCAAACTCTACTGTAGAGTCATAATAAAAAAAACAACTGGTAATGGCACAAAAATAGACCCAAAGACCAATGGATTAGGTTAGAAGACACAGAAGTAACACCACATACTTAACAGTCAGTTAATATTTGACAAAGGAGCCAAAGACATACAGTAGGAAAAACAAACAAACAAATAAACAAACAAAAAATAGCCTCTTCAACTATTGGTGCTTGGAAAACTAGGCGGCCACATGCAGAAAACCAAAAATGGACCCCAGCTTGTCACCATGCACTATCATCAACTCAAGATGGACTAAAGACCTCAACATTAAAGCTGAACCTTTAAAACTACTGCAGGACAGAGTAGCGGAAACACTAGAACTTATAGGCACAGGTAAGAACTTCCTGAACCGGGTCTCAAGGTCACAACAAATTGCTGAGAGACTAGACAAATGGGACTACCATAAGATATAAATTTTCTCCACAACTAAAGATATAGCTACCAAACTAGAAAGACAGCCAACCAATCAGGAGAAGATATTTACCAGCAATATATCAGAAAAAGACCTAATATCCATTATATACAGGGAAATCAAGACACTAACACCTAAATCTAACAAACCAATCATTAAGTGGGCCAAGAAGCTAAAGAGAGACTTCTCAGAAGAGTTAAAAATTCCAAAGAAGTATTGTCGTTTTCACGATGTTGATCCTTCCAATTCAGGAGCATGGGAGTTTGTTCCACTTCCTACATTCTGCTTTGATTTCCTTTTTCAGGTTTTGTAAGTCAAACAAAGGTTGGACAAATGTGATTGCATGAAACTGCAGAGCTTCTGCATGGCAAAGGATATAGCTAGCAAGATTAATAGAAAGCCCACAAATTGGGAGAAGATCTTCACTAGCCATACAACGGACAAGGGTCTCAAATCTAAAATATACTTAGAACTCAAAAAACTAAATCCCCCAACAGCAAATCCTCAAAAAAACAACTGCCCAATAAATAAGTGGGCTAAAGAATTAAAGAGAAACTTCTCTGAAGAGGATATAAGAACGGCCAGTAGACAAATGAAGAAATGCTCATCCTCCCCTGTACAGCATTTATACAATAAAAAATGTACAAAAAACAAACAAAATGCAAAAGAAACACATGAGTAAGTACCCATCATCCCTGGAAGTAAAGGAAATGCAAATCAACAGCCCTGAGATACTACCTCACACCAGTCAAAATGGCCCACATCCTAATTTCAGTCAATGAAAAATATTGGTGGGAATGTAGAGAAAGAGGAACCCTATTGCACTGCTAATGGGAATGTACACTAATACAATCACTCTGGAAAGCAGTTTGGAGGTTCCTCAGAAAGCTAATCATATGATCCAGCAATACCACTCCTAGGCATCTACCCTGAGCAACAGGAAGCAGGATCCAAGGACTCATGCACCTTCATGTTCATTGCTGCACTGTTCACAATAGCTAAGATACAGAAACAGCCCAATGCCACACTACAGATGAATGGATCCAAAAACTGTGGTATCTATATACAATGGAATATTTCGCAGCCATTGGAAGATACAAAATAATGACATTCACAGGGAAATGGATGAAACAAGAACAAATCTTTAGCATAATAAGCCAAGCACATGGTCTTTCTAATATGCAGATGTAAATTCAAAGTGCAAAGTAAATAGGACTCATGAAACAAAGGACCTTTTCTTAATTATTGCATCAGTTTTAGATGGCACTGTGTTCTTGACCCCACATATGGTATAAACATGTGCACGTAAGAGGGAATCTAGGAGGGAGGAGGCCAGAGAATCAGAGGAATCGGTGAAAAACTAAAAATAAATGCAGGAGTAACAATAAAAGCAAAAGCAGTGGCACTACCAATAAAAATAGGACTTTGTCCAAGTAGCAATAATACTGAGAACCTCAAGAAAATGAGAGACAAGGAATGGTCTAGAAGCAAAATGTTAAAGGGGATTAAAAGATAGGATTTTTGTACTTTTTGCCTAGTATGGATTCAAATTTTTACCCTCGTACCAACACCTCCTGTGAATTACACATTACACACTTTTACCACTAATTCTCACTTGATGTTTGAGAAAGGGTCTCAATAACTTTTATTAGGGACTACAGTGGCCTTGAGTCATAATGTTCCTCTCTTCACCTCCTGTAGAGCTGAGATTTGAGGCAGCAACCTTGTGAGCAACCATATATAAATTTCTTTTGTTAAGTTCACTATATACTATTGTATGAAATCTTATATCTAAATCTACTGTCAACAGTCAGAAATTAAAAAAGAATACAAGACAAATAATCAGAAGTTCTGTTATTCATTTAGAAGATATGAGGTAATGAAAGGTAATGAAAAATGCAGGTTACTTGCATTGTACATTTTATCATGGAAATCTATGTATGGCAAATTTATAAGAAGTAGTAAATTTAGAGCTACCAACTACATAATTAAGTGTATAATTATAGAAATAAAAGACTTACATATGCACCTACTGCTCATAGATGATAGTTTATGTTAATATTTTAAAAAATATATAGGGAGTCACTTGCCTGTTAGAACGTTGGGTCTATAATATACTCAAATGCACTTGTTATTAAATATGTTTGTTAGCACGTGGGATATGTAAGTAAATTTTAATGAAATATATTGTAAGTGTTGTGTTTCTTAGCCCCTGTAAACTCAGTCTTAAAAAATACTGACTTACAGTGCATGGATTGTAAGACCTAATAAATGAGCTCAGGACCTCAGGGATGAACTATTGTAAGCATGGATCACTGACCCAGAACTAGAAGATCTCAAGGGGCCCAGTAATCCCTTACAGGTAGAAGATGGCACCTAAACTGAACCATATAAGGCTGCTCTATTGCTGAGAAGTTCCCCAAGGATCCCACTCCTGTAATCATCATATCTCTGAAATTTGCACTGCTCCAGACTCCGTTTGATTTCCAATACCTTCTGTTTAAATGCATACCATTTCTTGAAGCTCTGTCAGTAGTTTCTGAATGCTTAGCAATCCCTTCACTGTTATTTTTTTAATGTGACAAATTGTTCTACACTCCCATAGATTTTCCATATCTCTGATTATCCTTAAATTGATGATGTGAGCATCATCACAATACATTTAGTAAGGCTTCTTGTGTAGAAATTACATTTTTCTAATTTGGGGAGGGAAAGGGAAATAACAAAATGCTGAAATAAGGATACAGGTTGGCCCATTGTGACAGTGAAATGTATAAGACACTATGTAGAAAACAAACTTTACAACTACAGGGGAGATGGGGAGAGAGGAGTTGGGGAAGGAGGGAGGGAAGGGATGGTAGGGGAAAAACAAAGGAGGGGGTAACAGTGCTTAGTAGGAAATGTACTTATTACCTTACTCATGTAAATGTAACCCCTCTGTACAGTATCTTTACAATAAAAATATTTTAAAAGGTACCAATCAAAACTGTAATTTTTTTAAATTGTTTATTGTAAAGATACTATACCGCGGGTTACAGTTAACATGAGCAAGATAATGAGTACACATCCTATTGGGCATTGTTACCCCCTCCATTGTTTTCCCCTACCATTCCTTCCCTCCCTACCTTCCCCGAGGTTCTTATTTTTTAATTGTGATTAAGTGATTACATAATTTCCCAAATTTCACAGTATTGTGGAATAATGATGCTCATTTAAAGTCACAAGTTCAATCTAACTTTCCTGGAGCAAATTGTCTATCACGGTCTATAACATATAACGGTGTACACATATACACCATACATGTGATCAGCAGCATGGGGATATTTAGTAGTGGTTCGACCAGATGAGTGGAAGTTCTTTGTTTCTTAAGTCCTATTAATTTTGTCGTATCACCTAACATTTTGGATTTAACATCCACTTATCAGGGAGACCATGTACCGTTTGTCTCTTTGCTCTTGGCTTACCTCGCTCAACATGATTCCTTCTAGCTCCATCCATTTCCCTGCAAATGCCATTATTTTGTCAATTCTAATGGCTGCATAATATTCCATTGTATATAGATGCCACAATTTTTTGATCCATTTTGATCTGTTTGTTTCCATATCCTAGCTATGCTGCAATAAACATGGAGGTGCACGTGTCCTTGTATATTGGTTCCTGAAAAACTGTAATTATATAAATAGTAGTGTCTTTGTACATCACCTTGACAATAAAATTAAATTAAAAATAGTAGTGTCATGAATCCACGATTAAAATAGATTAGTTTCTGCTTCTTTCAGACATAACTAATCAATCAATGTTATTTATCCACCATTATCAAGATTGGTAACAAATAGAACAATTATTGTCATATACCAAAAATTATTATTTTATTTAGTAGAAAAATGATGCATTTTGACAATGTGAACACACAATAAAGAAAAAAATCAAGAAATGTGTGATAAAATTGGTTAACTACATGTAGAAAACTAAAGCTAGATCCTTATATATCACCCTGCACAAGAATCAACTCCAAATGGATCAAAGACCTTGAACTCAAAGCAGACACTCTGAAAACATTACAGGATGGAATAGGAGAAACCCTAGGTCTCCTTGGCTCAGGTCGAAATTTTCTGAATAGAGACCCGGAAGCACAACAAATCAAAGAAAGGTTGGACAAATGGGATTGCATAAGATTGCAGAGCTTCTGCAGGGCAAATGACATAGCTAGCACGATCAATAGAAAGCCCACCGATTGGGAGAAGATCTTTACTAGCCATACAACGGACAAGGGTCTCATATCTAAAATATACTTGGAACTCAAAAAATTAAACCCCCCAACAACAAATCCTCAAAGAATCAACTGCCCAATAAATAAGTGGGCGAAAGACTTAAAGAGAAGCTTCTCTGAAGAAGAAACAAGGATGGCCAATAGACACATGAAGAAATGTTCAACATCCCTAGCCATAAAAGAAATGCAAATCAAAACAACATTGAGATATCACCTCACTCCAGTTAGAACAGCAAAAATCAAGAACTCTAACAACAACAGATGCTGGAGGGGATGTGGACAGAAAGGAACCTTACTTCATTGTTGGTGGGAATGTAAACTTGTTCAACCACTTTGGAAAGCAGTATGGAGGTTCCTCAAAAGACTTCACATAGAACTCCCCTATGACCCAGCAATCCCACTTTTGGGCATTTACCCAAATGTTTACAAACAAGACCACACTAAAGCTACCAGCACAACTATGTTTATTGCAGCATTATTTACCATAGCTAAGATATGGAACCAACCCAGATGCCCCTCAGTAGATGAATGGATCAAGAAAATGTGGTATATATACACAATGGAATTCTATGCCTCCATCAGAAAGAATGACATTTCCCCATTTGTTAGGAAATGGAAAGGTTTGGAAAAAATTATATTAAGTGAAGTAAGCCAGGCCCAAAGAAGCATAGGTCCCATGGTTTCCCTTATTTGCAATATCTAGTATATGTATGAGTCAAGCGGAAAAGGTCAGATAATGTGATGTTAGGAAAATGAACCCTTAAATATGTATTTTAATGTTTTCGTTTCTTTCATGCATGTGTTTCTAATGCATTTATAAGATTATTTCTTTGTTGCTTTGTATGTCCCTCCCCCACAGTGTAACCCCCGCTTTCACTATATTTGATGTCAGTATAACATGTGGAGGAGATGGGGACAAACAAGTCGTTTAAGGATTCAGGTGGACCTGTTGCAACAATGAGAAGTACAAAATGTCATGTCAAAACCAGCTTTACAATGTCGGTGTGTGGGGGGGAGGGGGGTATAATTGGGTGGGGGGAGGGGGGTAAAATTGGGTGGGGGGAGGGGGGAGGCGGGGAAGGGAAGTGAAGTGTAAACAAAGGAGGAGGCTGCAATGCTTGGTAAGAAATGTATGCATTACCCTGCCCATGTAATTGTAGCCCCCCTGTACAGTATGTTCTCAAATAAAATAAAATACAATTAAAAAAAAAAGAAATGTGTGATAATTTCTTTTAGAAAATGGATTCAAATTTGAATATTCAACCATAAAACATATAAATCTTCAAATATTTCTATGTCCTTCCTACGCAGGGTATACTTTTCCTGAATTATTTCTCTACTTCTTTCACATAATTTACATGGTCTTCAACACATAGGACTGGATGTCCTTCAAAATATAAACCTTATCATGTTATTAATTTACTCAACATCTCCTCTCTATTTCATGTTTTGTGATACCTGACATCCCTACAATGATTAAAATATCCAGTGTGACTTCTTGCAGTCCTCATTAACTTTCAAATATTTTCTCTTCATTCACTTCGTTGCCATTATTTCAGCTATTTGACTGACCCCTAAACAAACCAGACATTAGTCTTAGGGTTTTTATATTACATTTTATGCTTTCCTAGACACCTCTTTCTTTTCTTCAACTTATTTGTTCAGCTCTCAAAGTTTTAATTGGTTTTATCCTAAGCCTCCTATTTAAAACTGAAAAATGTTCATCACATGCTCATCTCTGCCATCTCAAATCTTTTTGCCTCTGTGTTTTTTTCTCCATTTCTCTTTACCTTTCTTTCAGTACTTTTCATTTTCCAACAAACCACATGGTTAGTTATAAGATTTCTCCTTCATTGCTTATTTCACTTTACTACAATTTTATCTCCTTAAAGACAGAGATAGGGTTTAAGTACTTTTGAGAATAATTCTTGCCACACAGAAGTTATATATTACAATGCTTTGTGAATTGAATGGATAAATCTTCGGAGGAATTCATGAGGAAAAGCTCAGTTGAAGGCTGGAACATGATAGCAATCATTGCTTAGGACAGGCAGTTCTAAAATATCATGGCAGTTTTATACAGCAAAAATAAAATACTCCAAGTACCTCAGATCTCTAAGCATTTTGGTTTAGAACTGCTTAATGAGGCTGAGGCTAAATGGAATGAACTCGACACCCAGCGCTGGGCATACAGGGAACGCATAAAAATCCAAGAAGTAAGCATATATCTGGGGCGAACAATAGTTTTCCAACAGGAACAATAGCAAACACACACACACACACACACACACAACCTTTTACATTTTGTTCTAGAAAAGTCAGCTTAGGGTAATACAACCTTCAAATAAAGCTCCTCACTCAAAAGGTCTTTTCCCTCTGTGGTCAAATCCTGTGTTGATATCACCTTTAATGATGTCAAGTTTGAATGTGTTAAGTGAAATCCAATGGCTTAGCAGAATGTGCACACTGGGGGATTCATGTAATTGGCACCTTCATTGTGGTCCATGGTTTTCCTATTCAATATACCAATGGTGGTGCTACGAGCAGACACCATTCTATCCAGGATGCCTGGGATTTTAGAGCAAAAATGATCTACATATATGAAGGAGCCAGCCAGAACACTGACCATCTTAAGAAATTAACTTATTTTTACTGAACTAAATAATAAGAGAAAGAAGGCAATCACATTTGCAAAAACACAAGAAAACAAGGAACCCTAGCAGATTCTTGCACTGTATTTTATGTAATCGTGTTAAAACTTATGTAGAAAATTCTTAACTTTTTCATTTGCATCATTTCTGACTTAGTAAGCCAAAGGAAGAAAATGTTAGCATCAAGTACAACCTTCAATTAATACATTTTTTAACAAAAGGAAACTGAGTCTTTGAAGATTTACATTCTAAAACCTTGGCAACCATGAAATATTTCTGTCTGTACAAGCTGAAAAAATAATTTGTGTAATTTGATTAATTCTGTAAGTTATGTCTATATTTGCATTTAAAGGGACATTATACCATTATTACAAAGTAAAACATGAAATCCATGCTAATTATTTAAAATATGTATTTATTTACACCTACATTGTATCACAGAAATTCCATGAGGACACAAAGAAAACTATGTGAAAAAATACACTTTCTCATATTTTGTCAAGTAATGACACCTTCATCCTGTTTCTTGAACCAGAGGCCTTAACTTTTGTATACATTGGGCTCCACAACATAGGTAGCTAGCCTGTCCTCGAGAAAATGAGCTCAGTAGATATATAGATGCCATCTGGAAAAATTAGCTGAATATCAGCTTTGTTTTGAGGAAGTCATTACAACTAAATAAGAACACATCTTTAACATGTATATATTTCATTTTTGTATACATGAAAATTGTCACAATGCATCATTTCTTGTTCAATGTTCTTAAATTACAGGGTGTTTTTGCAAAGCATATGGTTGCAAGCAAAAAGAGAAAAGTTGAAAAGGAAAAAAATCAATAAATATTTAAATTCATTTTTGTATTCCTGAATTCAGACATATTATTGTTGAAATTCAAACCAATAGCTATGAATTGTTTTCTCAAGTTTTGTCTGCACTCTCTGACTATGTTGCATTGGTTTGGGGCTACACATAGAAAAAGTGTAACTACAGTAACCCTTATTGTAGGCACTTTAAGTTTAAATGAAGAAAATGACAAAGCATGCTTTTCACTTCTTTCAAATATTCTGAAACTTATTCAGACAAGTCTGCCGTGGGCTACATGCTCATCTCTGATTGTGGGCAGGTTTAAAAAATGGCCAGATTCGTTTAGATTGGACTCTCAGAACCTCACTGGACACTGGCTCTCAGTAATGAGCCAAATAATCTCTAAGAACTACTAGAGGTTTCTACTTTATACCTGTGGGTACTCTGCATTCTATAATTGAGATCAAGAAAATGCTGTCCACTGTCTTTCAATTAAATCTGATTAATAAATATCATCCATGGGGGATTAGTAGGCAAGAGATAAGATTTAAACTCTACTATTCCTGTCTTAGTCTTTTACAGAATGAGAAAATTTTGTGGCTGTGTCCCCAGAGACTGTCAGTAATTACTCTGAAAGAAGCAAATAATAATTGATAATGGTTGGTCTTGGTTCTAAAGCTATCAACAGTCCAAGAATTAATTAAATGAATCATCAGTCTCTAGTCACATAAGCAGCAAGTGTTGGTATATGCTTTTACATCCGCTCATGCTTTCTTCTCAATCTCCTTGCCAGCTCCTTTCTCTTTTGAAAGTCATAGCATAATTTTTCTTTTCACATGGTGTTCCAACTTATCAGTGGGATGAGTATCAGAGACAATGAAAGTCTCCACTTCATTTTCTTGGAAGAAAAAAATTGATATTGGAGACATTTCTTTCTGCAGCTCAGATTTTACAAATAAAAGCAGCGGCTAAATTTCAAAGAACTGTTGGTATCTATGATAATCATCTGTTGTTTAAGATGTGATAGGATAAATTCATCCTCTCTGATTCCATGACATGTTAAACTGCAAGCTTTTAAGTACTATACTAGAAATGGTGCCTCAATATTATATATATTATAATATTTCAAACAATTATTATGAGTTATGTTGATGGCACATAAAGAAAATTATTTGAACCATTTTTTCCCTTTTGGCTGTGTGCCTTTTTTTCTTTATGATATTAGAAAATTAAAAGGAAACTTCCAGAAAACAACTTGAATGAAATCCAGATAATGAAATTAGGAAAATGGCTTAGCCAGCTCTTACAAGATGTTTCCTATTTTCACTTAGCTATGATTAAGTCTTGATATAAACAATGCTAAAGTTCACATGAGATTAGGTCTGATGGTCTCCAAATCTCTTTATAAATAGCTTAGATATTTGAGATATTGCATCTCAGAGAGATTTTTTTGTAATAACTAGAAAGTAATGTTATGCAAAAATGATATAATTTTATGATTTGATAAAGTACTTTGGGTATATAGTTCATGTTTTTCTCATAAACATAACAATTACAATTAGCAACAATAATTCACTTGTAATCAACAGTCTTGTCACATCAACTGTCAGAATTAACAAATGTTGAAATTTAATTTAATATTATCTCCATATATATATACCTACACTTATTTAAATGCATAGATGTACAAATATCTATGAATTTTAAGATGTTAACAAATTAATTTATGAACTAAAGTTTAAGAATTAAATAATTATTAGATTATTAATTTGATTCTCTATTCTAATATGTATTTGTATTATGTATAATGTCAAATGTCAAAGCCTGACTTTTTATCAAGAAGCTTACAAAATCCTGACATACCACTTTCATTTACTCTATGTAGATGCTGAAACATGTTGAACAAAAAAATTCAATATTCTTAATTCAACAACACATTAGTTAACACTGCTTTCTCTGGGAGACTTCAATAAGAAAACATTTTGATACTAGATATATTCCAATTTAAGTTTTCTTGTTTGTTTTCTTTACATTTTTGTGCTTGAGCTCAAAGCATTGTACATGCTATTTAAATATTCTGTTTGTGATCTATATCCCCCATTCGCCAAAATGAATTTTAATTTTCCAAGTGATAAATTCTCTGAAATGGGCATTCAATAACATTCATGAAGAGAAAAATGGAAAAAAAAACCTTTTCACAATTTTTATAATTTTTATTTCTAATTTTGTTATACAACACAAAATGTATATTTTGATTTACAACTGTGAATACTTATGCACTCTGGTTATAGGTAATTACTCAAAATTATTTAACAATGATTTAATACAAATTAACTATATTTCAAGTCCTATACTTGGTTGTAGTGGTATAATAGGGAAAATGTCTTGATACTTCATTTTGACTGTATGGCATTAGTAAGAGAAAAGCAGCAAAAGACAAAGTCAGATCAGTATAAAATTAAAAATTGTGACACAATAAAAAAAGAAAGTAACTTACTTTTGATAAGAGTATATTATATTGGAAATTCACACACTCTAAACGTCATTATTGAGCATTTTGACAGAGAAACAGAACCTAGCAAAAACATACAGAAAAGGCAGATAAAAATGTTGTTGTCATGGATACCAAAATAAAGTAGTACATAATAAAAGAGACTATGCATATATCTTCCAAATTATGTGCAAATTGCTTTTAAGATGAAGGATTACAATTAACCATCAAACAGAGAAACATGATCATCTTTATTTTAAATAAACACTTATTTTGGATGGTAGAACCCAAGTTGGAGAACACGTAATTAAAAAAAAAAGTATGGCAACTAAATGGAAAAACAATCTTTTGGAGAAAAATTTATATTCTTTCATAGAAAAGTATAGATATAGAGAAATAGCTGTTGAAAGAGTTAAAGATCAAGAAAACATATTATTGTATTTTAAATCAGAGTATGCTTCCATTGTTTAAAGATAATTTGAATAAGCCAGCAGAGCTGGAAATGCAGGGAAATTGCAATATAGATCATAATGAGAGATTGCTTCAAATCTGTTACAATAGCTGTTATCAAAAAGATAAATGAAAAAACATAAAAAAGATAAATGATAATCACTACTGGTAAGGCTGTGGAGATAACAAAACCCTGGCACTTATTGGTAAGAACATAAATGAGAGAAGAGAATGGAGTCTATTTTATAGATATAGATATAGATATAGATATAGATATAGATATAGATAGCCAGACATATATGATATGTGTATATATATATATATATATATATATATATATATATATATATATATGGTAGAGCCTGGGAGAGCAAAAATAAACTGAGACCACACTTGAAATGAAAGACTGGGACAAGAAGAAGTAGGTATTTTATAATAAGAGGGAAAAATGAAAGGATGGTTTTAAAGATATGGAACTGATGAGGTTTTTTTAAAAAAATAATTTCTATTTTTAAAATTTAGTTGTCAAGGTGATATACAGAGGGGTTACAGTTACATATGTAAGGTAGTGAGTACATTTCTTGAACTTGTTACCTCCTCCCTTGTTTTTCTCCCACTTTCCCTCCTCCCCAATCTCCCCAAGTTGTATAGTTCATTTCCAACATATTGGAATATTGTCAATAAATTTTAAAGCACATGTTTAAGTGTATCCAGGTTTGAGCAATTGTCAAGATTACATTGCCACAAAAGCAAAGGAGCAGCAGCTTTCTGAGAGGCATTGATTAACATGACAGAATATTAAATCTGAGCTTCACACAGAAGAAAAGATTAGCATTGAGGGTGGGGAGTCAGAAAAGTCAACTTGAAAAGGAAAGAATACTGTTGAATAGGATATTGTTGTCCAAACCAACTTTAACTCATGGTAATTGTGATAAAAATCAGTGACATGATTTGAGCTTGGCGTATTTTTTGAAGACAGGCATAAAAATTTGCAACATTTTGTGAATGATTCATGTTGAAATGAGAGAAAGAATATTAGGTAGTTGATAAGTGAATTCATCTTTTTACATAGCTAAAATTACCTATTTACCCCTAGGGCCTGTCAAGTGGAAAAGCCCATATCCCAGTCAATAGTCAGATCACAGACAATGCAAGATGATTATGAATAGTTAGGTGCTACATATTTGAGAAAACTAAACTATTAAATTAAAACTAAATTATTTTAAGATTTTTATCAAAATGAAACAACAAATTAGATAAGACAGGTTTAATCTAACTTAAACATTACACATATGTCTGAATTGAAGTATCACACAGAATACTATGAATATATGTATGATTTTAAATGTAAACTTAATATTAATTTTTAAAAGAAGATAAAGGAAAGCAGAGCTTCTCTAGTTAGGAAAAGCAAAAGATAAATTAAAACTTGAATTTGCAGAATTTGTTTTGCAAACTCTCATTAATTTTAAAGTGCCTTGGTTAGACCACAGGTTTTTTAAACAATAAATCAGGTTAGAGGAGTGACTACAGTATGGTAGAGTAAAAGTTTCATCCACTGAACTTTGTGAATCAGAATGGTCTAGTTAAAATAGAAGATAATGTATTCCAAAGGAAAATATGAGGAAAAGCAGTAGGAAGCATTTACTTTTGTGAATACAAAATTAATCTTTGCAAGACTGAAAGGCAGCTCATTGTAGTTCTCAAAAAATTTTACCTACCACCATCCTCCCATAAACCAGAATCTACATATTTTTTTCTGGTCCATCATTTCTAAATTAAAAACTTCATATATTCTCAGCTATTTGTTGAACATTCTCATTCTTGTATGTGTTATTTTCTCATAGATCATCACACATTTCTATTTTCTTTTTATATTCATCTTTGTTTCCAATTCCTATCATCATGATGCTATTTGATAAAAGAATTACATTGCTAAAACAAATTTAACAATGAATGCATCATGCTGACAGCATAAAGTGATAAAGCTAATATATCCCAACACCATTTGGCAAATATGATTCTCTTTCTATATAGGTGTATTTCAAAAGATAGTGAGATTTTTTTTTTTCTGATATAATCACTCTTCCCCATAGGCAAGTATAAACCAAACCATCACTCCGAAGCCTATACAATGCTGCCCCCTACTGTCTACCTAACAGTAATATATCTTGGGAATGTATCTTGAATCTTCCTATCTTCCAAATGAAAGGGCTAGGTCATTATTCTAAGTAGTAACACAGAGAAGAAAATTACATCACTCTGAAATGAATAACTGACAGTTAAGTAGGACTGACTTCTGGCAAAATATCTGTGTTCCATTCCAGCTGTAGTTTTCTTTACTCTCCTTACTCCTTGACTTCTTGTCTTCTTAGCTCCTTGTCCTTCAATATATGTTGTGTATTACATAATTCTATGGAGTACAAGAGAAATTCTTGGATTAGCTCATGTTACAAAATAAATGAAGAAGCATATTTTTATGTCTATTACCTAAGTGTCTTTCTTTACACAGTAGAAAGATGAAAGAAAGAAAGAAAACAAAAGAACAAAAGATAGATATACAGAAAGCATGTGATGTTACAAAGAACACATAAGGAAAGAAATAAGAATTTTTATAAAAGAATATATGTTCCCATGTACAGCATAGAATTTCACTCTTCTCATTACTCAATAACATATAAATTAGTGTAAATGTTATATAAATTAATGAATCAGTTCTTGTTTGAACTTGTTCTTTCCTAAAGCTATCACAAATTCCACCAACACTTTTTGATGTCTTATTGTCCTAGAGTGAGAAATAAATCACTATGATAATGCAATAATTTCACCATATGCTAAGGCTTATTACATTCAGTTTTGACCAGTCAAAAATCATAAATAAAAAAACAAGCAACTAAAACGTAAATATCTTTAATTCTGAAGCAAGTGCTATGTAGCTTATCTGATGTGGCGAAGCTTTCAGGCCTTCTTATGTTAGCAGTGGTTGAGGTTAAATTGTGTGATATACTATTTCTTTGACATTAACTTTATAAAAAGTATACCTCCCCTCCAAAAAATTGCCCCCCAAAGCAAAAAAATGTTAATATGCCTACTTTAAATAATAGAGTGGAACATTTTTGATAGATACCAATGGCACACATCTTTAGTTGAATTCTGGTGGTGGTGTGGGAAAAATGAGGATGATAATGAAGGATGATAATGAATCTGTGACATCCTAAGTATTTTCAGGTTGGAGATAACATTGGTCTCCTTGGAATGACATACACATAGATACCAAAGATCAAACTATATGGGGTTACCAAGTAATGGTACATTTTATTTGAAGTCATAAAAGAATATTAGAGGTAAAGATATTAATTTTTACTTAGTTATTAATTGAATATTTGATTTGTATAATTCATCATAAAACATGTCACTATTTCTTTCATCATTTTGTAACTATTTCATATGTTTTATAAACATATATGTATACATGCACACATACACATGAGTATATATGTGTGTGTGTGTGTATTTATACACATATTTATATGCCAACTTATTTCCACTTTATCTTCTCTGTATCTCCTTTATCCTCAACAAACAATTAAGTCATTTATGGTCTTTTCCTTGTCTACTTAAACAAAAATCTATAAAATTTAAACTCTAAACAAATCATAGAATGTAGAAAATAGGTTTATGATTAATAAACTGATGCACATGTTTAGTTATAACAAATTCATCCAAATAATGATTTGAAATAGATCTCATATGACTCCTTCCTAGAACTTATCCAAAAGCGTTCTCTGCAAAGATATTGTAGCTATTGTACATTATATTATATAGCTACTATATCACACATTATTATACATTAATCATTTTGTATTTACACAAGGAATCTTCATGATAGATTAATCAAACAAACAATACATAGATTTTGGAATTATGCATACCTTGTTTGAATTCTAGCTTCATTGGTTATTATTTATATAATCTCAGAATACTCAACATCTTTCAGGCTTCTTTAATTAATGTCTTATTTAATTAATTAAATAAGACATGCCAATAAAATGCTACAAAATGAATATGAAAATAAAATTAGATTTCATAATTAAATGACCTAGAGCAAATTAATTTATTTTTTCCTCTGTAATAATGAATATATGGTGAAGTTTCTTACTTGACACATAGAACTGACAACCTGACAAATTGAATTATCAATATATTCATATAAAAATCCCCAAGGTAAAAATTAACTGTTAATAATACATAAAAATCTTTATCAAGTGACCTATTCTTACTTGGACATACAGTACTCTTAGTCTTTTCAAAGCTTTTAGAAGTATCCAATTATATTTCATTCCTGTCTAGAAATAAAATCTCAGACCACTTCTTCAATACTATAGATCATCATAAACATACAAGCAAAACAGTCTTACAAGTATGCTAGAATTTAGAGGGAAGCCTTGTCTCAAGGCATTATCTTTGTGATGTTCCAAAAAGAACTTTGTTGAAATATTCTAATGAATATGATTAAAGCTCCTAGAAATCAGAGAATGCCAGAAATCTAGACATAAGAAGGTGGGCAAAAGTGAAGTGTGTAAATTGTGTAAAGTCCATGCTGATAGCTCTAAATAGATGGCGGCCAACTTAATTCTTGTCAAATACATTGTATACATTGTATACAATATTTTAAATAAACTAGATTGATAAACTAACCTCATTTGGAATGTGGGATTTGGGAGTAGATACTAGGTACACATTAATGAACATGAATGACAAGTTACTTCAAATTTAGTATTATGTTTCAGTGCAAATCAATGTGGAAACATTTGTTTTTAATGCATTATCCAAACATATATTAAAACAAATTGGAAATTACCTAAAATTATGTTACTACTAGTTTCTAAGTTATAAATTTAGATAGTCAGAATTGCCATAAGAAATCAGATTGTATTCATCATAGAGGTCCTTCACTTCTATGATTAAGTTAATTCCTAGGTATTTTATTTTTGTGGGCCTATTACAAATGGAGTTGCTTTCCTGATTTCATCCACCCTTTTCTCATTGTTGGCATACAGAAAAGGCATTGATTTTTGAGGGATAATTTTATACCCTGCTACTTTGCCAAAATTTTGAATCAGCTCGAATAATTTGGGAGTGGAGTCCGTGGGATTTTTTAAATACCATCATGCAAAGAGGGAGAGCTTTACTATATTCTTCCCTATTTGTATCCCTTTTATGTTTGCATCTTTGAAAAATTAATATCCAGTGAAGTAAGCCAAGCCCAAAGAAACATAGGTCCCATGGTTTTCCTTATTTGCAATAACTAGTATATGTCTGAGACAAGCAGAAAAGGCCAGATAAGTTGATGTTAGGCGAAATGAACTCCAAGATAAGGACTCAATTTTTTTTTCCTTGCTTGCTATGGTTTCTAACATATTTATATGGTACTATGTGATTTCTTTTTTGCCTTGTATGTCCCTCCCCCACGGTACAACCCCTGTTTTCACTTTATTTGATGTTGGTATAATTTGTGGAGGGGAAGGGAAAAAAACAAATTGTTTAAATAGGGATACAGGTGGACCCATTGTAACAATGAGATGTACAAGACCTTATTTCGAAAAATGAACTTTACAACTTTGGTGCGGGGGGGGGCGGGGGCGGGAGGGGGCTGGGGAGTGTGGTGTCGGGTAGGGTGGGGGGGGAGATGGGAAGGGATGGGAGGGGGAAACAAAGGAGGAGGCAACAATGCTTGAAAAGAAATGTACTCATTACCTTACTCATGTAATTGTAACCCCTCTGTACAGTCTTTTCACAAGAAAAAAAAAGAAATTAGATTGTATTCCCTCTAGAGACACGTTCATTATATATCTGTTTTATACAGAATTTACAAAAGAAAACGAAACTTTATTTTGTCTCTGAAGTTAAATGACAACTAAAATACTCTCAGAGTAGTATAAACCTGTGAAAGCGATCTGCTCTGATCTTCCTTAGTATGAGAGTTGGTGCTTCTCAAAATCAGAGCAAAAATGTTACTATCCAATGTATTATAGTCTTTCAAGGAATGCTATAAATAGACAGTGTGTCTGAGATTGAATTACTGATTGTTTTTCATTGTTGCATGCATTAATAATGTAAAAATGAAGACTTTGTTGTACAAGCTATTATATGCATGTACCTATTCACCAACTGCAGAAAAAACTTTATGAAATTATTTCAAGAAAGGGAAGCCGGGCGCTGGTGGCTCACGCCTGTAATCCTAGCTACTCAGGAGGCTGAGATCTGAGGATCGCGGTTCAAAGCCAGCCCGGGCAGGAGAGACCATGAGACTCCTATCTCCAATAAACCACCAGAAAACCGGAAGTGGCGCTGTAGCTCAAGTGGTAGAGCGCTCGCCTTGAGCTGAAGAGCTGAGGGACAGCGCCCAGGCCTGGAGTTCAAGCCCCATGACCGACAAAAAAAAAAAAAGAAAGAAAGAAAGGGAATGAAGGATGAGGGGATTAGCAGAAACAGTGATTTTTTTTTTTGTCTTCAAAACTAGTGCTCTACAATATGAGCCAAACCACCACTTCCTGAAAGGATTGGTGAATTTTCCCTGGGCACATGACATTCATATATGGAAACATCACAATTAAATAAATCCCTATATCCACCTAATCCAGAGTAATACGAATAGAAAAAAGTGAATAATTTATCTGCCAATTAGCAAGCCAAATAATGTCCATTATCTATTTTTTCTTAATAAAACTTTTAAAACAACTGCAAGGATAAAATATCCATTTGTGCAAATAATTTTAATGTTCTTTCATGTATATGACATAATGCTATTAAACTAAATTTTGAAAAGTCTAAATCTAGTCCACTGAATTAGAATTAAATTAGGAGAGTTAATGCTAAGGTTAAAGTTAAAGCTAAGAGTTGTAGCTTCTAAGTCTAAATACATAAAATGTTAACTAGGTAATTGGGTATAAGCAAAGCTGACTTTATGGATATATGACCTTGGTAGTTTCTCATGGAACTCTTTTGATTTAAATGTTCCTATTGCTTAGTTATATGAATTGACATCATCCCTATTCTAATCACATTGGTGGATGCATGAAAGACTGTAGAAAGCTACTCACTGACTTTATGGGATATATGACCTTGGTAGTTTCTCATGGAACTCTTTTGACTTCAATATTCTTATTGCTTAGTTTATATGAATTGACATCATCCCTATTCTAATCACATTGGTGGATGCATGAAAGACTGTAGAAAGCTACTCACTGAGTCAACTCCTTGTTACCTTGTCTACCTGATTCATCATATCTATTCCTCTAAAACAAAATATTTTCCCTTTACTAATGCATGAACATACTTCATTATGTTAAGTAAGTTTTGTTTGGTCTTACTGATCTCTAGGTCTTTGCTTGAAATGTAGTTGCATGAGGATGACTGTAATAGACAGGCACTGGTCTAATTTGATCATACTCTATTCATGAATCTGCTGGATATCCAAATATTCTTTTGCTGAACATCCATGGAAACATCTATTAAGTGACAAAATGAGCTCTTATATTTGGCCTCTACCTTTTTTCTGGACTTCCTTTTAGTACACTGGTTTAACAGTATGCAGACTTCTTAGAGACTTCAACATAAATGAACGTGTTAAGACATCCAAAAGGAATTTTGGATTCCTGAATTTTCCTTACCTAGTCTTGAAAATCACATAGTATCACGCTGCTGCTATGACTCACTTGAACAAATTGTAGAGAAAAAGACAAAGTTCATACTTCTTGGTAGAATATGGTGGAATTACAACAAAGAAAAGTCTTAAATAATTTCTTTAAAACTCAGAGAAACAGCATTGTTTACCATGGTGTGCATTGATAATTCAGGTATTCACTTAGGATCTAGTTGCTATAAATGGATTTGTACACAGATTGTAGTGTAAAACAATGACTTTTCTATAGGCCAACAGCTGACATACCAAAAAAAAACCAACTTAGCACAGCACTTGATCCATAATGGTTGGATAAATGCTGAATAAATACTGGCTGTCTGAATATTATCCACTTTATGGTCATTTTACTGACCAGTCATAAAAGGAAAGTATGAGTTCCATGTTACACATAGGTTATAAAGATAATTAGAGGATTGGAACATATAAGGTTGATTAGCAGATATTTTTCTAGTAATATTAGATTTTAATAAAATCACTGGAAATAGATTATAGTAGAGTAAATTGGGTCCTTAAAGTAGTGCACAGGAAATTGGACTCAGGTGATGAGAAAATTATGAATTTATTATATAGTAATTTAACTGCTTTACAAAATGCTAAGTGAATTGTCTTTCCTTGGTTATAATTTAATTCTGTTTCTAAATGTATGCAGGTACAAATTGTTTTTCATAAAATCTCAAAATATCACAGTATGAACTCTGTTTAATACAGGAGTCTGAAAAATTCTGAACTTCCCATCTACTGCTTTAAACATAGTAAATTTAAACTAAGATTTTTTTGATAACTAAATTTAAAAGTTAGTTTCATTAGAAATTCCTATGAATCCTTTAAAAATATTTAAAAATTATATTAATATATGTCAAGAAAACTAACCGTGCATGTGTTCAAAGGCAAAGGGAAGAGCCCGGACAAGACTTCCAATTATACTTGTAATCCAATTGAACCCACTGAAGTACTGAAGTCTGGCGCTGCTGTAGAAACATAGGTTTATAGTTATCCTCCTAGATACCGTTGTTTTATACTAAACAAACAACAATTTGGTCCTGTTTCTCAAGTCTCAGTTATAATTTCCATAAGATTAAATTCTCATTCTCAGGAAAGAGTTCCATATTCTGCTTCCCAAATATGTGTAAAATTCTAAGACAAACTTCAAGATATTTTTCAAGCCTGATTATTTTAGCATGAATTAGAAACAGAGAAACTTTCACCATACAGAAGTAAACTAGAGAACTCAAAATTTTCACTTTGTTCACTTGTCCAATGCTTAGGTATGGTATGTTCTAAAATACTTAGATTTAGGTATTGTGAATACCTATTTAAATAAGATATCTATGATTTCATAATTATCTGAAAGACATAAAATACTTTGGATACTAATGCAAGAACTCAGAAGAAACATCCTAATCAGAAAGAAGGTTTCAAAAGAAACTTCTCAGAAAAGGACAAAATAAGTTCAGAAGACTTTCCAACTAAATGGTTCTGTCCTTTGTTTTGTTCTTCCATTGAGAACATTCTGTTGACAAAAACTTACAATGCAGAACATTTTCTTTTGGAAATTCAATAGATCAATTTTTGCTTTCACCAAAATAGTAATTTTCAAAAATATGAGAAATTTAATATATAACACTTGCTTTTTAAAAATTTAAATGAGGCTTTTTCACAAAAGATTTTATGTATGTATACATACATATATATATATATATATATATATATATAAAACATCTGACAACACATATTTTATTCTACTTGTCAAAAAAAGGTCACAAAACATTAGCTCAAAAGAAAGTTCATAGAAATGTTTTTATTTAAATATATATTTTTTAAATATATATTTATTTAAATATTTATTTAAATATATATTTTTAAATATATATTTATTTAAATATATATTTAAATATATACAGTAAAGATACTGTACAGAGGGTTTACAGTCACAAGAGTAATGAATACATTTCCTATTGATCATTCTTACTCCCTCCTTTGTTTTTCCCCTACCATCCCTTCCCTTTGTACATCTCATTGTTACAATGGGTCAACCTGTATCCTTATTTCAGCATTTTGTTATTTCCCTTCCCCTCCCCAAATTAGAATAAACTATATACAAGATTCAGTGCATCGGAATGAAAACAGGGGTTATGCCACAATGTACATAGAAATGTTTCATATGCACAGATTTTGTGTTGGTTTTAATAGTGATATATGTTGCTTAAACATATATTATTAGGCCGGGTGCTGGTGGCTCATGTAATCCTAGCTACTCAGGAAGCTGACATCTGAGGATCGAGGTTCAAAGCCAGCCTGGGCAGGAAAGTCCATGAAACTCTTATCTCCAATAAACCATTCAGAAAAATAAAAAACGAAAAAACCAGAAAGTGGTGCTGTGGCTCAAATGGTAGAGTGCTAGCCTTGAGCTGAAGAGCTGAGGGACAGCACTCAGGCTCAGAATTGAAGTAGCATTACCTATCAAAAATCTATCTATCGCTGGGCGCTGGTGGCTCACGCCTGTAATCCTAGCTACTCAGGAGGCTGAGATCTGAGGATCGCGGTTCAAAGCCAGCCTGAGCAGGAGAGACCTTGAGACTCCTATCTCCAATAAACCACAGGAAAACCGGAAGTGGTGCTGTAGCTCAAGTGGTAGAGCGCTCGCCTTGAGCTGAAGAGCTGAGGGACAGCGCCCAGGCCCAGAGTTCAAGCCCCACGACCGACAAAAAAAAATTAAAAAAATCTATCCATCTATCTATCTATCTATCTATCTATCTATCTATCTATCTATCTATCTATCTATCTCATTAACCATATAACAGCATTAAACATATGACTTGCTAATGTAGAAGAAACAGCACAGAGGAAAAGATTTACTGTTTTTTTATATGTGGTAATAATTCCAGACTATTACATTAGATTATATGCTGTGTAATATTCTTTTTTTTCAAGTTCAATTTCCAACAAACACTTTTGCTGAGTTGGTTTAAACTAGAAGGGAAGGGAATAAAAAAAAATCCAACTTGCCCTAACTTCCTCCAGGCTACTTCAACCTGGAGGTAATGTGCCTTTCATCTTAATATCTTTTTAGCAGGTTTTGTCTTCCATGTTGGCACACATTACCAGGCCTATTGTCCTCCTAAGATTTCCTAGTCAATGCTTCTCAAAGTGTCTCCCTAGCTCACGTGCCCCAACTCCCTGGTCTGACCTTACTGCATGCCCGGCGCGGCGCCATGACTGCAGAAGGCATGCCCCTTAGGCACTACCTTTTCTGCCAAGGTAACAGCCTTTGCTTTGCTTTTAGTATACATGTCTAACACAGGCAGCCAATGTAGTCTATACACTAATGAGGCTATTATTTCTTTTCCCAGACAGTGTTGAAGCTTGTCTTCTTAACCTTGATGCAGCACGGTATGTACAAGGTCCTTCATTAAATAATCCTCTTTTGCTTCTGGGTGTGTGTTTTCTTGCCATCGGCAAGGAAAGAGGAATCACTTTTTCCTAGTCCTCCTTTCATCTTAGCTTTTCCCTTGCATAAACCCCTCTCCTCATTCTCAGCCCCAGGTGATAACAAGAAGAATCCTTTGCAAACACAATTTAAAGTTATGTACAGGCACATGTGCAGAAGGGAAACCCATCTTTCTCTCTCAACTTCAACCCCAATTTAAGCTTAGCCTCACAAGGTAAGTACAAAACATTTCTCCAACAGTGCACTGATATGACAGTAGATGCAAATGTGTAAACTGAAAACTAAACCCCAAACTACCTTATTTTAAAATTATGGAACTGTCAGAAGCACTTTTACCAACGAACGAAAAGAAATGACTAAAATTTGCTGCTTTTTCTAACACAAGTGTTGGCACTTAGATTTTATAGTACATGTAAAAACCAAACATACCTTTAGGTCTGCAAACTCAGGGAGTTCATTGTAAGTTCAGGTACATGTAAAGAGATTAACAAAAAGTACAATTTCTATTATTACCAGTGGCTGCATATTTATGTTTTATTCATTTCCATACTTATTAAAGGCATACTTCATCAATTCATCCGTATTTGAAGGCTTATTAATGAAGTTGAATGAAAAGAACCTCAGGAATAAGAAATAGTCCACAGAAATAGAGTTCTTTTTCAATGGCAAGAGAGCAGGCAAAGGCATCTTTCAAATGCAATGGAGATCAAAACATAATAAATTTCAACTTCTCGTGAAGCCTAATTGTTAAATCAAACTCCTTTACTCAAAATGGTCATAAATATTATTTCATTTATGACAAGACATGGAATAGTTTATTATATAGTTGCTTGCTTATTTAACGTTGTCCTATTTGTCACAGGCTGCTATTTATCTATGCCCAGGTAAATAAGGGCTAGAAATGGAATGACTATTTCTCCTTACCAAATGAGAGTGTCTTTCTTCACTATTCTAGCTAATCAAATACTTGCAATATTGTCCTTCATTTCCACATTGTTGTGGGCCCTGCTGAGTTATAGTTTGCAGTATTCATAGGAGAAATGTTCCAGCAGCACACCACTGTTGTAGAAATTAAAACTGTCCTGTTCTTTTTAGCAGAACATTGGAAGAATATCAGAGAAAAGTAAATTAGGGAAGTAGAATATTAAAAGACACACTATTCTGAATTTCATGAGAAAATGATTAATTGTCAGAAAAACACCACAAGAAAATTAATAGACACAATGGGCTCAATTCCCACAGTGGTAGGATCTCCAAAGACTTCCATATAGCAAGAAAGTTTGTTGAAATCATATGAATTTTAAAAAATCCAGCTACAAGCACAACCATGTTAATGGCAGCATTATTTACCATAGCTAAGATATGGAACCAACCCAGATGCCCCTCAGTAGATGAATGGATCAAGAAAATATGATACACACACACACACACACACACACACACACACACACACACACACAATGGAATTCTATGCCTCCATCAGAAAGAATGACATTGCCCCTTGGAAAAAATTATATCAAGTGGAAAAAATTATATTAAGTGAAGTAAGCCAGGCCCAAAAAAACATAGGTCCCATAGTTTCCCTTGTTTGCAATGGCTAGTACATGTCTAGGACAAGCAGAAAAGGTCAAAGGCTATGTACATATGACCACATGAGATAATGTTAAGCAAAATGTACCCCAAGACAGGGACACAAATGCTTTTTTTTTCTTTCTTGCTATTGTTTTTAATGTACTTACAATGCACTATGTGATTCTTTTCTTTCATTTGTTTGTTCTTCCCCCATGGTATAACTCCTTTTTTCACTGGTTTTGGTGCTGATGTTCTGCAACTTGTATATATATATATATATATATATATATATATATATATATATATACAAGTTACATATATATATATATGTAACTTGGAGAAGGGAAGGGTTATAGAGGAATGCTTAAATGGGGTGCAGGGTGACTCAGTGTGATGACGAGATGTACAGGACACTATGTTGAAAATGAACTTTACAATGTCAGGGGATGGAACGGGGGAGTTGGGGACATGTGTAAGGAAGTGATGGTATGGAGAAAACAAAGGAGGAGACAGCAATGCTCACTACGAAATGTTCTCATTACCCTTCTCATATAACTGTAACCCCTCTGTACAACATTTTTACAATCAAATATATATAATAAAAAAATCCAAAGCAGCAGCAATTGAGCAAAGGACAAAGAGAGCTTGAAAAATGGTAGAGATAAATTAATTGATTGAAAGCCATAAGATCAATGACAATAGAGTACAAAATATGGAGTACAAAATATGCTTACCTGATGCTACATTAAGCTATAAACATATTTATCAATATTTGCTATATTTCTCTTGGCCATTCAGTTTTCTATAGTATGCATAGAATTTTCTATTGTATAAATGGCAGCTATTGATTACCATTTCAAGTTTCTATATGATGTACAAATGGCAGTTTTATAGAGGTAAAATTAAGAGGGAATATTATGGAAGGAGTGACATCCCACAGGCTATAACCTAAACCACAGATTTCAGGAAAGTTTTCTATTTGAGGACATAATGAGAATGTGTTTCATCACAGAAGAGGCTACTGTGTTATACAGAGAGACTACTCTTGCTGCTGTTGCTTGCTGTGGCCCCAAATTGCAATTTGTTATAAAGTTAAAAGTATAGCATCACATTTCAGTAGCCGAAATGGAGGACCACAGGGTATAATTTTTGTTCTTTTGGTTTGTCTGTAAATCTTGAAACATCGTGTGCAAGTTATTATTGTCTCTCTCCCTATTTTTGAAGTCAGAAATCGACTTTACTTGCTTTTATAAAGGGATTTGCTCCGAACTTCATTAATTCAAGCCACTTAGGCCAACATCAAAAGACAGAAAAGAAGCAAAAGAACTGGGCTTATGCTGAAGTCGATGTGATATCAGATCTAGCTGTCCAGATATCAACAGAGTTGTTGGATTTGTCCAGGAAGCTGTCTGGATGGTGTGAACCATGGTCCAATGACCTTGATGCACTGAATTTGTTACAAAGGTCACATCTTATCACCTGGGTCATTTTTCAGAATGTTTGGTATCTTTCTACCCTGTCTGTTGGGATTTGAATAGACTCTAAAAATGACAAGAGATCTTTCCTAGCATTGATTTTCAGCTAAAATAACTTCCTCAAATTATGAGCTCTAGTCAATTCAGGATAGCTTCAGGAATTTTGTAATTTTCAAATGTGTAGATTTGCCAAAGTGACATAAAACAGTGCAATATCTCACATCTTGTAGATAAAATGCAAATGTGAAAGGATTCTATTATCCCTAACTCTTCTATTACAGTGAACATAAAAATACATTAATATCTCAAAAAGTAACTTGTCCTATGAACACACATTCTTCTGTAATCAAAGAGACATCACATTAGAAATCTTGAATCCTCTCCACTTAATTTTGAATAAAATATATACATGTGTATTTTAAAGAGAATTAAAAGATGGAAATGCATGAAATTCAATTTACCAAAATTTACAAATCTGAATGGAAGCATTTTCAAGATATGAAGTGCTTTGAATAGCAGTTGTTGTGAAACTTAAGGATAAAAAACATTCTCTATAGTTACTAAGAAGTAAGAGGAGGAGGAAGAGGAGGAAGGGGAGAAGGGTATCTGTGGTACATAATCCTACATAATTAGTTCTGAGACTTAGGAGAATAAATTCTTGTCACTCTGAAAAGGGATAAGGAAAAAGATGGAGTGGACTTAAGTGGTTCCTAGTCAGAAATGCACTGTGAAAATTGGTGGTTTTTTTCTGGGGAATTGTGAAATGATCTGGAATTTCAGAAAAATATTCAGACAAGGGTACACTGCTCTATACTTCTCTAGGAGACACCATATTGGGCATTCTTACCGTTCCTGGGTAACAGGCAGAGAGAAACAGTCCCTTGAAATTAAGATGTACTGATTGAACAAATTTTCACATACAAAACAAGTCCATAAGCTTCAGAGCTGGAAAATTCAAAGATCCTGAGATTTAGATATAGTCAAGAGAATTTGTCTTGTATCTTGGGTCTGGATGTGATTGTCGACTTGTTTTCTGATAGCAGTCTTCAGAGAAGCCTCCTCTGTAATGACCCAAATCACCAGAGCATTGGTAAAACTTGGAGAGGCAGGTGTCTTCTCTAATCAGTTTGCATAAGAAACATTAAGCTCTTGATGTATAAATTTAAAAACCTCACCTAAATTCTGTTTTTCCTGTTGGAAATTTCATCACCCAAATGAAAAATTTTCAAGAGATTTAATTGAAGTTAGTCTTTAGTTTTCAAACGTTTTTTCATCTATTAAAATTAACACAATATATTAACTCAATATTTTAAATATTTTATGATGTTATAGTACAGATAAAATTTGCTTATAAATTTTGCTTATAAAACATTGAAGTATTCGATTTATTTTCTTGTTACATATATATATATTTATTGTAAAAGTATTGTACAGAGGGATTACAGTTACATGAGTAGGGTAATGAATACATTTCATTCATAGCAAACATAGTTACCTCATCCTTTGTTTTCTCCCTACCACCACTTCCCTTCCCACCTCCCCAAGTCCTCCCGCCCCCTCCCACCCAAACATTGTAAAGTTCATTTTCAAAATAGTGTCCTGTACTTCTCATCATCACAATGGGTCAGCCTGAATCCCCATTTAAGCATTCCACTATAATCTTTCCCCTTCCCAAATTACAAAAATGTATATACAATATGCAGAACACCGGCATCAGATCCAGTGAAAACAGGGTTTATACCATCGGAGAAGAACATACAAAAGAAGGAAAAGAATCACACACTGTATTATAAGTACATTAAAAACAATGGCAAGAAAGACAAAAAACCATTTGTGTCCCTGTCTTGCGGTACATTTTGCTTAACATTATCTCATGTGGCCATATGTACATAGCCTTTGACCTTCTCTGCTTGTCCTAGACATATACTACTCATTGCAAACAAGAGAAACCCTGGGACATATGGTTTTTGGGCCTGGTTTACTTCACTTAATATATTTTTTCCAAGTCTTTCCATTTCCTAACAAATGGGGCAATGTCATTCTTTCTGATGGAGGCATAGAATTCCATTGTGTATATATATATATATATATATATATATATATATATATATATATATATATATATATATATATATATATATATATATACATTTTCTTGATCCATTAATCTACTGAGGGGCATCTGGGTTAGTTCCATCTCTTAGCTATGGACAATAATTCTGAAATAAACAGAGTTGTTCTGGTAGCTTTAGTATGGTCTTCTTTGTGATCATTTGGGTAAATGCCCAAAAATGGGATTGCTCTATGTGGAGTCTTTTGAGGAACCTCCATACTGCTTTCCAAAGTGATTGAACAAGTATACACTCCCACCAACAATGCAGTAGTGTTCCCTTTTAGCCACATCCCCTCCAGCATCTATTGTTGCTAGATTCTTTGATTATAGTCATTCTAACTGGGGTGAGGTGGAATCTCAATGTTGTCTTGATTTGCATTTCTTTTATGGCTAGAGATGTTGAGCATTTCTTTATTTGTCTATTTGCCATTCTTATTTACTCTTCAGAGAAATCTCTTTAAGTCTTTAGCCCATTTGTTAATCAGGCAGTTGTTCCTTTGAGGATTTGTTGTTAAGGGATTTAGTTTTTTGAGTTCTAGGTATATTTTAGATATGAAAACCTTGTCTGTTGTATGGCTAGTGAGGATCTTCTCCCAATCTGTGGGCTTTCTATTGATCTTGCTAGCTATGTCCTTTGCCTTGCAGAAGCTCTGCAGCTTTGTGCAATCCCATTTGTCCAAGCTTTCTTTGATTTGTTGTGCTTCTGGGTCTCTATTAAGAAAATTTCTATGACAAAGAGCCCTAGAGTTTTTCCTATTCCTTCCTGTAGTTGATTCTGGTGCAGGGTGATATATATGGATCTAGCTTTAGTTTTCTACAAGTGTTTAACCAATTTTGCCAGCACCATTTACTGAAAAGGCTGTCTTTCTTCCATTCTATTTAATTAGCTCCCTTGTCAAAGATTAGGCGGCTATAGGTCTGTGGGTTCATTTCTGGATCAAGCATCAGTAAAACTGGAAAATTTGTTAGCATAGAAACATTTAAAACAGTTATGTTTCAAATTTATATTCATCTACTTAACCATGCCTTAAAGTTTTCCGCAAGATTTTTCAGCTATTCTAGCAGAGTGCAGATAAACAAACACTGTCTGAATTAGTGAATTTTTCCATTATTGTTATATTATTGTGAATCAGTGAAAAATGAATACTTCCTTCTTTGAAATTATTCCATTTCATTAAACAAGTACTTTCAAGACAGAACATTGAATCTTAGCTTCTGATATTAAGAATATATTATTCTTAAAATTAATATATCCTGTTTTCACTGTATTTCATGTTGTTATAATTTGTGGAGGGGAAGGGCAAAAACAAATTGTTTAAAGATGGATACAGGTGGACCCATTGCTACAATGAGATGTACAAGACGTTATATTGAAAAACAAAATGTATACCTTTGGCGAAATGGGGATGATATGGGAGTGTAGGGGATGGGAAGGGGAAACAAAGGAGGAGAGAACAATACTTGATAAGAAATGTACTCATTACTTTGTTCATGTAATTGTAACCCCCTCTGTATGGTATTTTCACAATATAAATTATTAATTAAAATTTGTGTATCATGAATCTCACAACTGAAATATCTTATTTTAATAATTCAATTATTTGAATCTTCATGAGTACATATTCTTATAAAAGTTTGATCTCTGTGTGGATCTAGAGACTATACAAAGAAAGCAAATGTTAGTTCAATACTAACCACCTACAGGAGAAATATGAGCTAAAATATCGTCACAACTAATAGATCATGATAAATGTGCAATTGAATTTCAATAGGTAGTGAAAAGAGATAGAGAATGCGAAAGAGGTTTTTTTTGAGGTATCAGACACTTTGCCAAAAAATTCAGCATTTTGGTTATTCAATTTTTTACTATCTTTAAGTACTGTATAAAGGAGTAACCATTTACTAAAGCAGTTCATGCATGCAATGCATCTTGATCGGTTTTGCCCCTTTCAACATTCTTACCCATCCTTCTCCTACCCACTTGTTTCCTCATTCTTAATTTTGCTGGATATCCATTGAATTCTTGACTCCACCCACTCCTCTCCTCTTCATTCCTCTACCCCTTTTCCCTTGACCACACTTCACCCCTTTGAAGTACCTACTTCATGGTGTTTGTTTTGTTGAAATTTGACTTTGATATTTTACATTTTATTTTTATCTGTTCTGGGGCTTGAACCCAGGGCTTGGGCACTGTCTCTGAGCTTCTTTGTGCTCAAGGCTAGCTCTCTATTACTTGAGACACAACACCACTTCCTGGTTTTAAGTGGTTAATTGGAAATGAGTCTCATAGGGACTTTTCTGCCCAGACTGTATAATCTTTAGATCTCAACCTACTCAGTAGCTAGGATTATAGGTGTGAGCCACCAACATCCAGCTAGGAATTGACTTTGTCATGCTAAAGAATTAAACTATTTGAGTTCTCCCACAAATCTATCATATTTACGTTAATACATAATAGGCACTTGTATAACACCCAATGCATTTACAATCATTCATTACTGGAAAGTGGAGAGAGAGAGAGAGAGAGAGAGAGAGAGAGAGAGAGAGAGAGAGAGAGAGAGAGAGAGAGAGAGAGAGAGAGAGAGAGAGAGAGAGAGAATGTTTAATCATTACAATCATTGTAATTTAAATTTTTATTTCAAAAAGTATTTTTTTAGCTATGAGCAGTGGATCAAGTCTGTAATCTTTGCTACTTGGAAGGTAGAGATTGGAGGATAATTGAATGAGGCCATCTTGGATATGAAATATATACATGACTCTAGCTCAATCAACAGCTGGGAACAGTGCGGTTCATCTAATAATCCCAAGACAAATGAAAGCCCAAACAAGAAGATCACATTCCAGATCAGTAGCCAACACAAAACAGTATTGATGCAATACCTGCTAAGCAATTGAAATGTAATGGCTTACAACCCCAGTACCACAAAGAAGCATATTGTGTTATTTTAGGTCTTGTCATAGTTTTATTGTGATTTATGTGCTTGGGCCAGATTTCAAATCTCATATGCATTTCCCATTCAATGGCCACTGGATGTGTGACCCTTTGATCATAATCAGCACACTCCCTAGTGTGTCACACATCTTGGATATAAGAACCTATCATCTGTTTTCCCTGTCTTCTCCATGAGCTATGATAAACATTTCCCATGGAAATGTATACTCTGTTAAGAAGAATAAAAGAATGGAATTCAGCCACACAATATTTTTTTAAAATGTACCAAAAGAGAATTTTGTTTAATTTCTAGGATCAACTTTGTTTTCTTTTGATGCTCCTCGCTGAATTTGGATATGTATATAATTATTATATACTATAATCCAGGCACAAGTATGGAACATACAATCTAATTTGAGGTAGCCATTCCTCTAAAGGCATCAGTTGACTTAAACTTGGCTTTTCACCTAAGCCACATCACTCATAATAAATATTAAGAAGTCTTGGGGAATTACTCTTTGCTGATAGGTTTAAATATTGGAGAATAAAGCTATGAATCAATTATGAAAATGGAGATGTTAAGAAATACTCAGAAAGGAACTGATTGCTAGGAACACAGATTGCACCCTGCCTCAAGCCACCTAAAAAATTAACGTTGCTGTTTTTCAGCCACTATAGAGCCTATACTGTCCCTTTTAGGCTTTGGCAAGTTTAAGGGGATAATTAATTTCAAAATAGTGGGGTTTCTCATTCCCATGCCTATGCTATTTAAAGATTGTATTTCATAGCTTTCTACATCCAGGTTATTGTAGTTTCTGGTACTTTAATATGGGGGGACAATACTACTTCTTTTGTTTCTTCATTTTGAATGGGAATAAATTAGTGCGTATCTACAGATTTAAGGAGAGAAATATGGTAGGATGTGGAAGGGCAAAGATCAGAAATCAAGAGTCAGCTGACTCATGACACAGTTCAACATCAGCCTGGGCAGAGATACTGGACCTCATATAAAACTGAAGTAGGGTGAAAAGAAGGCCTGGTTTTACAGCATTTGCCCAAAAGTGTGAGGGCCCAAGCATCATGCTCAAATCCTAGGACTACAATAAAAAAAGAAGATAGCATACATTTAATGCTTATTACACTCTATAATTATTTTAAACTTACACTATTCTTTCCAAGTTAAAATTATCAAGCTAGTCACAGCCAGATTTCAGCTAAGCAACATCTCACATTATATATGAAAGTTAACCTGCATCATATAATCTCAACAATACATTATGTCACTAGACAGGCAGCATTTGAATCTGAATGTCTTCATGAAAATTCAGCAGTCTCATTGATGTACCTGATTTTTCTATTATTTGTATGTTTGTTTAATGCATAATGGTTTCTTTTATTTCCCTTTGTATCTATGAGTATTTTGTTTTTACACAACCATATTGCCTGTATAATTTCTATATAAAAACCATCTGAAATATCTATCTCAATTTGCTATTGATTCACATGCAGATATATTCCTTACCATGATAAATATGTGTTCTTTCCAGTATTTACAGAATATCAAGAAATTGAAAGGAATGAGGTCCAGAAAAAGAAGCATAATGATAAAAGACATTTTATCATAGAATATCACTTCTGTGCAATCACGGTTAGCATGAGTAATTCAAATAAAAGTAATTTTAGAAAAGGTTTCGTGAATGTTACTTTTTAGAACTAAGAATACAGATCTGCAGAGTGAGTCACTTGTCAGCACTCACAAAGCAAACGGGGAAAATAAGTGTTCTCTCTTAATTGTAAGAGAGGAGGATGGCATCAAATTGCCTGGAACTCTTTATGTGTGCTCTGCTTTGGTAACTTGTTTCTCAAAGCAAGAATTTGGTGTCACTACTAAAGTATGAATACATTGTGGGTATCAGAAGATATGAAATACATCTGGTTTAAAAATAAAATAAAAATGCCATCAATTAGGAAGGGTAAATACTGTTTAAAGCAGGCTTTTTGTGTCTCTAGAAATCGTCTCAAAGAAAATGATGATATTGTGCACTTAGCTATTGTGCACTTTTATTTTAGTAGAGCTAAAAGCTATCCATTTTACCTCCAAGTTTTAAATGCAAACAAATTAGTAGACAATAGCTATATAAAGTAAGCTATATATGTGACAAATCTTACATAGAATTTCAATTTTTGTTTAAATAAAAATTTACTAGAAATTTAAGCAAGATTATTGCCTATTGTGTAATCCCAAATAGAAAGGCAAGAAATCAAAATGAAAGCTAATCCTTTACAATTCAGTTAGATAATAGGAACAGATTATCTCTATCATTGTGAGAGAAAAAAGGGAAAGATTAAAATAGAGTCAAAATGAATTTTACTAAGGTGTCCATGGCTCATGCCTATAATCAGGAGGCTAAGACCTGAGCATCACACTATGAATCCATCCTGGAATAGATTATCTCCAATTAACCACATAAACACGGGAATGGAGCTGTGGCTCAAATGGTAGAGTGTCAGCCTTGAGCGAAATAACCAAGGGACAGTACCCCAACATATGTTCAAGCCTCAGTCCCAGGCCCTCCTCCCCACACATTTATTTAATGAGTGTCATGGTTTACAGAAATGTGTATCTTAGAAGAATGAAGTAATACTAAAGTTTCTAACCTGAAATGTAGATTAGAGAAAGAGATAAATTTTTTGAGAAACACACACATATATACACACACACACACACATAGAGATAATATCAATATATTGTATTATGGCACATATTATTCATTATAATTACATTAAATTATTTTTATAATTATAATGTATTATATCCATTTTGGGAAGAAACAGTGTATTCTGTTAAACACCTATACATGCATGAACAAACCTAAATTATATCCATATTGAATGTAATAACTAGTTTGTATAACTCACTTTATTACCAGGCAGTATTATTTTCTGGTTCTTATTTGCTTAGGAGGCCATATAATAATAATTTTCCTAACTTTCAGATTTGTTTAAACTGTAAATTATAAAGTCACAATAAATATTGACACTGAATTTTGAAGTTAAGGGAATAAAGATACTGCTATCTCTTTATTTCCCCCTAAATCAACTTAATTCTTTAGTTAGTCATCTCTGATTTATTAGTTTTGTGACTGTCATAAAATTTTAATACATGACAAACATGGCTAGAGTTTTGAATTGTTTCCAGCTTAGTACTTAACTTATTTTCAATGACATATTTAATATATTTCATGTTGGGATATGATTGGATTGCATGCTTAAAATTCTCTGAAATTTTCTACAGTTTACTCTGCTTATACAAGCCACAGATCTTACTTTGTAAGATATCATAGAATTATAATTACTACTAGAAAACTGATTGCATATTCCATTTACAGTAGATTGCTCCAAGCCTTCCCTTTTTCTCTGCTTCAGTTATTTTTCTCTAGGTGTTTTTTTTTTAATACTTGCTGTTAGTAATAAAAATGTAGGGAAGAAGGAAGCAGTTTGTTTCTTTTTTTACTGATCACTACTATGATTATTTATTGATTTTTAAAGCTAGTTTATTAATGTCATTGTCAGCTATAAAGATATGGAGAAAAGCTTAAAACTTTGCCCAACTGATCTACTAGAACAGTAGTGCCAATTTTCATTTTCACCTGCACAGTCTGCTAAAGCATACATAGCATTTAAAATTAAACAAAACATTACATTAATTTTTGTTCCTCTTAATGTAAAAAGTTTTGATAGGAAACACCTCTGATAAAATCCATCTTAGACCAAATGATCTTCAGTTGAAATTGCCTGTCATTAAAGTATAAGCAAGAGAAATACCTATTTACAAGTAAAATAAAGTGTGTGTGATTGTTTTGTATTTTTAAGAGTTCAGAAATATTGATGGTATACATTACTCTAGCTTAAGTCAAAATGTGTGAACTTTAACTGAAAATAAAAGCCATCAGAAAATGCAAACTTTTCCAGATAAAATAATTTCCACTTTTGTAGTAATCTTTTCCATCCTTTGTAGTAATCTCAAAGCAAATATTTTTATGATTAACAAAATTTTGACATTTAAATTGAAAACCATGATTTTAGTTAATGAAAGAGCATAAATTTAGATTTTGGGGAGTTCTACACACTTTGCTGATTTTTTCCTGTTTTCCCCATAATTGGAAAAGTATTTTTGGGTTTCAAAAGCTTTCTTTCAAAACTTTAAAGCAGACATTATGGAAAAATAATACTCAAGCTAAATAATGTTTTATTTGAAGCCAATAGAACTGGAGGAAAATTGCAATGTAACTTACAGAAAACAGTTATTCCAACTTTAATCCTGGGGTCCTCATTTTATTTACTTATGTCTCAGGTAGTACTGAAAATCTTAATATATTCAATGATTCTAATATAATAAAGATCATGATTGTTAAGATATTTTCAATCAACTGCTTCTCTATGTGTAAATGAATAAATAAATGAGCAGAATGTTCAAAGAATGAATGTATGAGTATATGACTTACCAACAAACTAATTCTTGTTTTCTTTCCATTTCATTCATGATTTTATTTTCTTTCATAAGCCCCCAATTAAGACTGATTTGTTACTTGTGCCTTATGTCTGCTTCTGTCCTTTCTTTCATTTTTGTATTTTACTGGATTCATAAGGTTTTAACTTTAAATTTCCTTCATGGTGTGATGTGAACTTCCTTTAAGGCAGATTCATGCTGTGCAAAAGTTGACTTTATTTGTGAAAATTTTGTTAAGTGGAACTTTTCTACCTTATACTTTTATAAACACCTCAAAGTCAAAGTATGATAATTTGGGATTATCTCACATTTAATTTTTGTATAATAACTTTTAAGTTGAATATAAATGATGGCATGAAGAATAATGATGAAAAATTAAAAAATAAGAGTTTAGCCTTGTGTAAAGTTATTGGTCCATTATAAACTCCAGAATATTTTATTTCAACTTTTTTAGGAGAATAGAAAATAGGTTTTCACTATTGCTTTTTAGTATAAAAGGGATTTGTTGTTGTTGTTGTTGTTGTTGTTGTTAGTCATGGGGTTTCAACTCAGGGCCTGGCCACTGTCCCTAAACTCAAAGCTAACACTCCACTACTTTGAGCCTGAGTTTCACTTCCGGTTTTCTGGTAGTTAATTGGAGAAAGAGTCTCATGAACTTTCCTGCCTGGTTTGGCTTCCATTTCTGATCTCAGTCTCCTGAGTAGCTAGGATTACAGGTATGAGCTACTGATGCCTGGCTTCTTTTGAGCTGAGAATTTACAGTGTGACCTATTTTAATAATTTATTTAACTTACAGACCATGCCATAGAATCTTACCTGCAGTTATCTTCATCCTGCTTGGTATGTGTTTTTAAAATATTACCTGTTCATCTGACTCAAGAATTGTTTTGTGCATTTCATTTGAACTAAACCTTTTACATGCAACATGAAACTTGACTTGAAAGTTATAGTAAATCAGGAGCTATCCAATTTTTAATACTCAACTTGGAGACTTCTTAGTAACTCTTTGAAACTGCCACAGGCAAATAACATAGAGTATCAGAAAGCATTGACAGTAATAGAGCTCTCTACCTCTCACACTCAATGATCTCAATCAGTTGCTGCAGTGTGACATAATTCTTGTCAGAATAAGCCAAACAGGCAAAATTATGTATGCTTTTTGAATGAACTATGTGGACAAAAAAGACCAAACTGAGAGCTCACAGCACAAAGGATCAGAAGAAAGTCACTCTGTTGCTTTTCATTTCTCCTGAAAAACTACCCATAATTCAGCTGTGGAAACCTAATGATAATAGTAGTAGTAGCAGTAGTAGCAGTAATAGTAGTAGTGGTAGTAGTAATACAATCCTTACACTCCATTTCATTAAATTATTTAACTGAGAAGATACAAATAGAAAAAAATGAGATGATGCACTTAAAGGGTGATTTATTTAACAATACTAAAATCTTGAACCCAAACTCTCATAAGATTTAATTCTACATCGGGGGAGTTAGTTGGAATGGAAGGAAAATAATTTTAGAGAGATATATAAAATAAAATCTATGTTTTAAATAAAATTAAAACCAATCCTTCAAGGAGTGTAGATGGTAAAGAATTATCAGGAATCAATTATCTTCTATATTTTAAATAAAGCATCATGGGCTCAAGTAAAAGAGATGGACTATTAAGTTTACTTCCACTGCCATACTGTAAGCACATACAAGTCAGTAGCTCTTGAACAATTATTTGTTTGTATTTTAAGAATAATTGACTTATATTTGAGGAAATCCATATAAGGAATGCAATATGATCCTAAGAATATGAGTATGGATAGGCTTGTTAAAATTATGTTAATTCAGCTTAAAATACAGTTTTTAATTCACAATTTTGAAGTTGGGTTTTATTTTGTAGGTGATGAGATTGAGGTAAGAAAATCATAATATTAGATTAACTGTGTAAAAATGATACATAATAGTATTGAAATGAAAATAACCTTAATTATAAAAAAATATGAATCCTACAAGATAGAGACTGAAATGAGACAGTAAATATGTAGTTTTTGCAAGATGTCGAAGTAAGGCAGAAAAATCTGCAGGATGAGTGAAGTGTTTGTAAAGATTAGAAATAGTCAAATTTACAACTTGTAGGGATATAAAAAGCCACAAGCTCATGGTTCACACCTGTAATCCTAGCTACTTAGGAAGCTGAGAACTGCAGATCAAGTCTTGAAATTAACCTGGGGAGACAAATTTGGACGAGTCTTATCTCCATTTAAGCTACAGAAAGGATGAAGTGAAAGTTTGAATTATATGGTTTCAGCACCAACCTTGAGTGAAAAAGCCAAGTGAATTTGCAAGGCCTTGAGTTCTATCCCCTCTACTGACACACACAAATACACTCAAATAAGGAATGGAGTTGAATTTGGATGATACACAAACAATGTGTGTAACAGGTTCAAAATACACACCATCATTCAAAAATGATGATCAATGAGGTAAAAATAAAACTGCAGAAGGAATACCTTTGAAGCAATATGATTCCTGGAAACAAAGACTAAGTGAAAATACTACAGTATGGAGAAACTTAGGTAGATGATGGTCACTCTAAATTTACAAAGCAGAAATAGCCACAATCAGTTGAGAAAAATCAACCTGTAGTTTATCTCACTAATAGATGAAAAACTTGACAGTGGAGTGAATGACAGGAAACCTAGAACAGCTTCTCAACATTGACTGGATTTATTTATGATCATAATTAAAAGGATAATAGCCCCACAGGAGAACCTAAGCTAAAATCCATCGCAAGAAAGTTTTCAAAGCTAGTACATCTCAAAATGAATTCTTGGTTGGCAGCCACTTCCTTGTACTTGCTCAGGCCAATATCTTAGGATCCATTGTTTTTGTTTGTTTGTTATGGTTTATTTTTTTTCTTCCCCCTTCCCCTGGGTCCTAGGGCTTGAACTCTAGGTCTGAGTGCTGTCTCTGAGCTTTTCCTCAAGGTGAAAGCTTTACCATTTGCTGCCTTTTTTGTGTCGTTTATAAGCCATATGAGTCTCTTGGACTGTCTTGCCCAGACTGGATTGGAACCGCAATCCTCAGATCTCAGCGTCCTGAGTAGCTAGGATTACAGGTGTGGGTCACTGGCACCTAGCTTGTGGTCAGTTTTATTTCTCATTTTTCTCTCATTATCCAAACAATAAGGAAATCTGATTTTCCATTTGGTATCTATCATCAAATTACATTTCACCGGAGTCATTTTTGCACATCCTGCAAAACACTACTCCTATTACAACAAAATATTTTAATGGGTAAATTATAAATGGCCGATGGAGTTATCATAGTTGTAGATGTCAATGGAGTCCACGGAAGCCTAAGATCAAGTTGCCAAGAGTTTCAGTGCCTAGTGAAGTTTCTGTTGACAATGCCTTCTTTTTAATAAGTTTTTTTATTGTGAAAATACCATACAGAAGGATTATAATTACATGAGCAAGGTAATGAGTACATTTGTTGCCTCCTCCTTTGTTTTTCTCCTACCATCCCTGCCTTCCAATCTCCACGACTACGACTACATGACTACATCCCCACCCCCCCCAAAGTTGTAAAGTTCATGTTTCGACATAACGGCTTGTACATCTCATTGTTGCAATGGGTCCACCTGGATCCCTATTTAAACAATTTGTTTTTTCTCTTCACCTCCACAAATTATAACAACATCAAACACAGTGAAAGCAAGGGTTATACCGTGGGGGAGGGACATACAAAGCAACAAAAAAATCACCTTATAAATATGTTAGAAACAATAGCAGGAAAGAAAAAAAACTACTTCTGTTCTTATCTTGGGGTTCATTTCGTCTAATATCAACTTATATGGCCTTTCTGCTTGTCTCAGACATATACTAATTATTGCAAATAAGGGAAACCATGGGACCTGTGTTTCTTTGGACCTGGCTTACTTCACTTAATCTAAAGCTAGATCCGTATATATCACCCTGCACCAGAATCCACAAGGCCTTTTTGTCATGTCCTCACATGAGCGAAGCTCGGAGGAAAGGGGAAAGAAAGAGACAGACTTACACTGAAACCAGCCAGGATAGACAGTGATGCAGGATAAAAGCACTGTCTCCCCTTTGGTACAATATAGAAGAAGAAAAAAAGCTACACTTTCATCTATCATCTCTGTACTTTTCTTGCTAAACAGAGCCAACTTTACTTAGAGAAATAATTTTCATAACTTTTATATCAATATCTTGATTTGTTTTCGTATTGTCATGGGAAGACATTTATATTTCTTGGCAACCTGAAAAACACATTGTTCCTGGTTTCTATAGCTAAAGGCTGACACTTCACCAGTGGCAATGATTGTTTGTTTATTAGGTGGGGGAGATTTTTTTAAGTCACTATTCATCATCATGTCTGCCTTAAAACCCTTATTTCAGTTGATTTTTTTCTCCTAACTACTTGATAAAATACCATGCATTTTATTGAAACATATGGTAGTAGAGCACTTGAGTCTAAACATAGGCATCTGACAGAGCTTGTTCCTTGCTGAGAAACAATTATTTCGATGCAGCTTGACAATATGGCTTTTCCCCACACATTCTCAGCTTCATTTTTCCCCAAAGTAAGCATGCTGTTAAGAAAATTTATTCACACAAGATTCTTTATTCAAACTACAGCCATAACAATAAACTTTCTTCCCCCTAAATCCCTCTCAGATTTCCCTCTAGTGACAATAACAATCTACTGCAGCTACCAATTCAATATTGTTTAAAATTGTAAATGTTTAATTCATTCCCTTTATAAACGCCCTACAATCTAGCAGTTGGATGAATGTCTTTTCAGTTTTAGCTTACTACACAGATATCTTTCCATAAAAGCAGAATTGCATTTTGATCTTGCCTATGTTTTGCTTATGTAGGTACAATTTATTTATTTTTATTTTTTAAATTTTATTGTAAAGGTGATGTACAGAGGGGTTACAGTTACACAGGCAATGACATGAGCACATTTCTATCTGAAGGGTGCTACTCCCTCCTCTTTTTCACACATTTCTTTTTTTTTTTTTTTTGTCGGTCGTGGGGCTTGAACTCTGGGCCTGGGCGCTGTCCCTCAGCTCTTCAGCTCAAAGCCAGCCCTCTACCACTTGAGCAACAGCGCCACTTCCGGTTTTCTGGTGGTTTATTGGAGATAGGAGTCTCACGGTCTCCTGCCCGGGCTGGCTTTGAACTATGATCCTCAGATCTCAGCCTCCTGAGTAGCTAGGATTACAGGCGTGAGCCACCAGCGCCCGGCTTTTTCACACATTTCTTACCTTCCCATATTCCCCTTCTGCCCCAAGTTGTAAAGTTTATGTCTGTTTTTATGTGCCAATGTTTGTTTGTAAAGTGATTTTAATGTATTGTTTTGTCAGCTTTCCTTAAGTTTTCAAATGCCATTCTATGAATTTCCTCAAAGATATTTGACAATATTTTCATTTTGGTCATTCTGTTCAGCCAAGAAAATGTTGCATAAAAACTCTTCTTGGCTATTTTTCCAACAAATCACACCAACATTTATTAAATATTTCAATACTGTCAGTGAAATATAAAAATCAATTTCTGACGGTTCCTTAAAATGCTTCTCTAGGAAAATTTGGTTGTCTGCTATATTTGGTTATCTGATATATTTTCTTTGTTGCTTATGTTGTGTTTTGTGTTGTAATTAGTTTCTTCTCTTTATTAACACACAGTTATATCTCAGTTTTTCAGTTTGAATACATTCCTCTGTATTCCTAAATTTCCTCTAAAACTTGAATATAACACTTCGGTCAAAATTCCATTACATTAAATGGAACCAAATAATAGGTTTGGTAGAAAGATTGTACTTTCCATAATGTGTTGAAAATGGATCCACTCTCTCTGGCTTCCTCATCCAATGGTTAAAGTTTATCTAGAACATTGGGTGATCCATAAACACAAAACTAAAGTGACATACATTTTATTTTAAGGTTTTGAAGGTATTTGAAGTTTTTTTGATGATGCATATACACTAATATCAATGATTAAATATTTATGTGTTTTAATTATGACTGGCATATAGGTTTCTAGAGTATATAGTCAACCACTCTATACTGTATACTTTCACTCCTTACCATTTAGTACCTCCATGTTGGTTGCTACAAGCATATAATATTAAAATATAATGCAGAGGCATTTGTACTGTTTTATATATTTCACTGCCATAAAATTTATCGATTTTTGAATATTGTTAATTTTAGAAATTCTGGCTGGGTCAGGGGATCCAATGGGCCAATCTTCATTATGAATTTTTGTACCTGGATAAAAACAGAAGTATTATTTTAGGAATCTTATTCCAACTCATGTTGCAACATGTCTTTAATTAAGGACAGTGGTCATAGTATCAATCATTTTTCCAAAATAATAATTGGATTGACTGACAAATATTTCCTTTTCTGAATGATGCTTACCTACATAGCACTGCTCTCTCCACATCTAACTGCAAATTTCCGAATTTGCAAATAAATTCTCAAAGTCGAAAGTCCCCCTTGGTGTTAGCAATGAGAAAGATTTTATAAAAGTGAAATCACTAGTCAACCAAAATAGCTATGTTCTGATGAGGTTATATCAAATCTTTACCAATACTTGTCGTTTTTGTTAAGGATAACTACTGTGTTCTGACAGGACTGAGAGAGAATCTAGTGATGTTTTGATTTGTATTTCCTTTGCAATTAGGAATGTAAACATTCTTTCATGCATTTACACTTCTGTTTTAAGAAGTGTCTGCTCAGCTCCATTGTCCACCCACTTATTAACAGGGCTGTTGATTTTGTATTTATTTATTTATTTATTTATTGTTGGTCGTAAGGCTTGAACTCTGGGCCTCGGGGCTGTCCCTGAGCTCTTCAGCTCAAGGCAAGTGCTCTACCACATGAGCCACAGTGCCATTTCTGGTTTTCTGGTGGTTAATTGGAGATAAGAGTCTCAAGGACTTTCCTGCCTGGGCTGGCTCTGAAACACCGCGATCCTCAGATCTCAGCCTCTTGAGTAGCTCAGATTACAGGCTTGAGCCACTGGTGCCCAGCCTATTGATTCTTTAGAAGTAAAATTTTTGAGCTCCCTATATTAATTTTTGAGCTCTTTGGTTATTAATCCTTATCAGATGTATACTGGCAATATGTTTTTTTTTACATCACCAATTCCAACACACCAAGTCAATAGTCAATACCTAATTATGGCATGTAAAGGGGTATATAAATAATAAATATACTCTTTATGTGGTTATTAGAGTTTCTATTCCTTTATATTACATTTTAAAATGTAGAGTGATGATAACACAATGAGCCCAAATCATAAGGTTTCAATTTTAATAGCCTGAATCAAGAAATGAAAATTTTATGCATTTTGAACATATTTCCTGTACTTCATTGAAAAATTGCTATACTATAGGTGATATGGTAATTGTTTGCCAATAAAATGAAAATAGCTATGCAAAAGATAATATATTATAAATGTATTATGTGTTTATTGTGAAAGAAAAATATAACTTCAGAATAGAGTGCTACCAATTATACTAACAAAATGCATAAGCTACAAATAAACAACAATAAACTTTCTGATAATTTTGGCAGCATAATTTAAGATTTTTTTCTGTAAGACATTATTATCAAAATCTTCAATGCATAAAATGTATTGTATTTCTCAACAATTAGTTGAAAACTTTAGTGGAAAATTTTCTTCCTTCTTTTCTTCCTCCCTCCCTTTCTCCCTTCATTCTTTCTTTCCTTCCTTCCTGCTTCCTTTCATTCCTTCTTTCTTTCTGGATTTCTTTTTTCAGGGCTCATTTGTCTCTAAGCTATCTAGAAACTCATCATGTGAATTCAACTGGCCTCAAATATGTAATTTGTGTGACTCCTAAGGATGCAGTAATTACTTGTATTTGTCACCAAACCTAGCTGAAAATTACCTAATTAAAATTTTACTTGAGGGTAGAGATAGGAGGGGGAAAATGGAGGATAACCATGGAAGGGCTAAGTCTTATCAAGAACTATTGCACACATAACCTGCTGCCTTATGGAATTGTAAACTCTTAATATCACTACTTAATAATGAAATAGAAATAAATAAGCTATGACTTGAAAACCCAGAAAAATACAAACAAAATATTTTGTGAAAGACTATGATGGTTTCATAATATATAAATTATAGATCATAACTAGATTAAATAGATGGATGATAAATAACTTGTTTGGATGCAATTTTAAGACAGAATTGGAGGAATAAGAGTAGAGTATGAGAGAAAAGAAATAATGAGGGTAAATAATATCAATGTTCACTATGTCTATGAGGATGGCAAAATAAAGCCTACATTATATATGTTTATAAAAACTGGCATTCTGTTGACAAAAGAAATTAGTTAATACACAAAAACATGAAAAATTTCATATTCTGAGTTAAAGAAAATATCAACACTTTACTGTGTTGTCCTCCAAAAGTAAAATATTAAATATGAGGGCTATCATTTCTTCCAACCATAAAATAAATGTATTTATTCATTCTAAACAGTAGTTACCACTATATCATAGAAGGATCTCCCCCTAACATTCTATCACTTTTCAAGTGTTAATTTTTTTTCTTTTCTTGCTATTGTTTTTAATGTATTTATAAAGTACTATGTGATTTTTTTTGTTTCTTTGGTATGTTTTCCCCCCACAGTATAACCCCTGTTTTCACTGTATTTGATTCTGGTGCCCTGCAACTTATATATACATTTATCTAATTGGGGGGAGGGGAAGGGAAAAAACAAAATACTTAAATAGGGATACAGGTTGACCCATTGTTACAATGAGATATACAAGACACTATGTTGAAAATGGACTTTACAGCTTCAGATGGGGGTGGGTAAGGAGGATTTGGGGAGGCAGGGAGGGAAGAGAGAGTGGGGATTAAACAAAGGAGGAGGTAACAATGCTTGATAAGAAATGTACTCACTACCTTACTCATGTGACTGTAACCCCTATGTACAGTATCTTTACAATAATATATGTATCTTTACAATAATATATATATATATATAATATGTGTGTGTGTGTGTGTTTTATTCTTCTAGAAATAGTTGTTCACCATAAGACGTGCTTTTCCATGGTGCAGTTTGTGTCTTGGAAAGGAGTCCCACCCACTCCTGAGGTATCAGGATGCCAAACCACTCTTTTATTTCGGGACTGAAATAAAAATAAAATCAGAATAAAATAAACACTGAATATAGTTGCACTTTACCCAGGGAAGAGACAGTAAGTCTCTGTCCATAGTGGGCATCGGTACTCCACAGTGTTATCCTGCAGTCAGTGCACAATGAGGGTCTGCATAGTTGTCATAGATTCATCTCCAGATTCAAGTGAAAGAAGCCATTACCTCCCCACAGGAAATACTTTTAGTAGCAAAATGATACACACAATTAAGCAGAACTAATGAGCACACGTTGACTCTGGCACAGAGAAATATATTTGTGTGCAAACTGATAAACCCAGCTCAGGCTTACGAGAGTCTCTCATTTTTTTGTTTTTTTTTCTTGCCAAAGAAGTTTCCAGGCCCGAGGTTTGTACTTAAGCAGCTGAGCAGAGGTACAAAGACTGCGTGTCTGTGACTGCCTTTCCCAACACTGTCCATATGGCTAAATGGCTTTCTAGCAGGAAGCAATCCAACATAACTCTGAAGCCACCTGCTCCCTGGTATACATGCCCTTGCAGGTTGCCCCTTCCTTAAAAGAGGCGGGCCATGTGACTTGCTTCTAACCAATGGACTGCTAATAAAGATGATGCGAGTATTACAGATGTAATTAAAGCAAATCAGTTGACTGTGAATTCATCAAAAGGAAGATTCTCTTGGGCAAGCCTTATGCCAACCTTTCCTAAAAGATTCTCCAGATTCTTCTGCTGCTGTTGAAGACACTCACAGTCATGTTGTGAAGAGGACTGTAAGGCTGGAATCTACAGGCTGTCTCTGGGGGCTTATGGAGACTCTGTCCTCCACTCACAAGCAACTGTTAACAGCCTTTTGTGCTTGGGAGAGTGCCTGTCTCTGAGGAGATTACAACAAGTGGTTGGCAACTCAACAGCCTCCTTAAGCGACTGAGCAGAGGATCTAGTTAAGTTGTGCCCTGATCCATGAAAACAGTACAATAATAACTGATATTGTTTCAAACCTTTTAGGCCTGTGGTCATTTGTTACATAGGAAGAGAAACTCAAAACACCTATTTTGCTGTGGGGATTTTGAGCCCAGTATAGACTCAGAGACATGGGTAAATTATTTACCACTGTCATCCAATATCTCATCCATCATCTTTGTCCTCATCAAGATGATAATAATTTCGCTGCCATCAAGAAGATGATCAAATCTCCATGCTTTCCACCTTTTACTGGGGGTTTAGAAGGCTTGGTAGTGTGTTAAAGTTTTGTTTTTCTCCTTGGATAAATCTGAGTATTTGGTTTATTGGAAATCTGGGGGTAGAATTTGGTAATGAAACAAAAGTTTACCATGTACATTAAGGTGTCTAAATTCTGATTCACCATTCTTCCTACCAACAACTAAGTAAACATTTATTTTATTAACAGTACAAGCATGTGATGAATTAATATATATTTATAAATTCAAATGGGATAGACTCTTAAAAATTTAATGATTCAAAATTAGATGAGTACAGTTTATAGTCAATGTATGTGGTGTTAGGCTTGTCTATAAGATAAGAAAACAATGGGAAATCATTTTATTTTCTGAGAACATGGAGTCTCCAAGTACTATTAGCTAAGTATGACTATCTCAGACGCACCAGGATCTGCTCCTTCTCTGCTTAGGATGAAGTTACCTGCCTACTGGCCTTGTTTGAGGCGCAAAGAGGGGAGTATTAGACAAAGCATACCTCCTCACTAGAAAACTCAAGAGTTTGGCTTTTCCTTTGTAGAGTCTCTCCATTTAAGTTTAGAAGCTTTTCCCCTTATCAATTTAGCCTCTTTACCACTAGGGATGGTAAACATACTTCTTAAACTTGCTATTTTCAAAATGCTTCAGCATTCCTTTAGGTTGTTATTGACTTATCTATTTATCTCCAAGTTTAAAATCAATATTGGGAAGGCATTTTGTGTTGGTTTTGATTCTCTGAGGTCCTTGAGCATAGTGTGCAATCTTTACTTTCATGATATTTTCCTCTACTTGGTGGTTCTGACACTGTTATCCCTCCTTATTATCTCATGAACCCCAACTTGAGCGAAGAATGATATCTTTTACTATTTGAAGGAGATTTACTCACATGTTCTCCTCAGGGTGATTCTATACTTAAGAATTAATGGGAGTTCTTGCCTCTGGGCTGAGAGTTCTCAAACTGTCTTCATCTAAAAGATGAAAATAGAGGTCAAATTCCCCATTGACACCAGGAAATGTAGGCAATACTGCGACTTTGTAAATGTAAAGGGGACTATGTAATTCTAAGATGACCAACTTTGTAATATTAGTAGCAATTCTTTTGTGGGGACCTTTTCATCTGATGATGGTCAAACAAAAAAATTCTTATTCTCAGCCTAGAACAAAATATTTCCCTAACTACCTGTTTTCTTCCTTTTTTTAATGAGCAACTAGGAAAGACAGAAAAACATTTCAGTTGATTTATTTCATAAGTACATTAACCTTTTTCTCATTTATTAAAGAATGCAGAAGAGCTGGTAGCAAAGAGGATATATCTTCCATCATTTGTCATATTTGGTTTTCAGACAAGTTGATATTTTTTGTGGTTTGAGGAATGGAAATTTTGAAACCAAAACAGCTCTATCGTTAATTTTAAGAATTACAAAATAGGGGCTGGGAAGATGGCTCAGTGGTAGAGCGCTTGCCTTGCATGCCTGAGGCCCTGGGTTCGATTCCTCAGCACCACATAAACAAAAAGAAAAAAGCCGGAAGTGGTGCTGTGGCTCAAGTGGTAGAGTGCTAGCCTTGAGCTGAAGAGCTGAGGGACAGCACCCAGGCCCAGAGTTCAGGCCCCACGACTGGACCCAAAAAACAAACAAACGAAAAAAAAAAAGAATTACAAAATATTTAATAGTTCTTTCCTAGAAGGGTTTGCTGTATTCATATCATAAGAAAAATCTCTGTTTTATTTCTCTTGATTGGTTTGGGTTTGACGCACTTAAGTGTGTGTTTTATAAAAAGCACCTTGGGTGATTTGTGTAGCTGAAGTTTGGGAAACATTAGGCTAAATCAATGACAAATTTGTGTTATTTCTTTTTTTTTTTTAAGTCTCCTTATATCCTTAACAGGATGATTTAGTAGATCTGAAGCTAGATTTTGTTCTTAAGCATCATATTCTCATGTGTTTTTGTGGCCATAAATGTCTGATTTAAGAGGTTTTAAGAAAGATAAGTGCTGCTAAATTTGAACTTGGAAGTGAGCTGTTCAAAAGCAGCTGTCTCAATCCCTGAGTTTACAGGAATGAATCTGTGCCTAGGAAATACTAATATGATCAGCACAGTTAAAGGCATCCATGAGTTCTTGTGTTAACCAATACGTATTTTAAGCAAGATTTTAGAAAGTTTTCCCCAAGTTTGACCAGAGATCAGTTGTTCCTTGCTGTACCCGAGAAACTCTTTACTCCTCATTTTGAATCTCACCTCAGAAACTCAGCCTCATTATTATCTTTTCCAACTAACCTTGGTCCTTTTGGCTTTTTCATATCCCAGTTTCTAGGAAAGGGAAGTCAATGTTTATCTGAGGATTGAGAGACATACCTTTCTTAATCCTGTCTAGAGACATTAATGGAGTTAGAAGACAGAAAACTTTATGCCTCGAAGTAGGACAGCTTAGATAGCACAAAAAAACTGTACGTTGTTTCTTTTAAACCAAAATATAGAACAAGGAAATCAAATAGCCTTTTTCTTGAAATATTAGTTTCCATAGTTGAGTAGTTAAGAACTCATATAAATATATAAAGTTAATTTACATCAATAATTTATTAATAAGCAGTTTGAGAGATGCAATAAGATGATAGTGTTTCAACTGAAATTGACGAATACTGATTATATCTTCCAAAAGGAAAGTTACTTTTAATATGATAATAGCAATACTAGCATTACATACAAAATTAGTTAAAGTAAATAAATAACAGTAAATTACTTAGTGTTTGGTATTATCCACCCTACTAAAAAAAGATTATTTCTATTGCCCTCTAACAAGAATTGTTTTCAATGCCTCTGAGTTAACCTAAACTGTAAATAGCTGTAAAACTGTCAAAGCATTAACAAATAAATTGCCAAACATAGATACATACCCTTGAAGAAAAAGACATTTCTCCTAATGCTCAGCACTCTACTGAAAAAGTTTTCAATAACGTTGCACCAATTTTCATGTTTTAAATTTCATTTCTTAATACTGCTTACACTTTCGATTATAAATAATTTTCAAAAAAATTCAAAAAAGTTATCCTTACTTTATGTTACACATATATGGACTCAAACAATTAATTCCCATGTTAAACCTCCCTATTCTTGTAAGAAAATATAGAGAAACTAGGTGTTAGCCATTTGAGAGGTCAAAAATTAACATCTGTGTGGATATTTTATAAGGAATCAAATATTAAGTTTTTATATTATTATTTATTCTCCTTTTTTTTTTTTTTTTGCAAGTACTGGGGCTTGAACTCTGGGCCTGAGTGCCATCCCTCAGCTCTTCAGCTCAAGGCCAGCACTCTACCACTTGAACCACAGCGCCACTTCTGGTTTTCTAGTGGTTTATTGGAGATAAGAGTCTCATGGACTTTCCTGCCCGGGCTGGCTTTGAACCGTGATTCTCAGATCTCAGCCTCTTGAATAGCTAGGATTACAGGCTTGAGGCACCGGAGCCCAGCCCTATGTTTCTTTTGCTCACTTTACCACTTGAGCCACAGCTCCCCTTCCAGCCTTTTCTGTTTATGTGGTGCTGAAGGATCAAACCCAGGGCTTCACGCATGCTAGGCAAGCACTCTCCCACTTAGCCACATTCTCAGCCCCTATTTATTCTTCTTTATAAGGCTAAATAACAAGGGCAAATAGGCCAGGTGCTGGTGGCTCAAGTCTGTCATCCTAGCTACTCAGGAGGCTGAGAAATTTGGGTGCTCCCTTGTTTGGCTAATAGATACTTAGAATTGTAATATCCTCCTGAAGGAGAGGTCCCTTAATTAGTATGTAGAGACTTTCTTTACCTCTTCTCACTAATTTTAATTTGAAGCTTATTTTATCTGCTATTAGGATTGGAGCTCCCGCCTGTTTATGGGGGCATTTGCTTGGTAGATTTTGTTCCTGCCTTTCACTTTCAAATTGTGTTTGTTTTTATGGGCAAGGTGTGACTTTTGAAGGCAGCAGATAGAAGGATCTTGCTTTTTAATCCAACTAGACATTCTATTTCTCTTATTTGGAGAGTTAAGTCCATTAATGTTGAGAGTTAGGACTGAGAGGCTTTTGGTAGTTCTTGTCATGTTATCCACCTTCTTGGGGGCTGCAACAATTGGATTCTTCCTATGGTTCTTAGATTCTCAGTTTGAGTGAGGGTTCTTGGATTTTATTGTGCTCTTGTTAGTTTTCTATGCATACCATTTGTTAGGAAATGGAAAGACTTGGAAAAAATTCTATTAAGTGAAGTAAGCTAGGCCCAAAGAAACATAGGTCCCATGGTTTCCCTTATTTGCAATAACTAGTGTATGTCTGAGACAAGCAGAAACGGTCAGATAAGTTGATGTTAGGCGAAATGAATCCCAAGATAAGGACTCAAATGGGCTTTCTTGCTTGCTATTGTTTCTAACATATTTATAAGATAGTTCTTTGTTGCTTTGAATGTCCCTCCCCCACCGTATAACCCCTGCTTTCACTGTATTTGATGTTGATATAATTTGGGGAGGGGAAGGGAAAAAAGCAAATTGTTTGAATAGGGATACAGGTAGACCCATTGCAAAAATGAGATGTACAAGACATGTCGAAAAACCAACTTTACATCTTTGGCTGGGCGGGATGGGGGGGCGGGGGGAGAGTTGGAGGATGGGGGCGGGGGGGGGGGGGGGAGGGGAGATGGGAAGGGAAAACAAAGGAGGAGGCAACAAGGCTTGATAAGAAATGTACCTTGCCCATGTAATTGTAACCCTCCGTACGGTATTTTCACACACACACACAAAGGCAAATAATTCAACTTCATTTCGTGTTGATAATGTAACACTTGTAAAGATTCTTGGAAATTAACTTTCTTTTAGCCTATGAGACTTAGAACAAGAGTCATGAGGGCTTGGTAAGCATTGTTTCCACATAAAAAATACAACAGTTTACTTGTAATGATGAGGTTTATTTTTTTTGTATTTGAGTGCATAATTGAAATTGTTAAATTTAATGTGTATAACCTAAGAAATCAAATTATTTGTCAGGTGCCATCTTTAATTAAAATATGACACATTCTAACTGAACTAATTGCAATAATTACATTTCAATAAAAATTAGGAAGGTTCAGAAAAATATAAACTTTAGAAATCTGAGTAATCTTTGAGTCATGTAACACTTAAATGCTTTATTGCAATTTGCAAAAACAACAGCATAATCTGTGGGTGAAAAATAAATGAGAAAGGTCAGTGATTTTTTTCTGCTTTACCCATCAGAAAATGGCTTACTGGTTTATAATAAAAGTTTTAAAAATAATTAACTGCAATTATAGTTCTCTAATCTTTTTATACAATGCTATGTATTTAATTCTCGTTTTGCTGGCTCTTTGGTCAACAGTTTATAAATTCATCTATACTTGCAATAGAAGTGTCAGGAAGCCATACCTTTAGTTCCATAGATACTATTTTATAATTTTCTTAAAGATATCAGCACCTAGATTGATTTTCAAAACCATTATTTAAAGTTTAAACTGTGCATAGTCCTTCTATCAGTTTTCTGAAGAGATTCAGTTTTGATTGTAATGTGCAACAGAATTTTCACACTGAGTAAATGAAAGACTGCCAAGTTTGGGGAAGATATAGGATACTTAAACATTATTTTTTACCCAGTTACACCAGTGACATATTTAATTAATGTATTTGATCCTTACACATAAAGAAGCAAGTCAAATAACCAACAAAAACAAAATTCAAAAGATAATTTCTTGTCTCAAAAGAGGCAAACTTTGATTTCCATTTCTAATCCCAGAAGTCCCAAAATTGTGAGATCACAAAATAAAATTTCCATTACAGGTTTCCCTTAATTGAGAAAGAGTAAAAATAACATGTGTGAACCAGAGTAAACTTACCAGGAGCTACAAAGTGAGAGCCCCACCCTAAAACAAGCATTAGTCTTCCTTGGGAATCGCTAACAGAGCCTAATGTTCACAGGCCATGCATCCAACAGTACATGAGATATTTTTGTACACTTTAGGCATCGGATTGATGGCTGTTGCTTGGTTTGTTAGTCATTGTGTTACTCAGATATTCTTTTTTCATGATATATATTTGAAAAATAAAGTTTAGAAGGAATAAAAATTGGCTGATAGTTTCAGAGGTTCAGTGTAGTCTGCTGGCCCCAGTGTTTCTGGGTCAGCAATGAAGCAAAGCATCATAGCAGAAGGACATAATGGAACAGAACTCCTATCTCATACTGACAGAATATCAAAGTAAGGGACAGAGAACAAGATATATTCTTGGAGAACACTCCATCAGTAACCTACTCCCTCCCATTAGGCACAAACTCTAGAAGATTCTGCTACCTCCCAGTAATGCCATCACATTCTGAGTCCATCTGTGAATTGATCCATTGAAGAAGTCAGAACACTCATAATTTAATAGTTTCTAAGTGATTGCATGTGATAATAGGGAACCAAGTCTTCAACACAAGTAATGTCTAGCCATCTCAGTCATCTTACCTATTTTTGTTTAAATCTGAAAATATGAATGATATAATATTCAAAAGTGAAAAGCATGTCACTAAAACATATAAAACTAACATATGAATAATTGATTAACAAGAGAGAAGTCTGCAAGATGAGAAACTTGAGCTTCAGGCATTTTTGAATAAAGATATATTTATTCTATTAAAGCAGTTTGTACAAATTGGAGATTAAGGTTGCCCAACTGGATACAAAATAGATACAAAATTAGCCAATATTTTTTGAAAAGTTTTGAGACTTTTTTAAACAGGACAATGATCATTTGTATTGGTGTGAAGTAACAGAACTCCCCCCTGCAATAAGTATTTATAATTTAAATGGAACTTCTCCATAGTTATCAATTACTCATCACTATTAGATAGAAGTATTTCCATTATATAACCTTCAAGAATCAGATGCTCTAATCATTTTATTAAGCCAATACTTTACAACATTGTGACTGCACAGATTTTTTTATTTGGCTTATATTTCAAATACTTGGATTCACACGGGGTAACTAAAAAATCCCCACTCTCCTATCTTCAAGAGCAACAATGTGTTAATTTACTAGGACTACCATAAGAATCATGCCATATACTAGATGATTTAAACACAAGAAATTAACAATTTTATTACAGTTCTGAAGAGTACTTGTATAAGATCAAGGTATAAAAGTTCTGGTTTTTCCTCAGGCTTCTTCACTTGAGTTACAAACAACTGATTTCTCTTTGCATGGCCTTTTATCTTTGCTTAACCCTGCCAGGCAACCCTTCTTACAACCATTGTTATATGGGATTACTCTTTTCAATGTATGACATCTTTTAACCTTAATTATATCTCCAAAAGCATTATCTGTAAATGAAGTCACACTGTTATAAGGATTCAAACATTTAAATTTGGAATAGATATAAAATGTCTGTATGGGTGTCGCTAATGGTGATCATATTAAAATAATCACCTCATTTATTGGCATTTAAATATCATAGCTTCAAAATGGTTCAGATATGAAATTTCCCAGAGAAAGGATCCATAATTGTGATACATGTAAGGTGAAGTACTGTTTCTGAGAATACTGCATACAGTCAATGTTTCCCAGTCTTTAAAAAGAAAAAAAAACACAATAAAACAATTTGAAAATATTTCATAGTGGCACAAAGAGATAGCGTGGTACAATGTGGTCTCATTTTAAAGCGGTCTCTGTGCAAGGAATTCCACTGAATATAAAATCCAAGTCTTCTCTGGGTGAAAATGATCTTATCTTAAATCCTTAATCATGTAAACAAACCCTTTTTGTTTTTCTCCTTGGTCATGGAGCTTGAACTCAGGGCCTGGGCACTCTCTCTGAACTCTTTTGTACTCTACCACTTTGAGCCAGAGGACCACTTTCAATTTTTGAGGGATTAGTTGAAGAGTCTAATGGGGATATTCTGTCCGGGCTGGCTTTGAATCATCATCCTCAGGTCTCAACATCCTGAGTAGCTAGAATTATAGGCGTGAGCCACTGACAACCAATTTTCATCCTTAATTTTTAAAGCACACATATTCAGGAACAAAAAAATAATAAAATCTATTTTATGATGGGAATACTTTACATATTGTTATCAAATGTAGAATGAAATATAATGATTAAAACATTTTAAGGAGTTAAAAAGTATACAAAAAGTTAGAAAGAAATAATAGTTCCAATATCATTAAGGAATACATAAGTATATATAATGTGTACATATTCATACACTTATACATATACATAAGTAAATTTCTAGAAACAGAGTATAAACTGAAATAAAAATCTCAATGACTAGCATGTCAGCATTTTTAGACATTTGTAAAAGATCTTTGTGAGAAAGTGCTGAACAAATTGGAACAGTGAAGACTGGAAAACAAAAGGAAAGAGGCAAAATTGTTAAGCTGAAATGCAAGTTGACTATATAATAAAATTTACATTTGTTCCTGGTAGAGCTCTGAAGGAAGAGTAGATAATGGCTCTCAAAGGTATAGTAATTAGGATTTTTTCTGCCACTTTTCAGATAAATGGCAATACAGATATGATAATGATAATGATAGATAAATGATCTTTAATATAATGTATTCAATTTGATAAGCACAGTCAATGCCCATAAAGTAGAACAATATCTATAACTACCCATGATTCTAAAATGACAACACCAAAGACAACTAAATAAAAACAGCTGGGGAGAAAAGACAGATTACTTACAAGGCATTTCCAATTAGACTGTCAAAAGACTTTCAAATGTAAGTGTATATGCCAGAAAACCAGGACATAGTATCTTCAAAGCTGAAAGGAAGCAAATGTCAACCTCAATTTCTACACCCTGGAAAAGCTCTCATTCATTGTGGGAAACTACAAAGCTGTTTGCTGATGAGCATTAAGGACATAAAAGTAAGAAGCCTATTCTTTGAAATGAAATAGGATATGCAATAATATTACAAAACAATTTAACTAAAGATAACTTACTTTTGAAACTTAAGATGAGAGAAACATTGCTCTTTGAAAATATACCAAGGACTATACCAGAATAAACTTGGATGAGGAAAGAATGAAATGGCAAAATTATTGAAAGATACTCAATTTGGTTTAGAAACTCATTAGTACCCACTTTGCTTCTCTCTTTTAAAATGTATTTATAAGACCTGTTGAAGCATTCAGATGTAATTACTTATTGTTAAGAAGTTACATGAATTCAGTTTTGCTTCTTGCAATGAGTAGTCAAGCTATAGTAGTACATAAGTTATATGACAATTTCTGCAAAATGAGAATGTTCCAAATCAAAACCGTCAAAAGCAGTAACTATTAGCTACACAGCCAAGTAGAATCCTTGACTTATCACAAATATGATAGAAAAAGATAATTTTAATTTTTTATTTGATCATTTACATAATAATAGCCACATGTAGCTAGTGATGCCATGTACGACAGTTACAGACAAGATTTTTTTTTTTTTAAGAAAAAGACTGCTACCAACACAGAAGTTTAAGATCAAAAGAGGAGAATGAAAAGATGAGATTAAATCATTCATTGTCGTAATGGATGAATCCCATTGATGGTAAAATTTATACACAAATAAGATAGTATTAAAAAGAAAGTCAAGTATAGATATTAACTAAATGTATACTTTATATACATATACATGCCCAGAAACACCTAGGTATATAGTTCCAAAAATCAAATGAAAGTAGAAAAAGGAGAAACATTCCAACAACCAAATCAGATATTACAAGAATGAATGGAAAAGAAGTTCAGACTCAAAAATTAATTGTTCCTTTGCAAAAGGATATTTGTGGATAATTTGTTAAAACATGAAAGCACTTCTGATGATATAGTATATCTGTGATAAAATGTTGCTTTGTATGCACAAAGCCTTAGATACAATCTCCAACATGTCCCTTTACCTCTCCATTCATAATTTCCATAAAGTGTCCCATAAGTGAAGTAATAAAAAAGATTAAAGTTTCTATGTTAGCTATATTTCAAAAGTAATACTCATACTTTGTTCCAGTCCTTACAATAAACAAATTCTCTTATCAAAAAAGCCAATGGATAAAGATATAGGCTGATTCATATTCAGGGGTACCAATAATAATTTTCTGACTCCCCTTGAATATATTTATTTTCCATGGCATATATCTCGTTTGGTCATGGATCTGTGCTATACTTCATGAAAATACTACTAGGATTTGACAGTTACAACTTTAGTCCTTTTCCCTCAAAGGTTCTAGAAAACTGGTGTATTTCACAGTTTTATTCAGGTACCCTCTAATTATCACAAGTTGTTGAAGAGGACTTTAAGAACACAAATTTCCTTATAATGCTTTTCTTATTCGTTAAAACTAATCACGTTTCCCAAGACCTTGGAGCTAAAATTAGTTCTAATATCGATTTTTTCTACTTACTCTTTCAGGACAGCCAAAAAGGAAAAACAAATCTTTCAATAATTAATCTTGCCAAAATAAAATATTTTGACTAAGACTTAATTCAGACCAAGCAAATAAATATCTCATTTATGACAGAATATAAGACAATTAAAATTTCTAATTTCTAAAAATTAAATTGTTCTTACACTCACACGAACTAGTTCCATGGATGGATATTCAAGTATTCAGAAGCCATCACACATCTATATGGTTTGAATAAGCCTTGAAAGTGAACCAAATCTTTTCCACTAACATGTCGTAATTAACACAGTGATTTACATTGACTGATTGAATATCCATTCATACTTGTCACATATCTTCTGTTCTACTGATGCAGGAGAAAGAGGAAAATCAAGTATCTCTTTTTGGAATGAGAAGTTTTCTCAACTTTTGTACATAAAATTTAGAAGTTACAATTTTGCTTGGTTTAGTGAAAATTCTGCCTTATCTGGCTTGAAAATGAGAGCCACAGATTTTGGATCCAAGACATAACTTTCTTAGTCAGAGCAGATCTCATCACCTCATCATCAACTAAATGTCAAGGACATGATCTGAAATCATAGCTTAATTATAGCCTTTTTCTCAACCCAGTGCCTAATGCTAACCACCTTACAGCAGGATGCTAACAATTGCCACCTAATCAGTGTAGCACAAATTCCAATTTGTATTCAAGCCCCTAACTTTGATAATAACAATTGTAAGAACAATGCTCAATCAATATACAGAAGCTTATTAGGAAAAATGAGTTTATGAATTAGAACATTTTAGTACTTTAATACAATGTAACTCTTTTTTTATGGTTTAATTTAGTTTTCAGAGCTGAGGATCGAACTTAGGGCCTTAACTTGCCAGGAAAGTGTTCTTCCACTGAGCAAAATCCCATCCTTTATGGTTTGATTTTATAAAACATTAAATAATGTGTTAAGTCCTTAAACTCATGATCCTCTTAGAATTTGTCTCCTGGGTACTGGGAATATATATGTATGTACCACACACTGCTTCACTCAATACTTAAAACTTTGGAAGAGGAAGAAATTCAGTATTTCTCATTGCATGATATAGAATTGTGTGAAAAGCAGATTTTTTAAACCCTTGTAGAAATTGCACCATTCATTTTGTTTATTGATTATTGTTTATATCTTAGAACAAAAACAGTATTCACAGGCTAGAATTACCATCATAGATCTCAACTTGTTATTGTTAGCAATACATTTGGAGAAAAACAAAATTAGTCTGGACAATAATACTCATTGTACTTACAATAATTTTCTAATTAACAACCAATAAATGTATGGGTTATGAAGCATCTACAATAATAACACAAAGCTTGGAGTATGGATGGTAATTTTAGAATGCTGCAGAAAATTTAATGTTGTTGATCTCACCAAATACTCTAGAAAATGAGAAAACAAAGCTTAAATTTTAATGATATATTATTTTGTTTTCTAATATTAATCTATATTAATTGTAGAAATATATTTCATTGAGGTATTTTCTTACAATCACGTAATATATTTGAAATGAATTTAAGAATTCTTAATACTTCTGGAAAATTTGCTTATTATAATAATACAAATTGCAACCAAAACTGCAAAGCAGGCTAATGAAGAAGACTTTTCTAAGATCCTCGAATCCATTAAAGAACTTAAAGCCCAAATACTGGTAAATGCAAGGAAACTATTGTAGAGTGACAGCAATTGGCACCAGAAATAGAAAGAAAAATAGTGAGATAAATCTCAATACAAACCACACAAACATCACCTGGAAAGGTACACAATAATGTTGTATAAAATTATCCATAGTAATAAGGAAAAACTGGTGTGAGTTTAAAAGTAAAGTTGTCCAAAATCTTAACTTGTGTTTGATGAATGTTTCATTTATCATCACTATGACATTGGTGATCAATTTGGGATACATTTTGATACTTGATCACCTCCCAATATATTTAAAACTCTCATCTTGACAATAGTTTTGGAAAACAAGCCTGCCACTGACTGACACATGTACAGAACAACTGGAGCTCGGAAGTGCTGGCGTTACAGTTGTGAATGTAACAGAATGAAGACCTTAATAATTTCAATCATTTTACTGATTTACATATACCCTTTACATAACTTGGGTGTTCATTAAAAAATCTCTATTGCATCATCTGAAATCATTGGAAAAGGTGAAAAGAACAAACAGAATACCACAACTCAGATTATTGAAGCACTTTACCACAAAAATAATGGAGACTTGTAATGATTTTTACTCTGTCCTGGGGCTTGAAATTTCAAATGCAACAAGTCCCATTTCTCTCTCTCTCTCTCTCTCTCTCTCTCTCTCTCTCTCTCTCTCTCTCTCTCTCTCTCTCTCTCTCTCTCTCTCTCTCTCTCTCTCTCTGTACATGAATATATTTGTTATTTTTCTTTATTTGACATCTTTGTATGTATTTGGAAGAATTCTTTTTATTTTATAGTCTTTGGGATTTATATTTATGGTGTTTCTTGATTTAAGAACATTTCAGAAATAGTAGAGTCCTCTCTTTTCCTTCGTGGACTATCATAGTATGTGTAGTATTTAACTGGCAGTAGTCTTATAACCAGCTTACTTCAACTTTTTTCATTCACTTCATTTTATCTGGTTTTGTTCTTCTGCTTTATTCCCTGTGATATATTCTCAAGGCTGTTACTTTCATCTGTTTGATATAATGAGTTGTTGTTGAGCATCCTTAGTGAATGTTTCTGGTCAGTTATTGTGTTTTATAGTGCTATGATTATTATTTTGTACAATTTCTGTCTCATTTCTACATCATCATTTTAAGATCTCAATGAACATTAATTAGAATTTATTTTTACTCACCTTTCTGGCACATTACAGAAATAAAATTCATGAAGTTTAGTTACAAAGAATTCCCTCAGTTGAAACATCTTTGCATAGTTCTTCACTAGCTTTCACCTTCTTAGCTTGTGGCTACCCACAATCTATCTAGGCAAACTAGACAAATGTAATCCCAATTTTCATGAACCAGACTCAGAACTTAATTCTGTTGTTCTCATCCTACAAACATTTTGCTTTCGAAGTCTTGTGCTGTCATGAATTAACTAAAAGCAATAGATTAACATCTTTGCCTCCATTTGTTATTTGTCTTTGCTGTTCATCTGCAGTCACTTTGCAATCACCGTGAATTCTAGAAAAGACTAAAATGATTGATTTTTTTTTTTTTTATGAAAAGGAACTGAAACTACCCTAAGAATCAGTGGGGCCTTACAGGACATTTCATTCTCGGATGAGGATAATTATCTTTAGTGATCAGACTACAGCATGGAATCAAGACATATTATTTGATGGGACCCAGGTTTTTCTTTGTAAATGATGATAGTGATAGCAATTTTTCTGGAACCTGGGAAACCTGAGCTGAGGTGATGCCCAATGAGATAACATCCATAACAGAGACTCTTCATGCATGCCTTGTGTCCCTGCCTCTAACTCTTCTTCTAGAACCTAGAAATCGTGTCTGAAGCCTGAGGATGGCTCCAGTGAACTAAACTACCATCTGCCTATGGTGGCATGTCATGTTAAATTTTTCTTTCTCTATCATTTTCCTGGTAAGCTTTAATGTTATTTTCACTGCATTTCATGTCTTGCTTTAATTCTTCTTACTACATGCAAGGACAGCAGAAGTTAGCTGCACTGACTTTCCAGTGGCAGAGACACATAACATTCCATGTAGCTTATTTTCCTGTAATACTGATCAATATATAAGCTCAACATATTTTTTAAATGGAGTATGGTGTTATTTTCACTAATTCTTGTTCCTGAGCATTTTCATCTCAGGCCTCAGTTTTTCATTGATCTATGTGCTTATAATTGTCCTTTACAATCAATTTACCAAAAGGACTCTATACTCTTAATTTACAATTTACCATTCTAGCTTTTCATAGACCCTTAAGGGCAGAGATTGTGTCATTCATTTGTTTGCTTGCCTAAAGCTATTCATGTTGCCTTACAAATCTAATTTGATTATTAAATACTTGCTTATGGTTTGTTGTTTATCATATTTATGAAATCTGTAAAACAAAATAGTCTTATTTCCACTGGCATCTTCTCACCTAGTTCATAAAGAACAACAAGAAAAATTATAGAAAAAATAAGAGCCAGACTAATAACAGGAAAGAGTTACAAATCAGACTTGGGGTCACTTGGGTTAGCATCTTCTGGAGTTCTTACTGGAAGTCATACAAGAACTACACAAAGGCTCACCATGCACTGAAATGAAAAGAACTGCTATACTGTCTGGGAAAAGCCATTAGGATTTTCTTTTTTATTTTGTTTTATTTCATTTTTTGCAAATATTAAATTCAATTAAAGTCTGCTTAACTTATTTACCAGAATATTTTATCCTTTCCTTTCTATCTTGTATTTTAAAATAGTTTTGTTCCATGTGAAACTTTGTAAAAGTTCGAGGAACCTTCCACTGGTGATTATGCTAAAGGCCCCAAAGACTTCAGAATGATTAAGGGAAATCAATGCATACTTTTATTTTTCCCTTTTCCTTAAAATAAAATTAAATTTCAAGGTCCTGTTTGATCATTCATCATTACATGTTATGGCTTAATCTATTTCTTATGTGGACATTTCCCTCATAGACAACATATCTTCACTTAAATAGCCTTTACTTTTCCAAATCAGCATTGTACAGAAGAAATATGTTTTTAATCAGATGTGCTATAAAAGGCAGGATCAGTATTAATTTTTTAAAAATATTTTCAAAGATATTTTTTTCAAGTTATAGGAACAAAAATTGGTTCATGTGGATTAAAATTCCACTTTAAATTAAATGAATTCCAGAAATGGGATTGAGTCATATTGCATATTTGGAAGCTAATGTTTGGGTGTATACTGGGGAAATTCAGATGGAAATAAGTAATATCACATACACTTAACACACACACAAGAGTGTACTGAGAAGCTTTGACTTTGCATTGCATGGTAAGAAAGCTAATGCAACATTTAAAGAATTAACTAGGGCATATTATTACAGGATTATATATGAAGACAATTCCTATCATAAGAATTAATTCTGCTTACTAACATTAATGTTGAAATAGCTGTCATATACAACTGAGATAGCTCATTTTTGAATGGTTTACTACAGGTTTGATCTCTCAATTTTTTGTGAGATAGACAAAGGAAATGGTATATATTTTATAGCTAAATGATAGAGTAAAACAGATAAAAGGTAATTTCTTAAAGGGATATTGCCATGAAATAATAAGGTGTACTTTAGTATACTCAACAATATATTAACTTTTTGAATCTATATGCATTTCACTTGACTATGTGAACAAATTCGAAAAATATCTTTAAAGTATTATTCATAAAATCGTAGACTAAGTGAGTTTTGTTATATATTAAATTTCCTTTTTTTATTCTATAGGGTTTTCATTTAAACATTCTCAGGAAAAGAAATGTATATATACATATATATATATATATATATATATATATCTCATACTTTATGAGTTTGGCTATTGTGTTTTTTACCTCAATTCCTTATACTGTTTTTACTTTTTATACTTTCCATAGATTCTAATTTTCTTAACTTTCAATGTATATAGATAACAATAATATTCCATTCATTGTATTTTTTATATGTTTCAACTGTTATATAAGAGAATTTTATGCATATCTCAAATTTCTGCTAGTTTTCTAGTAAATGGAAATTGCTGATAATTGTCATCATATAATGTATATAAAGTTAATAATTTTTGGTTGCCAATAGAAGCATCGAAAATATATCACAACTATTAATTCTTTTCAAACTTATTTAATCTGTTGACTGGTTTGAATCTATAGAGTATGAATGTCAGAGTCATATAGATAGCATCCAATTCATTTCTTTGTTAATTATTTCAATATCCGTTATATTCCAGGCACTAAGGATCTACTAAATAAAGTGAGTGCCCTGTAGTTTAAAAATTGATACTATGGGGTTGGGGATTTAGCTCAGCAGAAGAGTGCCTGCCTGGTGAGCACAAGGCCCTGAGGTAGTCCTCAGCTCTTGGGTCAGTGACTGGGAGGGGAAGGGCGGTGAGAAAAAAAAGCTATAAAAATTGATACTATGTGTATACATGATTCTGGAGAGTATTTCTTTTGGATTAGTTGGCTTGGGAAAGAGATTTTACTCTTTTTGTTTCCTGTGACTTCTTTCCAAATCGTATATATGTACTGATTGCTTTTTTAATTTTAATTTTGCAACCAGAAAAACTCGTACTTAAAATAAATCAAATATTTAAAAAATGAAATGAATGCCCTTAGGGAACTTACACTCTAGTCTTCATTAACACAACCTTTAGAATTCATACATTGTTTACAATTACTTACTGTTCTAAGGTGAAACCTGGTGTAATTTAGTTAGAGATTCTATCATCTGAAAACTGGATGTAGATATTTACATAGAGCAAAATCTAAGAAAATATGCTACATGTCAATGATTATCAAGCCAGCAGTGAAAGATGACACTTGCATTCTCAGCACTTGAGAGGCTGAGACAAGGATATGGTGATTTTGAGGCCAGCTTGGGCTACCCATCAAGACTCCTCAAACACAAAAGCAAAAGCAAATGAACAAATAATGACTATTAAAGTAACTGAAACAAATACCTAAGGATGTTTTGGTAGATTCTCCCCCAAGGGCCATAAATTAACTAAACCAGGAGGAAATCATAGGATCCCCTTTTAGCATTTCTATACCTGCTTTTTTTCGGAGCCTTCACCTTGCAGTTATCATGAAATCCAGAACAGCCTTACAAAGAAGGATGGAGAACACTCCCCACAGTGAAAAGAACAGCAGAACTTCTTCAGAATAGACCACCTGTCTGGCAATAACAATTTGTTTCCTGACTGGATTGCTCCTATCAAATGATGACAGGTTTAATACTAACTTCTGAAATGCTTTCAAAAGAAGTATTCAAATAGTGACCAATCAAATCAAAAGTGTGAATGGAACTGTTTCACTAAGACCATCTCTCACGCTCCGAATTGATTTGCTTTCTATTTAAACTTGTACCCTGGAAGGTGGCTAAAGAAATGATCTCAACCCATGGTACACCCGTGTTTTGTACTAAATCATTGTCTCCTTCACCTAAACTCACCTCTATTCTAGCTTAGTTACTTACAATTTGCTTAACCGGTTCATATGTCTTTTTTATAAGTAGGTCAGAGAGATATTTATTTAGACATTTATGTAACCATATGCAGCTGTAGTATATTCACAGCTGATGAATTTCAATTTGTTAACCGTACATCATGCTTCTACTACCAGCTACATGTTTATGCAAACATATTGTTTTTCTCAGAAGTCCATTCTGCCATGTTTTTTTTCAGATACTAATCTATAAGCACTAAACGAGATTATATTTCATCTCAAACATGAGAGCAGAATTAACTATCTATTCAAAAGGCAAATTTTCTAGATTCATTCTTATTGAAGAATAAAGAGGTAAAACAATACCTTTCACATTATCAACATCTATTCTTAGAATAAAAGCACACATACAGAATCAATACATAGCATCTTCGATAACCATTGATGATGATTGTGTGTTGTTTAAAGATTAGTGGCTTTAATTGATGCAATTAATATAGCAGTAATGTATATAAATTGGCATATATACAATGAATTGAGTTCCCAAGTTTCCGTATCATCTCACTGAAGCTTGATCTCATCATTTCTAAAAGGAAGAAATTGATATAAATATCCCTCTTGCACTCCAGAATTCACTCCACAAAGATTGATTATACTATTAATTATTCTGTGATGAGCAAAGAGTGTGGGGAGGGATTACTGAAGAGTAGCTATAAAAAAACATAGATTATTTTATAATCAAGAAGCTGCCTGAGGCCATATACTATCCATGGCAGTGGTTATGACTATTTGAAAAATACTGTCTAATTTTTAAATACGAGGTAAAATCAGTTTTTACTTAATGTATCATAGATATTTTTGCCATATGGAAAGTTTTCATTAAGGCCAGATGTCTGTTCAAATAAAATACCCCAAAATGAGTGTATAAGCACATCTGATAAAAGCAAATTAAGTATTCTACTCTATCAACAATTCCATTTGTATTGGAATTGGTTCCACTGAAATGAGTTTATCTCAATTCTAGTATAACTTTGTCTATCTGAAGAATAATCTTTGCCAGTATAAACATACCAAGAAAGGGTACAAACAATTATATATAATTTCCAGCACTTAATCATTACAAACACAAATCAACTATCAGGTGAAAATTAGCAGAAACTTCTGCATGAACTAAGTTGGCAGATGGTGACTCAGGATATCTACTCTTAAAAATGCTCCAAAGGTTGTGTAGGTACAATTTTTTCTTCAGTCGTGGGGGATGAACTCTGGGCCTGGGAGCTGCCCCTAAGCTCTTCAGCTCAAGGCTAGAGCACCATAACTTAAGCCACAGTGTCCCTTCTGCTTACATGGTGCTGAGGAATTGAGTCCAGGGCCTCATGCATGCAAGGCAAGCACTCTACCAATGAGCCAACTTCCCAGCCTTGTAGGTACAATTTTATAAAAATTACAAACATGATTTTGGGTAATAGAAAGAGATGTAGTTTCAAATCTATAGCAAGATACAATGCTTTCCTCTTCTAAGCCTCCAATAGAGTGATGTGTCCTAACTCAGTTATGAAGAAGGACAACATTCTTCCTAGAAGTTAAAGAAAAAAAAATCCCTGCCCTCCACTGTCAGAATACATTAAATACCTGGTGAAGAGGAAGTTTAATGTTGTATATGGTCATAAAATGAATTTAATTTCATCTATAGTCTCCATTTAAACCTTTATCATAGCTACAGATACAAGTTTAGGAAAGCTTTAAATAAATTGTTCAAATTCTTAACTTGGTTGTGATTAAATTGTAGCTTTATTTGCATACTTTTAGTTCACTTTAAATGATATCATTTTGTGAATAACCTTAACTAAGTCTCAATCTCAGTTATGGAGTGAAAACAATTAATGCAGTCAAGTAGAAGTTCTTTGGAAAGAATCAAGTTCAATGTGAATAATAATACAAACTACAACACAGAAAAAGTTATATGTATGAAAGCCACAATTTAAAATGAATTTTCTTCTCAGGGAAATATAGAGAAGAATAAAACAGGTTTATTTTTTTTTCAGTAGTAGAATTCATAACAAAATATATCACTAAGCTATAGGAAAAAATAGAAGAAATTATGAAAGAAACTTTGTAGCATTTAATAAATCACTGAGTTATTGAGTGAATATAAAGCAAAATATTTCTACAACGCAAGGCACATTCTTTGATTAGGAAGGGAGAGCAAGCAATCTTGTCATTTACTCTAGATGACATTTTAATTAATAATACAATTATTGATCTATGCATTATGAAAAGAGGGAAATATTGAGTCCATAGCACATAAAATGATTTCTGTAAAGATTTTCAGCTATAAGCAGATTCAGTTTTGAGTTTATTTCTCACACATCTTCTTTCACCCCTAGTAAGTCTTCATTATTAAAATTCCCAAGCAATTATAAGAATAAAATTCCAGCCAGATAAAATTTTCAATATAAGCAGGACTCAAATGTGTTGTCACAATATTGTCTATGAATAAGCTATGATTTGTTTTGTTTTGTTTTTTAATTTTACTTTCTACTGTAAAAAAATTCTTCAGAAGTATCTGAAATTAAATATATTGAGATAAATGATTCTAACTGAATCTAGAAACGATTATACTTTTATCATTTAGAAACTTAGAGATATTATGTGTGAACATAAAAACTTTAGAAATTAAATGGAAGAATATAAGTTAGACATGAAAGTTTTTAGGTTAAACTTTATGGACATTCCTATACATCAAACCTTTCATGTCTCCTAAAGGCCCGTGTGGTTAAACCTTGTTTGTTTTTAGCGCTATATGTTCATATGGGGAGCCGTTGGAACCTTTAGTAGGTTGGGAACAGATAGAAGTAAGTTACCATAGGAAATGTAGTCATGGTGGGACTATTGTCACCCTAAGCCATGTTTACCTGTTTGCCTCAAGCTGCATAAGAAGAGGTGCTTCTCTTGACATGGGCTCTCCTGTGATCTATACTGCTGGGAAGCAGGACATAAAGCCACAGGGTCCCATCAACCATGGACTGTAATTGAAAACCTGTAAATCAAACAAACTTGTCTTTGAGGTGGCTTTATCTCAAATATTTTGTCACAGTGATAGTAAACTTACACAAAATAATAGAACTGTGTAGTTTAGACATCGAACAATACTGACACCAAGACACATTATATATTCAAGAGTTATATAATAAGTAGGATTTACCTAGAATTGAAGAAAGAAAGGGAAGAATTCTGCCAAAGAATAAGCATGTACAAATATGTTGGTTCAGAAATAAATTAAAGAAATATTACCAAAGAAAATATTAAGTCAAACAAATGTTACAGCTAGTGTTTCTAATTGATAAAATAAAAACACAAAGAATGCTCAATCTAAATTCTTCTATGTAAAAGGATTTAGAACAAATGTATGCAGGATGTTTTTACTGCATATTACAATCATAAGGGGATCAATAATGAGACACCATGGTTTAATCCACATAGCTCTGGGGAGAAAGGAAGAGACCAGCTGGTAAACTGCACAATTTCTGCTGTGGATAAGCAAAGATTCAATAAAAGGAAGAATGTGATTAGGAAGGAATTATACTGATGAGGAGTCTATTCTACAACTCACTGGACTATGGAAAGACCAAACTGTTTTCTCTAGAGGGAAAAATATTACCATCAGGTGAATTTAAGACTAAAAATAATTGTGGCTCATTCTATTGGAAATATTCAACTCAATCCAATTTGAATATTCAATCCAACTTCAGAACTTTTATGAAGAATGAAAATACAAAGGGATTTCAATAAAACAGATGAACTCAGAGATTTATATTATATGGAGAACATTATAGCCAAGTTTCCCCCTAAAATACTTGTAGACTTGATAGTCTAGAGCTCTAGCATTTTATGTCAGCCTATTTCATATGTAGTTGACTCTACCTCATTATAGTTCAACGTGTTTGTACTTTATACTACTCATCCTCATGAGTATTTAGTAGACAATGAAAAGCCTCATTTCAAATACCATCACTATCCAATGACTTTTTTGCTAAACTGACTTTAGGTCAGTTAGAAATGTTAATTATGTTTATGATCTACAACAGTTTCTCTGTGTCATGTCTGTATCTGAACATAACCTCATCTACAGTCCATAGTAAGAAAAGACTAGTCCTTTGTCTTTTTTCTCTTCATTATGATTTGTCTACATTAGGACACATTTGTGTGTTGTTTTTTTCCTGTTTGGGGTTCGCTGGGCTTCTTTGGATGAATAACTTGCTTGTAATATTTAGGAAGACTTTGACAAAGGTACTGACAAATTGCTTAGGGCCCTGCAGCTGAACATTCATGTCATAGACTTAATAATGTCCACTCCAAATGCTAGGTGGTGAAGCCACTTGCTGCTACGAGTGAGCCCCCTCCACTTCCAAAAACTTTTTGACTTTATCCCACAATCTGTGTAACTTTATGAACATGGTTCTACTACTCACACATGTCGCAGTGATAAACATCCCTGAACTTGGACAGAATCTGGGTCACTGAAAAATCCATTAAATCAGTTACTATTAAACTCTGCTTTTAACAAAAATATAGGCATGACACTACGGTTGTCATATTGTTAAGCCAAAATAAATGTGCACAGAAACTCTTTGTGTATGATACCATAACACACAATTAAATCACTTGGATTAAAACGGAAGCCATTCAATTAAGTCAATTAGCCCTTTGTAAAACTCAGACATGGCTAGAGCTCCATCTGTAGTAATGCTACTTAACTTTTCAAATATTAGCTGAAGATTTTTTCATTAGTTAAAAAGAATTTTAGCCAGGGGCCGGTGGCTCATGTCTATAATCCTAGCTACTCAGGAGGCTGAGATCTGAGGATTATGGTTCAAAGACAGCTCGGGCAGGAAAGTCCATAAGACTCTTCTCTCCAGTAAACCTTCAGAAAACCCCAAAGTGGTGCTGTGGCTCAAGTGGTCGTGTGCTAGCATTGAGCTGAAGAGTTGAGGGAAAGTGTCCAGGCCCAGAGTTCAAGCCCCACGACCGACATACCCCTTAAACAGATCCTCACATCTTCTGTACTATGTATGGCTTCCAAGATATCAGTTTCTCTCACATGTCAATCTCTGTACTTATCTTACAATTGAAAGTGGTCAGGTGGGCAGTATTTGTTGTGTTGGTTGTCTTATCCTGAGCCAGAGAGGAAAATGAGACATCTCCTCAGAATTCTTCAGTGTTTTCCAATGTCTTGCCCTAAATCAGCAATCTGATTTTTGATGTGGCTTAGACAGTATTTTCAACATATACCATAAATGCCTCATTTCCTCATGAGCTAAAAATGTAATAAGATACAGCAAAATACAGTTCTTTCTTTAGTAATGTGTTGGGTGAAGTAAGGTTGGAGTTTTCTCATTCAACCATGTATACTTAGCATTATGAAAGCCACTTTTGACATAAAATGAAGGCATGATGAATGAGACAATGGATAAGCAAAATAGAAAAGCACATTTTCCCACACAAAAACTTTAGTATGTTAGTCTCACTGAAATTGTACTAAATACTAAGGAATTGAATGGTGAATCAGTGGGCTGGATTTAATATTTTTTATTCACCATTATTATGATTATTTATTTGTGGAGTGGTGACAGGTATTTGGCTTGAATAAAGCTGTTTGAGATGACAGACATTTCATCCTAATACATTCCAATTGGCTATGCAGAAATTCGGGGAGTAACACATGGTTTGGTTATATGGTTTGTTTATACAGAGTTTCCTTCTTCAAAGATGTGACAAACTCCTGATAACTTTGTGCTATATATGTAGTTTTTTGATGCCATTAGAAGAGACTTCCAAGGATGAACGAGCAACCTTTAGCAGAAATTCTGTATTATAATGACAAGAAACAGTTTGTCACTATAATATGTTACAGAAAGCAATTCACTATTGAAAATGCCTAACTGACACACATTGTTTTTATGTTATTGGACAGCAACATGAAAATCTCAACAAGTATATAAATTCACTTTAAGTAGAAATCCTAATATAGAAAAAAAGGAAAAATTATTTTATAACAGAAACAAAAATATAGAAACTACCAATGTTATCCTGCTAATCCTACCTTGAATTATATTCTTTAAAAGACACAGTGAACCTACTGTATCACCTACAATTTTTCATCATATATATCATTTGTTGAAAAAAGTAAGATAAACCTTTTCAATTATCTTTATATATCAAACTGTAAAACAACATTTTGAAAAATTGATGTTATAATTCCAATGGAAGTGGAAAGAATCTTGCAAAGTTACACCTATAAATTTGTATCTAATCACTAGTAATAAATTATATGCATAGTTGAAAAATCATTTCTAGGTTTAATATAAAATAAATATTGATATTTCAAAATCATTGCATAAACAGGAAATAAAAACCTACAATGCTTACTAATCCTATAGTACTAAAATTGTGCTTTGAAAGATTTTATCATCAAACTTTGCAAGTTTTGGAAGAAAGGAATGCATTTTTTCATAGATTACACACAAGATTACCTATCTTTTAAGCTACAGAGTCAAAGAAAATCCTTGGACAAAATATTCCTTTCAGTCTAGTATATTTCTCCTTGGCAAGCTTTTGCAACTTGTCAGCCTTACTAAGTATGATGGTTTCCAAAGTTCCTGTTGCCAACAAGACAAAAGGAAATACCCACTGCAAATACCCAGTGCAATAAAAGAGTTTATAGTGTTTAAAAACTGATTTTCCAGGAGCTGAAAAACTTGATCACCTCACCAGACAAACATAAAACACTTTATGGTTAGAAGTAAGGATACCTCATTTTTTTCCATCATACCTATTGCATAATGTTGGTTTGAAGATATTTCATATATAAAGAAAAATTGTTAAGCCTCTATGGTGAACCACATGACTTTGTTTCTTCTGTGAAAGAAAGCACTCTCAAGTGAAAGACAGGGAAAGCAGATGACTAAAAATAAATGTGTATGAACATTTCCTTGAGAAAGTCAAGCTTGTATAATTGCAAATTATTCCTGTGTGAGGTCTCACAGTTAAAATATCATCATTGTTATTGTGTTTTACTGTTGTTCTTTCCTCCAGGGTGCTTTTAAGGTAACCCACTTCAGGTGTGTCTTTAGAACCTCTGCATTTTTAAAGTCCACTAATTTATATATATATATATATATATATATATATTTATATATATATATATATGATAAATTGACCATCCAGAAAAAATAAAAGTACTCTTTTAACTAAATTCAATAGTTACATCCAATTGAAAGAAAGACCTGCCAGGAAGAAAAGCCCTTAATCTATTTCCCAGCCAAAGGAAAACATCACCAGAAAAACTATTCCCAGACCAGAGGGAATAATGTTCTTCATTCACAAAGTGAAGGAAGCCAAGGACAACCAGAACATTTACTGAATCCAAGGAATAGCTGTGATTGAAAAATAGTCAATCTTTTGAACTAAGTAGAACTTTAAATTTACTTTGTACACAGTCACAAAATACTAAAATCCAGACAAACATGCATATATTTGCTGCCTCTTTGTGTACTTCCAAATTTCCTCTTCATTTTAAAACAGGTTACAATTTACACATCAAACACACTTCATTATATTCATAAAATTTAACTGTTTGGGTAACTCTTCAATTATATCATATGTGTATTTTTAATAATACACAGCTATCTATGTATATGATCTATCCTACACACACACACACACACACACACACACACACACATACACACACACACACACACACACACACACACACACACACACTACTGATTAGCTGTCTATGGAAGGGCCATTTTCCATATGTGTGAAGTTTCACACTATCCATCTATAGATTAGGGTGAAATAGAGGAGATGAAAGCATAAAAGGAATATTAGGATTCATTAAAAGCTTAAAATTCCAATCAAGACACTTGGCCCTCTTTCAAAGGCCATATGCTGCCTGATAGTATTTTTGTTTAACTTGCTTTTTTTTGGTGGTTGTGTTTATTTTTTAGTTGTGGGATTCCTTTACCAGATTTACACTTTATTAACATCACAAATAACTGTGTGCAAAATAAAGTTCGAAGTCATGGACAATAATGAATGATCTCATAGCAATAAAGAAGTTAAAGGAATGAAATTCTGAGATCAAAAAGTAGAGAAAATAGGTTACTGAAAAGTACTTTAAAAATGAATGAAAGAATGCTGTGGCTTCTTGGCAGAGGAAAATGTTAAAACAAAGGGTGTAACAAGGTTTAAACATGAGGATTGAGAAGAGGCTTTACCCTAATAGCATGGGAATGAAAAAAATGTAGAGAAAATAAAATATTCTGTTTAGGAAACTTGAGGCAATAAAATCTATGATAGCTTTTTACTGGAAACCAATGTAACTAAATTTGCTGATGTTGTGATTACTTTCCCCTTCAAACTTCCAGGGTCTGCCTCATGACACTGGAAACTTATCATGAAGCAGCTAAACTGGGAAAACACAAGGTTTAAAATCACAGGAATTCAGGAAAAGATATAATATAAAGGTTAATAGTCTCTCCCCAAAACAAAATCTTCTTTATCTGTATATTTTTAGCAAATTGCTTCTCTAGCTGCCTAATGTTAAAAATATATTTTCTTTAATAATCTATGTACACCAGAATTTTATTAATTGATTGTATTAATTTTATTTCATAAATAGATGTTGAATAACTTTCTCTCCAGTTCTGCCAATTTTCACTATTCCTTACCTGGACAATCACACAGAGGTTAAATTTTCTTGACTCTAAATCCCTTACTTCCCTTCTCTGTCTTCATATTTCTGCCAAAGTAATCTCCAGAAATCAAATCTGATCATGCTATTTCTTGATTATATTTCTTCCATATTCTTTCATCATCACCACAGATGTTTTATTATGAGGTTGTAGACTTTGCCCTTTCAAATACTGCTTAGAATATTCAAAAGCAACAGCTGAAGGAAAGAATATAACCATGTAGAGAAGAGAACACAGACACAAACATGTATAGATAGATAGATAGGATAGATAGATAGATAGATAGATAGATAGATAGATAGATAGATAGATAGATAGATAGATAGACAGACAGATAGATAGATAGACTTTATATACACATATTTATATATGCAATGATAGATCAAGTATGTAACATGGAAAATGTTGCTATTGTTACATATGGACTCTAAGCCATAGATGAATATAGATGATGTGTGTTTGTTGGATCTAATTAAGCACATGCACTGAATATTGTATTTTATTATGAGTGAGGGAGAGGATCCACTGACAGGCAACACTAGTCTTCAGTGAAGTCCTTTTCTTCTAGAATGAGAGCATTGCTCACTGCAAGACAGATAAGAAATCTCTGATGTGATCCCCTTTTCCTGCCAGCCAACTCACAGACTTATAATTAATTTATGACACAGATATTTCTGACTACATTCTGCTACTTTAATCAAAGTTTCAAGTTAGGAAAAAAAACACAAACAAAAACAGCACCAGTGACATTCTTAAGCCATTTAAGAAATCTCTAACAACATTTCTTCATACAAAGAATATGCTCACCTACCTAGAAAAAACAAAAACTATGGCAGAAGGTTCTGTCAATCATCTTATATATAACACAGACACAAAGCACTTGCTGTAGTCCCAGAGCTAAACAGACTGTGTGAAATGAGTCAACGAATAAATTAATGAGTGCAATAAGTTCATTATGTATGTTGCAATATACACAAACTGCATCCTACTGCAACTACACTTTTTTCCTACTTCCTCCCAAATAAAGTTATATGGAATTAACAAAATACAACAATAAGTTATTTGTAGTTAATGATAAGTTTTTCATTGGGTATCAACAAATGATACAAAATAGTTTCTACTACTGTAAAAGAAAATGCATTAAGTAAAAAAGATACTAAAGTAAACTATGATAGTTTGACTGAGTATGGAGAAGTTGGGGAACACAAAAGGAGAGTCTAAAGCAGTGCCTGGGAAATGTTGGTTTTCTATTTGTTTCTTTGTGTGCCCACTAGTTTTAAATTACAGACTTAAAATTGACAACTTTGAAATTAATCACAAACTTTCAGCTAGGGAAGCTCAGAGTAATTTGGCCAATGGGAAAACTCCAGAATAGAAATTTTAAAATAATAGTCTACAATGAAACTATATTTGGTGAATATTTTTCCTGAATTAAATTTTATGTAAAACATGCTTCTTTTGAATATTAAACTCTTTATATACCTCATATTTTATCAGTTTATGAAAATTATATCACCTCTTCATCATAAGATAATGGTACTGAGACACTGGACCACCTCCCATGATAAAGGAGAAGTTCCAGAAAGCCATTCTACAAACACTCATCATCAAGTGTTTTGTAGCATTATTAAGGAAGACCTAGAATGACAGGTGCTCCTATTAAGGAAAAAAAAAAAAACAGAGCAAATCAGAGATACATGCCACATTCTCTCACAAATTGTCCAAAGTATAGACTTCATTAATTTTGCATAGAAATTTTAAACAACACTAAAACAGAAAATTCACATTATCACATGACGTTTTACCATTTTTGACAGCTAATATTTTGTACATGGAACACTTTTTGGACCAATGATTTATCATTCCAATCCCAACTTTTAATTATGTTATTTCAGATTTGCTAGAACCATAAAACACTGAAATATGATTTCCTAGATAAAGTAACAAAGCAAGGATTCAACACCCACTTCCCCCCCACCACACACATTTCATTAGTTCCCCACACATACTATTACATACATAACTGTTACAACAGTAGAATAACGGCCCCAGGTTGTCTATGGTATTAAGTGGTAGACCATGTTGAAAAAGAAAGTAAGGGCTAATGGACTAGACAATCCCATAGGCACTCATTAATACCCAGAAATACTTTCCAAATCTTATTTGTTACGTTTAATTTTATCACTCTACCTTCTTACCCCCTTAAAGGAAACACATCAGATCAAATATATTAACAGTGAAAAAAACATGTTAGCCTATTTTCCATTAAAATTATACAAACACTTAAGTTCCAGACCATGGATTTGAATTATCCTGTATGACATTTTTCAAGACATTAGTAACTAATAATATTCACCACATAAACAAGTTTTCATATCTTAGTGGAATGTTTGTTGTGTCTTATATGATGCTTTATCTTAAACTACCAGTTTTTAAAGTAAATTTTACAGCAGACACTATTACACATTTCAATCCATATTTAACAATACTGTACAATTGTTTTAACTTTACTTTTATGAAAAGTTTGGTTTTCTTAACTTTTTCTTCCACATTCATTCTCATCTACAGGACATTATTTACCATACCTATTGATTTACAAAATATCTCTCCACTGGCAAATTCATGCTTATGAAATCCCTAGAGACAACTAGAGAAGACAAAAGTCTCTAACAAAGAATACTTTATTAATTTTCCTCATAATTTCAAAATGGAAGAAGGAACCAGTTGTAATCATCCAGCAATTATGTATTAGGGAAAAATCAGATATATTCAACCCTCTAGAGATATTGATCTGAATCTCAAAATAGATTCAAGGAGATGGAAACACACCATGACCTTTACCAGAAAGCATACATTTTTAAATTGTCTCTCCATTACCCATTCCTTTCCTGCAAGTTAGTCTATTTTTGCAGCTGCTAGGATTACAGCCATCACATGGTTTAACATTAGTTTCCAGCTGATAATTTATCATTTCCAAAACTTTGCACTTAATTTGACTAAACTCTAAATCTATTACATGTTAAATAATTCTCATAGGACGTTAACCATGTTATATTACTGAAAAGTACATAAATAAACTGCCAAACTTACCATCATTAAAAGAGAGAGAAACAGAGAAGGGGCCTGCTTCAGTAGATATTGTGTTTGGAAGAAGGATTTGTGTGAAATATTAGAATATATTAGCCATTTGTACTGATTTTCAAGAAGTTTGGGAACGTAAAGCAAATTTCTTCCAACAGAAAGCCTCAAAGACCTTTTAAAAATTAAATTAATTTTCTTGCATTGTTTCATCTATGCAAGATGCTGGCATATCATGTATATGAAAACAATTTCTCACATTTATGTGATGATTAAGACCATCTAAATCTACCATTATTCTATTTTTGTTCTTCCACTGAGGGTGAAATACCAAAATCACTGACTGCATAATCTCTAATATGCCAGATCAAAGCTGGAACATACAAAATCACTGTGTTCTAAAGACAAAAACTAAATTGTTACTTCTTAAAATATAGAAATTAGTTTGACTGTGTATCCATAGAAATGATGTAATGTAAATCATACCTATGGATATGAAGGAAATAAAAAATATTTTCCAGCAGTGTTTTCCATCTAGATGAAATCTCTTGTAAAATAGCAGATTTTCAAATATCTGTTTTGTTTTTATATAGATCATTCTGATTCTTTTAACACTAACCCAGTTCTTATAAGCTATTTGTAATGTAAGTGGAAAAGCTAGTTAGATAACTACATTCATAGATTTCATTGATATGATCTGGAAAGTATCAGTTGAATAACTGTCTACCTAATATAAGCATATTAGCACACTAATACTAGGCGGGTAAATCTAATTCAAAACCCTTAAAAGATTCACATTAATTTCATTTGATAATCTGGTTAGTTCACCATAATCTCAAAATAATAAAATGTGTCATATTAATGTCTATTTTACATGATATTCTTTTATTTATTTATGTTTATTATACTTAGTCATATAGTTTAAAGAGTTATGATTATTGTAATGATATCCTTTTCTATTCAAATATTTTACAAAATAATCAGGTGATATGCAACTCTCCATATATCTATAGCCTAGATAAGTTACATCTTATTGTCTTATATTTTCACAATATTCCATTCTGTTAATCATTGATTCAAAATTATTCCTACTCAATTTCATTTACATAATACTTTCATAAGCATATAATTTTAGTTGTCTAATTACATGTTTTACAAAATAATCTTTCCTTATATTGAGAGTTGCAGGTCATTTTACTGATACATCCTGCATTATTCACTCCACTGAAAACAGAGTTCAGAAGTATTAGGCTTTTCCAGGTTTTTGCTCTATAATGTAAAGATACAAAACAGATACTGAGGATTTGTTGTTGTTGTTAAAAGTTATCTTCTGTATACTCAGTTCCAAATGTCAACATCTATCCATTCTCAGTTGATTCAAGTAGATCCGAAATATCTTTGAAAGTGATTTTATATTACAATATTTGTTGTACTCCAGGATTCCTTATACAGTACTGCAGAGGTAGGGCTCATCCAAATATGAAGAAAGTGGTGAAGCTTGACTTAGGAAAAGCACTATGCTTTGTTTTCATGTATTAATTATATAGTTATATAAATTTGAAATAACAGATAAAAATTTAACAAAACAAATACACTGATATAAATGAAAAATAAGTTTATTGCAGTTTAAAATTTTATAAAAATTACAAATGCTTTATAATGCTGCACATAAAATGCACAATGCCCAGGAAAATTAATTATAATAGCTAGGACTAGTTAGGATTACACATTAACTTTAACAGTAATAACTTTCATTAGAAAAATATAGATGATACATAGATAGATAGATAGATAGATAGATAAGTAGATAGATGATAGATATGTGTATGATGTACAAGCATAGTTCTAATCAAACATAGCATTTAAAGAAACACCAATATTAGAATGATTTCTCAATCAAACATTTATTATGAAATGATGCTATTTATTCAAGTTTCTTTTGATCTCAAAGATATAAAAAGGTATGAAATTACTAACAGAAATTTTTCAAAGATCTCTTAGCTCTATGTTTTAGTTTATTTTGAGACACTCCTAAGAAAACATGATATAAGAGGTGAAGAAGACATTAACAAACTGTTCTTCTTAAAACAGGCTATATGAAATTAACAGCAGGTGCTTTGGCAGATGTTCTAAAAAACCCCTGGAGATCCAGCAGGAGACAGCCATTTTAGAAAGAAACCAACTTGTCTCATTAATGAATTCTGCCTAGGGAGTTAATAAATTGTCACTCCACGGGTTTTCTCTTGTTCACTGTGCAGTTATTTTCTTATCTGTATTATATTTTGTTTTCAGGATAACATGGAGAAGATAGAGGATCTCCTTTCTCAACAGTAGTTGTTGTAGTGAAGAGAAAAGTTGTCTTCAATTCTGAACATCAAATACTCCCTCAGCAAGGCTTGCTTGTTACCAAATGAATGTTTGCAAATTATCTTCCTAACACAAGAAAATTACTACATATCCAATCCCTGTTCCTAGTCTAAGACCACAGACTCACTTCCTTTATCATGGGGTTGTTGTGAGAATAGTCAACTTCATAATGCTCATTACATAGTAAAAACTTATTTACTAGATGTTACTGATAAACTGTGCTATCATTAAACTTTATGAGGAATTATGCAATGAGATAATTAATGTGTTGAAATGCATGATTGTCTTTCTTGTGAAAGATTTGGTATAAATTTCAGTGTTCTAAATGGAGAACCTTAATTACATTTTCCAAAGATTTTTTTTCAGCTGCTAGTGGCATTGTCAACTTATTGGAAAAAAGAAATCTATCATTCATTATTATTAAGAAGTTATTATTAGTGAAGATAAAAAGCATTTTTAAATATTGCCTATTAGGATGCTGTTCACTGCCATGAATTGTGGATTCCCTCTAGAGACTATGTAGAAACACACTGTGTTACAACCTTTATTGTGTATGTAGCAGTCATGGGCTTGAACTCATGGCCCCTGTTAACTAGTAACCTCTAGTAAATAAGTTTTCAACTCAAGACTGGAGCTCTACTACTGGAGCCACACCTCCACCTCCAGCATTGACTGGTTAATTGGAGATCAGTGTCTGAGTAGTCTGGGTTTGAATCACAATCCTAAAATCTCAGCCTCCAGGTGTAAGCCACAGCACCCAGAAATTTTTCTGGTTAAAATTACATGTCATTGTGTCAATAAGGGCTTTAACATTCAGCATTAGGTTTATTTATTAACTTTTAAGAAAGTTGTGTTTTAATAGACAGAACAAAATTGTGACAAGCACTCTATAGAGAATGGTTTATTAAATTTCTCTTTCTTTTTAAAACTATTTTTAACTTTTAGTTGTTATTGTAAAGATGATGTACAGGAGGCTTACAATGACAGTAGTCAGGTAATAAGTCCATTTGTTTTGGACAGTGTCATCCTTTCCCTTATTTTTCCCAGTTTTCCCCTCTAGTTCCCACCCACAAGTTTTATAGTTTATTTACAGCATAGTGTCTAGTGAGTTTCACTGCTGCTACTACTTTTATATGTGAATTTTCTCTATTAAAGTATAAGGAAAAAGATATGTTTCTCTCTCTTTTTGAAAGTTTAGCAGGGATTATGTTAGTATGATAGTGTCATAGCAGAGAAAAATGAAGAAGAGAAGCACTTCTTGCTCCCCATGCAAGGAACAGGAGAAAAGCCTCCAAAAATATCATACTAATGATTGTCAAAAGCCATTTCTAGAATTCCATGTGTATTTATACCACATTTTCTTGATCCATTCATCTACTGAGGGGCATCTGGGTTGGTTCCATATCTAAGGTATGGTAAATAATGCTGCAATAAACATAGTTGTGCTGGTAGCTTTAGTATGATCTTGTTTTTGATCATTTGGGTAAATGCCCAAAAGTGGGATTGCTGGGTCATAGGGGAGCTATATGTGGAGTCTTTTGAGGAACCTCCATACTGCTTTTCAAAGTGGTTGAACAGGGCTGGGAAGGTGGCTCAGTGGTAGAGTGCTTGTCTTGCATGCATGAAGCCCTGGGTTCGATTCCTCAGCACCACATAAGCAGAAAAAGCCAGAAGTGGCTCTGTGGCCCAAGTGGTAGAGCGCTAGCCTTGAGCTGAAGAGTTGAGGGACAGCGCCCAGGCCCAGAGTTCAGGCCCCACAACTGGCAAAAGAAAAAAGAAAAAAAAGAAAAAACAAAGTAGTTGAACAAGTTTACACTCCCCCCAGCAACGCAGTAAGGTTCCCTTCTGTCCACATCCCCTCCAGCATCTGTTGTTATTAGAGGTCTGGATTATAGCCATTCTAACTGTGGTGAGGTGGAATTCTATGCCCCCATCAGAAAGAATGACATTGCCCCACTTGTTAGGAAATGGAAAGACTTGTAAAAAATTGTATTAAGTGAAGTAAGCCAGACTCAAAAAACATAGGTCCAATGGTTCCCTTAGCTACAATAACTAGTATATGTCTAGGACAAGCAGAAACCGTCAGATAAATTGATGTTAGGCGAAATGAACCCCAAGATAAGGACTCAAATGGTTTTTTTTTTCTTGCTATTGTTTCTAACATATTTATACGATATTTCTTTGTTGCTTTGTATGTCCCTCCCCCATGGTATAACCCCTATTTTCACTGTATTTGATGTTGGTATAATTTGTGGAGGAGAAAGGAAAAAAAATTGTTTAAATAGGGATACAGGTGGACCCATTGCAACAATGAGATGTACAAGTCGATATGCTGAAAAACGAACATTACAACTTTGGCTGGGGGGGGGGGTAGAGGGGATATGGGAAGGGATGGGAAGGAAAAACAAAGGAAGAGGCAACAATGCTTGATAAGAAATGTACTCATTTGCTTGCTCATGTAATTGTATACCCCTATGTATGGTATTTTCACTCTCTCTCTCTCTCTCTCTATATATATATATATATATATATATGTATATATATGTATATATATATATATATATATATATATATATTTAAGCCATTTCTATAGCAGTTTTTGTTTCCATATATTGTTTAGGTGATATTAGTGTGAAACATGAAACTAAATATTTGAAACTATTACAGAACTTAAAGAATGCCTTTTACTTTGTTGAATATCAGAAATGCAGAATTATATTTTGTATGTTTTATTATTGCTTTTCTAGCATGTCATGGCTTTTTTTCTTTCTTCAAAGGATTTAGTCTAGATGGACTGACAATTATGGAAATAAACTGGTCTTTTACTTTTTTATTACTATAAACAAAAGAACCCTATTCTATGTGAATGCTTTCAATTTGGTCCAATACAGACAAGGTAATTTCTGTTTCTTTCTGTCCTCTTACTCTACTTGTGATTAAAATAATTTTAACATCTTAAATGCCTCAGAAGGATAATTGAAGGCATGTGTTCTCTATCTTCAAGTAGCTTGGGCACAAAATGAAATCAAGAACCAGGAGCCTCACAAGACCTTGACTGCTTTCCAGATTCACAGCTTCAGGATTACTCCAAGGCAACAAAACAAACATATTCTCCCTGTTGCTAGGAGCTTCCCTTCAAGGCCCCAGCTTGGACTGTTGAGTTCATGCTTACAAAGTGTTTAAAGTGAAAAGACAACAAAGACAGGTGGCACGGAGACAGTTGCAGAAACAACACAGTCAGCTCCTCAAAAGTCAGGCATTTTCCCTTTTAATGTTTGTTTTCTTCTTTTCCTCTCTCTTAAAGGTTGATATTGATACAATGTATTTCCTCTCTCCCTAGACAGCTATTCTTTCATAACACTAACTTGGCACAAGCATAAAGAATACACTTAATCAGATGGTTAGATCACTTCAGTACAGCAGATTCATCCACTGTTTACCAAAGAAGCTATCTAAGTCTATAACTCAGAATTTACAGCTAGGTACTGAGCTAATAAAGGTGCCTTACTAAAACTGCAAAATGTGAGCAATCAAAAGGTAAAAAAAAAATCTTCAAGAGTAAGATGGTGAGTGTGTGGCAGATGGTTACAGTCAGAAAGCACATGCAAGTGAAACACTTACAGAAAGAAATGTAATAAACCTTAGCTTCGCCATTTCCCATCCCCTTAAAGTTATGCACCAAAAAATACACAGCATAGACAATCTTCCACATTACATGCACACATCTTTGTTTTATTTTGTGCTGTTGGTTTTTATTTAAGTTTTATTGTAAAGATGATGTACAGAGGGGCTACATTTACATAAGTACAGTAACAAGGGCCTTTCTTTTTGAACAGTGTCACCTCTCCCTCATTTTCTCCCACTTTTCACCTCACTTCTCTTCCCCAAGTTGTAAGGTTCATTTCCAACACAGTGTCTAGTGAGTATCACTGTTGAATTGGTTCACCCTTTACATGCACCCTTTGCAAGCTATGTCTTCTTTTTCATCCACGCTTTACTATATATACAACGTTCTTGAAACAGTATTATAACTACTAAACAATGTCATGTCCTTAGACACTGGGAGCATTCCTCATTCACGTCTGTGTTCCTTGTGGGTAAGCTGTGCTCTTGCTTGTTGGCCTCTGGATTCTGAAACCAAGGCATAAACAGCGGCTTTGCTTTAGTATATTATGGGCTCCATGTCTGACAATTAAAAAATGATTTACAAAAGACAGTAATTATAAAATTATTCCTTTAATTTTCATCTAGCCCTTCAGTGCCAAATTAAGGCAGTATCATTGAGTTAAGAGGTATCAGAAAAGGGTCAGAAACACAGAAATTGGATATATGTGGATGATACTGCAGCCTTTCATATCACCCTTCCTTTAGGATGTAAGGTTCTGCCATAACATTTCAGGCCTGCTTCTGTCATAATCTAGATTCTCTAAGAAGCAGAAATATGTTTGTTTTGTTCTTTCTCAGTAGTAAGGAAATGAGTCTGATCAGTACTGCCTATTGAAGTAATAGACATAGCCAACATTCAAAACATTTACTTATGGAAAAAGCATGGAAGGAATTTCTTTCCTTCAGTTGCAATAAATATAGTTCAAATTTTATTGATTGATACAAGTATTATATACATATAATAAACACTACTCTAGAGCAGTGTTCAGTCCTTGGTTATGAAATATAGTTTGTTTTGATTTGTATGTCTGACACATTTTTTAAGAAGAGATTAAAAATGGGGAGGGAGTAGAGTACACCTTCAAATAATTACATTGTTTTCTTTAATATCCTGAAGTTAGGACAAGGGTCCATGTGCCCAAGAAATGTATTTCAGCTCTTAATGCATTCCAGATTTCAGCTTCAGGTAAGTACACTTGGAACTGTGGAACACACAGCAGCAACCAACATGGGTAGGTATGCTATTGTACCTAGCATTGTTTGAAGTTTGCTGTTTTGGGCTCAGTACTTTATTTAGTTCTAATGCACTACCTTAAAACACACACACACACACACACACACACACACACACACACACACACACACACACACACACACACACACACACACACACACACGGCTTTTATCCACAGAGAAGGCTCTTAGACAACCTGAAGTTCGGCTGAAGTGCATTGCAGGAGCCAAAGAAAAGGTAAAGAAATAGGGCACTCTGAGCTTACCAGCCAAGTTAAATAACAATATAATTCTTTTAAAAGACTTAAGTCAAGCCCTGCAAATAAAAGTACCAGGAAAAAGTACTCTCGGGAGAGGGCCAGAGGGACATCGGTAGAAGATAGAAGGGGGGAAGGAAGGAGTATGCAGGCAAGAATGCATTGTATAGACCACTGGATTGGGAAATATAAGGGAAAGGGTGGTTTTAAGGTGGGGGTGGAGATGTTGACGAGTTGACACAGATCATGATGCATTGTACACATAAACTGTTTGCTTGAGTGCAAAATATAAAGTATGTTACCTAAGAATTAAAAAAAGCGAAGAAAATGGTGGGCAGGGAGAGCTGGAAGAGACTGTTGAAAGGGGCTCCATGGATCAAATGTGCTGTATTCATAAACCACTCTGGTGAAGGGCAACTCCTTGTACAATTTCTAAAAGATAACAAAAAACATTAAAAAAGAATAGTCTGCAAAATAAGTAAGGAAAAGAATAATTTTAACTCAGCAAAGGGATTGTGAGCCCCAAAGAATATCAAAATTAGAAAAATCTCTTCTCATGCTAATTTGAATCTAGAAAATGAACATAGTTTGGTTTTGGATAAATGAAAAGAAATGTGCCTGAAATTAATTTTTCCCAAACCTTAACACATCATTTTGAATGGAAGAAAGAACAGTTGCATACTAAACAGATGAAGTGGTACCTTCTCTAGACACACATACACACACACACGTGATTTATTCTTCCTTCCTCTTGTTTTTTTCTTCTTCTTACTCCTTGACAGATGGTTCAGTCTATACAAAACCATGTCATATGATAAAATTTATCACAAAACGAAAGACCTTCACTGTAGTCATATTTTAATATCTATTTTGCTAAAGGCTATGGAAAACTAATATTGCTAAATGCAAAGCTTAACTCAAGGAAGTGATCCTTACAAGCTGACAACAGAAGGAAACTCTGTGCCCAGCTTGGGTCTAGTCTTTAAAATACATAAAGGCTCCAAGTAATATGTATTTTGAGTAACTGCAATTGTATTGCTTCAGGCAAAGCACTTACAGAAGTCAGACCAACTAACTGGCAGAAGGTACGGAACAATTAACTTTTGTTTTAAATTAGAACTACTTTCTTTTCATTTCAATAGATCATAAGATATAAAAGGAAGACGTTAAAAAATAGCTGAAGGGTGTATAGCAGGAAGGAACCCACTGTTTCACATTTACTAGTAATTAAGGCAGCTGTGTGAATAATGAAACATGTGCAAGTCACTTTTTCCTACTACCAAATATTAAGGAAATTTTGTGTTTGTACAAAGCCTTAAATCCATACAATGGAAGTTAAATATTTTTAATTAAAGGAAAATATTGTAATTTCCTGCTTATACAATCAGAGTTTTAAAAGCAGTAATGTGGCCCAAGGTCAACTAAGCCAGAAAATATTATCTTAATTGTAGTTTTATTCTATAGGAATATATTCAAACTTATATCTACTACAGTTATATATTCAAGGTATAAATAGGATTATGGTATGAATCGTATAACTCCTACACTGTGATCACTATACTTGGCCTGATTATTCACATATCAAAAATAAAATCTCCACTATTTAATATTTTGAACACATACACAAAATTGGACTTAGTTTGCATAATAGCCCATATTATAGCTTATTACTGAAAATTTTAATTATTTTTAGTGTTTTACTATTTAAACAATATCACATTTAGAACATCATAATTCATAAATCTATGGTTTTGATTTGGAATAGATTTTAATGCCTGAACCTAAAACACTGTATAGTATATATGTCTACCTAAATATGTATATGTATACACCCATACATAGACATAGATACATGTGCAAATACCTATATATACAGATATATACATGTAGATATATTCCTAGACCTACACATATATATTTAAATACACAGATTTTATATCTGTAGCTAAATGTGTGCACAAATAAATGTGTATACAAATATAAATAAATGTATGAAAATATTTTATATAAACATATGTAAACACATATCCATATATGTTTATATATTCAAAATAACAGTGGTAATTGTTAAAAAGGAAAAAATATATATTATGCAAAGAATCTACAACAGGAAAGGAAAGTTGAATTAACAGAAAAGGTGAACATTTTTCTGTTTATTAATGCTGATATGAACTAGTGGCCAGGACTGGAGAACATTATGGAAGAGGTTGGTCAACAAGATTAGACATTGGAACTTGTGAAACAGAACAGATTCTTACTTTCTCACACTGGCGGGAACATTGGGGCTCTGTCTCCTTTGATGATTGTGTTTCAAAGACAAGCTCCTCAATTCTTGGTCTGGATCACAAAACGAGCAGGACACTGTGAGATTTACCACTCAAAGAAGCAGAGGTAAAATGTATGATTGTAATTTTCTGATATTAGTGTATGTACTGTACAAAGCACTATTACAATTGTAAGTTATCTAAAGGAAATATACTATGACAATGGAGATCTGGTTAAGTCCTTACAATAAAAAAAAATCTGTCTAAAGTTTAATCAAACCTAAGGGAACTTTAAGGCCATCTTTAGTAGATAGACATATGCATATGTATTTTGCATAAATCCTAATTGTCCTTATGCATTTTATAGTTACATGTCTATTATCATCATCACAGCCTGATTTACTTATTTATTGAATTTCTAACTTTAAGAGTTTTTGTACCACAATTTGTATTATAAATTGTGATGTACGTATATTTCCATAAAAAGCTTATTTGTGATTAATTATACATGATCAGTCTATTATTGCATTTTTATTAAGTGCAATATTTCTGTATTAAAGAAAGAATTTAAATAATTTACAATATGCAATATGTCTGACTTTAAAACAATACATAGATTGTATAGACTCTTTAATATAATCTTTTCTAAAGAAATACATTGTGGAAGCCAGATATAATGTCCATTTCTGTAGCTAAGAAATGTTTTATAAACTTTTATAACAAATCAAAGTCTGTGGTCTTTACAGCTGTATATACAGATTTTTTTGTACAAAAAAGATTAACCATAGGAAAATGGAAGAGCATTACATGACACTTAATTATAATTGAATTGTTTAAAGAAATTAAATTTTTGGACCAGCATTAAGGAATTTGCAGTTTCCTATACTATGGTTATAGTTCTCATCAGAGAAAATGGAATTGTCAAGTAGGTTGTGTAAGTTATTACAGATTCACACATCTAGATTGTATCGCTGCCAGTGTTTCCGCCATTGTCAAGTTAAGTGACTTCAGACAGGCTAATTAATCTTTCCTCTTTGCCTTGGCCCTTTTATCCATTAAATGTGCCTATGGGGCATTTTTTCAGACTAGTAGATAATGTGGTGCCATCAAAGCATTAAATATGAAGCCAGAAGAAAAATACAAGGCCAACACTGGTGTCCAAGAGCCCTGCTTTTGAGGCCCTTTTATTTCTAACACCTGCACTTTATATCAAGTTGCCAGGTACCGTTGTGTCTACGAATGGCTGGAAATGATAATGTTAACTCTACTTCTCAGCATTTGAAAAACATGATGTGAACAAAATAACTTTTAATTATAGCTGTAATTCAACTTTTAATAGGCAGGCTGAAACAAGTAGTTTTTAATGTGGGGTATGAAGTAATATAGGAAATATCACACAAAAAGTGTGAAAACACAAATTAGGAAGAGCATTTCACAAGATGGATGGATAAAATTTTCTCTTCCCCCCTCCCAATAAAAAGGAAAAAGCAATGTATAGGGGAATGAAATGTAGACATGTACTCCAGATGTCATTTCCACCAGATTTCACATCATCATATTGAGACAACTTCATACACAGACAAAGCTGTGGGGAAGATATGTCATGATTGATGGCATAGCATTGGCCCCATATGTCTACTGAGAATGTGAAATGTGGCTTGCCTATAAAGGAATGTAATATAATATAATATTGCAAATTTTCCTGAAATAAATTTTTCATGAAATGAAAAAAGTGTTGAAAAGATATTCATTTCTGTTTATTGATAACATTGGAATATTTTGAACATATTAGATTAAAATTCATTACTAAACATAAATTTATGTTTCTTTTATATTTTGATTTTATTTTTGAGCCATGGTTTTGCTACGTACCTCAGGTTAGCCGTAACTTTAGATATTCCTCCCTCTGCTGCCCAAATACTGTTATATTCTCCAAAATTTTAGCCAAAGTATACAATACAGTGGATATCCTTGTTTGTTTTTATTTATAAGGCATTTTTATGTACTCTAGAGATTGAACTCAGAGCAACATATGCTGATCATGTTTGCACTGTTTGTATAGTGAACTGGCCATCAAGTAATTATATTAAATAGAGATTTGAAATCTAATGACATAAATGTCTTAGTTTTGATAATAATGACCAAACTTTCAGGAAATTTATCAAAGATCAGCATCTCATTTTCTCGCTCTTCACACACAGAAGGAAAGAATATGTAAATATTGGAGTTACCCAAGTTACACCTAAATAAAATAACCTGAAGTTAAACAATAAGCTCAATATCATATAATTGAAAATCAGCAGAGCTAATAAATTTTAGTCTATATCACAGTAGAACTAATATAAGTATGCAATCCACAACATTTAAGATACTATCTCTATTATGTATTGTTAATATTAGTATAAATTAGATTACATAAAGTGGAATTAGTTACAGATTTATAAATTTCCAGAGTAATAAAATCTGCCTTAAACATTTACCTTTTCAGCTTTCAATAACTTAGAAATAAATCATCTATGTTTTTCAAAAATATCTCTATCAATGCCCTGGGGTTTTCCACTTTGTTTATTTTGATCCATTACCATCTCATCGTTCTAATTTGAAGAAAAATCCTATTAATTCATTGAAGCCACAAAAGCAGCAGGTAGCTGGTTCAGAACATATATTTCTTATTTTCAAACTTTTTGAAAATCATTCTATAACCATACAGAAATTGTGCTAAAACATCTCATCATGCTTAAGTTAAGTTGTTTACTAATAGCTAATTTACATAAACAAGCATGATTTTGTTTAGACTTTATTTTGTGAGCTAGAATGGCATTGTCTATTTTGAAATATTCCATAATATCCATTACATCCAACCCTGGATAATATTTCCTCATGCAAAAGGAAATCTTTGCCAGGCACTGATAATTCACACCTGTGTTCCTAGCAAGCTAAGATCTGAGTGGCTCCAAACCCTAGTTTTCCGATGTCAGCCTGCTGAGTAGGTAGAGTCAGAAGCATGAGAAACCAGTACATGGCTCACATCATTTTATGTTTTGAGAATTTGGATATTATACAAGTCAAATTTTATAAATTGTTATATATATAAATATACAAAATTTCCTTATTATAAAAGGTAGCTATTTTAACTGAGCACTAGGGAATAAGGTAATTTCAAGACTGTATAATAAACAACTTTGACAATACCAGTTGATCTTAGAACTATATTTTCCATCATAACAAAAAATTATCATCAAAGTCACCAGTCTTCTATTCTCATTATATTCCCTCTTTCTCACTTATAGACATCATTTTGACACTCGTAGATGCCCCTAACCACTTGTATATTCTATGATGTTTATATTGTGTGAGTAACACACAATTTTTACAGGTAGACAACAGTTCTCAATTTGAGCTTTATTTTTATTTTATTTTGGATGCGTAGGCACATGTATCTATTCCAGAAAGAAATGGAAATGTCTAGTTTCAAAATAATCATTGCCCAGTGATTGAAGACCAGGGTCTTTTGAAGTATAAAAATATTAAAACGTAATGATATTGTTTGTTTCAAATACAACTATTGTTCCTTCTAAAGTTACTTTGTTTAAACAGATATTTCACAAAATTATAAAATAGAACATGCTGGAAATTAGTTTTCCAACATTTTAATAGAAAGATATACAAATTTAAAGTAGAATGCTATTAATGTTTTGAAGATCTGAAGTTACTTCAGTGTAAAAACATTCATTGGCAATATAAATAATATAAAACTTTTATCCCTAATGGAAAAATAATAAGGTAGATTAGAATTTCCAAAGGTATAATTTTTCAAAAATAAATAAAAAACCAAGACAACAAAATCTTCACTTACAAAAAACCCAAGCATTACTAACCATTGTAATAGATTTAGATAATTAGATTTAGGCAATTCTGGTTCTTCATATAAAATTTAATTCTCCAGTGTTACAGTTTTAATGTCCCTTCTAAAATTCACACATTGGAAACAATTTCAAATTCATAAATTAATAGATTTTGTAGGAAAAACCTTGGGGAAGCAATTAGTTACGTATGATGTCATGACAATGAAACCCCCATGATGGTGCTTTTGGTTTTCTTAGAAGAGAAAGAGGCTCAAGTTAGCACACTGGAGAGAAGTCATTGGTGTATATACTTCTTAGCCTCCAGAGCTTTAAACAGAACAAATTTCCATTCTTCATACATCCCTGACATTTTCTAATACAATGGTAAAGAGGCAAAGACCTCAAAATATATGATACAAAATTTATTATGTTTTTCAATGTACTAAGAAAACAAGAATTCAACTTTGATCAATGATCACTATGAGTAAAATGAGATTTTTAAAATAATATTGTAAAGGTGATATACAGTTATATAAGTCAGGCAATGAGTACATTTCTCTTTGAACAATGTCACCTTTTCCCTTATTTTCTCCCAGTTTTTTTCCCCCTTGACCCCTGTCCCTACCAAATTGTAAAGTTAATTTCCAACATAGTGACTACTGAGTATCACAGATGAATTGGTTCACGTTTTGTCCCATTGTTTCTGTGTTCCCCTTCCCAACTATAAATCAGATAAACATATATAAAGCAAAGTTTACAGAAATAAAAAACAGAGAAAAAAAGGAATACACCAAAGATTAAAGAAAAAGAAACAAAAGAATCACAGCAGTACAATAAAAATCCACTTGCTTCCATTTCTTGGAGATCATTTTGATAAGCATTATTTTATATGAGCATATTCATATCCATGCTGCCTAAAGCCACCAGCACAATCATGTTCATTGCAGCATTGTTTACCAAAATCAAGATATGAAATCAACATCAATGCTTTTCAGTGAATGAATAGATGAAGAATAGAATTCTATGCTTCCATCAGAAAAAATCACAGTACCCCATTCAAAACGAAATGAAGGAAGTGGTGCCATGGCTCACATGGTAGAGTGCTAGCCTTGAGCTGAAGAACTGAAGGACAGAGCCCAAGCCCAGAGTTCAAGCCCCACAACCAACATAAAAAAAAAATCCAATATGTAAAAAGAAATGAAAAGGCTTGAAAGAAACATAGGTTCCATGTTTCCCTCATTTGCAATAATTAGAATGTGCCTATAAATCTACGAGAAAATGTAATGGAGAGTAAAAGACAAATATTAACAATTGACATTCTATACATTCACACAGTGAGAACAAAGGAGGATATTCTTTGAGGAGAATCACAAGGGCTCAACAGCTATGTGTATATGATCATATGAAATAGGATATTTAATTGCAATACAGACGACATCATTGATCTGTGCCAGTCATATTAGTATATATTAATGTATTATTTCCTGTGAGGAAAAGTTACATTGATGTAGGAAGTATTGAAAAATGCAGCTTATAAAATAGTAGGACAAAGAACCTTGAAAACTACTTCTATATAAAAAAATAAAATCACTTGCACAAACTGTTAATTCCAACTTCTTTTGAACTCTGAAAATGAACAAAAATGTGCAGAAATCATATGATATTTATTTAGACAACAGTAAGTTATTCAAACAACAAAGAAATATTTCCATTAGAAGAGCAACTTGTACAGTATTTTCTTATGATGATTGGAGCTGCTACTGAAGCTTCATCTTAGCCTTAAAATCCAAAATTGTATGGTTGCTGAAAAGTTAGGAAACTAACGTTGCACTTATATAATTAGATTTCCTCAAAAGTACCATACTTGAGAATCTTCACTACTAGGCCTATCTAAAAACCTGGAAGGCAAATGCTTTGGACAACTACTTAAAGACAACGAATGTACTTTACAAAGAACAACGAATGTGACATTATCAAATGGAGTTTAAAAATGCTGAACAGAAAATATTATGAAATCAAAACTGTGATGCACATCTGGAGCTTAAAATCTTCAGTATATATCTGAAACATAAAAGTAAGCATGTATGCAGGACATAGGCTTTTTGAAGCAGTAAATGAAGCTTACTTCAGAGAATAAACTGCCTGACAGAGTATTAGAAATTTAAACCTAGACACACAGGCTAGAAGCTCTCAGTCAAGGTTGGGAGAATTATGAATTTAAAACATTTATGGGCATATTTAGTTGTTAGATGAGATTATCTAATCAAGTATTGATTTCTCTGGCTAGTCATCATAGGGAATTCTGATACAGAATTAGTTAAGAAATGTCACCAAACAAACAACAACAAAATATACATTTAAAAGTAAGGACTTTGTATTCAAGATGCCAATTTAGAGTATTCTAAATGCTCATTTTCCAAACATATTATGGAATATGTAATAATCAAGAACTATGACTCACACAGGAACTTATATAGTCAATAGAAGTGACTGGAGATTAGAATTTCACTACACAAAGACTTCATATGTACTATCAAAATTAAAAGTTAGCAATCTTTAAATAATTAAAGATAATATGAAAATAGTATTTCACCAAATATAGAATATCAGCAGAAGATAAATAATACATTTTTAATATTGATTAGAAATTCTGGAACCTAAGTATATAATAATTGAAATGGAAAATTCTATATTATGACATATTTAAAATCTAAGAATTAAGAAACAAAATTTGAATATAAAGCAATATATTAATCTATTTTGAGGATGCAAAATAATAAAAAAATATAAATAAAACCTTATAAGCCTGCGTAAAACCAATAAGCATAATGACATGTACATAAATGACCTCCTACAAAAAGGATAAGAAATGGCAGATGGAATATTTGAAGAAATAAATGATAAAAAAACTTTCTATATTTTGAAACAATAATCATCCATGTCACTCAAAGAACTCAGGAAAAAAGTCCAAAAAGGTCTATATATATTTTCAATACTGTTAAACTTTGCAAAGTCATAGAAAATAGTGCAATAGAAAGTAGCATAGAGTAAAAAATTAACACAATGCTAACATTATTGATCACAATTTTACACACAAAAGCATTACATCTTCTTTTATTCCCAAACAACGGTCCATTTATGATGTGCATATAAAACAGTGCATATTTTCTTCATCATTTTTCTGTTGATAGATACCAGAGGTTCATTCTTTATTTTGGCAACAACTAATATACCTGTGATAGTATGTGAATAAATATATCATTCCATTTCGTTTTGACATTTACTCAGTATTATTATCACTACTGGATCATATCTTAGCTCTAATTTGATTTTTTTAAATTTTTTATTGTGAAAATACCGTACAGAGGGGTTACAATTACATGGGCAAGGTAATGAGTACATTTCTTATAAAGCATTGTTGCCACCTCCTTTGTTTCCCCTTCCCATCCCTTCCCAACCGCCCCCCCCAGCCAAAGTTGTAAAGTTCATTTTTCAACATAACGACTTGTACACTGACTTGTTGCAATGGGTCCACCTGTATCCCTATTTAAACGGTTTGTTTCTCCTCCACAAATTATACCAACATCAAATACAATGAAAGCAGGGGTTATACCGTCGGGGAGGGACATACAAAGCAACAAAGAAATCATCTTATAAATATGTTAGAAACAATTGCAAGAAAGCAAAAACATTTGAATACTTATCCTGGGGTACATTTCACCTAACATCAACTTATCTGACCTTTTCTGCTTGTCTCAGACATATACTAGTTATTGCAAATAAGGGAAACCATGGGATTTATGTTTCTTTGGGACTGGCTTACTTCACTTAATATAATTTTTCCAAGTCTTTTCATTTCCTAACAAATGGAGCAATGCCATTCTTTCTGATGGAAGCATAGAATTCCATTGTGTATATATACCACATTTTCTTGATCCATTCATCCACTGAGGGGCATCTGGGTTGGTCCCATTTCTTAGCTATGGTACATAATGCTGTAATAAACATAGTTGTGCTGGTAGCTTTAGTGCTGGAGTAATATCAATACCAAACTTCAAACTACTACAAAACCATAGTAATCAAAACAGCTTGGTACTGGAACAAGAACAGACCTCAGGACCAGTGGAATAGAATTGAAAACCCAGAAATGAACCTACAGACATATAGCCATCTAATATTCGATAAGGGAGTAAAAAAATAGAATGGAAGAAAGACAGCCTCTTCAGTAAATGGTGCTGGCAAAATTGGTTAACTACTTGTAGAAAACTAAAGCTAGATCCTTATATATCACCCTGAACCAGAATCAACTCCAAATGGATCAAAGACCTTGGAGTCAAAGAAGACACTCAGAAAACATTACAGGTTGAAATAGGAAAAACTCTAGGTCTCCTTGGCACGGGCCTAAATTTTCTTAATAGAGACCCAGAAACACAACAAATCAAAGAAAGGTTGGACAAGTGGGATTGCATGAAGTTGCAGAGCTTCTGCAAGGCAAAGGTCATAGCTAGCAAGATCAATAAAAAGCCCACAGATTGAGAGAAGATCCTCACTAGCCAACAACAGACAGGGTTCTCATATCTAAAATATACCTAGAACTCAAAAAACTAAATCCCCTAACAACAAATCCTCAAAGGAACAACTGCCCAATTAGCAAATGGGCTAAAGACGTAAAGAGATTTCTCTGAAGAGTAAATAAGAATGGCCAATAGACAAATAAAGAAATGCTCAACATCTCTAGCCATAAAAGAAATGCAAATCAAGACAACATTGAGATACCACCTCACCCCAATTAGAATGGCTATAATCAAGAGCTCTAAGAACAACAGATGCTGGAAGGGATGTGGACAGATGGGAACCCTACTGCATTGTTGGTGGGATTTTAAACTTGTTCAACCACTTTGGTAAGCAGTATGGAGGCTCCTCAGAAGACTCCTCCTAGAGCTCTCCTATGATCCAGCAATCCCCCTTTTGGTCATTTACCCAAAGGATCACAAACAAGACCATACTAAAGCTACCAGCACAACTATGATTATTGCAGCATTATTTACCATCACTAAGATATGGGACCAACCCAGATGCCCCTCAGTAGATGAACGGATCAAGAAAATGTGGTATATATACACAAATTCTATGCTTCCATCAGAAAGAATGACATTGCCCCATTTGTTAGGAAATGAAAAGACTTGGAAAAATTATATTAAGTGAAGTAAGCCAGTCCCAAAGAAACATAGATCCCATGGTTTCCCTTACTTGCAATAACTAGTATATGTCTGAAACAAGCAGAAAAGGTCAGATAAGTTGATGTTAGGTGAGATGAACCCCAAGACAAGTATTCAAATGTTTTTGCTTTCATGAAAATCTTTCTAACATAATTATAAGATGATTTCTTTGTTGCTTTTTTATGTCCCTCCCCAACGGTATAACCCCTGCTTTCATTGTATTTGATGTTGGTATAATTTGTGGAGGGGAAGGCCAAAAACAAACCATTTAAATAGGGTACAGGTGGACCCACTGCAACAATGAGATGTTTGAAAAAGGAACTTTACAACTTTGGCGGGGCAGGGGGGGGGGGAATGGGAAGGGGAAACAAAGGAGGAGGCAACAATGCTTGATAAGAAATGTACTCATTATCTTGCCCATGTAATTGTAACCACTCTGTATGGTATTTTCACAATAAAAATGTATATAAAAAAGAAAGTAGAGATATGATGTTCATATATCCCCTGGACTGTGGCTACATCACATGGAAAAGACTATCCCAATTATCTCTACGTGACACATATTCGTATATTTTTTCCAAAGAGGCTTGTAACTTCTTTAAACTAATAGTCTATGCTTTATTTATTTGTGACCTCCAAATACTGAGTCTGATGAAATTACGAATGTTAAGTGAATGACTGCATAAATATATTTTAATTTTACATCCCTCTTAAATTTGTTGTTGTGTCTTTAGAAAATCCTTGAACATAATTTGGTGACATCATTGTTCTTAATGCCTACTAGAGATATACTTATCCTTTGTCTTGATCTCAGATGCGTGAAAGTAACTCTGACCTGAAGAGTTCCACATAATTTTCTTTCATTAAATTGTTTTGGCCTGGAGTAGTTTTTAGCCCTAATTTAGATCACAATTCCTACTGTGTTGCTTTAGAAATACTTTCTCTCACCACTCCTCCAACATTAATAGTGTTCCCTTGCGCATCCTTTCATATTTGCAAATATGTCACACCAAAGTCTTGTTGAGTCAAATGTTTAAAGATATAGAAGATTATTTGTATTCAGTGGATTGTTTCTGTATTTATTTAATTTTTTTTGGATGGGACGTGGGGCTTGGGCACTGTCCCTGTGCTCTTCAGCTCAAGGCGAGCACTCTACCGCTTGAGCTACAGCACCACTTCCAGTTTTTGAGTGGTTTATTGGAGATCAGAGTCTCACAGACTTTCCTGCCCGGGCTGGCTTTGAACCACGATCCTCAGATCTCAGCCTCCTGAATAGCTAGAATTACAGGCACCAGCGCCTGGTTCTATTTAATTTTTAATTAACATATATATAGCACAAAATTCTTAGTTAAACTTGATCAATGCAAGAAAAAACAATAGTTCTCACTTTATCAATCAAATCATGTAAACAAATTCTTCTCTGAATAGAGGATTTTTCTTTAATTTACAGTTATTTTAAATATAAATAGCCATCATTAACTGAGATATAGATTAATAGATGGTAGAAATATAGCTCCACATACAAAAATTTGCATATTATATGCTCATGCAAAAATAATTTTTTGTTTCCAAATCATGTATATTGAATATGTACTCATGTATATATAATGGTTTAAAAGTTTAACATTGAACACCTTATATCACTCAGTAATACACAGAAATAATGATATATTATTGTTATTTAACATGTAGCATGCATTAATATTTTATTTAAAAAAGCAGTACCTCATTATAATTTCTATTGTTATCACTTTGCCCTTAATGTGGACCACTGACAAAAATAAAATTCATGTTTCAAGGTCATATGATGCTAAAAGATGCCATTCAATTACACTATAGTTCAATGTAGAAATTGAGAAAGAGCATGATACAAGGCTAATAATAGACCAGCAAAAATGCCAAGTACCCTAACAGTGCTAAAGCAATTGGGCAGAACACTGGGAGAGACTACAATAAATGATTACTCCATTAATTTTAAAATTAAAGGTCAAGATAAGGTGGTTGCTACTGTAGGGTTAATAAAGTAAAACAAACCAATCAGCACATTTCAATTGTAAACTTGTCAGCTAATCATGCAATGATTACCAGTTACTCAACATTAAAGGAGAAAGAAATTTATTTTGACTTTATCAATCAAACCATGCAGTCACATATTTCCTTGAATTAAAAAGGCTTCTTAATTTATTTTTTCCTAATATAATTTATATGTCATGAATTGATAACCAAACTAGAAGGTGGCTGTAATTTTATTTCATCTGCATAAGCATCAGAAAAAATATTCTCTTATCAAAATTATGTTAAATTTCTGCCTTTCAAGCTTGGTTAAACAGGTTCCATGAGTAAATGTGAACCAAAGCTTCATTTGTATCCCTGATCTATTTTCACAAAGTAGTTTTACTCTTAGAAATATTAAAAAGCAATTATCTCATATAATATCAAAGTAATTTACAGTCTGTATTCACAGTACTAAATCTGGAAGTGAGAGAGAAATCTCATTTGCCACTATGTCTACTCTATGAGAAATGTTATAGGAGGTCATTCAGAGAGACTTCAGTAGTGTTGACTCAAGTAGCCTGTAGCAGATGAAAACTGTATTCAAGTGTTGAGCAAAAGCAGGCCCTAGATAGAGAATTGAAGAAAAAATATCTATCATTGGAAAATAAAAATAAACATAACCATAGGGTGACAGCCTTCCTGCTGCGCATGAATTAAAAAAAAAAAACCCATGGTACAAATAATTCCCAGAACAACCATGGAGCTGAAATATTTCTTTTTGTAATTCAGTCAACAGTGGACAGCCCTCAAGGATTGTCTGAGATATTCAAGAGAAAAACCTAAAAGTCCACTGTTTTCTGAGGAAGAAAATCATAAGGTATATTGCTCAATAAATATAACTACAATAATTATGCTGTTATTCTCACCATCATCGAAGCAACTATTATTGGAACCTTTATAGATGTCCTAAGAGAAAAAGATGATGTTTTAACATTTGGTTTTAACTATCTCTACAGAAAGAATACTAAACAAATACCCTAATAGATAGAAAAAATCCTCTAAGGATAAAACTAAGCCAAAGTAAATGGACTACTTGCCAGTATGAACCTCCAATTTCCTTAAAATTGATAACAAACTCAATCACATAAGAAAATAAAGTCTGAAGTATTGAAGATGCAACAAGAAGCAACTCTAATGAATAGCTAGGAACAAAAATCAGCCAAAAGCAAAATCTAGAAATAACAGCTAAATTTTTTAAATAGTTTAATATTAAAATATTAAAATAGTGTTATTTAGCATTTAAAGAAAGACTGTATATAACATACACAGAGAAATAAGAATATAAAATGTCATAAAAAGAATTTTGAAGATCAGTAAGATAATATCTGAAAGGTAAAGCTGTAGATAGGGTTTTAGAAATTTAATAACTTTATAATGAGTCAGTGAATTTAAAAATTCCTACCTGCCTTCACTTTCTTCTTTCTCTTTCTTTCCTTCGACCAATTTCTTCTTGCTCTTTGGAAATATCATTTCTGTCTACTAATGGAGTAAATTGGTTATCTGTTGGGCTTTCCATCCTAACTTTACATGGCAATCCCAAAGGCTATTTAAAAAGCCCAAGAATATTTATAAAATATTGTTTTGTACCTCACATACCTACTGCAACAGTTTACAGACATAGTAGAGAAATAACCTTGTGTTTTCCAACATGATCTGGAAATAGTCTCAGTGTCTAATCCTCAGTTTCTACTTTCTGATATTATTGTAATTCACAGGAATATGGACCATTACAAGGAAGAAAAAAATACAGTTTTCCATCATTGTAGCTCATTGACATAGTTCTTCTACCTTAGATTTAAGTGTGGTTTGGTAGATTAAGCTTGGAAGATCAATTCCTCTCAATTCACCCTTTTTCCTATTAGCTCAGAACAATAAAGTTAAGGATCTAAAAAATCCAAATATCGAAATATGATGCATTTAGTCATAACATTATTTAAGATATTATTCTAGCATGTATATTAAACTTTCCAATGGTTCACGTAGTTGTTGGTATCAAAGTAATAATTGGATTATGACTTTTTTCCATTTTTGTTTATGGTGTAGGAGTTTTTCAAGTGCCCTATAATTAAGGAAATTTTTCATTCTGTCTTTTATCAGGACTTTGACGATCTGAAAACAGGAATTGAATAAGTACCTGAAGATGCTTTTAATTATTATGGAGAATAATAAATCAGTAAGTTTTGTGTTTTGTTTTACCTTACATTAAAAAAATCACATGGAACAAGTTACAGCATTGCCCCTTTTACAAACCATATCCTGAGCTACATTGCAACAAATACTTTCTCTATACCACTGAATATTTCATGTTTTCTACAAGAGTTTGTGCTTGTCAAAACATTTGATTGCCAATATGGAGATACGAATAATATGATCTTCAGAGTGTTTAAAACTAATGTCCTTATGATAAAACGAAAGTATTTTATATTTTCATCTTTACTTTGCATTTTGATAAACCTGTCATTACAGAAATTACAGACATACAACAACATATAAACTATAAATCTGGCAAACAGGACATCTACTATCTAGCTAGTTGTGGACGCAAATCTTTATTTCATTTCTATGCATAAGTCAAGAATAAATTAAAGATAAAAACATAAGCCTTACAGTTAGTAAGTGACAAGAGATGGCATTTTCAATGTTATATTTCTGAATGAATAAATAAATATTATAGTCAGGCAATCATATTGGCTTAATCTTGCTACAGTTTACTTTTTTATCATATGAGAAAAGCTCTAGTTTATAGTTATAATAGATATTTTATGTTTTCTAATATCATACTTACTGAGTAAAACAAAGTAAGGTTTTATTTCTAGAGGACTTTGAGGTCACTTGAGTTTTTTCAATAGAAGGTAAAGAATAAATTTCTGTTATTTGTGTTTGCCTGTATGATGACGTAAGACAGATGCTTAGCTATCTACTTAAGTCAAAACAGCATTACAACCAAGGTGAAGTAAGGTGATTGCCACAGCTAACGAGCACAAAATGTGTACGTCAAGTGTTAGCACATAATAAAAAGCTTCATTTTCTCAATTAGACGTCTACACCAAGAGAGCAATAATATAATGGAAAGTGTCTGTACGGTATTTTCACAATAAAAAAATATACAATGGAAAGTGAAATAGTGATGCTTAAAAGGCACAATTTAAGTCTCCATTGTTGTTGAAATTTAGTCAAATCTCTGGTTAGTTGTAGTTTTCTTATGAATAGCATGTACTTTTGTGACAATTTAATGAAGCAATGTATGAGACCGATTTCTAAAATGCATAAATGCATTCACAATTTAAATTTTAAATGTTTAAATTATGTAAAAGTGATTTACTTATTTTGAGTTTGCAATGAATAATTATGCTAGTAATGAATTCATGGGCTAAAGGCATGGCAAAAAGCAGCCCAACCTAGCAAGTGCAAGGCCCTTAGTGCAATGGTATTGGAGATATCTCTCTGTCTCTCTCTGTCTCTCTGTCTATCTCTCTCTCTCTCTCTCTCTCTCTCTCTCTTTCTCTCACACACACACACACATACACACACACACACACACACACACACACACACACACACACACACACACACACACATACTCATGAACTTCAATCAACTTCATACTTACTTGCCTTTTCATTAATTAATAGATTTCCAGGATGCCATGCAGGGAGGGTCATGCCTGTAATTCCAGCATTCAGGAAGCTAAGACTGGAAGATTACAGGTTTATGAGTTTGAGACTACATGTACTTTCATAGCAAGTCCCACCCTAGCCTGCAGAAAAGACCTCTGCTTTCTCACACATATTCACACACACACACACACACACACACACACACACACACACACACACACACACACACACACTGACAAAAAATAATAAGAATAATTATAACAAATAATAGTTTTATACCATTTCTTAGTCTGGAAAGTAAGAGCAGAAGGAAAAGTGAGAGAAATTCAATATTGATGCAATACAGGCACCTCCTTAGAAATGTGAGGCTCCCTCGGATAGTTTTTGTTGTATAGGTGTAAATGATATTCCCTATAGATTTGTCAAATTGTAGCCTTTTGTTCTGTTCAGGTGCATTTTTTCTAGTCAGCTTTTTCAAACTTTCATATTGCAAGGGTGCTGAATTTTTCTCTTATATGTAGAAGCAAGATATAAAATACAAACATGCATAATGTCATATAACAAGTTCAATGCATTTACCCAAGGACAAACTGACTAAAGTATAGTATACTGTGAGAAGGAGTCCATGTGTATCAAAATAAATACTAGGTAAGTGAAACATTACACAGCTTACAGTATCCTGTCCTATGAGTGTAATTTGTTCTTTGTTCTCTTCAAATGCAATGCAGAAAACCAAGGATACTTTTGACTCTTGAAAGGAAAGATCAGTTTGGTTTCAACACTTCAGCACGAACTGCAAATTCCTGTCTCTGCCACGTGTTTGTTTCTGCAGTGCATCTGCTGGATCACTTATCACCTTCAGCCTGTACCTACAGCTCTCAATTATTTCTATATACACGTCAGGAAAAACAGTACCTTTAAGGGTAAAACTATCTTTTTTCTTTTCTCTTTTATACTAACTCAAAACTGCCCTTGTCTATAAACTCATATGCCATTTACAGCTTGCTTTATGTAAACGAACTTTACAACTTTGGTGGGGGAGGGGAGAATGCTTGATAAGAAATATACTCATTACCTTGCCCATGTAATTGTAACTCCTTTGTATGGTATTTTCATAATAAAAAAAGAAAGACATTTCAGCCCTTGTATATATTGCATCATGTTAGGATATTAGGCATGAAAATTATTGAACAATTCTGTGAGGTTATTAAAGGTTATTAAACTATTGTTGTGTACACATGCAAGTTTTCCCTTGATTTTATTGGAAAGCTATTAATTATGAATCTTATATTTAAGTAATTCTATACTCTATTTCTAAGGGGAGGAACTCAGAAATACATGTCTGCTATGGTTAGGTCAGTACACAAGATGTTTTTTGTTTTCATTGGCACTTTGTTCTCAATGACAGAGTCTTAGAGGTAGCATAGCATAAAAATTGAGTCCTTTATTTTGAAACAGATATGCTGGATTCAAATCTCATGTCATTTGATTGTTTATGTCTCAACTACTGTTCGATTAGGAACATAAAAACAGTGCTAACTCATAGAGTTGGTTGATAGAAATGATTTAAAAACACATAAATTACTTAGAGCATAGCTAGTGTACCATCCACAGGAAGATATCAGCTATGACTATTAGCAAAACTGTAATGAGACATTACTTTTTCTATATAATTATGCTCTTTGATCTCCAAGGCATTTCTATTTATTTTTATTATTTATAACAAAGTATCGGACTAATTATTCCATCGTTATCAAACTCTTGCTGACTTTTACCATGATTTTTTCCATGTGCATATTTCTCCTGTCAGTTTCAAAAAGTGCATCACTTCACATTCAACCTTCACTCCATGTCTCCCCCACGTTTCTCTTTCCCCCTTCCAACCAAACTTTTTAAGGGAATGTCTGAAAACATCTGAATCCTTCAACGATATAGAGAATCCATTATTCCCTAAAAGAGGGACATGGTAAAACCCAGGCCACACACCCGTTGCCCATTAAGATGAAAACCCTATTGTATTCTTTCCTTTCATTGTTTCCTCTTTTCCCCATTTCTCTCATTATAGCGGCTTTATCTCAACTCAAAATCTTAGGTATTTTCATCTCACTCATCTCTATGATGAACTCTCAGAGGAATTATTTTCCATTCTTTAGGCTCAATGAAGTGACATGTTGATGATATGAAATCAAGACATCCATCTCAGTTTCCTCTTCTGGGCTTCAGATCTCTATGCTATCCAAAACCTCCTGTGTATAAGAGATGTGCCATCTCAACAAAGTAATCATTATCCTAACATTGATATTGATACTTTTCATGAGTATCGTGATATCTCTCTACATATACAATCTTTTTTTATTGTGAAAATAGAGTACAGAGGGGTTACAATTACATGGGCAAGATAATGAGTACGTTTCTTATCAAGCATTGTTGCCTCCTCCTTTGTTTCCCCTTCCCATCCCTTCTTATCTCCCCCCACACCCCCCCCACAAAGTTGTAAAGTTCGTTTTTCAACATAACGATTTGTACATCTCATTGTTGCAATGGGTCCACTGTATCCCTATTTAAATGATTTGTTTTTTCCCTTCCCCTCCACAAATTATAGCAACATCAAATACAGTGAAAGTAGGGGTTATACTATGAGGGAGGAACATACAAAGTAACAAAGAAACCATCTTATAAGTATGTTAGAAACAATATAATCTTTTAAGTTGTAGTTTTATACAATACAAAAATTTGAAGGTGTATACATCATGATATATTTAGTTCTAGTTTACAATTGTGGAAAACTGTGTAATATTTATAAAAACATACAATTTTTGCTGGACATTTAGCTGAACTAACTTTTTTCTTCAAATGCAAAATTCTCTGGAATTCTGGTATGGATTTTAATTCAATGCACTCTGGAACTTTTTTCTGGGGCTTAAATCTAGGAGGAAAATGGTTGGTCTACAGAATATTTGATTATCAATTGTATCTTCTTGCCAAGTTCATCTCAGCACTATATCAGTCTGTATCTCAATCAAAGATGGAAGCCTTGCTTGGCTTTTTCTCTGGATTTTTGCCTTCAGTTACTGCTACTTGATATTTTAATGTGCTATTTAACAACAAGTATCTAATATCTCATGGTGTATTTATTTTGAACATTTATTGTCCATTGTGATTTCAAGCATCTTTTGTATAATTGAAGACCCAATAGTTTTCCTTTTGTTAATCAAATATTAATATTTTTGCTGTCTTTATTTTTTGGTATAGAATACACAAAATAGGCAGAATTGTATGTCTATAAGTTATGGCAGGCTAGTGCACTCTGGCACTCAAATGCAAAATATTCATTGAATAGCATAATCCTCACAAGGAAAGTAGCAATGTAAAATGGTGACAACGATGTGTTTATGTTGTTCAATAACTTGTTACCACACAGAAGACAAGCAATACCTAAAAGGACAAGGTGCTGGATCTTTCTTGTTAGCACAAGTTCTTTTCTAAGGTCTGTATTGTGTTCTTTATATCCTTGGTCACATTCTTCATTCAAAATCTGAATAACATGGACAGCAATCTTCTATGTGAACTGGATAAAACACTCTAGAAAATTGGGATAATAATGCTGGCCACCCACCAACTTCACAGGAATATCCTGAGGAATAATGAGATCATGTTTGCCAGGTTTTATGAGATCCCTGGATAAAAGCAGTTATAAAAGAACAAAGCACTGAAAAATCTGCTGAGATCTGAATGACAGGCAGTAACTATTTAAAATGAATATAGTGAACCTAAAAAACACTGAGGGAAACTCAACTTTTAAACAACAACAACAAAGAAAATACCAAGGAAATTCAGGAAAACAAAGATGACATGGTTTTACCTAGAATCTTATCTATAACACATATTCAAATATCCTTTGTTTTCTTACTTTCATTCAAATCCTTATTTAAAAAATAAAATACATTATGAATAGTTAGGATGAGTAGTTATTAATGAGGAAACAGTCCTGCTTCTCCAAATGGAAAGGTCCTTCTAAATAGCTTTGTTTTGTGGATAAAAGCTCTTTTTGTTCTCATATATGATAACAGAAACACAAATTTAATTTGAAAATTTGAATTATTCATTTCAATTTCCCCGTTCATTGAATCCATCCTTCCAAGTGCTCGTAACAAGAAAAGGCAGCACAAACTAGAATTTCCAATGAATTCTTGAAACATTGTTAATTTGAAGTAGCCTTCAGAAAAAATGGTAAGATCTAATGACAATCAATAAATATATTGAATATTACTATTATTCTACAGGATCTTTTCTTTCTGCTTGTTATATTTAGTTAATAATTAAGATGTCAGTTTCTAAGCATTAACTCTTCTAACACAAATTTGAATATAGAAGTTTATTATAGGTATGAAAATAATTTTATACTTTCAAGGGGCAAAACTCCATACCACTAGCCTTCAGCAACAAAGTCATTGGCTCTCAAGATGCAAACCTCAGAGGTGGTTAACTTAAATACAACATAATGTTACATGTACATAAACTATAAACGTTTATACTTCCTTGTTGGAGAAAGGTGATATATGGATCAATAGTTTTGTTTGAAATTTCAATTGTATGCAAGTTTTATGTCAATCTCATTCCTGAATTGACATTGTAATTTAAGTTTTAAAAAAAATCCATTGTAATTTAGGTTTAAAAAAACTAACAACAATGAAGAAACAGTCATTTCACCTTGAATATGTAAATGAAACCTGACATAAAGAATAATAAATCTCACTTCATGTGTCACAATCACATAAAGTGACATAGCAATTTATACAAGTAAGTAAGATATACTTAATCATAATATGGATATTCATTTTTTCTAAATATACTATTAACAAGGTTTATTTGTTTGACTGCTCTCTGTGTTGAGATGGTGTCTTTTTATGTAGCTCAGGGTGTGTGACACAACCACTACCACAATTCACAATTCTGTCTTTGCCTATGGAGTGCTGAGATTACAAGCGGACATCACAACACCAGAATAATAACATTTACTATAATATAAATATAAGTCAGCTATCCATAGGCAAATCTCAATAATATAATCATTTTACTATGTTAGAGGCATTTTTGCACTAGGAATACGACTGAAGTAAAACTTAACCTGTTGGAAAAATTTTATAAATCAATTTTCAAATTTTATAAAAACACATAGACTGAAATTCAGTAATACTGAAGAACAATCACTGGGAGGAGCACAGAACTACTTTTTTTAAAATAAGAACTATAAAAATCCTGTCCATCACTTTGAATATTGATGCTTGATAGTGTTTGTATGACAGTGAACTAGATGGGTGACATACACCTGTAATCTCTGCACTGAGATGGCTGAGGAAAGAGGGTCACAAACAGCAGGTCATCAGGGGTTACGCAACAAAACTTGTCTAAAATGACGGGGAGGAGGAGAAAAAGGCGGAGGAAGAGGAAGATTGAAAGTGTCTGGGATATGAAATTAGTTTTTATCCTAAATGTAAATAGCCCATTATAATACAACTGAGATCAATTATGTCTCCAGAATTCTAACAAATAGACACACTGTTTAACTTTGTGGTATAGGAAACTGAGTCTCAGAATTGATTAAAAACCTCTCCATCCTAGCAATTTATTGACATCTATATTCAGTTCCACTTGAGTTTGTGGAGCGGACATTTTTGCAATAATAAACCATTAACAATCAGATCATATAGAAATTAAAAGAATGCATTCTTTAATTGATATTGGATGTGGATCAGGCATAGAAATATTTTGTATCCTATTCTTTCAAATGTAAGTTTTCTTTTTACCATTAAAGAATTTTAAAAAGTCGTTTCTTTTAACATCACCTTCCATTTTGTTTCCACTCACTAATTCTGAGTTACCTAAGGCTAAGTCGGAGTTACCTGACTTCTTAAGATGGCAATAATTTTTTTTCATTCAAACAGAGCCTACTTACCTTGATCTCTGATCTTCAGTTAGAGCCAGTATCAGAAGATGAATGCTTGGAACTGCAGATCTTACAACAGCACTAATCTTTGACACCAATGCTTTCTCAGATTAACGCTCCAATTTGCCTTTTCTAGATGGATGAGATATATAAGGTACCTTCATTAATTAGATTTGCAAAATTCTCATTATTGCTATTCATTTCACATATCTATGGACAATTTTTTTATAGTTTATAGCCTGTAAATCTACATCATAAAATATAATATTTGACATTAGTTATCTCGGAATAGAGAGTTCACTGTTTGGTTTCTGGATATTTATGTCACTGTCAATAAAAAGTAAATGTATCTAATTTACCCCAATTTATATTACTGATGGTTTCTTATCCTTACGTTAAAGTTATATTATTAAGTTATGTAAAGAGGTAACAATTCCATAAGTCAGGATATGAGTAAAATGTGTTTTGATCAATGTCACCTCTACAATCATTCCCCATCTTTCCTCATGCCATACCTACCCTCAAATTACATAGTTCTGTTTTTAGGTAATGTACATATAATGACTGCATTTGTTCACTCTTCCTCCCTCCATTTGTGCACCCCCCCATTTGCTATTTACCCCAACAAAACATGTTTCAGCTTCTTGGTATTCATTTTGATACACAGTACAAATATTGTTCAAAGGCTTGGCATCTTTGAACTTATCCCAAGTATACCATCCTGTACCATTTTGTTTGTGTTCATATACATACAATCATGTATCTCTTATCATGCATGTTTGTATTTTTGTATCTAGCTTCCACATAGGAAAGAAAACATGTAGTAAAATTGTCTCTCTGAACCTAACTTGCTCTAGTTTACACAATTGCTTCTGGATCTATCAATTTCCCAGAATATGACATTATATTATCCTTCTAACAAATAAGTAAACTTGTATCTATTTACCACATTCTCTTGATCCACTAATCTGTCCACTGTAGAGCATCTGGGCTGTTTTCATGCCTTGGCTATTGTGAATACTGTGACACTGTATATGGATGTCTTTAGTGTATCCTGACATAATATTTTGGTTAAATGTCCAAGAGTTGTATTGTTGTATCATAAGGTAGTTCTATATTTAGGTCATTTTATTTGTTTGTTTTTTGAGGAATCTCAAACTGCCTTTCAGAGTGGCTACACTATAGGCTGGGATGTAGCTCAGTGGCAAAGTGCTGGCTTAGCAAGTGCAGTGTCCTAGGTTTGATCCCAGTACCAAAACAGAAAAGATTTTTTAAAAGTACAGTTTTAAAAAAGAGTGGCTACTTGTTCTATTTATGTTTTCTGTAGAATATCATTCTCATAAACATTGAGAGTCATGATTTCAAGAAGAATTTGTGCAACATACTCTGTGATGTTCTTAAAAACAAAAGAAAATTAAAAGAGACAAAAAATAAAACAATATTCCTCCAAGTATAAAAATGATAGTTCTTCTAATGAGAACTACAATACCTTTTATATAGTTTGAGTGTGTTCCTGAAAGTTACCTGGGTTGAAATGTAATACAAACTGTCAAATATTAGGATAGAAAAATATGTGAGTATAGTACTTAGGTTGGGACTTGGAGTATCAATTAAGACCATCCATATATATGATGTTAAACGTACTTCATTCACATTTTAAATGCCTAGGTTTTTTTTTTGATACAGGTGGACCCATTGCAACAATGAGATGTACAAGATGCTATGTCGAAAAATGAACTTTACAATTTTGGGCCGGGGGGGTGTTGGGTGTGGACTGTAGTCATAGAGATGGGAAGGCAGGGATGGTAGTGGAAAAACAAAGGAGGAGGCAACAATGCTGGATAAGAAATGTACGCATTACCTTGCTCATGTAATTGTAACCCCTCTGTATGGTATTTTCACAATAAAATACTTATTTTAAAAAATTAAAAATGCCTAGTTTTATATGTGTGTATTTGTATATGGAGAGAGATTATTTATTATGTTATTTTATGTGAATTAAACCTAATATTACCCAAGTTGCTTAAAGAATTTTTTCATATTGAGGATACTTAATTAACTTATACTGGCATTATTAACACTATTATTTATGTTAATATTATTATCAACAATGGATCTCAATAATGTAACTTGAGTTCAAAATGCTAGGAGGTTTGACTTAAGGGCAAAAAGAGTCCTGAAGACTTTCCTGAATTGACAAAACAATACCACAGAGAGAAATTAGAAAAGGGGCAGTCACCAAGACTTACATAAAAAGAGACAAAACTATAAAGGTGTTGAGCTACTAAGCAGTTTACATCTCCTATAGTTTACAGGAATGTTAATTATATAACCACAGATGCTTTGGTTTCTTAGATACTTATATAAACATCTACCCTTTGATGGACAAGTCCTCTTTAATAAGTGGAAATGCAGGTATAACGAAAATGTATATTTGTTGTTATTTCTAGAGGTGACTTATTCACGAGTCACAAACTGGAAAAAATTCCAAGTATCTGCCAATAAGAGAAAGGCTGAATGGTTATTATTTGTAGGCAGAATCACTGATACAAATGCTACAACATGAAGAACGTCAAAAATATTATGCGAACGAGGTTGGACAGACTACATAAAACATTCCAAAGGCAAAAACTGACATAGTATTAAACTAAAACAGTACAATATCAAAAGACGAACAGGAGAATTGCCAGGTTATGAGGACCTTTTCTGGAATGATGCTATTATGAATGTTGTTTGAGGTTGGACATTAAATTTTGTGTTTGTTTTCATTCTTCAGTCAGATCTCTCTCCCCCCCCTCCCTCTCCCTCTCTGCATATATATATATATATATATATATATATATATATATATACATATATATGTATATATATATGCGTGTATATATATGCATATATTGAATTCAATTGATAAATATGATTTGTAGCATGGTTGTATGATAGAGTAATTTTAAGTTTAAAAATTGTAGCCTGCATTTATCTGACTAAACTCTAGGAAAAAAGATCAAATTTATGCATTTGTATTATAGCTATTTGCTTCATTCTAAGGTTAGCAATCCCATTATTAACTTGCTCTTAAAATACCAGCTTTGCTCTTTTCTCATCTTACGATTCCATGTACAGTTTGGTAGAATTCAATCTCATAAATAGTATTCTATAATCAATTTGAATTTTTTTCTGGTTATTCAACAAAATATTTGAGTCTCAAGACAGTATTTTGTACTACAGCCCATAAATTTAACTCAATTTTCTTTAGATTTATTTCCAACTTGTTGCCAATGACTCAAAATAATTATTCACCATGCTTTCTTATGGTGGTTGAAATTTCTGAATGCAGTTATCAGCATTTGGCAGATTCTATTGGACTAATTCAAAACCTTTGTAGAGGCAAATGTATGACTGAGGTCATGAGCTGCTCCACACTTTCTCTGGATGCTTACATTTAGCAAAGAATTCAGGGAGCTTTGACAGGGCTATATTATAACCATTTATTGCTCCAGAGTTTACATTTTGCCAGAAGTGTGAATGTCTAAAGAAATATCCTGAACATAAAATCAAATTTTACTAAAGCAAGACACTATTCTGGTGCTATGTATAATTCATTTTCTTGGAGAAATAGGAAACTGGTGGGAACTTAGTCCAACAAGTTGGAATCCTCAGAACATGGAGGGCCAATGACACAGGTGTAAACTGAGGCTGAAGGCCTAGAAGCTACCTGAAGATTCACTTAGGTGAATCTATGTTAAAACATTAGAGGCTGGAGCCTGATGTCTGCATGTGATTGTAGCATGCATGTGCATGCACACACACATGCACACACACACACACACACACACACACACACACACACACACACACACACACACACACACACACACACACACACACAAAACAAACAAAATTTAGCACTCTGGAGAAAAAAATGGAGCTTTCCTAAAAGCGCGAGCTTCCTATTTCTTTTGGGTTTTTTTTTTTTTTTTTTTTTTTTTTGCATTGTGCTCTCCATCCTGTTGAACATAATTAGGGGTGGTATTCTGTTTTCTGACTCACATACAAATATTCCTAGAAAAACCTCGATCAACACACACAAAATTGTGTTTTACCAGGTTTCCAGGCAGCTCTTAATCTGGTAACATTAACAAGTATCACACATTCTCAGAAGACTAGCCATCATAAAACCATGAGTCCTGGAAAACTGATTCACACTACAACACATTCCTGTTCATGATCCTGGCTCTCTTTACTTGAAAACTAATATAATATGCTTAGAAAAATATAGCTTAAGTTTTCCATAAAACTAACATAATGCTTTTAGACAGTATAATAACGTTACATTCTTTTTATTGCCACAGTATCTCTTCAAATATACAACTGTACATTCCTAACATACTCTGAGAAGACTAATTTTAAGTGTGTTCTCTACCATAACTGATGATGAAACACTATTATACTATCACTCTATTTTATTAAATTTTGCATTATATAGGAATGCATGACTGAGTCAAGATAAGGAGTTATGAAAAAGGAATAGTTAGGAAACAGCACAAAAATGAATGATGTGCCAACAAGACAAATAAGAACCAACAAAACAAAGGCAAAAACATAAAGTCACTGAAAAGACACAGAGATGTGGCTAATCAAATGAACCCTGAGGAAATTAACAGAGGTGTATGTATGTCTATGCCTGTGTGTGTATGTTTGGAAAAGGAGTAGAAGGATATATGAAAATTTTAGTTTATTGGAAAAAAATAAATGGAGTTCATATAGAGAAGGATGTGCTATCAGTAGTCTATAAAAGTAAACTGGATGAAAAAAAAGTAAACTGGATGGATCAACATGAGTAAGCATTATATATCATAAGGAAGAATTTCCTATTATCTTAGAATCATTAACATCCATGAAATCTTTTTTTTAAGCATAGTTAGGTATGTTATAGGGTTCATTCCCATAATGGAAGAAAGGAATGTATATTAGTGGAGGTAAAATATTCTGATAAAATATGCCAGAGGCAACATTCTTGTGATATTTCAAGAATATTATTATAGATGTAGAAGTATATTATAGATGTAAAAAGTCAAAGAATGAAAAAAATTAAAAATAATTTAAATAACATTTAGCATCAAAATATGTGGAAGATTTAACATGATTTTTTAAAATATTTGGTGAATTAAACAGTAGATAGAAGATAAAATGGATAGAGGGCCTGAGCAGCATAAGTAACTATGGTAGATGGCAATTTCCATAATGACAGGAAAGAAGCAGAGGCACCTGGGAAACAAGGTTGAGAGTTTTATCAGATAACTTCAGCCGCATTTCTTAACCATAAGAAATAACCATTGGAATAGTTTTGCTAGATTTTACTTAAGCCCCGCAAGATCTATCACCATATTTGAAGCTAATGTGTCAGTACCTCCTAATTTAAACATAGAGGCAAAGGAAATTAATATTCAAATAAAATTTTAATCTGTCTGAGCTTGTTAAAATTAACTCAGTTTTCTCATCTACAAAGTGGTTAAAGGATGGTAAGCATAGATTGAAGTTATTACAACTAGAAAACTCAATAGGTAATTTTTATTCTATCCCACAAAAGAATGTAAAGTATGTTTTTGTTGATTCTTACACTTCCTGAAATTGTAACAACCTCATCATGGGAGGTTACTTTTTTTTTTTTTTTTGTCTACTGAAGGAGTACCAAAAAAAGAATCTTTTGAAAGTATATTATTGAACAAATGGTCATTATTATATCCAGAGATCATAGGAGCCCCTACCACCAAAAAAAGACTGCCTCAGCTAACACTCAATTAATCAACGGCCTCTTTAAAATGTGATTTCCAACTTTTGGTCTTTTGTTATTTCTTAATTGCTTCTATAGTATTATTTTACACACATGTGTGCTACATTATAGCTCCAGTCTTCAGAGCTGTAATTCCCCAGGATCATGGATCTTTGTTCTCCTACTTCTCTTATTCACCTTTCTCTTTTAAAAAAAATGATGTAGCTGTGACTTAAACACTTCACACATTCCCTGCCAATTGGCTCTGGATGTGTTTTTCCATGGCGTATTCAAAAACCAGGTTTCCTTTTTCTCAAAATGTCAAAGCCTCTAAAAAGAATATATCTTGATATTTAGTAGTTGTGGTCAAATATGTATTCTTACAAAGAATAACATTTCTAAAATTTAATATTGACTCAAGAATCATAGGATATGAAAGCTGATTATATCTAGTGAAACTTCTTAAAAGTTGTTAATATTTGCAAAAATCAACTTACTTCGGTAAAGGCAACTTCATGGAATGTGTCTATCAATATTCTTAAGGTTTCCCAACTACATATGGCCTTTAAAAATCCATTATAATTGTAATTTAATTCCCCTAAAATTAACTTAGTTGATATTATAACCTACCTACAATTGTAATTCTAATAATAATGTTCATTGTAATTGAATGATAGAATTGAAAAATGAATGATTGAATTGAATAATAGAATTATGTGAACTTTAACATGTAAATACTTATCCATTACCACACTGGAAGAGAAAATAAACATGTTTCTCCACATTGACTCTCTATTCTAGGTAAAGAGTATTAAAACCATTTTCTATAAAATAGCTGACATAAATTGAAATGTACTAGATATTTTTTGTACAGTAAGAAAAAGAGGAAAAATAGTTATACATGAAGAAAAAATGAAACATTAGAGCAAGTTCAAGATTTTCAAGAAAGAATGCTGAAGGAATGTCATATTGTCTAGAATGACTTTATTCATGAGGTCAATATTAAGGGAATTCTGTACATTAGGACTCAGCATGCATATAGAATTGAAAAAACTCATATATTGAATTCCAGTCATCTGACAAGATACATACTCTAGAACTTTAAAATTCACACACTGAAAATAAACTAAATTTAGTTTGGAGCTGGGCGCTGGTGGCTCACGCCTGTAATCCTAGCTACTCAGGAGGCTGAGATTTGAGGATCACAGTTCAAAGCCAGCCCAAGCAGAAAAGTCCATGATACTCTTATCTCCAATAAACCACTAAAAAACCGGAAGTGGCTCTGTAGCTCAAGTGGTAGAGTGCTAGCCTTGAGCTGAAGAGATGAGGGACAGCGCCCAGGCCCAGAATTCAAGCCCCATGACCGACCAAAAAAAAAATTAGTTTAGTTAAGAGTAAAATGTAAAGATAAGTTAGAAAAATTAGCACAGGAAACGTTATAGAAAGTCAGAGTTTTCTTCAGAACTTACTAGAAAACAGAAATGAAGAGGTAGCCAAATAATAAACACTTTACTTAGTAATAAGCAAATAATGTTTATTGTGATTTAACACTGAACATTGAACATATATATTAAATTTCTGATAGAAGTTTTAAATATATAAGTGATTAATGATTATATAACCTTTACCAACAATCTTTTTTTCCATTTCTTAGAATCATTGAATATATTATATGTGATTTATTAATACTGACCTTTATATTTAAATGATAGTCAAGAAATAATAACATGAATCAGTCACAGGCATTCCAAAGTCATGGTGAAATTGGGGTGTATATTTTGTGAAACTAATGCTGTTTTCAGGTTTTAAATCCACTGTCTGGAAGAAGAGTGACAGTATCTCTCATTTCAAAAACACATACCTCAGGGAACTGCAGCAACGTCCTGAGACCTATGGAAATAAAATGTGGAAATTCTTCTCAAAATGCAAGTGAATAACACAAAGGCAAGGAAAAATATGGTTAAAAAGCAAGGAAGATTCGGAGGTAAAATTATGACATACTTAAAAATTATTCAAATTTCAAATTAAATCTACTTTACTGAAAATAACTGCATTATACTCTTCAACATGATCACCATTCCTCCTGGTTTATATGAAATCAAAGATTTTAGGCATGGACCATCAAGCCAGCTCTACAGACATTGCTATCATTATTTCGTTTTAAATAAAATAGGGATACAGGTGGACCCATTGCAACAATGAGATGTACAAGTCGCTATGTCGAAAATGAACTTTACAACTTTGGTGGGGGGGAAGAGGGGGAGCAGGGAGGTTTCGGTGGGGGGGCAGGGAGAGAATGGGAAGGGATGGGAAGGGGAAACAAAGGAGGGGGCTACAATGCTTGATAAGAAATGTACTCATTATCTTGCCCATGTTATTGTAACCCCTCTGTACAGTATTTTCACAAAAAAATACATAAAAAAATAAATAAATACATAAGCTCTGGGATTAAATAACCTGGAAGGTGAATGTATAATTTAATTTCAAGGCCAAAATCTTGATTTACAAATTTTGTTAACAAGTAGCCTATCTATAAAATGAGTAGGGTATCATAATGACATTCTAAGGATCCCAGTTTATTATGATTAAAAACACTACAAATGCATGCTAATTAAAAAATAAAATACTAATGCAATAACAAGAGTGATAATGAACATTCTTGCATATATTAGAAATGTATAAAGGATTCATCTCACTTGAAATTTTTTTTTAATTTAAAAGCTTACTTTAAGATGCTAATGACTGCCAAAAACTACAGAGAAAAGTGTAGAAACAGAAGGCACACTCATCTGATTCCCAGTTCTTTCTTTTCATGCAGCCTCTTCAAAATGGCCTCTTTACCTACGGAAGTACTAGAAAGAGAGACTAATAAAGAGACATTTTTTTAGCTCACAGTGCTAACAGAAATCTTTTACATGCCACTAAATTATATGTTCATATTATTTGTCATATACACATTGTCTGATAAGAGAAGAACAACAATCTTACAAAATGGTCATATAGGATTTGAAATGACAAGATGATTCTTAAATAATATGCATGCCAACTTCATTTCTTATTTTGTACCCCACCAGCTTGTAACAGTCAACTAAGTATACTAAATTTCTTACATCTATAGCGAAGAGGAAAGTAAGAAAGGGAAAAGAAGGTGACCCATAAAAGAATGAATTGTTAAACCAACTATCCTGGTAGAATAAGAGCCTTGTCCTAGAGAATTCAAGGAGTAGTGTAGAACATATGTATTTGAGTTAGGTAGTCACAGGATTAGGGAGTTGGGATGTTAACAGACCAACAGTCATTGACAAAAGGGAGCTCCCATTTAGGCATTTTTGCTTTTGTATCAGGGATGTTCATTCTTTCTTTCCTTTAAATTTTATTATCCAATACATTAACAAATACAAATTTTGAAAAATGTTTTACATATTTGCTTTTAAAATGGATCTTTTAAATGAATTATTAAATATATATAACTATATTTTAAAAATTACTTAAATAGGGATACTGGTTGACCCATTGCAACAATGAAATGTACAAGACGCTACTTGGAAAAACAAACTTTACCATTTTAAGTGGGAGGTGGAGGGGGAGTGTAGTTGTGGAGATGGGAGGAAAGAGATTGTAGGGGAAAAACAAAGGAGGAGACAACAATGCTTGATAAGAAATGTACTCATCATCTTGCTCATGTAATTGTAACCCCTCTATACAGTATTTCACAATAAAAAACATTTTTAAAAAATTTAAAAAGTTACTATATTTAAGAACATCCAGCAATGCATCTATCTATCTATCTATCTATCTATCTATCTATCTATCTATCTATCTATCTATCTATCTATGCCTGTCTGTCTGTCTGTCTGTCTATTAACGAAGTTACTACATTTAAGAAGAATATGCGGCAATGTAAGTTAAAATGATTATTTGCCTCTGATCTTTTATTCTTTTATGTATGTTTAAACATTTTTACTTTATTTTTTTCACTGCATACCTTTATTTGCTGGGCAATTAATCTGTCCTCAAGATACTTATGCTCAGGGTTATCAGAACTCTCAGGAAACACAATCTTTTTAGGGCTCTCCCTTCTGGAGTAAGTTTCTTTGTTATTCTTACTATTATTGTAAAGGTGATGGACAGAGGGGTTACATTTATATAAGTCAGATAATGAGTACAATTCAGCAATGATAGTAGATACTATGTTGAAAATGAGGTATACAACTTGTGTAGGGGGGAGTCAAGAGGGAAAATCTGGGAGGAAACAAGGAAAAATGTGGTACTTTTCACAAAGAATTGAACTCATTACAATTTAGGCATTTGTATTCTCTAGTACTTTAGATCTAGAGCAGGATTCAGCCACCAGAGAGAGCCCTTAGATAGTTGGAAACAGAACTAAGAACTCACTAAATTATACAATCCAAGAAGAGATTGGGGTGCCAACAATATGTTTACATCATGTTAGTCTACTCATCTTTTCTTAATATCACGCTTATTTGAAACACTTCATTCCTTTATATTATCTAATTTTTTACATCCACTAAGTATTTTAATGCTTTTGTCCTTGTAAAAATTATAGTTTTTATTAAATTTTGTCAATTCTTCGTTTACTTTGGAAATTCTTATCCTTAAAAAAGTGTGTAATAAATAAAGCCCTTTCTATACCACTTTTTCATGTCTGTAAGAATTTTTTTAACATTTTCACATGCACATTTTTATATTATAATTTTTTATTCTATCATAAAATTAATAGCAATTCTCTATGCTACTAATTCATCCAGAGGCCATAAGCTAATGTTAGTCTCTTTAAGAGGTACAAAATATTTTTAGGTATTTTGAATTCCAAGTTACTCTTATAAGGAATTTAATAAAAGCAATAAAATAGTAATACATATTCATCTTAAGACTTTCAAACAACAAATAATTGTCCAAACAGATGGAATGCTAAAATAATTGTCTATCCAGTAAACAGTTAATAGCATTTCTTTAATTCTGAAATATTTGTATAAGAACAAATTTTGTTCCTACAAAAATTTTCATATATTTTAACTAACATTTAATCCTTGGGTTTCTTTGTATACGTATATATTTACCATTATCTATGCTTATAAATGTTCCAACTAAAGCAGCCAGATTTTAGAGTTTTCTTATGTGTTGCTTAATTCACTGTGATTTTCATTATATGCCGACTGTTGATCATAGGCAAATAACATCAGTATCATGTTTTCATTAAGCAGATAATTAAGTCCAAAATTTCTTAATTAAAGCAAAAACTACTATTAACCTCTATTAATACCTAATAAATTGGCTTCCAAATGAAGACATTTGATATTTTAGGCTTAAAACCAGAGAAGTAGTTGCTACAGGGAAAAAAGATAAGATGAAAGAGGAAAAAGAAACATTATGCTTAGGTGTACATATTGTCATATACATAGTATTTTGAAGAGTGGTAGAAGCCACAGCCCAAGCAATATCAATTCACCACTACATTTTAATTTTTCAGTTAAAGAATGTTAAAATGTGATGACACAATTCTTCTATATCCCAAACTAGCAAAAAACAAGCCCAGAAAATTCATGCCTCCTAGTCATATGTATTTCTTCAGAGGACAGCAGGTAATCTTTCCATTTCTCAAATACAACCACATAAAAATATACAGCACCAGTGATGATAAGTAGAAATTAAACGAGGTAAAACATTGGTATAACCCACAGGGTATAAAACAAGGTATAACTCACTGATCTGTTAACCCTCTTCTTCTATTGACAAGTGAGAATGAGGGGGGCAGGAGTTGTTATATACTTTCTTCAAGCATGGACAATAGATTATACATTTAATAAAAATTTAATAAAATTTAATAAAATCACACAATTCTGTCTTTACTTTTAAAATAATCACCACAACTACATTTATTGAATCAATGGAAAGTATCATTAAACTGAGTGAAAAATAAGAAAAGGAAAAAGGAAAGGTAAAATGAAGGAAAGAAGGAAGGAAGGAAGGAAGGAAGGAAAGAAGGAAAGAAGGAAGGAAGGAAGGAAGGAAGGAAGGAAGGGAGGGAGGGAGGGAAGGAAGGAAGGAGGGAAGGACAGGGAGGAAGGACAGGAGAGAAGAAGGGAGGGAGGGAGGGAGGAAGGGAGGGAAGGAAGGAAAGAAGGAAGGAAGGAAGAAAGGAAGGAAGAAAGGAAGGAAGAAAGAAAGAAAGAAAGAAAGAAAGAAAGAAAGAAAGAAAGAAAGAAAGAAAGAAAGAAAGAAAGAAAGAAAGGAAAGAAAGAAAGAAAGAAAGAAAGAAAGAAAGGAAGGAAGGAAGGAAGGAAACGGATAAAAAAAGTGAAAAAAATTATGCGCCATGAGAAAGATAACTAGAATCTAATTTTCAACAAAGTGGCAGCATAAGCTTTACAAGGAAAAAAATTACAAATTTGAATTAGGACCTGAGTGAGGACAAAGTTTAACAATATGAACATCTGAGGAAAAAGAGCTCCATGTAGAATGTTTGTCCAATTTAAAAGTTCTTAGAGTCACAGCTCAGAGGAAAAGCTATGAGACAAGCCAGTGAAAAGGAAAAGTGGAGAAGGGAGCTTTGGTGGTGACGAGGATTTCGTTCTTGGACAGGATTGCTAACTATTTTAAGATTTTGAGCCTTAATCCAGCATAAAGTCAGGAGCTGTTGCAGAGCTCTGACCATATTAGTTGTATGATATGAGTGGTCTGTTCTGCTGTATTTAGAGATTGCAAAGTAGTAAGGACATGCTGGGAGACCAAGTGGACAAATGTTAGAATAGTATTGGATCCAGATGATACTCACGGGCACGGTGAGAAGTGGTAAGACTCTAAGACCCACAAAGCTGGAGGCTCAAAGGACTTGCTGACAGTCTTGATGAGAGGTGTTGAAGAAATGGGTTGAATCATGATCCAGAGGAAACTTTTAGAAAGGAAGAAAAGGGTGGAAATGCTCAACTGAGATGAACTTTTACATAACAGTAAAATACCTTTGCGGTCAGATTCGGAAACAGAAGGCTTCAAACAATTTAAGACAGGCGAATGTTTTAAAATAGATGCTCTGAAGAAAACTTGATATGGAAATGGAATTGAAAAGTTTCCACAATACTTCTTGAACTTTCTTAACTTCCTCTTCACTTTGGAGAGAATGAGGACACATTGATGAGCCCCTGGTTGAAACCACAGAATTGCTTCTCACAAGCTTCTCACACCACAAGTCTACCTTACATGGAGTCTGCATAACTAATCCTTCAACAGGTCCTGTCTTCCATTACTTCATGAAACACATCTGAGGCTACTTATTCCCACTGATCCAAAAGAGTTCAATCCTGGAGATTTGCTTTTGCCATATGCTCCAGCACAGAATCAGGTTACTCAAACCGACAATAATGATGTGAATTACTATTATTATTTTATGACATTATAATTTATAACATTATAATTTGTGACATATTTATGGCAATTTTTTAAAACTCTAGATATGTTTTTGAAAACATATTGGCTTATTTAAAATTACTAAAACTTTAAATAAGGTTGATAAATTTCATGACTGATACTTGTCATTAGTGATATTAATTTTGTATGCTATATTCTGCATGCTAATTTAGTGGTTTTACCAATTTTATACATATATCTGTATATACACAGATATATGTCTGTAAATACACACATTTGTATAAACAGAAAGATATATATGTATATTTACAAGGAAGGCATATTAGGATAAAAATAGATTTTACATATATATTATTTCTTAGATAATTGATAACCTGACAAAATATCAATATGTATATGTTGTTCAGACTGTCTCTATCTATAAAAACTCTTATGACATGTCATTGCAGTATTCATCATCAAATATTGTCTGTATCTCAGCTTGCATTACTTTATGTATAATCAATCATCGTTGATAAATATTATTCTGCCACTCTTTGTTCTCCAGTATAGCTATAAAGGCCCCTCATATGAATTTTTAAAATACCATCCTCTCTAGGATTTTAAGTATCCCTTCAAAATTTGAGCACAGATTTCTCTTTAATTCTGGAAAATATTCAGCACTTATTAAAATACTATATTTCTTTTTTAATAAGTTTTTTTTATTGTGAGAGTACTGTACAGAGGAGGGGTTACAGTTACATGAGCAAGGTAATGAGTACGTTTCTTATCAAACATTCTTGTCTCCTCCTTTGTTTTTCCCCTACCATCCTTTCCCTCCCATTTTCTTCTAAAATCACTGTGTGAGTTCAGCAATTTGATTACAGAGACAAAAGGAAGTGTGTGACATGCAAATAGACCTGGACTAATAATCTCAGCATATCTTCCACATCTTCTATCCACTGAATGCTCACTACCATATAGATTGGCAGTACCTACAGTATAAGCATCCATTCATGTTGTCTTGTCTTGGTTAAGAGGATGCTTTCCACAACCAGAGCCCAGTATCTGGAAAGTATAACAGAATTAACACTTTTTTCTGTATGAATATCTATGCAAAATCATTACCATTCTATATATCAGATTGTAAATACCATTGATTCTTGTTCAATGTCACCCAGAACTAATCATCTACATGGCATTTAGCATGACTTAACAAAAATTTTAAACAATTAACAGTGTCTAAATATTGTCTAAGGATCCTAGAGAGAGTTAGACTTCTATAATATGTCTCCCAAAGACATGAAAAGATGTGTAAGGAATATAAAGCATATCAATAAATGTAAAAAATTACTTGAGTAGGTCATATTATATGCAATGTTATATGTAGGATGTTCTGGAAAACGTAAAAGTATGGAGATCAGAAAACAAAACAATATGAGAAAACAACAAAAAGGCGGTTCCCAGTGTTAGAAGACAAGGAGATAGGAATATACAGACTACTGAAAACTTTTAGGGAAATGGACATATTAATATAAAACTATCATGGGGGATAGAAGCCATTATATACTTTTCAAACCTATGACTATACAACACATTTGAGTACTAGGTATACAGCTGACTTTGAAATAAGTGAGCTGCCAATTCAGGGTCATGAACTGTAACCAATGCAGCATGCTAGTGGCTATTGTTGATAATGGAGGGTTTATACATGTGTGGGGCAAGATGTATGCGAGACTGCTCTGCATTTTCCTATCCATTTCTCTCTGCACTTAAAACTGCACTAGAGAGAGTATTTAGTTGAAAATGTCCCACTAAAGACAATGAAGATCTGGAGATGCTTAGAGCTAGTAGCTGTCTACCACTATATGTGTTGTACTAGAAAAATTATTCCTACAAAGGAAATCTAACCAATGTATTTTGGTATCATTTATATATTTTTTCACATGGTGAAAATCTATTTGAGAGTGAAATTTGCAATATGGTACTATTTCAACTTAATTCCACATAACTATCATAGGACTATCCTTGACTGAATGAGGTCTTTACCTAAAATAATTATGAAGTGGTTTACTCTAAATATATGCATTTCCAACAACACAAAGTCTGAGCAACATTGTGGGACATTGAGGTATTTGATCTACTCATAGTCATAAAATGGTATACATTGTTTCATTTATCAGCTTTAGTAGACATTAGTGAGATTTTAAATATCTCATTAACCATAAGGACATTTAAGAAAAGGTTAGAAAATTATTTTTTGTATTATTTAGAAAAAATATAAAGAAATGAGAGGAAAATAAGACATAAAGAAAACAAAGCTGAGTGCCATTAATGGGTTGTGATTATTTAAAAAAACAAACAAAAAACATTTGTCACCATCTAATTGCAAGCACTTTTCGAGCAGTGCAAATACAAAGTAGTTGGTAAAAGAAAATAGACGTTTTCACCAATATCACATTTCATTATCTTAATCATATTGGATGATAGCCAAGAAAGTACATTTCCTTTACAATTTGTTAAAGTGAAAAAGTCATGTTCATGGAAAATTGCTCTAGATTCAGCTCATCATGAAATAGTCTGAAATCAAACAGAAGTTTTATATTTCTCAGAATAAAATTATAGTCATTTGCATTACATTTAGAAGAAATGTAAATATGGTGCAGCAAAATGTTATTGCAAAATGTATGAAATTATTTTCAAGCTTGAAAAATTAATCTTCAGCTATCTTCCCGAATCATATGACTACTTCAAACTAAAAATTTTCCATATTTGTACAGGGCCAGACTTCATTTAAAAAAAAGTGACATCAATATTTTAAAGTGATTACCTATTATACATAATTTCCTATTGTAGTCATTATCTTTCCTTCCATTATATCAGAGAGCCTCTACAAAATTTGCCATTAGTAATCAAATAAATCTGATGATTTTTCCATTCTTTTTTTTTAATTTTTTTATTGTGAAAATATCGTACAGAGGGGTTACAATTACATGGGCAAGGGAATGAGTACATTTCTTATCAAGCATTGTTGCCTCCTCCTTTGTTTCCCCTTCCCATCCCTTCCTATCCCTTCCCATCTTCCCCTGCCACCCCCCCACCCCCGCCAAAGTTGTAAAGTTCGTTTTTCCACATAACGACTTGTACATCTCATTGTTGCGATGGGTCCACCTGTATCCCTATTTAAACTGTTTGTTTTTGCCTTTCCCCTCCAGATAAGTTGATGTTAGGTGAAATGAACCCCAAGATAAGTATTCAAATGTTTTTTTTTTCTTTCTTGTGATTGTTTCTAACATATTTACATGATGATTTCTTTGTTGCTTTGTATGTCCCTCCCCCACGGTATAGGCCTTGCTTTCGTTGTATTTGATGTTGATTTTTCCATTCTTTTATTCTACAGGATAAACATGGATCATTGGATATTATTGACCACTCCTGATCATTGGTCTTTGAAATTTCTGATCTTCATCTAAAAATGTTTATTATATAGTAATTACTTCATGTGATGCCAACTATGTAATTTCTCTTACCCAGGATAATTCTTGCTTTTACAAATTTTCAAGTCATGAAGTAATTCTGTATTGGCTCCCCTTTCTCACAAGCTAGATTTTTTATCTCTATAATCTAAATTAGTTGTAGGAGAAAGGTGACTCCTTAAATTATGGCAATTTTCAAGTACTCAATTTGGAAGAAACACAAGTTATTGGATATACAGTGACCATATTGAGGACAAAATTATTGACTATATTATATTTATGAAATTTTGTATATCAAAATTGATGTCTTTAGGTATCCTATAATCTTTTTCTATCCTCAGGCCCATATTGTGATTTTTTCCCCAAAGTTTTAATTTCTAGAAACACAAAGAAATATTGATAACAGCAATTGTAAAAATTTGACTTCATTAGCATTTTTTTCTGAAAATATTAGGCATTAAATAAATTCTGTTGAAAAGGGAAATACTACTCAAATGAATACCTCAAATGAGCAGGGATATCACTATAGGTTCTTAGAAATCCAGGATCAATGGAACAAGATTAGTTAACAAGTATCTATTCTTTGCTTTAAAGTATGTTGGCACCACCCAAAGCATGGAAGTATTTGGTGATTCTTTAATTGTCAGAATTTATGTTTAGCTGATTAGGATAAGTATTTGTACTATCTCTAAATAAGGTATAATTCTGAAGAACAATGTTTGAGCTCCAGGAGATCTGTCATTTACCAAATATATATCATTGATTTCTAGAATTTAAAGATTTATTCACATTATGTACTCCTATTATGCAGTATTGTATCAATACATGTAATAGTGCATTTAAATTTAAAATTCATTGGATTTAACTTTCTGTAAAAGGTTTGTGAACTAGGAAGTCTGAAGTTTCCATACTAATACATATATTTCATGTTTTTATATGGAATTATGGTTTGTGCCATATAGGTAAACATTTTCTTGTTTTTGTTTTTTTTACTATGGTTCCAAAAGAATAAATAGATTTTGTGTTGTATTAAAGATTTTAAAGACCATATTATGGCTTTACTAGTCTTTTATAAATTGAATATAGATAGTAAACACTGCAAAAAGAGCGATGAGTTGACTAGAAATAAATGGTAGATAAAAGCTAAACTATGCTCTGATAAGAGAAAAATATTTTCTGTTTATTTTCAGAAATATTAGTACACAGCTATGTACATGAGCTGGGAGTATGTTTTTATACCTGCTTGACTATTAATTTATACCTTGGAGGTGCTAATGGTTTCCACTAGAGTAGGCATAAAAATTTGCATGTCAACTTCTTGTGATTCATGACATTCATTTCTTAAGATGGTTGCAATTAGATATATAACTTGAGGCAGAATAAGCGTTAGTCCATACGTTAAATCTTAAGAATAGCCTTGTTTACACATATTTAATTTTAATAAAAGACAAATACTGTTATTATTATATTGTTTATTTTCTTAGAAACATGATTCGTATTTTCTTCCTAGTCTCCATTGTAAGCTCCATAGGATGAATAGTCAATGTTGGGTTGTCCTTCATGTAGTCCTTAGCAACTAGATCATAATTTCTGATTCAGTGAACAGCTGGTGATTGAATTGTCCTCCATGATATGGTTAGTTCATATATGATGGACAAGGATGAGAGGCTTGCTCATGAACTTAGGTTAGTAAATTATGGTTGTGAGATAAAACTGAATGAGAATACATGCCTCTGCTTTCCCTATATAACATGGAAAAATAATTTATCGGGGTTAAGTGCAGATGAAAATGAACAACTTTGCTTATTTAAAAGGTATAATTCAATGGCAAGTAATGCATTAACAGTGTTATTCAAGTATCACCATTACCCAATTCTAGAACATCTTTATCACATGGAAAAGAAATCCCACCTCCTCTAATGTCATTGTCAATTCTCACTTGTTTTCAACTCTCAAAAAACAACTTATCTCTTTTCATTCTCCCTAAATATTTCATTCTGCCTTCTTTTCTCTATTCAGCCCTTTCATTCATTTACAGTATTATCGTCATCCATTTTTTACAGGTAATGACACATTTTAGTTATCCACTCATGAGTGCATGGACATTTGATTTCCTTCTATGTATATGTTTGTATGTCTAGCACTTCAAAATTCAAAGAAAACTTATTTAAATATTTGTTTTCAGTCCTTTTTAGTATATAACCCAGAAGTAGAATTGGTCATACAGTATTTTTTCTTTAATGGTCTGTGAACCATTAAAATAATTTCAACAATGGCTTCACTGGCATTGACTGAATTTGCTCATCCTTCCTCTACATTCACATCCCACCAGCAGTATTGTTCTCTCTCCTCAAATATGTTTCCATTTCTTAGTATTGTGCTTTGACAGCCTATCTAAAAATCCACTGACATGCGCAAGATTTGCCCCTATGTTACTTTTCAGGTTTATTTTTATCTGTAAATCTACCATACTTAGATTTTGATTCATCTTCAATATTTCTATATTAGCCAAGTGAGGACGCACCTTCTAGTTTTCCATATGACAGTCCTTTCCCCTTCCTTCTTCACTTCGCTTCTGAAACACAATTGAAAGTGTAGATCACTTTTGATAGCATTTATATTGTAACAAGGCAAATTGCATGCATGTCTTTTATGTTTTCCTCAATCTGAACAAAAGCTATTCCTGCATACTTTGTTATTTTTACATTATGTAAAAAATTGTTTTTTAACATTTTTATTTATTTTTTATTGTGAAAATACTGTACAGATGGGTTACAATTAGATGGGCAAGATAATGAGTACATTTCTTATCAAGCATTGTAGCCTCCTCTTTTGTTTCCCCTTCCCATCCCTTCCCAGCTTTCCCCCACCCCTACCCAATCCTCCCCCCCACACACACACACCAAAGTTGTAAAGTTCATTTTTGACATAACAACTTGTACTTCTCATTGTTGCAACGGGTCCACCTGTATACTGTTTTAGTGGTGTTTTTTGTTGTTATTCTGATGTGATGTAAAAGGTGGGATTTTTGTTGTTGATTTGGTCTGGTGCTTCTGTCTTATGCCAGTAATTTGTGTGAGATCTGAGGATCATGGTTCAAAGCCAGTGCAGACAAGAAAGTACATGAGAATTGTCACTGATTTATGAGCAAAACTCCATATGGTGAACTGGCTTGTAGACTTTCATACACAGCATACATGGTTTAATGGAATCCTTTCAGACTTTCTCTCTCTACCAGAAATTAATCTATTGTATCAGCAATTTATTAATTCAACACACATGATAACTAATTTATATATGCTAACTATACAGTGTGTAACTTTGTTTTGCAAGGTGAATTTAAAATATTCCCAGCCACAAAAATATCCTAGTCTACTAACTTACCATCTATTTCTGTATATCCCCTTTCATCTGTATAATACATCCAAACAGAGAATTTTGTTTGGGTTTTAGTTAGTAACTTTAGTTAGTAACTTTTGTCATCTATAATAAACCATATCAATAGTTATATCTTCAATTATATAAGAAAAATGGCTCTTAAAGAGTTTATGGAAATTATTGAGAAGGAAAATTCTAGTAAGAAACATTTCAGGGTAAAAACAAGTCACTATGGTAAGAATAACACCATGAAATGAGAACAAATATCAACTAACTATAACATTAGATATACATGTTTGGAAATATTTTCTCATTTCCTTTACTCTCCATTCCTGTCTAAAACAAATATCACCCTTATCAAGGCTCCTAGCTTAAAACTATATCTAATTCCAAATCCCAACTGAGGCTTTCATTTTCACAGACCTGGGAGCAGAGTCAGTGAAGCATAAGTATTCTTAACTAAATTCAGTTCAGGATTGTATTTTAGAAACCTAAAGACCTGAGGTTCAACTTTTATCTAGAGGCTGTTCTCATTACCATGGTAAACTAGCTGTGAGCACAAGAGAACAGAAAACCATATAAAACATTTTTATATCTCAATACGATATATTCCCAAATATATATAACCCTTAAATGACCTCTCTCTGCTTTAGACAAAGAGATTATAAACCAAGGAGATGGAATTATATTTGCCTAGCACAATATGTTTACATGGGAAATTTTATTCAAGAGCTGGAGCTGCTCTTGGCACCTGATTGATATTCAGAAATTGCCTGCCCCTCCCCCATGCTCTGATCCTGTATGACATTTCACACGAGGATGCTCATCCAATCACACAATGTGCCAGAGCTCTCAGCATCTCTTGGAATTTCTGAAAACCTATGTGTGTGTATGCATGATAAGGCCGAGGCATTGGAATAGAGCTCTCCTCATGCAGAGTAGTAAATTTACCCAGGGCTGAGTACAACGCTATGAGCTGGGATTTCCTTGTCCAGTATTTCCCCATCCTTTATATAGCAATGCGGACTCACAAAAACTGAGTGATATGGGCTGGGAAGGCGGCTCAGTGGTAGAGCGTTTGCCTTGCATGCCTGAGGCCCTGGGTTCGATTCCTTAGCACCACATAAGCAAAAGGAAAAAAGCTGGAAGTGGCGTTGTGGCTCAAGTGTTAGAGCGCTAGTCTTGAGCTGAAGAGCTGAGGGACAGCGCCCAGGCCCAGAGTTCAGACCCCACGACAGGACCCACCCAAAAAACCCTCAGTGATATTAATATCTAGGCCAAAGATCTCCAATGTATTGTAAAATTAATATCAAGAAGGGCCAAAGAAATTGAAGAATGGAGAACATATGCTGAGCCTGAGCATCACTTACTTTCCCAAACCATGTTTTCAATAGGATGGTTCCTCCTGTGCTCTTTTTAATAAACATAAAGTAAATGTTCTAATTGAGATAAAGTGTCATAATATCCCATAAATGAATTCTAGCATTGCTTTGACAGTGCATTTGTTTAAACAGACTTGCTCACACATCTTAGGGATCAGATGTTGTCACATACCATTAAAGATGCTACAGGATATAAAAAGTAATTATGTGCTACCCCATTTGTAGCAGCACACATGAAATAGTAGTATAAATTGAGCAACAATTGTCCAGTTTCAAGAACCCACTTTATTCTAAAAGGCACATTTCTTTTGGGGAATGGAAGTTTGTTTCTTCAAATACTAGATTCACTTTATTATAGCAATACAAGCAAGAATTGATTAATCACAGTGATTAAGATTGCATATATTAGAATATACACAACTATATTTTTTCAGCATGGAGTAATAAGTCTATATCAAAGCAATATTGTAATGAATATTGATTTTTTTCTTGAATTTCAAATGCTGATTTTGTAACTAAGTCCCTGATACTCCTGATTTTACAAAACATTTGGTATAGACTCTACTCCTCCAATTTTTCTCTTGCTCCCTGAAACTTCATCTTCATTGACTATTTTTCAACATTATATCTGAGAGCTTAATCTGAGTAATAATTAGTTTTATTTCTTCAGGCTTTGCTTTTTTATATTAGTTTTTTATTGTGAAAATACTGTACAGAGTGGTTCCAGTTACATGAGCAAAGTAATGAGTACATTTCTTATCAAGCATTGCTGCCTTCTCCTTTGTTTTTCCCCTAGATCCCTTCCCTCCCATCTCCTCAACTACACTACCTGCCCCTGCCATCTCCCCTCCCCCCCAACCCATATGCCTTTTTAAACCTTTTGTTTTTTCCCTTCCCCTCCCCAAATTATACCGACCTCAAATACAATGAAAACAGGGGTTATCTAGACTAGTCAACCAAAGACAATTTTCCTCCTCAAGGAACATTTGGAAATTATTAGATATATTTTTGTTTGCCACAATGGATAGATTTCCACTGGCATTTAGCAAACTCAGCACAGAGATACTAGTAAATATGTATGTAACAAAACATGAGGAACACCTTTCCCAATCATCTCAGCACAAAAGAATTTTACTTATTTTATTTTATTATATTTTTGTTGGTGGTGGTGGTCATAGGGCTTGAATTCTGGGCCTGGGCTCTGTCCCTCAGCTCTTCAGCTCAAGGCTAGTTCTCTACCACTTGAGCCACAGCACCACTTCCAGTTTTCTGGTAGTTTATTGGAAATAAGAGTTTCACCTCCTTTCTTGCCCAGGCTGGCTTTGAACCCCAATCCTCAGATCTCAGCCTCCTGAGTAGCTGAGAATTTCTGTTTTTAATGCCAGTAGTATTAAAGTTGAGAAACTTGTAACTGCACTTAAATTTCAATATACTCTCATATCGCCAATACTTTTAAAATGGGAAAATATTTCATTGAATTAATATTTTAGATTAATAATCTATCTTGGAATATTTTCACTTCAATTTTTTTAAATTATATATCTACATATAATTTATATATAATTGCTTTTTTGACATGGTATTATTCTATCAATTATAATTAAAAATTAGGCATGAAATATATGCATATTTCACATATTATATTGATTTTATACTTATAGTTCAAAGTATTTGAGCTTTTATCACTTCAGTTGATATTAAAATTTTTCTAACCAAAGGCTACAAAAATTTATATCCTATTCTGAAGCCTACAAGAATATTTCCCCTATATTTTTATTAAGTAAAAGTGTTTTAGTATTCCTTAATAATACCACATGAAAAACATTCCCAGTTATGCATAGTGAATTTTACTTATATGAAATTAAGTAGGAAATATTCAGATCATACAAAATAGTTGACCCATGAGCAAATAAACAAAACCTGGGCAATGTGGAAGTATAAGGGCTTAGAATTTTATGATACTCCTCAAAAGTTGGTTTAAAGAAAGAAGGGAATGTGTGAAAACTAATTCAGTGAAATAAGTAGAGGAAAAAATCAGTATTTCAGAACTCTCTGTGTCCATACTAGTTATTAGTTTTAAAGAGAAGAGGAATAAGAATAGGAAAGTGATACCAGAGACTGTACTTATGGCTATATTTTCAGTGTGTCTATTATTCTGTAAAGCATCCTCATTAAAAGTATGCATCACTGAGATCAAAGAATACTATATCAGCTTTTACATATCCATTGTTCTGATAGGATTCCTACAACACAAAAACATTGAGAGAGATCATTTTAAGTCAGCCTTTGGTACAGGGTATTTATACAAAGCAAAAGATGGAAATTGGGAAAAAATGTTTTTATGGTCAGATCTATTTGGCACCACTAGGTTAAACAAAATGAAAAAAAAATCACTTTACTGTAGAGTTCTAGTTAAGCCATAGACGCCTCTAGGGAAATGTAAATAAATATAGATGGAATATTAATGGAAACTTACTTGGAAGTAGATAAGACCTTCTTTGTATTGACACAGAACATCTTCAAGATGCAGAACCAAACTAATTGGGTGTTGAAATATGGCTTGCTGAGAACCATTAGAGTTGCCTTACAGGATGGCCTAATTATTTTCCGGACACTGATAAAGGTGATATTCTAGATCCTCTTATTGGCAACACTTTAAAATCTATGTGAGCTGCAAAAAAGTACTGATTTAGATAGCCCAACTGGATTAACAGAGAATCAACAGAGATTTTATTCTTCCATGAACACTTGCTACATAAACCTTTTTCTTTCTTAGTCATTGACTCTGGAGTAAACAAAATATACAAACAAAAGATTTGAAGATGTATAAGGAGTTAATTCCCAGACCCAGAGATTTATGAGACTAAGTACATCACAAATTTTTAATAACGGGAAGATATAGATAGATAGATAGATAAATAGATAGATAGATAGATAGATAGATAGATAGATAGATAGATAGATAGATAGATAGATAGATAGATAGATAGATATAGATTTAGATATATAGATATATATTTCAGTACGCATAGTTTTTAGCCATTTGCTGTGGATCTCAAATGTCTTGAAAGCAATTTGCTAATCTCTTGATCACCTGATTGGTACTATTGGGAGATAATGGAATAGTTAAGAAGTGCTAAGTTATTGTGGAAGGTCATTAGATAATTTGGAGCGGGTCCACAGAGTGAACAGTGCGACCTGTATCCACTTGTCTTTCTGTCATTAGTGTTTCTGTGTATGAAGTAAACAGTTTGCTCTGCTAGATAACTCTATCCAAAAAGAATTGGATACTACTGGCTTGAGCTGGAACTCTCAAAAATATAAACTGGCTGCGGGCTGATAGCTCATGCCTGTAATCCTAGCTACTCAAGAGGCTGAGATCTGAGGATCACGGTTCAAAGCCAGCCTGGGAAGAAAAGTCAGTCCTGAGACTCTTATCTCCAATAAACCACTAGAAAACCAGAAGTAGCGCTGTGGCTCAAATGGTAGAGCACTCACCTTAGCTGAAGAGCTGAAGGACAACACCCAGGCCCAGAGTTCAAGCCCCACTACTGACTATATCTATCTATCTGTCTGTCTATCTATCTGTCTATCTATCTATCTATCTATCTATCTATCTATCTATCTATCTATCTATCTATCTATCTATCTATCTATCTATCTATCTATCTGTCTGTCTGTCTATCTATCTATCCATATCTATCTATATGCCAATATAAATGTTTCATTTGGTATGTTGAATATCTTAACCATTTATGTAGAAGATAATGTTCATAGAACACAATATGAAAAGAAACATAAAACTAGAGTTCTTGTTTTGGGTTTAAAAAGTAGTATTCAGTAAAAGAGTTGCTCTTTTGTAATACATCATTTACATAAGAACACGCAATTTTTCTGTTTTGAAATTGAAAGATTTCACTTGTATACAATGACATTGTATTTGAACTAAGTCTCAATATAGTCACAAAAGACAATTTTAATGTAATTAACTAAACATCAATTAAAGAACTAGAAAATACTATTATGTTTTTCTCTCCATCATTTATTTTGTGTTAAGAGTAGTCTATCAGGGGCTGGGAAGGTAACTCAATGGTAGAGTGCTTGCCTTGCATGCATGAGGACCTGGGTTCAATTCCTCAGCACCACATAAGCAGAAAAAGCCAGAAGTGGCACTGTGACTCAAGTGGTAGAGTGCTAACCTTGAGCTGAAGAGCTGAGGGACAGCACCCAGACCCAGAGTTCAGGCTCCACAATCAGAAAAAAAAAAAGAATAGTCTATCAACTTAAAAGCCAAATCTGCTTTTAAACTGAACATTTGTTTCAGGTTTCTCAGTCAAATACAGAATCATGAAGTAATCTTTCCATAAAAATGCACTGACTGAGAGAATGGTCATTACAAAAAATTTAAGCATTCATACAGTATATTCCTACGTGAGGGAATGAAATTTTATTAAGATACAGTATTAGTGTCAGGTTAAAATGGCTGGGTGTGCACTAGCTCATTACTGTAATCTCAGCTCTTTTAAAGATAGAGATCTTCCAAAGTCAGACAAGACAAAATATTAGCAAGATCCCAATTCATTCAGTAAAACCATGAGATTTTACCTAAAATACAAATAAACCCAAAAATAAACTTTAAAAACCAGTACCACTTATCCCTCCATGTCAAACTGTTCTCTAAATGCTTATGCAAACTGTATTAATATCAAAACCCATGGAAAACAGATAAATATATTGCAATGACATATTATTGACCAAAAATATTGCATATTAAGATGGTAATTAGAACTTGAGGTTCTTAGCAATTAACATAAATTAGTCCTTGAAAACAGACACAATGAGCCCTTCTTATAAAGCTCTAAAATAATGGAAACTGAATCCCACCAAACAATAATGCAATGTTAACATGTCTAATCATAATAGACTCTTTGGGAGAAACCTTCTTACTGAAGACTAATTAAAGCAAGTGACACAGAGAGTAGATCACTGTCTTGGCATGCTTTCTTATTAAAGTAAATTAAACTCCCTTTGAGTCTTCTTCATGTAATGTAACTGACTGAAGAAAGATAATACGACTTTTAAAATAAGTAATGAGAAGTCTGTAGGAGTCAAGGAAGGAATACACAGAAAGTATAAAGTGAAGGAGTATATAATCGATGGAATCTCTCTTATATTTTTGTGATTCTGGTCAGGTTCTCAAAAGTTCTGATATGGAGAGATAATGTTTCAAGAGGTAAATATGTTCCAAAATATCTTTAAATTTGTGAGAGAACAATACACATTTGAAAAATTTCAAAGAAATATTGTTAAGAGGAAAATGAGGCTGGTATTTCACATCTGTAATTCTGTAATCTCCTTTAATCATTTGAAAGCTCAAGAGGCCAAAATGTGGAAGATGCCAGTTCAAAGCAGAAAAGTTCATAGACACAATGTCTAAACTAAACAGCCAAAAGCAGGGATGAAAGTAAAGATCAAGTAGTAGAGAAAAAGTCTAACATAGAACCAGGCTAGCAAGCACAATGCCTTGAGTTGAAACCTAAGATGCAAGAGAAATAGAGCATCAAATTTTAAAGAATCATATCGGAGCTAAATTATGCAGATAATAATCAAAATGTTGCACTTAGTAGAAGTGGATCATAGTGAACAACTTTTAAGAACAAGAATGATATAATGCAGATAACATTTCATAGTGACTTTATCCGTTTTTTTTTTCTTTTTTGAGAATTTACTATACATTTATTATATGCTGTGCTATTAGGAATGTGACATAAATTGTCCTGGTTCACCCTCTCATCCATCCTACTGTTACAATTTTCTTGACTGAAAATAGGGCTCAGAATACTGAACATTTTTAGATTCAAAAACCTATGAAGAAGACTTGTCTATTATACCATATTGCTTCATTATCTATTATGGAGAGGTGCCTTGTAGTTATAATTCTCATATATAATGTGTTCTTTTTGCCTAGTAATTTTATTATATGTAAGAATTAATATTTTACAAACCTATTATTTTACTCATTTTCCTAGCACATCATATTTCCTTTTTTAAAATTTATTTGTGTGTCTGCCCTGAGCTTTGAACTCTGGAGCTCCAGGTTTACTTGCTTTTTGCTCAAGGCTAGTGCTCTGTCACTTGAACTACACCTCCACTTCCACCTTTACTGGTGATTAATTTGAATAAGAGTCTCGCAAATTATACCGACATCAAATACAGTGAAAGCAGGGGTTATACTGTGGGGGAGGGACATACAAGGCAACATAGAAATCATCTTATAAATATGTTAGAAACAATTGCATGAAAGAAAAAAAAAACATTTGAATACTTGTCTTGGGGTTCATTCCCCTAACATCAACTTCTCTGACGTTTTCTGTTTGACTCAGACATATACTATAATTTGTGGAGGGGAAGGGGAAAAACAAATCGTTTAAATAGGGATACAGGTGGACCCTTTGCAACAATGAGAAGTACAAGTCGTTATGTTGAAAACCAACTTTACAGCCTTGGTGGCAGGGGGGGCGGGGGGGGGGGAGGGCGACGGGTGGATTGGGTGGGGGTGGGGGTGGGGGGAAGATGGGAAGGGATGGGAAGGGGAAACATAGGAGGAGGCTACAATGCTTGATAAGAAATGTACTCATTATCTTTTCCATGTAATTGTAACCCCTCTGTACAGTATTTTCTCAATAAAAAACAAAAAGAGTCTCACAGACTTTCCTGACAGGTTTAGCTTTGAACTGTGATCCTCAGATCTCAGCCTCCTGAGTAGCTAGGTATGAGCCATCAATGCCATATAATATTTCTTTTAATGGATATTATAGACTGAAATATGTCCTTCCCCTTCAATATGCAGCCTAACACCTAGGACCTTCTCTAGTGCAAGTGGCTAGCATCTTTAAGGAGGATTACATTAAATGGAAAACACTCAGAGTGGACCTTAATCCACTCTGACTAGTATATAAAGGAAATCTACATATACAAGGAGATATCAAATGTGCTCACTTATAGACCTGGGAGCAGTCATATATGGGTGGATACACTGAGCTTGTAGGTGTTTACAAGCCAAGAAGGGAAGCCTCAGGAGAATCAAATCTGCTCACATCTTGCTTGGACTTGCTGCTTCCAGAATGGTGAAAGAATCCGTTTCTGTAGTCTGAGACACCTAGTTCATTGTATTTTGTTATAGCAGTCCAAGTAGACTAATTCTTATGGTCTATACTTGCTTAAACTACCTAGTAGTTCTTTGTATAAAACACATCCTGAGTGTGTGTGTGTACACGTGTGTGTGTGCATGCATGCGAATGCACCAACACTCGGCTTGAACTCGGCCTCACACTCTCACTTGATTTTTAAATCAGGACTGCATGGTGCCACTTGAGCCACACCTCCAGTACCTACAAAAGATCCTTTATAAGAATTTTTATTATTGTTAACTTTGATTTTCTGTTTCCCTAACATATCTTTTTAAAATGTTTTTAATTGTAAAAAATACTATATAGAGGGGTTACTGTTACATGAATAAGGTAATCAGTAAATTTCCTATCAACCATTATTGCCTCCTCCTTTTTTTTCCCCTACCATCCCTTCCCTCCCACCTCCACAACTAAACCCCCACCCTCATCCCCAAATGCGCCTAAATTGGAAAGTTCGTTTTTCAACATAGTATATTGTATATCTCATTGTAACAGTGGGTCAATCTGTATCCCAATTTGAACATTTTGTTTTTCCCTTCCCTCCCCAAATTAGACTGACATCAAATACAGGGTTATACCATGGGGGAGAGACATACAAAGCAACAAAAAAATCACATGGTACATTATAAATACGTTAGAAACAATAGCAAGAAAAAAATCACTTGTGTCCCTACTTTGGGGTTCATTTCGCTTAACATCATCTTATCTGGTTATGTGTACATAGCTTTTGACCTTTTCTACTTGTCTCAGACATATACTAGTTATTGAAAATAAGGGAAAACATGGGACCTGTTTCTTTGGGCCTGGCTTACTTTACTTAATATAATTTTTTCCAAGTCTTTCCATTTCCTAACAAATGGGGCAATGTCATTCTTTCTGATGGAGGCATAGAATTCCATTGTGTATCTATACCACATTTTCTTGATCCATTCATCTGCTGAAGGACATCTGGATTGGTTCCATATCTTAGCTATGGTAAATAATCTGAGATAAACATGGTTGTGCTGGTAGCTTTAGTATGACCTTGTTTGGGATCATTTGGGTAAATGCCCAAAAGTGGGTTGGCTGGGTCATAAAGGAGCTCTATGTGTAGTCTTTTGAGGAACATCCATACTGCTTTCCAGAGTAATTGAACAAGTTTACACTCCCACCAACAATGCAGTAGGGTTCCCTTCTGTCCACATCCCCTCCAGCATCTGTTGTTATTAGAGTTCTTGATTATAGCCATTCTAACTGATGTGAGGTGGAATCTCAATGTTGGTTTGATTTTAATTTCTTTTATGGCTAGAGAGGTTGAGCATTTCTTCATGTGTCTATTGGCCATTCTTTTTTCCTCTTCAGAGAAGTTTCTCTTTAAGTCTTTATCCAATTTGTTAATTGGGCAATTGTTTCTTTGAGGATTTGTTGTTAGAGGATTTAGTTTTTTGAGTTCTAAGTATATTTTAGATATGAGACCCTTATCTGTTGTATGGCTAGTGAAGATCTTCTCCCAATCTGTGGGCTTTCTATTGATCTTGCTAGCTATGTCCTTTGCTATGCAGAAGCTCTGCAACTTCATGCAATCCCATTTTTCCAAACTTTCTTTGGCAGGTCAAAAACAAAAAACAAAAATTCCTAATGAAAGGAATAAAATATCAGAAAAGAGGTTTGCACCATGTGATATTTTTGTTTCTTTGTATGTTCCCCCACACACACACAGTATAACCCCCATTTTTATGTATTTGATGTGAGAGTCCCCTGGCATCTTTTATATAGGGGAAAAAACAAAATGCTTATATAAGGATGCAGGTTGACCCATTTTAACAATGAGATGTACAAAACACTTTGTTGAAAACCAACTTTACAACCTCAGCAGAGGGGGTGGGGAGAGTATTGTGTGTGAAGGAATGTTAGAGGGAAAACAAAGGAGGAGGCAACAATGCTCAATAGGAAATGTATTCATTACCTTGCTCATGTAACTGTAACCCCTCTGTACAACATTTTTACAATAAAAAACATACAAAAAGAATATATGATGTGAAATAAAAGCAAGAAAGTGACATGTGAATAAATGTGAAAGAGAAATTAAAATTGCAATTACCAGAAGGAACAACTGTCTATTAGAAAAGCTATAATATCCACAACAACAACTCTGTCTGACAGTACATGGAACAAAGAAGACGCCCATTCACTCAAGCAGATAATGAAAAAGTACATGAGATTTTGAAGAAATATTTGCAGATTTTCCTTTTATTTTTAAAGCAAATAATTGTCCATAGATGTACCTGGGAACATAATAAAAAATTTTAACCTAGGCATATTGTTTACACAAAAACTTGAACATAAAAGTAGATAGCATCTTTATTCATAGTCACTAAAATTGTAAACAACCAGAATGTCCTTCAATAGAGGAATAAAGAAATAAACCATTGGTAGTATATACAAAAACTAAAATATTACGTTTCAATAAAAACAAATGATCTTACACTAAATGAGCTTATACTAAGCAAAAGGAAAGAAATGTAAATATCACATGATGTGGAAGAAATAGTTGTATTGTCAAAGGTCATAGAATTCACAATGATAATGACAATTTGCCTTGTAAAGATTAAAATGTGTTTGTGACTTTAAGTATCACTCTTCCATAATACAGTGCAATATGTAAAATTTATGTAATCACCTAATCTCAATTAAAAAATAAATTTTAATTTTAAAAAATGATCTGTTGACTCACTCAACAAGATGGCTTGATTTTAAATTTATTTCACTAAAGAAAAAAATAACTGTTCCAAAGTTTATCTGTTTGCTTTATTTATTTATATATCATTGCATACTGTGAAAAGGTAAAGGTGAAGCACAGATCACTGGTTGAAGTACATGATGATGGACAATGTAGCTGAATAATTTGTTACAAAGGAGAACACAGGAACTTTTACAGAAAAGACACTGTCATAATTGACATTGATCTGAAGAATATACAACAATATATTTACCAAAGCCCAAGGAACTATATTTAAGAAAAATGAATTTGAATGTATGTAACCTAACACACAGTTCATGGAAACAGCATTGTGTTTATGCTTTGATTAATGTGATGAACATTAATATCAATTAACTACTATCATACTAGCTATTATGCTGTTATCAACCAAAGTCGGTGCTTAAAAAATGTTCCAGGCCCTCTACTTTCATTTCATCCTTGATACTATTATTATCCTTGCATTATAAACAAAGCATTAATATTTGAAGAGATCAAGTAAGTTGCCCATGGTTGAATAGCTAATGTGTATTGAAGCTGCAAATCAAACTCATCTCCTCTTAGGTCAGAGCTCTGAAAATCTACTCTATATTACTTCTAGCATAAATATTTAAATATTAAACACACTGTCATTTTCTATCCATGAATACAAAGAGCATTTCTTTTATTCTCTGGATTGTGATTAAGCTCAAGGTCTTACATGTGCTGGCCAGAATTCTACATCAAGGTACATCCCTAGACCATATTTTTGTATCCATTTTTGCACTTGATTTTTCTAGACACACAATGGGACATCATATATGTAAGTTGATATCCACCTATTTTGAAAATCATTTTAATATTTTTCTTTTAAATGTGCCATTGCAAATTTCACATGATATTCATTTCACTCTACAATATGTACAATTATGTCAATTATCAAGAATGAATAAATTTAAGTACTATTTTATCACATTCTTAATCCATATTGATAATCTTTGCACTTATTTATCTTAAGCACTAAATTTTATTTGAACAATTACATATCCCATTCATCAGTTTATATATGAATTTTTTATATGAATTTTAACTTTTAAGTTTATTTTGCTATCTGGAAAATCAATTCTCTTACAATATTCATTTTCACTAATATAAACTTTATTAGTTTGACAGTTTTTCAAATATAAGAATTAATTCTACAATGCATACAATGCATAGAAACAGGGTTATAGAACAAAAGCATGCATATATTAAAACATATATAAATATTATAGAAATTTCTCTTAAGACATAGCACAAGTTTGTACCCACAAAATTCACCTATAGCTATATTTATTTTTTCCCAACTGAATATTGTATTAATCCCTGGCCCCTTTTGCACATTTTTCCAAAGACTATTCTGTCTTTTTCCACAGGTAGCATTACTTTCCCACTAACTTTGTTGATTACAGCACATCATGGTATATTTTACCAACATTACGCATTAAGTCTTTTTAGTTTAGTAAGACTCCTCAACTGAGGCTACAAATCCAGAAGCTTCAACAAAATGAATTGATTGTTCCCATAGCTCTGTAACCCAAGATCAAGAGACCAGCATGGCTGATTTCTTCACTGTGATGTCTCCTCAGATTGCAGATGGCTACTGTCTTACTGTGTCTTCACATAACTTTTGTGTGATACAGTCAATAGAGTCTTACATAGACATACATGTGTTTTTATGTATATTGTCATAGTAACTATACTTTGCTTCCTTTCTGGCCTCTTTCCTCAACATTACATCTTTACATTCAATTAATAGCTCTATAATTTAAAACTTCTGCTCAATTCTAAGTAAGCACTTGGTTTTTCCTGGCTATTTACCATTATGAATTGTATTTACAAACCACTTTGTTAGAGGCACTGCCCTTGTATAACGACTTAATGATAACAAACCCAAAACTGAAATTTAGGAAAGAATATTGTAGGAGTGCATGCTGGTACATGATCCTTAGTTAACATGTTTAAATTTCCTTTTTGGTTTATAGAGTTTGGAATTATTGGATCATAAACTGCATGATCAATATTACAATGTAAGGCAAACTGATTTTCAAAGTAGTAACAGCTTACATCCTTGCTAGAAAGTATGAGAGCTCCTGATGCCCCATCTATGTAATAACAATTGGTGTGATCTCCTGTAATTTAGCCACATATTCAATGGTGAACATAATGTGATCTATCATTGTTCATATCAGTATGCTAAACCAGCAGTAAAGTGGAGAACTTACCTGTTTATATTCCATATCATCTTTGGTAGCTTTACTTTTTGTCTTTATTTAAAGATATTTTTATTGTAAAGATACTGTACAGAGGAGTTACAGTTACATGATAAGGTTATGAGTCCATTTCCTATCTAAATTGTTACCCCCTCCTTTGTTTTCCCCTAGGATCCTTTCCCTCCCCACATTCCCAGATCCTTCATCCCCGCACCGGTACCCATTCGTTTTCAACATAGTGTCTTATACATCTCATTGTTACAATGGATCAACTTGTATCTTTGTTTCAACATTTCTTATTACCCTTCCCCTCACCAAATTAGAAAATTGTATATGTAAGTTGCAGGGCACCAGAATCAAATACAGTGCACAGGGGTTATACCATGGGGGGAGAACATACAAAAGCAACAACAACAACAAAAATCACATAGTACATTATAAGCACATTAAAACAATAGCAACAAAGATAAAAAAAACTTCTTGTGTCCCTATCTTGGGGTTCTTCACACTTAGCATCATCGGGTCATATGGAATAGCTTTTGACCTTTTCTTCTTGTCCTAGACATATACTAGTTATTGCAAATAAGGGAAATCATGAGACCTATGTTTCTTTGGGCCTGACTTACTTCACTTAATATAATTTGTTAAGAAATGGAAAGACTTGGAAAAACTTATACTTTTTTGTCTTTTACATTACATCTACAATCTGATCCAATTCATTGACTCAGTACCACTGATTGTCATGCTAGTCTCTCACAATATTCTGCAACAACATCATGGCCACAACATAGTGTTCTGATGGCTATCAAGTCAGAGACACAGAGAAAGAAAACTGAATGAGCATTGGAATTAAAACATTCCAATCTGACCCATTGCAACAATGAGATGTACAAGTCCTTATGTCGAAAACTAACTTTACAACTTTGGTGGGGGGAGGAGGGGGGGAGGAGGATTGGGTGGGGGGGCTGGATGAGGATGGGAAGGGATGGGAAGGGGAAACAAAGGAGGAGGCTACAATGCTTGATAAGAAATGTACTCATTATCTTGCCCATGTAATTGTAACTCCTCTGTACAGTATTTTCACAATAAAATTTTTAAAAAGAAAAAAAATGCTCCAATCTGAAAAAAATTGTGACACGATATGTAATTTCAATAATACTCATTTTTCCTTTTATAAGATTTATTTTTAGAACAATATTTATTTTAATAAACTCATTTGTTTTGAGAAAGTATTTTCTTGACTTTTCCTTTTACTGTCTATATTCAAGCTCAGTCATCAATATATCTTTTTTTAAATTATGAACATACTGTACAGAGAGGTTACAATTACATAGGCAAGATAATGAGTACATTTCCTCTCAAGCATTGCAGCCTCCTCCTTTGTTTACCCTTCACATCCCTTCCCAGCCTCCCCCTGCCCCCCCAATCCTCCCCCCCCCACCAAAGTTGTAAAGTTTGTTTTCGACATGACAACTTGTACATCTCATTGCTGCAACGGGTCCACCTGTATCCTTATTTAAACAACTTGTTTCTCCCCTTCCCCTCCACAAATTATACCGACATCAAATACAGTGAAAGCAGGGGTTATACTGTGGGGTAGGGACATACAAAGTAACAAAGAAATAATCTTATAAATGCGTTAGAAACAAATGCATGAAAGAAAAAAATCATTTAAATACATATCTTAGGTTTCATTTTCCTAACATCACCTTATCTGACCTTTTCTGCTTGACTCATACATATACTAGATATTGAAAATAAAGGAAACCATGGGACTTATGTTTCTTTGGGCTTGGCTTACTTCACTTAATATAATTTTTTCCAAGTCTTTCCATTTCCTAACAAATGGGGCAATGTCATTCTTTCTGATGGAGACATAGAATTCTATTGTGTATATTTACCACGTTTTCTTGATCCATTCATCTACTGAGGAGCATCTGGGTTGGTTCCATATCTTAGCTATGGCAAATAATGCTGCAATAAACATAGTTGTGCTGGTAGCTTTAGTGTGGTCTTGTTTGTAAACATTTGGGTAAATGCCCAAAAGTGGGTTGCTGGGTCATAGGGGAGCTCTACGTGGACTCTTCTGAGGAACCTCCATACTACTTTCCAAAGTGGTTGAACAAGTTTACACTCCCACCAACAATGAATAAGGTTCCCTTCTGTCCACATCCCCTCCAGAATCTGTATTTATTAGAGTTCTTGATTTTTGCCATTCTAACTGGGGTGAGGTGGTATCTCAAAGTTGTTTTGATTTGCATTTCTTTTATGGCTAGGGAGGCTGAGCATTTCTTCATGTGTGTATTGGCCATCCTTCTTTCTTCTTTAGAGAAGTTTCTCTTTAAGTCTTTAGCCCACTTATTTATTGGGCAGTTGTTTCTTTGAGGATTTGTTGTTGGGGGATTTAATTTTTTGAGTTCCAAGTATATTTTACATATGAGAACCTTGTCCGTTGTATGGCTAGTGAAGATCTTCTCCCAATCCGTTGGCTTTCAATTGATCTTGCTAGCTATGACCTTTGCCATGCAGAAGCTCTGCAACTTCATGCAATCCCTTTTGTCCAACCTTTCTTTGATTTGTTGTGTTTCTGGGTCTTTAGTAAGAAATTTTTGGCGGGTCTGGGAAGGGGGCACAGTGGTAGAGTGCTTGCCTTGCATGCATGAGGCCCTGTGTTCGATTCCTCAGCACCACATAAGAAAAAAGCCGGAAGTGGCGCTGTGGTTCAAGTGGTAGCGCGCTAGCCTTGAGCTGAAGAGCTGAGGAACAGCGCCCAGGCCCAGAGTTCAGACCCCACGACCGTACCCAAAAAAAAAAAAAGAAAGAAAGAAAGAAAATTTTGGCCTGTGCCAAGGAGCCCTAGAATTTCTCCTATTCCTTCCTGTAATGTTTTCAGCATGTCTGCTTTGACTTCAAGGTCTTTGATCCATTTGGAGTTGATTCTAGTGCAGGGTGATACATAAGGATCTAGCTTTCATTTTCTACAGGAGTTTAACTAATCTTGCCCTTTCCTGAAGAGGTTGTCTTTCTTCTATTCTATTTTTAGCTTCCTTATCGAAGATTAGGTGGCTATAGGTCTGTAGGTTCATTTCTGGGTCTTCAGTCTTATTCCATTGGTCCTAAGATCTCTTCTTGTGCCAGTACCAAGCTGTTTTGATTACTATGGCTTTGTAGTAGAGTTTAAAATTTGGTATTGATATTCCTCCAGAAAGCAATCTAAGGTTTGTTTTCGATATTTGAGGCCTTTTATTATTCAATATGAATTTCGGGGTTGCTTCTGCTATTTCATTGAAGAATGAGGTTGGGATATTTGAATATCAATACCAAATTTCAAACTCTACTATAAAGCCATAGTAATCAAAACAGCTTGGTACTGGCACAAGAACAGACCTCAGGACCAATTGAAAACCCAGAAATGAACTTACAGACCTATAGCCATCTAATCTTCAATAAAGGATCTAAAAAAAATAGAATGGAAGAAAGACAGCCTCTTCAGTAAATGGTGCTGGCAAAATTGGTTAACTACTTATAGAAAACTAAAGCTAGATCCTTATATATCACCCTGCACCAGAATCAACTCCAAATGGATCAAAGACCTCCGAGTCAAAGCAGACACTCTGAAAACATTACGGGATGGAATAGAAGAAACCCTAGGTCTCCTTGGAGCAGGCCGAAATTTTCTTAATAGAGACCCAGAAATAATACTCATTTAAAAAAAAATCAAATGCATAGCAAATAGACCAGTGGCTGTGAGGAATATTTCAGTGTTTATTTATTTTAATAAGTTCCCTTTCAGAAGTTGTTATATGGGATACTGCAATTGTAAATACAAAAATAATTAAAATTGCTGAAACTATGCAAACTCACAGCCGAAAGAAAAGTCCCTAACATAGATCTCAATATGTCACAGGACCCAAAATGTAATACTAATGAATAATAAAATTTAAATAGGTTATAATAAATAAAACCATTTCACTGAAGAGTAAATGAGACTAAGCTGCTGACCTTAGTATTATTACTTTTGGAAATCTACAAAAAAATCTTTACCTAAGCAATTTATTGTGATTCACAAATAATTTTTCAAGGACATTCTTTTCCAATTGTGAAAATACCAACAATGCATATATAAGTTGAACAGTTAAGCAAATAGACATTGAATCATGAAAGATGGATTTCTCACTATTGCAATGGAAGGCTACAGGTATGCAAGGAAATGAGCGGAAAATGGTACTTTAGGTATGTATTTGGCACTTTATATCCTTTTTAGTAAGAAATTCATGTTTTCTATATTGCTTTCTGACCATCCAATTGATCATCACTTTATCTTTCTTTTATTAGTAGCTTCAAAATTAGAATGGTTCTACTTAAGTGTTACATTTTTCTTGTATGGGTAATATTGTTGTCATATATCATAATTCTATATCCATTTTTACATGGGAAATGAATAATTACTATTAGTCAATATTAACATATTCATTCAGTTATTGAATTTTCTTTTTTATCCTGGCTCTATGCACACTTTTCTAGAATAATTTTTGAAAATAGAACTTGAATCCTGCCATACGCATGCGTACATAATGTTAATAATTTCGGAGTGGAGCCAACTCTTTTAATAATTTCTGTAAAACATATGACAACACATATTCTCCATCATAAACTCTAAACACTCATAAACGAAAATTTGAATGAATCAGATATTAACCAATTGAGCCATCCAAACAACAGATATATATTTTTCTGGGGAGTATTTTGTTCCTGAGATATTCATCACTATAACAAAAACATTTGTTTTAATCAAGTTATAATAAAAATATTTATTTGAGCTAATAGTTGGAATGTTTAATTCATGATAAGTATGCTCCTCTGCTTTTCTGTCTTTGATATGGCAACAATACAGACGTGGTCATCAGATGGCCAGGAAGCAAAGAGAGGAGAAGTCCTGAATTTTTCCCCTCGAGAGCTGGGCACCAACAGTAAAAGAAGTTACACTAAGCTCTACCGTTTAAAGGTTTTACCACTCCTAGTGTTGCCATGGGAATCATGGCTTAATAAATCGACATTAAGAGGAAATTCAAAATTCAATCCTGGCAGGTATTAAAAAAATGCTGAAATTTGTATTTTGTTTTGATGCACTGAGTATAAGCATAAAGATAAGAAAAACCTCTCTCATTTATATTATAAATATTTATTAGTTCATACATATATTCAGAGTCATTTTATATTACTATTCATGTACATTATTGATACAAAGGCAACACTATTTTATGAAGTCATGAGTATACATAGTGAACTACTGTTTAATTATATATTTAAAGACACATATACGATCACATTGAGAAAGCAATATTGTTTCTGTAGTTGTGTTATTTCAAGTACTTGTAAGCAGAGAAAACTGCTGATTATCCACTGTCATGGCTCTTGTTTAGTCCAGCATTCCCACTTTATTCAGTCAAAGGAATGTAATTTATTAGGAAGGTTGTTTTATTCTAAAACAAATGTATCTATTTTGTTGCATAAACTCTTAGTTCATATGAGATACAGTAGTCTCTGAAGGGAAAGAAGTTTTGATTTGAGAGACAGGAAAGTTTCCTTTGAATTTTAAAAAGGATTTAGCTTGGCTTGATTCCAGGCAGCTGATAACACTAAATCTGGTTTGTGGGTAATGAGTTTATTCACAAATCAAAAAGTACAAAGTTAAGGGATAGTATAAATTGCCACAATATGTAGAAAAAACCCCATATATTTCAAAAAGTGTCTGATTACATACAGGAAATTTGAGAAGAGAAAAAGAATAATTTAAAAAGTCTCCTTAATACGATCTTTTCTTTATATCCCATTGACTATTTCAGTTTAAGGTGAGATTCTTGGGTAAAAAAAACTGACTTGTTATATATAAGGATCTGTGAGAAAATAGGAGTAGAGAAATCAGTATGTCTGGGTTTGTGCAAGCATCTGCATTTTGCAAAAAAAAAAAAAACCTCTTGAATATGCTAATATAACCAGAAGAGAGCAGAAATTACACCAAATAGGATGAGAAAAACTGTCTGGCATTGCATATTACCTCTTCTTCACGTGTCATCAGGTGTTTGTGGGGGAGAAGATATCCTCCATGCTTCAATAAAGATTCAGAAAATAAATGTGAAAGTCAGAGGCCAATTATCTTTGGGTAAGTTACTGGAGTTAAAGATACACCAGTTTCTCAAATGGTCATATGTACATAACATAGCCTTTGAACTACTCTGCTTGTCCTAGACATGTACTAGTCATTGTAAACAAAGGAAACCATGGGACCTTTGTTTCTTTGGGCCTGGCTTACTTCACTTAATATGAATTTTTCTAAGTCTTCCCATTTCCTAACAAAAGAGGCAATGTCATTTTTTCTGATGGAGGAATAGAATCCCTCTCTATCTCTCTCCTCTCTCTCTTTCTGGCTCTGTCTCTATGTATACCACATTTTCTTGATCCATTCATCTACTGAAGGACATCTGGATTGGTTCCATATCTTAGCTATGGTAAATAATCTGAGATAAACATGGTTGTGCTGGTAGCTTTAGTATGACCTTGTTTGGGATCATTTGGGTAAATGCCCAAAAGTGGGATGGCTGGGTCATAAGGGAGCTCTATGTGGAGTCTTTTGAGGAACATCCATACTGCTTTCCAGAATGGTTGAACAAGTTTACACTCCCACCAACAATGCAGTAGGATTCCCTTCTGTCCCCATCCCTCCAGCATCTGTTGTTATTAGAGTTCCTGATTATAGCCATTCAGGCTGGGGTGAGGTGGAATCTCAATGTTGTCTTGATTTGCATCTCTTTTATGACTAGAGAGGTTGAGTATTTCTTTATGTGTCTATTAGCCATTCTTATTTCCTCTTCAGAGAAGTTTCTCTTTAAGTCTTTAGCCAATTTGTTAATTGGGCAATTGTTTTTGAGGATTTGCTGTTAGAGGATTTAGAGTTCTAAGTATATTTTAGATATGAGACCCTTGTATGTTATATGGCTAGTGAAGATCTTCTCCCAGTCCATGGGCTTTCTATTGATCTTATTATCTATGTCCTTTGCCTTGCAGAAACTCTAGTTTCATGCAATTCCATTTGTCCAAGCTGTCTTTGATTTGTTGTGCTTCTGGGTCTCTATATAACCATATGAGATAATGTTAAGCAAAGTGTACTCCAAGACAGAGACACAAGAGATTTTTTTTCTCTCTCTCTTTCTTGCTAGTGTTTTTAATGTACTTACAATACACTCTGTGAATCTTTTGTTTCTAATGTATGTTCTTCCCCCATGGTATAACCCCTGTTTTCTCTGGATTTGATGCTGGTGCTCTGCACCTTGTAGATATATTTTTGTAATTTGGGGAGGGGAAGGGATATTGCAGAACAAATGAGGATGCACGTGAACCCCTTGTGACAATGAGATGTGCAGGACAATATATTGAAAATGAACTTTACAATATTGGTGGCTGGGTGGAGCAGGGGAGAGGAGTTGGGCAAGTGGGGAGGGAAGTTATGGTAGAGAGAAAATAAAGGAGGAGGTAACAATGTTCTCTATGAAATGTACTCATTACCCTACTCATGTAACCGTAACCCCTCTGTACAACATTTTTACGATAAAAATACTAATACAACAAGACACACTAGTATGTTTTTATTTCTAAAAATACATGCTTGCCAGATCTACAGACAGATTGGGAGTTAAATCACACATCAGGTTTGCTTGTATGAATGTCAGAACAAAGGCATAGACAAATAAGAGAGGTGCAGGCAAATGTGGCCAAACCTTCAGCACATGCGCCATTGTCTTTCCTTTGAAGAATAATAGTGAGTAATAATATTGCAGTCAAAATAGAAGCAAAACTATGCAGGGAGTTTTCCCATTGCACTGAACATTATTTGACTAAATAGTAACTTGAGAAACCTAATGGCATTGCACAGTTGCGATAGTATTGCATTAAATTCTATGGAGCACAAATTCCACCATTAGCAAAAGGGAAGAATTCTAAGGAAAGGATGGTGTCCCAAAGAGACTGAGTACACATGTAGGATACCAACTTGTTCCTAATAAATAAGCTAAATTGTTTTATCTGTGAAGAAGAAATTGGGGTTCAAAAGGAAAACAATAATATAGAAAGAAATAGAATGATAGCTTTGCATAGATATTGATGCCATTAAATGCATATCTGCTCTCAATCTAAACTGAATAATTAGTAAAAACAAGCTAATTTTATTTGCATTGGACAAACTATATAGGAATGTTTTCATCAAATAATATGCTGGTTGTGGGGCTGGGAAGTTGGCTCAGTGGTAGAGTGCTTACCTTGCATGCATGAGGCCCTGGGTTTGATTCCTCAGTACCACATAAGCAGAAAAAAAAATATGCTGGTTGCAAATATTCAACATGACTCTCATTACATTGAATTTTATATTCAGAATAGACTTACATAAATTTGAGAAAATAGTAATTTGTTTCATTTTTCTTTACTTCTCCAATATTACAGTGTCTATTCATTTTTTAGTTATACTCATGTGAATGATATTAAAATTATACTAGAAATTTCTTTAAACTGTACTTCATACTCTATATGTGGATTTTATTTAATTTCTACCACTTTTATTCCTTGATTTTTAAAAAATCCATTAGTCAATTTCATTAGATTTATTGTATTAATTAAGAATTTTATATAAAATAGACATTTACAAAACTAACATCAGAACCATTTCAAATTCCTTTTCCACTTTCACAACCAATAGATATTGAATCAGCAGTAAGTTTGTAAATCTCAGATCATTCTTCATCTTTGATTACTTGTCATATTCTTTTTCCAGTTCTTAGAACTATGATGATACCATTTTCTTGTCTCCTTCCTTCATCATTATGAAGCTTATTTTTCACTTCTACTGTTTTCAATTCAGATGTGCCTACACTGACATTTAGTGTTTGAAACAGAAATTGATTCATCATTTAATTTGCTTTTGGTAAATACCAACCTTATTCCTCAAAATAAACTTATGACAAGTCAGATTATCTTGAGGATTTTGCTTAAAAATATTTCTTCATCAACTAATTTTTAAATATTAATAAGAGGAAAATATGGATGGCATAGTAAATCAAGTCTGAAATTATACTAATTATGCAAAAAAAGATGTGGGTGATTGAGACCAGCTAAGGAAAAAAGAAGTTTGGGGCACAACATATCAACAAATGTCTAAAGAAATTGGTGAACAGTTGTCACTCTGAACAATACAGAAAAATATAAGTAGACAATATTCAGCCCAGCAAATTCATGTATATAGTCAGATCATACCTAAAAATAACCATCGAAAGTGAAGAACTAAGATGGCAAAGTAGCACCAACAAAGAATCACCTAGCTCTTTCTGATGAAATAGAGATTGTGGGTCCTAATATGAACTTCGCCTCAAGAGACTAGAAATAAGAAAAAAAACATAAGCAGAGAAGCACAAAAGGGAAGAACTCATACCTAACACATGCAAGGAGAGAAAATTGCAAAGTACTTGCCCCACCCATCCTCTGCCTGCAGATAAGCCTTGATAGTGGCCCCATGCCCACAGTAGTACCACCTTGATCAACATAGACAGCAGCACATCTGAAGATCTAGAGTTATATATCAGGAACATGAGACTGCCATATACAGATGCAGAAACTGTTGACACAATAATGCTGGTCAGCCAAAAACCAAGGCAAGGGACTGTAAGTACCCTGCAGGGGACACCTCCATTGGGAGACCAACACTGGTGATGACCCAAAGCGCTTGACATGGAAAACCCATTCAGAACATAAAAGGGAAATCCGAGAACTGGCAGATTCAGCCAAGACATCAATCTACACAAAGTTGGACTAGACAGGGAGAATAATTCAAAAGTTACTGAATGCTATTAAAAAATAATTATATAAACCATCTCCAATCTCAAGAGTGAGAATTTCACCCACCTGACAGATGCAGGATCCAAGAAGAAATATTTCTAGACACATCATAGTGAAAACTCTGGAATTAAATCAAAACAAGTAATTTTAAAGTAGCAAAATCAAAGGAACTATATTATAGCATAAAGAAAATCATGGCTGCAGATCTCTCTAGAAAAACTCTGAATTCAAGGAGAGCTTGGAATGGTATAATTCAAGCCCTGAGGATCAACAACTGCGACCTAGTGTACCTAACAAAACTAGCATTCACAATTGACAGCAAAACTAAAACCTACCTTGACAAACAGAACCTACAGAAATTCATGAGCATTGAACCACCATTACAAAGAATACTAACAGGAAGTGTCCACTCTGAAGAACACAATCAATGTCAAGAAAACTCAACATTAGACAAAATCATTAGAAGACTAGTTCCATTAACAAAGGAAGAAGAAAGAAGCAAACCATAGGACAAAAAATAGTAGAAAATATGACACATCTCTCCGTAGTAACCTTAAAAATTAATGGACTTAAGTTTCCATTAATGTCTCAAGGAAACCTTACTCATAGTCAAAAATAAATACAAATTCAAATGGAATGGAAAAAGATTTTTCATGCAAATATTTCTTACAAAAATAACCATATATGTATCTGATAAAAAAGAATTTTTATTAAATCAGTTTGAAACTACTAGGAAGGTCATTGTATATTAGTAAAGGGAATGAACTAAGGTGAAGAAATCACATTGGTTCATATATATGCACCAAATTATGCAGTATGTGAATACATTAAACAGATACTTTTGGACTAACAGAACATGATAGACCCAAACACAATAATAATGTGAGATTTTAATATTCTATGAGCACCAAAAGACAGGTCAAATAAACAGAAATAAGCAAGAAGACTCTGATCTAAATGACACCATATGCAAATGGACTTAGTAGATATCTATAGACTATTTTTTAAATGTATTTATTTTATTTTATTTGTGAACATACTGTACAGAGGGGTTACAATTATATGGGCAGGATAATGCGTACATTTCTTACCAAGCATTTCAGCCTCCTCCTTTGTTTACTCTTCACATCCCTTCCCAGCCTCCCCCGTCCCCTATCTATAGACTATTACACACAACAACGATCTAATTTTTTTTCAGTGACTCATGTAACATTTACCAAATTTGATCATATCATAGGTCATGCAAAGAGCCTAAACAAATATAAGAGGATTGAAATAACTTCTTATATCCTATCTGACTACAGTGGAATCAAACTAATCCTTAACAACAAAACATACTGCAGAAAAATATCAAACACATGGAGACTGAGCAACATACAAATGAAACACACATCGGTTACCAAAGAAATAAACACACATGGGTTACCAAAGAAATGAAGGAGGAAATAAGAAAGTTATTTCAGTCCAATGAAGATGAAAATATAGCACATTGGAACCTTTGGGATACAGAAAAAGCAGTGCTGAGATTAAAGTTTATAGCTCTACGTGCACACATAAAGAAAACAGAAACAACTCAAGTAAATAACCTCATGATGGAACCAAGACTTCTAGACAAACAAGAACAAACCAACTCTAAACTACTAGATGGAAAGAAATGGCAAGAATTAGGGAAAAAATTAATAAGAGACTAAGAAAATGCACTCAATGAAACAAAAGGCTGGTTCTTTGAAATAAATGCATAAAACAGACAGACCACTAGTTAGACTGACAATGAAAAGAGACTTAAATCAGACAAATTAGATATGCCAAAGGAAACATCCAAGATATTGTAAATGACATATCCAAGAAATCCAAAAACATTTTTAAAGCACTACTTTGAAAACTTTAAATAAGGTAGAAAACCAGGTAGAAGTGAACAGATTTCTAGAGTCGTACAAACTATCTAAGGTGAACCAAGAAGAAATAAACCAGTGCAGCAGACCCATAACACACAATAAGATTGAAGAAATAATAAAAAGTTTTCCTGCAAGAAAAAGCCCAGATTTCAATGGATTCACAGTTGAATTCTATATGACTTTCATCACACTCAACCTAAAACCAGGTAAGGATCAAATGAAAAAAAAAGTATACTATAGACCAATTTTTCTGATGATCACAGATGCAAAGTTCTTCAATATAATACTAGTCAATAGAATCCAGAAACTAATAAAATTACTTTATGATCAAGTAGGCTTTGTGCCATAGATGCAAGGCTGGTTTAGCATACATAAGTCAATATATGTAGGAACAAGGAGGACAAGGAGGAAGAGGAGGAGGAGGAAGAGGAGGAGGATGAAGAAGAGGAGGAGGAAGAAGAAGAAGAAAAGGAGGAGGAGGAGGAGGAGGAGGAGGAGGAGGAGGAGGAGGAGGAGGAGGAGGAGGAGGAGGGGGAGGAGGAGGAAGAAGAAGGAAGAAGGAAGAAGAAGAAGAAGAAGAAGAAGAAGAAGAAGAAGAAGAAGAAGAAGAAGAAGAAGAAGAAGAAGAAGAAGAAGAAGAAGAAGAAGAAGAAGAAGAAGAAGAAAGAAGAAGAAGAAGAAGAAGAAGGAAGAAGAAGAAGAAGAAGAAGAAGAAGAAGAAGAAGAAGAAGAAGAAGAAGAAGAAGAAGAAGAAGAAGAAGAAGAAGAAGAAGAAGAAGAAGAAGAAGAAGAAGAAAGAAGAAGGAAGAAGAAGAAGAAGAAGAAGAAGAAGAAGGAAGAAAGAAGAAGAATCGATGTTTAATATTTCAGTACTTTGCCTGGTTTGTTGTCAATGTTCAGTCATGGGTGTTCAAATCAGGGCCCAGGCACTGTCTGTAAGCTTTTGTGCTCACTCTTAGCTCTCTACCACTTTGAGCCACAACACAGCATGACTTCTGGCTTTCTGGTGGTTAATTGGAAATAAGAGTCTTCTGGGATTTCCTCACCATGCTGGCATTGAACCATGATCTTCAGATCCCAGGACAGGCATGAGCCTCTGGCACCCCACCCACTGGAGTTTTAGAAAACCAACATTTTTTTCTGTTATAGTTATTTCCTTTTCTATATCCTAGTCTACTTAATAGTTTCTTTTTTGTATTTTGTGTTTAAAGGGTTTGAATATGACTTTCTGTGTAGGTACAAGCAATTACACTCTGGTAACTAAATCGATCTTTTCTATCTAAAAGCATCTTGTTTATCTGAACGGTGACTTTTATATATGGACCCACTTCCATTTTACACTTTTTTCTTAAAATATGGTTTCTGTCAGTCACATTTCTTTGGGAATTGGATGACAGCAAATCTAGATCAATTTTTCGCAGCCACCTGTGCTTTTAAAGTTTCTCTGTTCCTACCTTACGCAGAGTTCATATTATTTTCAAAATTTTATTTTCAGTAGAGATGGTGGGGAGAAAAGCTATACTCTCTTTTACACTGAGATAGTCTTATAAATTATAGAAGCTGCCCAAAAGTTTGCTCAAGGGGGAATTTGGAAGCCTCTTTGGTGTCTTGAGAGTGGCTGATTAACATCTCTGTCTCTCTACCTTCTAGAAAGGCATCCTAGTGCCTGGCAGCAGAATTTGATAAGTCAATTTAATAAAAAGGTAAAGAAGAATATTAGAGAGTTGAAAGAAATATAAGAGTGGAGAAAGGTCTAGACTACTTTATAGCCAATTTAGAAAGGACAACAAAGGAGATGCATTGGTGGCTTGAAGTGATAGATAGCTGGCTAATAAATGGTGCAAGTATCAGAATTTTACTTTGGCAGGATAAGTTGTACTACAAAAATACCCACCCCAGCTTCTCAGATGCTTAGATTCACAGGATGAACATGTATGTGTAATACTTGCCCATAAAACATGTGGGCTGTTGTAGCAAGTACCTAAATATTTCTATCTAATCTGGTAAAGTTAATGCTTGAGGAATAAAATGCTTGACAAGAAGTGACTTATGGTACTCTGCCATAAGTCATTGTCTGTGCTTCCTTTCCTGGTACCATCTAACCACCTGCAACTACAAAGTAGAAACCACTTATTTGATTTGCTATAGAGAACCGGAAATAGATCAAAATGATACTAGGAATTACCACAAGGAAATTATAGGTACCAGAGACATGAGACAATGGAAAAAAATGAAATAAACATAGAAAAGCTAAGAAAAAATAGGGAAGAGTTATATTTAGGACTGTGGTATACAGCTCTCTTTCTCAGAAAGGAGCAAGAATAATGTAATATAACCATTGTTTAAAGTGAAATGATCAAAGCTCTGTTTCTTCACATTCTGTCTTTCCTGTGAAGGAGGAAAGTTTTGGCATACATGTAGAGGAATGAGTATGAACTTTAGTAATATTGTTTAAGGAATGACCTAGAACAAATTATGTTAAATGAAGTAACCCAGGCTCAGAGATACAAAAGGTCTATGCTTTCTCTCATATACGGATGCAACTATGCATGATATGCAAAGATCAATGCAGATACACACAAACTGACTAAATGATCTTATACTTACTTAGGGAAGGAATCCAAAAGCATAGCTCCTCTGAACAACTAATAAACTGTTTATCAAAAATAATTCCAGGAAGTGAAACATGTTTTGGGAGGTGGGCAAAGGGGAGGTAAAACAATGGAGGGAAGAAAGGTGAGTAAATGTAGTGATTATATTCAGTACATGTTGTGTAAAATGTTAATTCTCTATCTTGATGGTAGGGATGGGGCATAAAATGGAGGGGGAATGAATTAAGAGGTAACACTGACCAAAAGGCATCATTACCTGACTTAGAGCATTGTACCTTCTTTGTACAACAACTTAATAATAAAGGAATGGGAATGCTGTTTGAGAATACTAGTAAGCAATTGTAAAAATTTTGGTACAATTTTGCAAATGGATCTCCCAATGAGAATGGGAGTTCAACAGGGTAGATCGGGAAGGGACTAATTGGAATGTTAAATAAAACCCAGTATTGGGAACACAGGTCAAGTTTGGATTGTATCTTTTGTAGGTTACAATCCACACAGCTCTAAAATGATTAATTGCCACAGAATAACTAATAGTAGTATATTACATAAATTTAAAGCTTAGACTGCAATAATAAAAGCAGACAGAGAACTCAAATGTTGAGAAATTGTGAATATGAATAAGAATGTTTTGAATTTACAGATCATAGAACCAGAGTATTCAGCAAAGAAAAGAAGTATCTTAGTTGTGTAAATCCTAGACTAAAAGGACTGATGGTAAGGATGGGAGGTTTAATCGGATCAGAAAAGAAAAATGTTTATTAGAAAAAACAAATAAATGAATAAAATGTTAGAAAACTGCAATGTTTAGTGCAATAAATTAGTAAGCATATTATTAGCAAGGATGGAATTGCTTCTAGAGTAATCAGCCTCAAATTTTTTATTTTAATAGGATATACATTTGTTTCTCTCACACAGAAATGGCTGATGGTAATGTTCATGTAAGCAGCAGAACTAAAGTTGTATGAGCTTCTTCCCATGAAGCTCTAGTGATTCTAAATTCACTGTTTTGAATAAGGAGAGCAGGAAACAGAGAACAGCAAAGAATGATTACAGAGCCAGGTCTGCATAAATTTCTTCTATTATCCTTGTACTGAAAATACCTTCATTTTGAAATATATACACTGTGCAATGCAATTTTATTATATTCTAAGAACAAAATTAGTTTTTTGAGATTACAGCATTTTCTAGAATGTTTTTTTCTCTGATCACAAGCAACATTGACAATTCTTTCCACATAGTTAAGTGCAGAATGCATATATTATGCTTCTAAAAGTGATCAAAGTCTCTAGTCACCACAGCAGGCTCAAAGGTGAATATTTCTTAGCCTGTGAAAAATCTTCAACTTTATCTATATACAACTTTTCTTGGTCAAATAACTACAAAACTTGAATCATAGTATATCTGATTTTTACACTTTCCACATGGAACCAACTCACAATAAACTAGCATTTACAAATCAAAACAACATTGAGATACCACCTCACCCCAGTTAGAATGGATATAATCAAGAACTCTAATAACAAAGATGCTGGAGGAGATGTGGACAGAAGGGAACCTTACTACATTGTTGGTGGGAGTGTAAACTTCTACAGCCACTTTGGAAAGTAGTATGGAGGTTCCTCAAAAGACTCCACATACAGCTCCCCTATAACCAGCAATCTCACTTTTGGGCATTTACCCAAATGATCACAAACAAGACCATACTAAAGCTACCAGCACAACTATGTTTATTGCAGCATTATTTACCATAGCTAAGATATGGAACCAACCCAGATGCTCCTCAGTAGATGAATGGATCAAGAAAACGTGGTAAATATACACAATGGAAATCTATGCCTCCATCAGAAAGAATGACATTGGCCCATTTGTTAGGAAAAGAAAAGACTTGGAAAAAATTATATTAAGTGAAGTAAGCCAGGACCAAAATAACATAGGTCCCATGGTTTCCCTTATTTGCAATTACTAGTATATGTCTGAAACAAGCAGAAAGATCAGATAAGTTGATGTTAGGTGAAATGAACCCCAAGATAAGGACTCAAATGTTTTTTTCTTTCCTGTGATTCTTTCTAACATATTTATAAGATGATTTCTTTGTTGCTTTGCATGTCCCCCAGGGTATAAGCCCTGTTTTCACTGTATTTGATGTTGGTATGTTTGTGGATGGGAAGGGAAAAAACAAATTGTTTAAATAGTGATACAGGTGAACCCATTGCAACAATGAGATATATAAGATGTTATGTCAAAAAACGAACTTTACAACTTTGGAGGAAAGAGGGGGGAAGAGATGGGAAGGGGAAACAAGGGAGGAGGCAAAAATGCTTGATAAAAAATGTACTCATTATCTTGCCCATGTAATTGTAACTCCTCTGTACGGTATTTTCACAATTAAAAAAGTAATAAAAAAAACAAAAAATAAACTAGCTTTTAAAGGTGTACTAAGATAAAAATTAATTTTGGAAAATCATGATCAGAAGATACAATATTATTATTATTATTAATCTTTAATACTTATGAAATATCACTGGGAAAAAAGAAAAATCATGTACCAAGTAGAGGCTAGGATATTTTGTATAGTAATCTGTGAGTTGCAGATGGAAAGGATCACTGACTTAACAAATGTGGACCTTGCTTTTGAAATAGTTCCCACTCCCCATCAATTCCTTTGGTCATTTCTGATATGTGAGTTTATTTCAGATGACATTTATTTCAGAACAACAAGGCCTTCAAAGCTTACCACTCCACTTAGGAAGTTGCTCCCCTAAGGGATTTTTTTAAATAAAGAATTTAAAGCTTCATTAATCCAGACTCGTGATTATTTTTTAAAATATGATTCACTCAAAATTATTAAGCTTATTGTCTGTTTGCTTTTAGCCTCTGCCTTGTTCTAGTTACCACACCCAAAGTTCTTTTTTAGACCTTCCAAGACTCCAAATCCAGTTGCTTTTTTCTTCTTGTTCTTATTCACTCTCTTTGAAGTTAATAGTAGCTACCTTGAGGCTTTCTGGAGCTATAATTTGGAAGACCACACCCTAAACTTGATCTTTCTTTTAAGTCAATTTATTTAGTACTATTTTGTAGCCAAGATGGTTTATCCTTTAGCTTTTTTTTTTCAGAAAGCCTTCTAAAGTTGGACTTCTTACTATCCAAGATCTAAAGCATGCCAGAGTGTCCAACCTATCAAATTAAAAATGTATGAGATATTTCATATCTGCTCTTACACTGGTGTATTCTTTTCTAAGTTAATCCCTTATATTTAATAACTTGCCAGATGTAGCTAGGAACAACGAACCTACCCTTTAAAGATTATGTGTTTTTTTTCCTTATCTAGAGATAATTTGTCAAAGTTCTTAAGTCTCTCAAACTATTGTAGGTAAGAGTTTGTTCATTCGTTTTACCCTATTATTAAATGGATTTTCCAAAACTCAGTATATATTTTTATTGTGATTGGAGAATACTACTTTAATATAATAATGTCTACATTTGCCATCAAAATAGAATTCTGCCTAAATTTCAGTAACTTCTCATATATGACAGTTTAACCTATATATGGATACACATACATACCAGCATTTATATACAGTCATATGCATGTATTTATATGCATGCTCATAGGTTTTTATAGATGGATGCATATACACATGTATAAAATTGCACATAAATTAACACTTACACATGAGGAGCACATTTTAAGACTTCTTCCCATTGGCTATCTGAAACCAACTATAGTACCAAATTTTACATATTATCTACATTTATATAATACTTTGATAAATTTCACTTTATACATTGTACTTCTATTTTATCCCTTCCCCCTTCCATCCCTCTCACTCTTTCTTCTCTCTAAATATCTTACTGTAATTTCAATTTTTCATCTAAAGGAACAGTATTATGACTTCTCTTTAGTGTGTCCAAATTACCAATTGCACTGTCATTCTAATTCAGGGGCATTAAATGCAGTAGGGTTCTTTGAATACAAGCACTACCAAACCAGGACAGATGACTGGGAAATAAAGAGCGCTATTAATTGCCCAATGGGAAGGTAACCTATATAGCATGGATACATTACCAAAACAAATTGTTTGTGACTAAGAAGTGAGAGTGTAACATTGTGTTACATTATCACACTGCTCAAAATGGCAGGCAAGTTAAAAGTTATATATCATGATGTATTTTTGGAATCTCTTTATTTAATAATTTCCACACATAGTTGATCACATAGAGTTGAAACTGTAGAAAATCAGACAGTATACAGAGAAGATTGGTTATGGCTTGACTCCAGGACATCCAAACCCATATATTCTCAAGTCCTTCTGAAAGAATGACATGATAAACTTGGCAAAGGTGGCTCACGCCTGTCATTCTAGCTAATCAAAAGACTGAGATCTGAGGATCACAGTTCAAAGTCAGCCAGAACAGGAAAGCCCATGAGATTTTTATCTCCTATAAACTACTCAGAAAAAAAACTAGAATTGGTGTTGTTACTCAAGTGGTAGAGTGCTAACCTTTAACAGAAAAAAAAAGTCTAGGGATAATGCCCAGGCTTTTAGTTCAAGCCCCAGGACTGGCGCACACAAACACACACACACACACACACACACACACACACACACACACACACACACACACACACACACACACCACACAAAATCGCATGCTACATTATATAAATTCTACACTTATTTCAACATATTTTAGTTCATCTCTTAATTTCTAAAAATCTTAGTAGAATGTTAATGATATGTTCTTAATTGCTATACTATTGCTTTTAAGAAATAGGAAGAGGTGAACTGTTCATGCATATTTTGTAGAGACATACCTTTTCCAAATAGTTTAATCCACAATTGACAGAATCACCTGATTCCAATCTCCTGATTCCACTAGGTAGGCAGATTCCTAAGCTAGATTTTCTTTATTTTGGTAATTCACCATCCTATGCAGCAAAGAACAAGCATAGAAATTTTGTGAAAGTTTTCAAGACAGAATTTTAAGTATTAGCTACAACTAAAGTGGATTACAAAAAGTGAAACTATTTGTAAAATCCAATTGAATAGATAGATCATGCCTAAAGAATGTGGTCTTAAACTTGGGATAAAGTTAAATAATGCTTTTGAAATGACATGCTATTATCTAATATGAATACACACATATATAAAAATGTGTGATATATATTATATAATATAGCTGATATGTATTATTAAAATTATATATAAATGTATATACATTATATATATATATATATATATATATATATATATATATATCTCCAGAGAAAGAGAGATTAATAAATGGATAGAGGTACACAAACACACACACACACACACACACAAATATGCTTGATTAAAAATCATTTTAAAAAGCTAGGTACTGGAGGCTCACGCCTGTAATCATAGCCACTCAGGAGGCTGAGATCTGAGGATGGCAGTTCAAAGCCGCCTCAGGCTGAAAAGTCCCTGAGTCTTTTATCTCCAATTAACCACCAGAAAAAAATGAAGTGGAGCTGTGGCTCAAGTGGTAGAGTGTTGGCCTCGAAATTAAGAGCTCAAGAACAGCACCCACGTCCAGAGTTCAAGCCCCACAACCGAACCCCCCAAAAATCATTTATATATGCCTTAGTTTCTGTATTAAAGTGACATTAACCTAGCTTATGTCTCTGGCTAATTCTACTGTAAAGCTAAATTTTAATTACCACTTTGAGTAAGGGTGAATTACTTTTTGTTTAGGGCAATTTTGAAATAAATATTATTTCATTGATTTTTGTAATTGAGAGTAAAACTCAAAAGCATAAAATAGGAAAAACATAAGATCAAGTGATAGGTAAAAAAATGAATTCACATAATTTAAATTATTGTCCCTTTTACATGGACTTTTCTCCCGTACATTTTTTCTCTATCTTTATTTTGTTTTAAATAATTTATGCTGACTCCACTCACGATGCAACTTCTACTATCAATTCTTAGTTCAGAAAATTACAGTATATCTTCAGGTCATTGGGAACTAATTCCTGAAACTTTTGACATTTCTTATTTTCCATTTGCTCTGAGTGGCCTTATAAGCATAATAAATATAAGAAATAGTTCTGAAAAATCATGAGGCATGATTTATACTTTCATTTCCTTTGTGTAGAGTAGAAAATGTTGCTCTCATCTGTTTTTTGTACATTTTTTATTGTAAAAATGCTGTACAAAGGGGTTACAGTTAGATGAGGAATGTAATGAGTACATTTCCTATTGAGCATTGTTACCTCCTCCTTTGTTTTCCCCTACCATCCTTGACTTTCTCCTGTTATGCTAAAATGATGCCTTATAAAACGTTAAAAAATATACCTTAATAATATTACTGGCTGTCTATAATGAATGAGGTTGCCTACCAATATCTGAGTACTTTTAAGAAAAATCCATATATATTTCCCACAACTTTATATTGCACTGTTTTATAATTATTTGGAAATATAATGAAACAATACTTCATCCTACACAAAGTTGAAAATAGAAACTATTAAGTCAGAAAATTATTAATTATTCCAAAATTTTACCCTTTCCTTTTTATTACAAAATGATAGACATTCGTGCTTAACTATCTTTTATGTAACAACTGACATCTCTTTTTTTCTAAATGCACATAGTTTCCTTAGGACCATCCACAAAGAATTCATTGTGAATAATTCAAATTATCCTGATCTAGGACTCCTGGTTGGTTTATACTAGATTGATGTAGGGAAAAATTTTGAAAGGGCAATTAAATGAAATGGATAGATGCAGAAAGCTATCAGTATGACAAATTAATGGAAATGTGTCAGAGGGCAATCCTTATTTTGTTTTGTATTTTGGTGATACAAAATAAAATGAAATCATTCTTACGATTACTAGGCTGGTACTCTACGGATTGAGCCACTTCCTTTTTCTTGATTATTTTGAAGATGCAGTGTAAATTTCTTTTGTTGGGACTGGCATTAAACTATGATTCTCCAGAGCCTAACTTAGTGATTAGTTAGGATTAAATAAATCACCAGTGTCCAGGTAGTCCATTTGATTATAATTAGTGAATAATTAATAATAATTAATTTAACAGGAAAAAGTGATTTAAAAAAATCTATTCATTGACTGGTAATGTGGTTCAGTGGTTAAAGTATTGCCTAGTATCTATGGTACATTGGGCTCAATCCACAGCAACACATACAATCTGTCAGTCAACCTATCAATTACAAAAATGTACGATTACTATGAGACATAGCTATTAACAATGGACATGCAGCATTGAACCAATGGGACAAAATCTATGATTTCATGAAGATTATATTACAAATGCAAGTATAACTTAGAGTAACAAAAGAAATATGTGAACTGTCTGAATTCAAGTGAGAAATTTGTTATTGCATTAAGCATCATCATAGAAGATCCCATTGAAAGATTATTTGAAAGCAAACAACATGGAAATGATGAAGTAAGATGTAATGAGGAGGGCACTTCTAAAATCATAGAATTTTCTATCAGGATTTCTGCTTTTATTCTAAATAAGAAGCCACCCTATTAGTGAGTTTCAAGTAAGGATGTGACAGGGATCCAATTTATTATAAAAGGATCAATTAGAATGCTTGTTGAGAACTATCTCTAGGATATAAAAGATGTAATCATTTTGAACAGCTGGAAGACTTTCTCATTAATTCAAGCACACAATAATGGATTGAATGAGAAATACTAAAGGAGTTGAATATGATAAGAATGTGTATATACTTTAAAGGTGATTACAACATATCTATTTTATACATAGTCAGCAAATGACAAAGTAGAAATGCAAACATTTCCAAGATCTTTGGTGTAGGGATTAGGAAATAGGAATTAGATTAATGTTTAGTAAGATTGAGAAACCTGTATGAAAACTATTTGAGGAAGAATGTAGGGAACTCATGAAAAATTTAGATTTTTATCCCATATTCAGCTGGAATTCAAAATATTGTGTGCAAAGAGGCATCTATATAAGGTTGGATATAATATATATAATATATATACATATATATGAATCAAATTGGAGTTTCAGACCAGATTGTAAATGACTGATTGAATTATCTTATTAGAGAATATAGATAGAGGACAAACTAATTAGAGATTTAATCTAATTAGAGATTATAGATCACGAACAATGAATGATCTGTCTTCATACACTTTGTATAGTGGAGAAAGAATGATGGTCTACGAAGTAAAACATTTAAAGAGATTCACTAGATAAATTTTTTAAAGACTCAAAACCAGGAGACTGGCTCATGTCCATAATTCTAGCTATTCACAGGGCTGAGATCTGAAGATTGAAGATTGAAGCCAACCTGGATAAGAAAATACAGAGGCCCTTTACCTCCAGTTATCACCAAAAATCTGAAAGTGGAACTTTGACTCAAAGATAGACCTTAGCCTTAAGTACAAAACCTCGGGAATAGGGCCCAGTCTCTGATTTTTAAGCCCCTGGAATGGGGTGCAGACACACACACACACACACACACACACACACTCCAGCAATAGACACAAGGTTTCATAAAGTCAATTGAAATGTTGTCTTTATTCACCTGAGGAAAATTTACAGACTGGTGGGAATTATCTAGTAATGAGAATGGAGAAAGAATGGAAAACTGGAGTCAAAAGCAGAAACAATTTTTTCAGTATACAAAGAAGGAAAAGATTAGAAGATAAATTAAGGATTTGGATTTAGATGAAAGTATAAATAAATAATTCATCACAATCACAGGATCACATGATGGAAATTATAATAATACTTGAGTCTATGTGCATCATTATAGATGAATGGGTAGCTACAGTGTTGGGTCTTCTGGAAGTGTTCTTTGGCAAGCTCATTTTTTAACAAGATTTTCCAGAAACTTCCCTGAGTTGGCAAGTAACTAATTAAGAAAGTGGTCCCTAGAGAAAACTGTTGGGAGTTGAGAAGTGTAACCGTGAAGAAACCAAGCAAGTGCATAATGTTGGCAGAACTCCCAAGAGTAGCTTCAGGAGGATCCAACAGTGAAATGCTAGAGGGTAAATTTTATTTCTGAATTTCCAATGGTGTAAGCATAATGTGTCTGCTATTTGTGTTGCTTTAATATTTTCTTTCTGTTGTTTCCATTGGCAAAATTACATGCCTTTTTTTTTGTTTTGTTTTTAGTGGTGTTAGCAAAAAACAATCCAGAGGTCTAGTCCTTAGGAAATCTGTACATAGCCAAAGGCAGAGCACAAGACATTCATTTGGCGGGCACGGATGGTTGCCGAAGTCACACAGCATTGATTTGGCAGATGTAATGGCAGCAGCCCATCAAGAAATAGCAGCTCTCCCAGGCTGCTGAAAGCTAACCTTAGACCCAGCTCTTTCAGCTTGACTAATAGACTTACAGGACTGTTTTAAACATTCTTTCTTGCTTATATTTATTGAAATGGAATTGAATTCCTTAACCAAGGTAGCACCACCAGAGTAGATCCTAATGCAAATCCATTGGGTGAGAAATTATAGCCAGAAAACTTGTATTCCGTAGGTTCAGTTTATACTCGATTTGTTTAATGTTATTAAATGACTCATTCCTGTAATCCCAGGTATGTGAAAGAGTACTATGGGAGGAATGAAGTTTGATATCCAGTTGGACAAAAGGTTCGTGAGACACCATCACAACTAATAAAAATTGGTGTGCAGTGTTATGTCCTAGTCTTGTACCTCTGATAGAAGCGCAAATAGGAAAATAACATTCCTAACTGGCATGTGACTAAGACAAGATGTTCATCAACACGTTAAAAATATAATCCACAATGAAAAATGAAATCTATACCTCAGGTGCAAGAATGCTTTATGTACATGTGAAACAACAAACTTATACATCAGATTCACAAAAGGAAGTACTAAACCATATGATCATCTCGTGAAATGCAAAGCATATAATACAATTCAGCCTTATTTTGCAATAAAAAATATGTAATCAAATTGAAGATAGATGGAGTGAACTTCAACACTAAAAGCCATATATAAGATGACCACAGCTAACATTATATTCAAACATAAAACACCAAAAGCCTTCTCTCTAAGATATGGAATAAGAAAAAAGATGGTTTCTGTCACAACAGTTTTACTTAGTACTGGAAGTCATTACCAAAGAAATTAAGAACGACATCCAAATAGAAAAGAAAAACAAAACAAATTTTCACCTGTTCTGATGGTGTGGTCTTATACTTAGAAGCATTATGTAGTCTACCAAAAAACAGAATATTGAATAAAGTTACAAGATGCAACATCCACAGAACAAACATTTATGTATTTGTTTGACTTTTGTTCCTGAAATTGAACCCTTAGTCTTGTATATACTAAACATGTATCTGTCAATAATTACAGTCCCAACTTAGTAGCTAGAGAATCTATAGAGTATCAATCAATGTGTTTTGGAGATAGAATGGGAATCTATATTTGTCATTTACAAAATTTGCATCTACATTTAAAATATATATGACATGAAATACCTACAAATAATTTTATCATAAAATACAAATGCCTATACTGCAAAAACTAAAATTTCAACAAAAATTTCAGATACACAAATAAATAGAAAAGAATGTCATAATCATGGATTGTAAAATCCATTGTAAAATGTCCACAATTTTTAAATAATTATTGTAACAGTCAATATAATCTCTATCAAAATTCAACATTGTTCTACAAAATATAGAATAGAACAATCCTAAAAATCAAATGTACATGCAAAAATCACAAGCATCCAAAGCATCTGACATACAAGTACCAAAGCTGGAGATATAATTATAAACTGATCCCAAATTATTCTACAAATAGTACTTTATGGAACACAGTAATGACAGATTAATTTGGCAGTACGCATGATTAGACCAACAGAACAGAATAAAGAGACCCAAACTAACCTAACAATGTATAGTAAGTTTGTTTTTACAAATGTCCCAAAACTTACCAGTGGTAGAAACTGGATTGCCAAATGTGCATGAATGAAACTGGTCTATTATCTTACACAGCATGCAAAACTCAACTGAAAATGCATTTATGGCATAAGCAGTAAAGAACAGAAATGCCATGCCTACTAGAACAAAATATAGAGAACAAACTATTTGACATTGGTCTAGGCAATGCTTTTTTTAGTTGATCTTCAGCATAGACAATAAAAGCAAAAAGGGCAAATAAGACTACATTAAAATGAGTATCTTTTCACAGAAAAGGAAAAAACTAGCACCATGCAGAGAGAGTTGACAGACTTTAAGAAAATATTTATAAGCCATATGTCTAATAGTTTGTTATCTAAAATATATGCAAAGCTAACCTATTCAAAAGCAAGACAATAAGCAAACTAAGAAGCACAAAGCAATTTACACATTACCAGAAGACCTGAATATGTTTCTAAAAAGAAGATGCGAAACTTTCTAAAGATATATGATAAATATTCAAAATGACTAACCAACAAGGAAATTAAAATTAAAACAAAAATGACATAGCATATCACACTGGTTAAAGATGAAAAGATAACAAGTGTTTTTATGCATATGTGACAAATACAAGTATAATGTGTCAATCTGAGTTTGTAATGGGCAGGGTAAAGTTTATAAATGAAATGCACTAAAAAACTGTGACAACAGAAAACACGTATATTGTGGATCAAACTTCTGGATGATATAAAATACAACAGAATCTGATTGAAATAATGTGGTCATTTGAATATGGACCTTGCGTTACATGAAAGGATCATATCAGTGTTAATTTTCCAGAATACAATGAACACATTGCAGTTCTTTTTCGTGTATTTTAAGGAAATACATGCCAAATTCTTAATGTTGAAAAATTTGATTAATGCAACCTATTTTCATTATTTTAGACAATGCTATTTTCATTAAGTTAATCATGAAGTGTCCTTGATTAATAGCTTGACACTTATTTAATAATTTTAACAGAGTAGAGCAGAAACATTTTGTATAGACAATATGTCAAAGGATAGAAGTATTTCTGTTTGTTTAAAATAATTATTGCACTAGAAAAGGAAGGAAAATATAAATACTTTTGTTTTCATGGAGAACAAATAGATACAAAGCACAACTACCCATATGAAAGTTTAGTGAGAAGAGATTTTCCTTTTTGTACTTGCAAATGATATATGCACACACACACACACACACACACACACACACACACTGGGGGGTGCAGGGTAATAACAGTAGGAAGTTTTTGTAATCTTGGATAGGTGAAGAGTTTAGGAAGCTCATTGTATTAATTTTAATTTTTTTTCAAACACGCTAAATATTTCCAAATAGAGAAAAGAATAGATATTTCAGAAGAGCATTAATGCATTTGAATAACACCAATTACTGCTGTTTTTATTCAGGAAAAATATAGAAAAAGAATTACTTATACATCCAGCTGGAAGCACAATGTATCACTTGTATTTTTTACCATATACTATACACTCAGTGGGCCCTGAGTCTTTCAGTACAATCTCAACCTGACAAACATATGTTATTATAAGGTGAAGTGATCATTTAAAATTATATTTCTCAATATATGTTGAACAAGAAAATGAAATAAAAAGAAATCCAACAATTCCCTTGGCATAAATTTACCACATATTTAATGATGAAAGCCCAGACAAATAACTTTATTTTGCTTCTAGAAGTAACCTTGTTGAAAACTTACATGTAAACTATATCTGTGTTTGCAATCTCAGTTTCAATACATGAATAAACCTGTTAACTTTATGTTTAACAATAATATACAAATCACTAATTTATATTTAAAATGACACTCATATTACTATGAATATACATGAACTTTAATGAAATAAATATTACTACTCATTTTATAAATGATTAACTTATTATTCTTATTACAATTGCTTTTGTCTAGAAAAGGGAACATGAGAAAATTGACTTGTTTTAATATTAGTTATCTTCCAGATCTAGCCTTTTCAACCTACCTAAAGTTCTTTTTTTAATTATGTATATTTAGAGATAAATGGTGGACATATACAGTCATAATACTAAATGTACATATATGAAAATAAAACCAAGTAACTTGAGGAGATGGATGGAACTGAGTTAGATGAGATATAGGAGTAACATTGATCCAAATTTATTGTACTCATAAAACCACATGTTGAAATAAAACCTTTTGCAAAGTTCTTTAATACAATAAAAATAAAATAAATTGTAACCTGAATTGAATATTAGAGTTTTCATAATGTTCTACTATGAGACAATGCATTTATATTTATTTTGTTAATTTGCTTAAAAGTCAAAAATGAGATTTGCTTATTGTCTGAAAAGCTTAGTTGTACTTTTTCTCAAACTACGCACACAATAGGTTTGAACTACTTAAATGAACAATAAGTAAATGAAAAAGTAGAGATATATCTATGAAACAAGTTTTAGCTTCAAGAAAAGTTGCAAATTAGAAATCTTTTGAAAAGAAAGAGAGACTTGAATTGTGACCCGTACAGTTCTCAGGAAACCTAGCTAGCTAATTTTCTAAGTTTATAATTTTGACAGAACTAATTATTTTACACTTCATATTTCCCTCAGACATTTTTATGTTCTTGTCTTCTTTATCATCATTTATTTTAACAGTGGGCAATTTTGTAATGATTGATTTTGGGGAAAAAAACACTGGCATCTATTATATAAAATTAACATTTCCCGCATGCATTTCTCCCTTCAATTGCTCATTGATTCTGAATTGTTTCACTGTTTCTGCATTTGAAATGAGTACATTTTGATAAGCCTCCAAATACTGGATTTTGCAGCTCTTCAAAGAGGAACAAAAAATGAAATAAAACAATCTTACAGTTACTGTAGAATAACTTTCTTTGAAAAATATATTAACAGTTCATGCTTTTTAATTTGGATTGAGCTGCTTTTGGAAATAACTGTATTTTTTAAATAATATTCAAAAACTTCCTATATGCTTTAATGAATTTTACTACTAGCACTAATGTTTGTCTCAACTGCTTGATAACTAACAAGATTAACACGTGTAAAATCTGATGAAAAATCTTCAAATAGTACATACTAACACAAGAGTAAAACTAACTCTCAGCAAGTACAGTACATTGGACTAGGACATAAAATCAATCACTATCTTCCCACTTGAAGAAATTTCTCTCATAACAATAATTTATTTTCTTCCTTCATCTCACTTCATCTTCTTGGTGATTTCAGAATTCTGCAAATTTTGCCTCTCCTGGCTTTTCTGCTATCTCCTCCGTATGCACACACATTCTATTTAACATCAATTGTCCTTTCATGAGAGCTTAATGATCTTTTACTGTGTGTAATATTTTGGACCCTCAAATAGTCAAGCCATCCTATTTAAAAGGTTCATAGAAAACTATAATATCTCCCTCATGATTTTCAGTAGAACTTTTGCATTATTAAATTGGGTGATGCTCCAGAATTCAAAGAATGTATGATTAATTATATTGTAACATAGGCTATATTACATAATTAGAGGATGAATTGCTTTCCTTATTCCATCACAGCCTTTCATTGTATATGATTGACAAAAAATTATTTTTAATTTGCTTCCTATATTGCTACACTTAACATCTAAGTTTGAATGACTTCTTTTAACATTTTAACAGATTCTGTAATCATATTATTGTTTTGGAATAGTCTGCTCCTTTTATGACTCTTTGATTGATGCTCAAAGCACAAATCTACCAGTATACCCACTAAGAACTCTATCAATGTCATTCCATTGCCTGTTTTCCTCAAACAGAGAGAGATGCACAAAGGCACTCAGCAAAAAGACAATAATTATTGAGCTGTCATTCTTACAAACTTCAAAAATGTAAGCTTTAAAAATTAGAGGTAGACAGATGTGATGGACATTGCTCCGAACAACACTGAGGATGTATGTCTTCTTAGGTTTTTTTTCCCTGATAGGATGAACCTATGAAAATATACAGATAAGCTTTGCATTCCAAATTAAGTCTCCGTATGAGAAAACTAGAACACATAGCCTTTAGATCAAAGAAAAGCAATAATTTCAATGCCTAATTTTGGAAAGGGTGTATAATAAATGTACCTGAAGTTACAAGGACCATTTTAAAAGCCAACAAGCTCTAATTTTCATCACCAAGAAATCTGTTTTGTCTGTTCTTAAACTTTATATAAATGTCTAATTTGTTATATCAATTCTACTACTCAACATTATGTTTATATGTTTCATTCATGTCTGATTTGAATGTAGTAGATTGGTTCCTTTTAAATGTATCATGTGTTCCATTTGCTTAGTATGTCAATATATATTTATTTACATCTTGCGGAAATCTGACTTACTTTCATCATGGCATATGATAAGTAATTCTCAAATTAAAAACCTATAATAAGGCACATTTATGATAAATAATGTAATGACTTATTATAACATAAGAAAAATTAGTGATTCTGAAACCTGCTTATCAACATGAAAAACTCTAAGAACAGAATTAATCAAGTGCTAAATTGAATATATACATGATTATAAATATAGCAAAATCATTTGTTTTAATGAAACTATAGGATTACAATTACATTAAAACTACTTTTTCAGTGCAGTTGAATATGTAGTCAATAGTACAGTAAGATTTTTATTGACTGCTAATATTTAACCAAATTTGTGTAAATTTCATATTTAGTGGTTTATTCTTTTAAAACAGGTAGATCAAATCACATGTTAAATGTACAAAGAAGTATAATCACCATCACAACAAGAACATAAAATATTTTGTTCAACACAATTTATTTTTTAATAAGCTTTTTATTGTAAAAATACTGTACAGAGAGGTTACAGTTACCTGAGTAAGGTAATGAGTACATTTCCTATCAAGCATTGTTGCCTCCTCCTTTGTTTTTCCCCTACCATCCCTTCCCCAACCCCTCCACAACTACACTCCTCTTCTCCACCCCACTCCCCACCTCCCCCAACTTCCCCCTCCTCTGCCTAAATTGTAAGGTTCGTTTTTGACATAGTGACTTGTACATCTCATTGTTACAATGGGTCAACCTGTATCCCTATTTAAACATTTTGTTTTTTCCCTTCTCCTCCCCAAATTAGACTGACATCAAATACAGTGAAAACAGGGGTCATACTGTGGGGGAGGAACGTACAAAGAAACAAAAAAATCATATGATACATTATAAATACGTTAGAAACACAATTTCAGAATCCTCAAATATGAATTCAATTTCCAATACTTTATCAACCCAGATTTTGATCTGTTGTTACTGCTATTAGTTTGACGGTAGTAGAATTTTATAAATACTTAATTCATCTCATTCAGCCTAGTGTAGAGATTTATCTGTTTTGCTTTATGTTCTGGTGGATTTTTCTTTCTGTTTGCTGGGTTGAATTCCATTCACAAAAGTCCAACCATTATCTGTTAAACAGCATATGACTTATTTTGACTACTATGAATAGAAATATTTTAGTTTGGTGATGTTTTATTTTTTTAAATAAGTTCCCTAGGCATGGAGTTTCTCTAATATAAGGTAAATAAGTGTATGTGGTTTTAATACGTATCTTTAAATGGTTGTACAAATGGGTTTCAATTCAACAAATTTGCTTATAACTGCAATATATCTTGGTCAATAGTTCCAAAAACTTTTGCCTATATAACTTTTGAAATATTTTTCAAAGTTTGTACATAATATTTTTAATTAAGTTTTTTTATTGTGAAAGGTAATGAGTGCATTTCTTATCCAACATTGTTGCCTCCTCCTTTGTTTTTCCCCTACCATCCCTTCCCTCCCGCCTCCCTCCTCAGTTACAGACCCCCAACCCCCACACCCCCTCCCCCAGCCTAAATTGTAAAGTTTGTTTTTCGAATAGCGTCTGGTACATCTCATTGTTGCAATGGGTCAACCTGTTGAGAAAAAAAAAATTATATTATGTGAAGTAAGCCAGGCCCAGAGAAAAAGGTCCCAAGGTTTCCTTTATTTGCATTAACTGGTATATATCTGAGACAAGCAGAAACAGTCATATAAGTATTTGATGTTGGTATAATTTGTGGAGGGGAAGTGCAAAAACAAACCGTTTAAATATGGATACAGGTGGCCCCATTGCAACAATGAGATGTACAAAACATTATGTCGAAAAACGAACTTTACAACTTTGGGGTGGGGTAGGGGGTGACGGGGGGCGGGGTGGGAGGGCAGAGAAGGGGGAGATGGGAAGGGATGGGAAGGGGAAACAAAGGAGGAGGCAACAATGCTTGATGAGAAATGTACTCATTATCTTGCCCATGTAATTGTAACCCCTCTGTACAGTATGTTCAGAATTAAAAATTTTAAAAAAAAGATGATGTTAATCAAAATGAATCCCAAGATAGGGACAGAAGTGGTTTTTGCTTCCTTGCTATTATTTTTAACGTATTTATAAGGTATCATGTGATTTTTTTTGTTGCTTTGTATGTCCTTCCCCCACGGTTTAACCCTTGTTTTCACTTTATTTGATGTTAGCATAATTTGGGGAGGGGAAGGGAAAAAGCAAAGTTTGTATATAATATTAATGCCTTCCTTCCTTCCTTCCTTCCTTCCTTCCTTCCTTCCTTCCTTCCTTCCTTCCTTCCTTCCTTCCTTCCTTCCTTCCTCCCTTCTCTTTTTTTCTTTTCTTTCTTTCTTTCCTTCTTTCCTTCTTTCTTTCTTTCTTTCTTTCTTTCTTTTTTTCTTTCTTTCTTTCTTTCTTTCTTTCTTCCTTTCTTTCTTCCTTTCTTTCTTTCTCATTCTCTGTCCTTCCTTTTTCTTTCTTTTTTCTTCTTTCTCTCCTTCCCACTCTCCCCTTCCTTCCTTTTATTTTTTTCTCGGTCTCTATTCCTTTCTTGCTTTTTCTTCCTTCTTTCTTGCTTCCTTCCTTCCCTCCTTCCTTCATTCCTTTCCTTCTTCCTTTCTTTTCTCTCTCCTTTTGTGCTCCTCCTGAAGTTTGAACTCAGGTCCTGGGCACTTGAACGTTTTTGTTCAAGGCTAGTTCTCTACTACTTGAGAACCACAGTTTCTAGCTTTTTTAGTGTTTAATTAGAGAGAAGTGTCTGAGTGACTTTCCTGCCAGTCTAACTTTAAACAGTGATCCTCAAATCTCATTCTAGTGAGTAGGTGGAATTAAAGGCATGAGCCACTGGAGCCTCCTCTCTTTAATATGCATTCCAGTTGCTTTGCATTATTGCTGTGGATTTTTATACAATTTTAATATTATCTATTTATTACATCAGAAGAAGATATTATTGAGCTTTAATGTCTGTTTCTCCATATCAAATGGTTCTGAGCATTTTAGGTCCTATACCACATTTTACTATTCTCTCCTGATGTGTCCTTTTACATATTTTAATTAGACTATTAGTCATCTCATTATTGAACTGTAACATTTCTTTATATATCTTGTTATACACACAAGTGACTTTTTGTGCAGCATATATATACATATTTAGATGGATACATAGACAGACAGACAGACAGACAGACAGACAGACAGACAGACAGACAGATAGATAGATAGATAGATAGATAGATAGATAGATAGATAGATAGATAGATAGATAGATAGATAGATAGATGTAGATTTTAAAGTTTGGGAAGTATGAGTTATTATATTTTTGTGGTTAAAACTTTGATGCCCTAATAAGGAAAGCTTTAGCTACTTCAAATTTTCAGACATTTCTTGTCTTCTTAAGTTTACTTTTATAATAAACTTTCACTTCTCTTTTGTGAATGGTGTCATTTTCCTAACCATATTTGGAGAATATATTTCTTAAACTGTAGGCTTCTTTTTAGTTGGCCAGTATTTGTTGGAGTCTCTTTATTAAAAATAAATAATTGCAGAAATTTTGTTTAAAACTGTCAGTCAATAGAAATGTCTACATAAATGATCTTCAAAATTCCTACCCTAAAATATTAGATACTTTTATGAACTCTCCAGAAACTTCATGTAATCTATGAAGTTTTTGGGCTGATATAGAGAAAGCATTTGCATTTATTTCTATTCACAGTTATAGTAGTGGTGCATTAATAATGGTGAGAAAAATTGACAATGACTTAACTTAGTTCAAATTGAGACAATAATATAAAACTGCATTGATATTCATTACATTTTTATATTCCCTACATTTTTGTGTCAAGCAGCAAGGAAGGAGAAAAAGGTAATTCATCCTCGTACTAAACTTATGTATGTATGTTCATTGTATGGTAAATATTTTGTGTGAATCATAAATGATGGATGGATATTTAAATACAACTAGATTTTAGATTCTATATGATAAAAGATTCTTTTGATAATCCAACATAAAATAAATCTTTGACAGATGTGAGCAGAATTGTATTTGGAAGATATTTGAAGTAGAGATGACTGATAGGAACAGCCACATAAGCCCTAGAGGACAGAGTAGTAGCATACAGGAGATGGAGGTGCCGATTTATGTGGCAAGAACATCGGGTTTGGTTAGGTTTCTCAGCAGCTCTGTAGATTGCCTCCTGTGAAAAATTTCTTCTTCTCTACAACATAAACTTTAACTCTATCTGACATTAAAACTGGAGACAATAAGAACAGATACATAGTTATCATTCAGTTGGATTTATTGCTTTGATTTTTAAGTATATAAGCAAGTCTATTTTTTTCAATTACTCAATTATCAACTATAATATGATAGATATCTATTTTAATTAAGGAAAAATTTAACCTCTTTGGATTTCTCAATCATTTTAGAAAGTTGAAAAGATTACTGAAGCTGAAATATTTGACAACCTTATCAATTTTATTATTTATGGTAATTCTTAAATTCAGATATGGCCATTCCAAGTTTTGTTTTCTTTTTTAAGAGTTTCATAATCGCGCTACTTGAACTTTATTTAGAATTTTAATTTAGCCTTACATTATGTATAAGCGAGCAAATGCTGAGATTTGATTTTAATGTTAAATCTACATATTGTGGGAACTGGCATTTTAAAATACTTATCTTCTTTTTAAAAAATTAGGTCTTATATTTCAATTTATGTAGGGATTCTGTAATCTCCCTGCAATGATTTATAATGTTTATTTATAAGCATTATAAAATTATTAAAAATGACAAACATTTTATTGTAATGATATATATGACAAAAGTTTATATTTACGACTTTGATTTTTCATATCTTATAAAATATTTTCTTCATCAATTGTTTTGCAAATTTCCAATGAGTTTCTCTCCCATCTAGTGTTCTGCTTGAAAATAAGCCCAACTTTCCATGCTCTTTCTAACTGCTTAGGCTTTCATTGTGTGTGTGTGTGTGTGTGTGTGTGTGTGTGTGTGTGTGTGTGTGTGTGTTCTTTATTGCTTTATCTAAGATTTCTAATACAGTGATTAAAAAAAGTCTTCATAAAAGCACTCTGTGACTGTTCTACTATATTTAAAAATATGTGTATTTTATACTCTGTCACTCATAATACATTTCCCAAAGATGCCATTCATCCCACAAGGACGTTTACACTTTGGTTCTGTATTTGCAAATACAGTATTCCTCCAATACTGAGCTCTTAATTACTGTCTTATCTTCTCAGAGTTTATTGATATAATGTGACAGTGAGGCATTTGTTTTTTCATCTGATATCATGTTTGAGATTTAAATATTTAAACCAATCATGTACTACTGAAATAACCACATTTAGTCATGATGATAGACTTTAACATATGGATGCATTTCATCTCCCAAACGTTAATGAAATGAATTTACATCTGTATTTACAAAGAAGATTATCTGTAATTGTTGTAATAACAGTCATTTATAATGCTTTTTTTTGTTTTAGTATATGGGTTATAGATAACATGGGAAGAGTTTGTATGTGTCTTCTTCATGCTTTTCTAACATGATTTGTGGTTCCTTTCTACCTTCCTTTTAATTCAAAAGTAACTATAATATTTTTGCTTTGCTATTTTAATTTGGGGAATATGATTAAGTTAATCAATTAATTATCCCTTATTTATAAATTTTCCTATATCCTGAAACTGTAAGAATCCTGACTTTTTTTAGTTTTCTATATTGTTACTAATTTTCTGTCAAATAAATAGTTTTCATTTGTTGTTGAAAAGTGGACACTGAGATTTCCACGTATAATTATACACTTGTTCATTTGCTTTCTATATAGTTTTGTTTAATGTAGTTTTGGACTTTATTACTCAAAATGTAAATCAATTTATAAATATTTAGAATCATCGTATCTTCCTTCTGAACTATTATCATTATATAGCATTATGTTTTGTCTCTTGTAATGCTCTCTAACCTGGGTTATTTTTTAACAAACAGTAATAGAGTCCATGTTTTGTTTGGTTAATTATCACATGGCATGTATTTTTTAATAAGTATTTTTATTGTGAAAATACTTTACAGAGGAGGGGTTACATGAGCAAGGTAGTTAGTACATTTCTTATCGAGCATATTTTTTTTGTTTCCATTGCTTTTTACTTATTAACACAATCCTAAGAATGTGACAACAATGTGTTTGTTTTTGCACTAGTTGCAATGGCTTGGGATGCATTTTGACATTTTTGTACATCCACATGCCAAACTCTGAATTTAAAATTAGTTTGTTTTTTATAAACATGATATGTTTTGGTGTTTGTTTTATGTTTTATCTATTTTGTTAATGGGTGTTTCAATAGATGAATAAATTCAAGCTTTATAGGGAATAATTTTCCTGTTATTAGTCAAGTATAACAATTTCTTATGTGTTTGGCTCTTTGTTAATTTCATTTTGTTTCTTATTCTGGCTTAGTGTGAGCTATGGGAGCAGATTTCACAATTTTACAATTTAATCTTGATTTAGCTGCAGTGTTGCCAGAATGTATCTTTTTTTTTGTTTTTGTTTTTGTTTTTTAATGTCAGTCATCAAGTTGAACTCAGGATCTGTCCACTATCCTGAGATTTATTTGCACTTAAAGCTAGCTTGAACCCTACCACTTTCAACCACAGCACTATTTGGAGTTATCTGGTGGCTAATTGGAAATCAGTTTCACAGACTTTCCTGCCTGGGCTGGCTTCAAACCACAATCCTCAGACCTCAGCCTCCAGAGCAGCGAGGATTTAGACACCAGCTCCCAACTTAGTAAATATCTTTGTGTGACTTGGATCTCATCAGAGTTGTTCTTGGTATTATTTTCCATGTGTCTGAATTAGCACAGATTAACAATATTCAACCTTTATGTATTCAAGTCATTTGTAGATTTTACAATTTTAGATATGTTCAGCATCTTGTTTTAAGTATAAGTTTTTCAAAGCAAAGGCATATAAACTTTTATTTAAATAATCACATCCAATTCATAAAACACATTTGCAAAGGCAGTCTGTAATATGTGCTCAAATTACTGCTCTTTACATATCCCTTCTATCTGACACTGAACGATCATTTCTTCCTTCATTATCTTACTATCTTGAGAAACACCTTTAGCCAATATTTAAAAATAAATATGTATATCTTTGAAGGGTAGTCTTTTCTTTCAGTATTAAAAACTATTGACATTTTAAAATTATTATTATTATTTTGTCAGTTGGGGGCTTGAACTCTAGGTCTGGGTGCTGTCCCTCAGCTCTTCAGCTCAATGCGAACACTCTACCACTTGAGCTACAGCGCCACTTCTGGTTTTCTAGTGGTGTATTGGAGATAGGGTCTTTTCTGCCCGGGCTGGCTTTGAACAGCGATCCTCAGACCTCAGCCTCCTCAGTAGCTAGGATTACAGGTATGAGCCACCTGTACCCGGCTCTATTGACATTTTTAGTTCTCCGTAGTTTGTGAAAAAAATTACTTGTATTATATTTTTACTACAAAGTGACGTTTTACTCTGGTGACTTTCAAATTTCTACATTTTGGTTTTCGGTATTTAGAGTTCTAAGTATAAGCTACCTTGGTATTATTTATGTTAGGTTAGTATCTGGTTTTGATTGGCTTGATTTCTAGTATTGCTAGTTTTGTTTTTTTTTCAATAGGTTTTAGAATGGTTTCAGACGTTATTTTTTTGCATATTCTTTCAGTCACTCTATGATCATCATAGCACAACTAGGATATATACCTGCTGATTCCCCTCTATAGATGAATGAATGGTTAGTTTATTAATCCTAACCTATTTTTTCTCTCTTGATGCTTGTCTTCAAGGAAAAAAGTTGTGTATAAACTCATAATTTAGCTACTTTTTTCTGTTTGGTAATCATATTTTCCAGTTCTACAATTTTCATCAGTGATAATTTATAACATCTCTTTCTGAGTCATGTTTTATCTTCTGTTTCATTTGTTTCCAGAGGCTTTTAGTTGATTTTGAGGTACTTTTATTATGGTTTAAGATTCTTATTATAGAAATCCAACATCTGACTCACCCTGGGTTGTTGTCATTTATCTTTTTTATTTAAGTTTCCATATTCCTGGTTCTTGTTGTTATGGGTAATCCTTCAATTACAATATTAGCATTCTGCCTGTAAATCTTTTGTTTTTGTAAACCATGGCTATTTTTATAGTTACCACAGCTATAGTAGCCTGTTTTTATGTATGGTGCTTCTAATGACAGTCAAATTTCTAGAGCCTGTGGACTGTTATTGTAATCTTTGTTGTTTATTTAGCTTTCTCCTTATTCCTGCAGATGTTGACAGTTAACCAATAAGTAATTATTGAGCACTTGCCCTGCAATATGCTCTAAGCAATGGATATACTGCTGCTAATAATGTAGACAAGACCCCTCACCTCTGCTAAAGAGCAAGATGAAGATAATATATGAAAAAAATAATTTAGGAAAATGGCTGAGGGAAGAAGAGTATACTTTAGATTGTATGATTTGAAAAGGACTATCTAGGAAAATGTATTTGAAATAAAACCTTAATGAGAATCAAGAAACAAATTCAGAAAATAAAACTTTAGTCAGAGGCAATGACAGTATGCTGAGATTAAATTGATGTCAACAAAATTGATGTGAACACATTTACTCAGAAGATATGGCTGTGGATACCTGAGGCTAATTCCCATCAAAAAAAACCTCTGAGAACCATATAAAGATTAGAATTTTCTGTAATAGGACAATTTCTGAGGGGAGAAGAATATCTTTTGTTCAATTATAAACCTCAATGCTTAAGGATTAACTCAGTATATGAATTTCTGGAATTATGTGAATAATTATATACAGACAAAAAATAACCTGGGTTAGATAATCTTAAGAGGAAAAGTAGTAATGGAATAGACAATGTTCTTGAAATATTCTTAAGAAAAAGAGCACCTTCAGACATTGTTAAATTTATTTATGATAACTTTACTGAAATATTTAAATTTCCTTCCATACTTCAAAAAGGGTCCTAAAATATCTAATTCTCTCTCTCATTATCTGTCTCTGTCTCTCTCTCTGTCTCTCTCTCTCTCTCTCTCACACACACACATGTATTTATCTGGTAAATTAGATATTATATTATGATTGCTTCCTAGTTACCAGATAAATTCATAATTTTGTGGTAGAAATGTTCCTTTATTACTAAGTTTCTTGTGAATCAAGCATTTGTAGGTTTTGTATGGTGACATTCTGAAATGATCTTCATTCCATCTTAGGCACATAAAGCAAATAGAAAGGTATTGTGAGATAACCTTCTATCTAACTTTGATTCAGACTTTTGCAATCTCCTTTTATGAGTAACATGCATGAAAACACAAAAACATTCTATTTCGTTTATTTATTTTTCATGAAAATTAGCTGCGTATGATGAATCTATTCCACTTATTCCCATGTATGTTTCATAAGTCTAGTGAAACATAGGAATATTATTCTCAAAATACACTTTGGTCTTGTTTTTTTTAAATGTGCACACATAGACATTTGTATAAGGAACTGTGTAGATTAGGACATAGTGCAACTCTGGAATCAGGTTCCTGGGTTTGCATACTGAATGACTCATTTATCAGAAGAATGAAATGGTGCACAGTATTTATCTTTCTGTTACTGCCTTTTCTAATAAGGAGATGTGAATATGTCTACCTTTAAATGTTACTTTTGGATTCAAGCAACATTATGTAATTTAAAGCACAATGACCGGCACAAAACCTTAAATAGATATTGTCTGCTAATGGTACTGATACTAGTCATATCATGCTTCCCTACTTTCCACAGTGCGGTTATGTGTGCACTGTGTGTTCAAACACTGATTTTTTTTAAAGCATGCAACGATAATGGCCTCACCATTTCTAAAGGCCATTTCCACTGGGAAGAAAGCAAATATTGCTGTTGATGTTTTTATGTCAACTAATAAACTTTATTCCTCTGAGGGTGAGTGGAACTTATCATCTGGCATCAGAGTAGGTAAAGGTTTTCGACGACATTCAGAAATTGTGCAGAGGTCTGCCTTTTATTAGGAAAAATTGATCTTCGATCTTAAAGGTCAACATAGTAAGGACTTGACTCTAGTTCCTAAGACTCCTACGAAGTAAGCTGCATGTAGTGTACAGCATTTTATCTGCTTTATGACTTAACCCTCTCTGGACCAGGATCAGTGATGTCTGAAGGAATGGACCTCGACAGTGCTAAGTACTTTCTTTGACGTAGGAAAAACAGAGTTTTAAAGCTATGGAAGGAACAGTTGTGAATTCTTTTCTTAGAGAACTGAAGTCAGCAGTGGGGTAATTGTATTGAAATTGTGTTGTAATATAGGTGGAATGGTAGCATTCACTGGTGGATTTCCACCAGTATTCTGGTAATTGGTACCAGGAAATATCAAGAGTATTATATGGCCCTAGCTATCTGTCTGGCATAGTTCAAGTACATTTTTCTAATGCTTTACAAAAATTAATGTTCACTACAAAAATTAATGTTCACTATGAAAAATACCATAGAAAATCCAAATTTCCAAAATCTTCTTACATAAAACCTACCAAATACAAATTAGAGATTAAAAACAGGCATAACATCATATAGTAGATTATAGACAAAATTGCAAAACAATTTTGAACAAATGGAAGATTAAATATGTCAGTGCATAGATCCAGTAAGATAAAGTGTATCATGAAAACAAAGGGAAGTTTTAGTGGAATCCGCTAAGAATTCCTAGCTGGAACAAGACTGGGGGTGGGGAAGTTGAAAAGATAATAGGAAGAGGCAGAGTTTAGGTAGAAGGTAGAGATAGGTAATGTGTGGACTTCCCTGTCACACGTTACTTTTCCCTGCAACTTTTTTCTCTATAAGGAAAATAATCATGGCAGAAAGGAAGCTGTAGAATGCAGCTCTAAACCAAAATAGTAAGCAAAGAAAAATGTTTAAAGATACCTACACCAATGTGAACTTCATCTGGATGTTTGATTGCCAATCAGAGGAAAGAGAAAACTGAGAGAAGGTCTCAGAGTTCATGGCATTAAATAAATGAATGATAAAGTAGTCCATGTCAAAATCTACTACCAGCCTCAGGGTCTTTTATATACTTGGCCATCAGAGCAATGACTATAGTAAATATGCAAACCAACATCTCCCATAGCTATAGTTTGTTTCCCAAGCAATTGAAAAATACCTCAAGAAAAGATATGTGGAAAGGAAAACCAAAGGAAAAAATATTTTTGTCAAAAGACATGCAGACTAACATTATTCTTTTGTGTTATATCTGTTATGTATGTGTGTGTGTGTGTGTGTGTGTGTGTGTGTGCGTGCACATGCGTGTGATAGGAATTTGAATTCAGGACATTGCATTTGCTTGGCTTTCTTGCTTGGCTGGCTCTACTATTTAAGCTACATCTTTATCCCTGCTTTTTGTAAGCACTTTTGGAAATGTTTTGCTACCTATACTGGCTTCAAACCATAATCCTCCAAATCTCAGCCTCCTCATTAGATAGGATTATAGTTGTCTGCCCTTAGTCTGTAGTCTAGCCCTATTCTGTGAACAAATAATAAATTCTGTTTGAAATTTTCCATTTAAAGCTTGGAAGGATTTTACAAAGCAACTTCATACTAATAAAAAATACTTGGTGGGGGGCTGGGAAGGTGGCTCAGTGGTAGAGCACTTGCCTTGCATGCATGAGGCCCTGGGTTCAATTCCTCAGCACCACATAAGCAGAAAAAGCCAGAAGTGGCGCTGTGGCTCAAGTGGTAGAGCACTAGCCTTGAGCTGAAGTGCTGAGGGACAGCATGCAGGATCAGAGTTCAGACCCCACGACCAGAAAAACAAAAAACAAAAATCAAAACACTTAGTAGGAAAAACTTAAGAGAAAGATAAAGAAAACCATGTAAATGGTGACACAGCCAGAGAGTAATATTAGAAGAAGTTATGTAACAAATGGTGTGGTAAATGTCAGTGTACCTGGGAATATTGAGTATTATTTTATAATAAGAAGTGACAAAAGCAAACAGCATGCCACTGAAAAATATATATTGGGTTAAGAGGCATAACCAATACATATTGGTTAAAAGGTAGTGTCAGATTTCAGACTTCAACTTCTTTAAAAGCATCATAAAATATGTTACCCAACACAACACTGGAATAGAGTGCTGATAATATTCAGAAAATTACAAATAATTCAGAAGGATAGAATAAGAATGTAACTAAGTTAAGAGTATCTGAGGTTTTCATATTTCTTGTGGTGTTTTGTTTTATGTAGTTATACATACTTTTTCTTTCATGGTTTCAACATTTTTTGAAAATCTTGACATTTGAATTTAGGCCCTAGTACTTGGTAGGCAGGTACTCTAAACTTAAGCCTTTTTCCTGGTCTGTTATTGCCTTAATCATTTTACAGATTAGATTTTACTCTTTTGCCTGATAGGCTTTGGTCTGTGATCCTTCTAGTCACACTTCCTGCATTAGAGTTGGATACTACTCTACCCAGCTAATTTGTTGAATTGATCACCAATATTTTTTTTTGCCTTAGGTGGCTTCAAATTATAATCTTTTCAATCTCCACTCCCTAAGAAGCTGGAATTACAGTCATGACCTACCTTGAGCAGCTGTTTCAACAATTTTTTAAATTTACTTTATTCTTACAAAGCAATTACAATCATATGAGTCAGGTCATTAGTATGTTTCCTCTCCTGCAGTGTCTTCCCTTCCCTCTCTCCCAGTCCATCCCCTCTCTCCAACAATGAATTGTATAATTCACTTTCAACAGTGTCCAATGAGCTCTACTACTGCATTTGTTCACATTTTTTCCCTTGAGTTCTGTGTCTTCTTCCCTACCTTCCCATGATATAAATGTGAATATACTGTACATAAAGATAGAATCATCAAACATAATTTTTAAAAGAGAAAGAGCATTTGTTTCAGCAACTTTAAAGAGTAAATTTTTATCCATTCTTCCATTGAGGAGTATCTGGGCTGAGTCCACACCTTAGCTATAGTGAATAGTGTTGCAATGAACATGGTTGTGCTGGTGGCTTTACTATATTTAACCTGGTTTGTTATCTTTTGGGTAAATGCTAAGGAATGGAATTGCAGCATCATAAATAAAATGTGGTTCAGATATACAATGGAATTTTATTAATACATTTTAAAGAATAACATTGTGCCATTTATAATCTGACAGAAAGCCTTAGAAAAATTATATTAAGTGAAGTGATTCAGGCCCAGAGAGGCAAAACTTGCATGGTTTCCTTTATACCCAGTAGCTAGAATTAGTCAGATTGGGTAGTATAGGAATCTATACAAATGTAGTAGCTGAAATATAGTAGATTTAAGGGAGAACTAAAATAGTGTTATTCTTGAGAAAGAGAAAGTCAAATGCAAATAAAATAAACACTAGGAAATGGGTACTTGCAGGAAAGAATATGGGGACAAATAGAAAGGGAGAGATGAATGCAGAAAAGAAGTGAGGGAAAATGCAGACACAAACTCAATGTATTTATATATGTGTGTGTATGTATATATGACAATGTTTTTAAAGTAATGGAAGGGATGGGGGTAGGTGAGAAAGTGGAAGGAAGTGATACTGAACAAGATGCATTGTATTCCTACATTGTCTTATTAAATGGAAAATCACTTGTATAATTGCTAAAAGATAATACTAAAAAAGAGTAAACTGTACTCCCTCTTTCCAGGTGTGTGTTTACAGGGAATGCCCTAATGCTTCTTTATGTCCTCTCTGATAAAGTATGACTAATCTGATTGGTAAAAGGATTGTACACAATTTATTTCATGTATACATTGGATTGCCTTTTCCTATGACAGGCTTTTTATATTTTTTTAATATAATTTTATGTTCAAAGTGATATACAGAGGGATCACAGTTACAGACATAATATAGTGAATACATTTCTTGTCTTATTCTAGATTCTTTGTGTTAAAGGAAGTAGGCTAAGGCAGATCTCTTATGTTTAGGGTATGTCTTCCTTTGTGTAATTTGATTTTTTTCCAATGTCATGTTAGAGGAAAACACAGACAAAAAACAAACAAAAAATAACCAAACAAACAAAACTAGGAAGTTTTAAGCCAACATCAGTAGACTGAACTGTATTCCATGAAAATTTTTCAGAAAACTTGATCTGATTTTTTTACATTTAATTTGCCTAATAGTCCTTACATGCACTACATATTGGAAAGAGGAATAGAAATCTTCCAGAAAACTGAGTTCCAATAATAACATTTTCTTCTCAAGAGATAAAAAGAGAAAAATAATCACAAAATCAAAATTTTCAAAGAAATAAACTTCTCAGTATATAGAATAAAATTAACAAAATATATAAACAAACAAATCACCTTATTTCAAGCAGAAAAATAATAATAAAATTATAATAAAATAACAATAAATAATAAATATAATTATTATTATAATTATAATAAAATAATAATAAAATTAGTGAAGTCTATGAATGAAGAATTTTTACAATTAATTTCAGATAGAAGGAACAATTGACAAGAAGTTAAAAATCAGAATGATTATAGGCTTTTTTATTAGTTTTTTATCCAAGAGTCAGAATTCTATTGGAAAATAAGCATATTATCAGACTGATTTTCAAGTCTGAAGAAAATAGAATTATGTGCTCAAGAATACAAGAAAAAAATACCATTTAACATTTTGTATTCATGGAGAAAATTATCATATGTTGTGTAAAGGAAAGTAGAAATAAACATTCTCAAATGAAAAATTCATGGCATAAAATTTCTTGTGCATGGGTTTTCAATAAATTTAGACACAAAATTAACAAATATATATATATATATATTTAAGTCACAAAATGTATTAATGTAGAGTATAGCAAAATTAACACTTTTCAAATGTCTAATACATAAGATAATAATTAGGGGCTACATCAAAACATTCAATTGAAAATTTGTAATTTTGGAATTTTCAGTGGTTTTTATGAGAAGGGTCAGTTTTGCTGAATTTGATAATCTAATAAAGCTTGGATGTATATATATACAGTTTTTGGTATTTACCTTTATTAAAGCACTAAACATTAAACATTTAAATTTTCTTTACTATTATGTAGATGTACATCGAAATAAAACAATCTAGCATATATTATAGAAGAATAAGTGCAATTGGAACAGAGGGGAAAAAGAGGAAAATCACTAGAAAAACAAAAGACCAAACTTGTTCCATGATAATAAAACTTGGTAGCCTTTAAAGAAAAGGTCAAGGGAAACACATAATTGCTTGGAGGGAAAAAAATATAAACAGGACAATCTTGCCTAAGAGAAACTGATATTTTTTAATGTGAAAATATAATATGATGATATATCACAGTAAAACAAACCCAAAAAAAGAAAGTTGCAATGTTTATTCGAAGAAGTTATTCGATTATATACATCCTCTATATTCATTCTACATGTGGAAAATCTGTCTACTCCTCATCAGCACGATCTCTATACAGACCACACAAAAATACATTTCCCACAAACACAAACGGCACACATACATACAAGCACACACACCACAAACACCATGCACACACACCACACAGACATCTACAAAAATTCTAAAGACAAGTTCAGATAGAACTGAAAAATAAGCATACTTGAAAACATAAGTTCAGACCCAAAGAAACATAGGTCCCATGCAATTACTAGTACATGTGTAGGTCAAGTAGAAAAGGTCAAAAGCTATGTACATATGACCATATAAGATGATGTTAAGCAAAATGCACCCCAAGACAGGACACAAATATTTTTTCTTGCTTGCTATTGTTTCTAACGTATTTATAATGTACCATCTGATTTTTTTTGTTTCTTTGTATGTTCCTCCCCCCACAGTATAACCCCTGTTTTCACTGTATTTGTTATCATTGTCCTGCATCTTGTATATACGCTTCTCTATTTTGGAGAGGAGAAATGAAAAAACAAAATGCTTAAATACGGATACAGGTTGACCCATTGTAACAATGAGATGTATAAGACACTATGTTGAAAACGTAATTTACAACTTGTGTATGGGGTGGTAGGTGTGAAGGTGAGAGGAAAAAGATGGTAGGGGAAAAACAAAACACAGGAGAAGGCAACAATGTTCAATAAGAAATGTACTGATTATCTTGCTCATGAAACTGTAAGCCCTCTGTACAGTAATTTAAAATAAAAAGGTACAAAAGAGTAAAACCAATTCTAATATGTAAAATATTAAAAATAAATGAAATATAACTAAATAGAAAAAATTAAAAAAACATTGTGAATTGTGTGTGTGTGTGTGTGTGTGTGTGTGTGTGTGTGTGTGTGAAAGAGAGGCGGACAGAGAGAGAGAGAGAGAAAAAGAGAGGGGGGTTATTTATTAAATATCCCCAAATACTCAGAGTTGAAAGCTTGCTTCCCAGCAGATGGTTCAGTTCAGAGGAGACAGGATCAGTTGAGCAGTAACATTATTGCTTAATCCACTGATGAATACATACTGAACATGCTATTACAAAGTGGAAGCTACTATGGAGAAATTGGATCATTTCCTGTGAAGGAACATAATTCAGGCCTAAAAAACATTATATACTGGTACTTGTAGCAAAATAAATGGAAACTAATGCTAAATAAGAGATATTTTTTAAGTGAGGGCTCTAATTCCTTCTCGTAAATGGGTACCAAAATCTGAATTTAGGATACTTAATATGAGAATTTGGAAGCAGGAGGAGTTTGGATAGAAAATATAACTGGAGAAACTAATATACTCTATTGTTCTACATGAGTTATTTGACTATATACAGTTTGGCCTGATTTGTAAGAGAAAAAGCACAAAAGCACCAGACATATTGATCATATGGAGTTGGAAATATTAATTATTCTGATTTTGTCAATATACATTGTAACTATGTAACACTGTACCCCTTAAGTATGCACAATTATATAATAATGATTTTACAGAAAGGATTCCCTTTTCACATTGAAGGAAAATATTCTTTAGTATGCAGAATGTCCTGCGAAACTCATTAAAATTGAGCTATACAGATTTCTTATTTGGAAGTGGTAAACAAAAATATTCATGAAGTCTTAAAAGCACAAGAGTATCAGAGGGAAATAATGTTTAAAAACACATGGGCTGATACATCAAATCAGTGATTCATGTGAAAAGCTTGAGAAAGTAAATTCTATCATATATTAAGCACAATCATCAGGTTATGCCAAATGGGAAGAATTCAGATCAAAGGAAAATAAACACATTTTTAGAGATTGTAAAATCTGTTTAAAGGAATTCATGAATAGGAAAGATCAATGAAGACAAACACATTCCATGTCATTAAAAATAATTTACAGGATTACAGGGACTCTGGTGATTTAAAACCACACCATCAAAGAATTTTGTGAGCATTATACATGCTACGGGCAAACAGCATTTACACAATACAATAAAAAGAGTAGAAGATCTCTCCAAATGGGAGCATGAACAAAATAAAAGATAAAGATAAATCAGATGCAAAAGAATGTTTGTTTCAGATGTATTTATTTAGCAAAAAGGGAAAATATGCTCTGTCAGATACTAGGAGTAACTTTAACTACATATGTATGGACATATGTTCCTACTACCAGTTAACATATAGGAGAAAGACACACATTGTCCAAAATTTGATGATGGAGGACTGTAAATGATAAAATTTCATATGCTATAGTACCACATAACACTAAAACATATGAATCAAATGAGCACAAAAATTAAAAGAGGAAAAACATATTAAAATAACATTAACTCCTTCTTTAGTATTCAACTTATGTTAAATATTCTGTGTTGATCATCAAAAATTGCATTCTCAATTTCTAAAACTAGTGAAATTTTGAATACAACATCCTTGGTTACTATTTCTAGGCTATAAGAGGAAATAATTTAATAATATTAAAAAGAGAGTGATATCATTATATTTTAGTTAACTAGTAGGTATTTATTTAACATAATATTTTTAAATTTATTTAACTTTTTTGTTTCTTCAATAATTTTAACTTCCCTTACTTCAATTATTTTATACTTAATTGTTTAAGTCCAAATTTTCATAATGATTTTTAAAAGAAGAAACAAATTAAAGCAGAATGTGACTCTCATTTATTTAAACTATTTCAAAATCAGGTGAGCTCAACTGTTAAACAACATACCCTTCTACTAAAAACGAAATAAACCAGAGTTTGGGGGATTTTGTTTTGTTTTTAAGAGTTACTGCTTAATGACAACTCATTTCCATTATTTCTATAAAAAGAACCCAAATAAATATTCTCCTATGTCAATCAGAGTATCAAGAATAGAAAAGATATATTCCACACTGCCTGAAACAATCTTCTGTTTCTTCAGAAAGCTGTATTTGAATGTCTATGCATAGAGTCTAAGTTAGTGCTTCCACACAAGGAATCACTAATTAACCTTCTCCCTCAAGACTCTTAGATATTTTACATTGTCTTATACTAGTTAGATCAGTAACTACATTTTAATTACCCTTCATGTATTTCTAATTTATCATTATTTCCAAGCTAAATGATTACTATTTCACTAGCAAGCAGACATGTTTCCCCCTACTAAATGCCATTATGTTTGGTTTCCTATATGAATTTAACAGATATAGAATATTTTGCACCATAATTAGTAATTTTCTGCTTCTTTATGTTTTCTAAGAATAATTTTCTAATAGATTCCAGCAAATCAGAAGAAAGGAAATGGCAGGATGGAACCTGGTACAACTTTGCATACCTGCTTTACAACTGAAATAAATTTAATTATTAGCTTGCTTTTAAGACATTGGAATTATTCCAGCTTTTTCTCCAAATGGAGTTAATACTGGATTTAATAAATGGCTTTTGAAGTCTAGATTCAGTTTGCCTTTTACACTTTACTGATTTATTTGAAGAGCAACACCTTTGAGAAGGAAATGAAGCTATTTAGATATGCTTTGTAGTGTCTGTAGCTCCTGTATGCCCTTTGATCCTGAGATAAAATGTCATTTTAAAATCTCCTAAAGACTCTTATCTTTGAAACTAATATTAATTTGCTTACTTGAACACAAAGTACAGGTTTAGATGTACATCTTGAAAATGAAGAATAGAATAAATGCTAAAAATGATTCTGAGATGGTGGCTAATTAATGGGTGAGTATTTAAATGAAATGTATTCTCTGCAAAATGTATCCAAAATATATTTTTACAAAGCAGCCCTGTGCATGTTTGAGGTTTTCTGATGCATAAAAATGTGCTCTAAAAATGCCAGGGAGGTAGAACACTCATTGTGATTGTCAATGGTACGTCCCGTCATAACCCCTGTGGAAATCACAGAACTCCCCAGCACATTGAGTCATGAAGGTCACCCTGCATAAATCTGTCTAAATTCATGACTTGCGCTGCTAACTGCAACCAAGACAAGCTCACTATACAGCTCATGCTGCTGAAATGGCAGAACTCATTGGATAAAATCCCAAATATCACATTCACATTTCGCCTTATCTTTAAAGCAGAGCAGCAACTATACAGAAATATCCCCTTGATCGTTTGCATATTTGCAATGTCATTTGTTGATTTTCCTAAGCTTTGGCAAAGACATATATTATTGGGTTGTATATTTTAAAAAATATGTAGGTTTCTATAGAGTATAACAGTGAGTTTTTCTTTTGGGCAACAAGGACATTGAAGTAGCTAGGCAAATAATAACAGTTCCATACACTGACAATAAAAATGAGTGTTTCTATATAAAATACTAGCAGTTATTCTATATTTGGTATGTTTTGTGTATTTTATACCTTTACATAACTTTACACATGGTATTATTTTCAAAACATTTTAATGAGAATACAATGTTTCAATGTTTCAAATGTTATAGGTAACTAAAGCGGAAAGGTTATGATAATTAAGACACATCATCTGTACTTGAATATAAAATCTATTCCAAATGCACTCTCCTAATTTTGGTTCTCAATACACTTTTAAGATTATAGATATACAATTTATTTAAACAGATAAATAATATATATAAGTATATATTTTATATACTATATTATATATAAGTATATATTTTGTATATTATATTATATATATAATATATTTACATTTTGTGGGAGTTGGTGTGGTGGTGTGGGGGTGTGTATATCAGTCATGAGACTGGAACTCTGGGCCTAAGTTCTGTCCCTCAGCTCTTCAGCTCAAGGCTAGCACTCTACCACTTGAACCATGGCACCACTTTCTGGTGGTTTATTGTAGGTAAGATTCTCGGGGACTGTCCTGCCTGGGCTGGCTTTGAACAGTGATCCTCAGATCTCAGCCTCCTGAGTAGCTAGGATTACAGGCATGAGCCACCAGCGCCCAGCCTAAAAAATATTTCTCTACTATTGAATTATGTCTTTTGACTTGTCTAATTATATAAATTTAATCCTGCAGTTTAAATACATGTAATTGGCTCATGAATATTTTCTCCTGCATTAATCTACACGGCAGATGTATCATATTACCTGACATCATTTTTGATTGAAAAATCAACTGAACTTTAGTATTTATTGGAATTTGTCCAAAATGATATTTTTCTATAAATAATCATATATGCTATTTTAATATATAATAAATTATCCATGTTGGATCATAGGTGCTGTATTGAGTCTTGATTCACGTATATGACACTGTGTCTTTGTGCACACTTTGTAGTTCCATAAAGCTTTACTCTGTACAAAGGCAGGTTGCACTGAAACATAATAACTTCATATTTCTAGCTAATGTATTCCATTTTGGTACATTACAAGGATTTATAATGTTGTTTATATTACAGATTTACAGTAGAAAAACATGTAAAATGACACACACTTTTGCTTGAAATCTCTACTCCCTCATGTATACATGTGTCTAAGCCTGTCTTCTACCTTAGGTGCATACATACTGATTTCTCTACTTAATACACATTTATGTATATTTTTGTGATATTGGAGTTGGAACTTGGTCCTCACATTTGCTAGGCTGGTGCACTACCACCAGTGGTTATTTTAGGATAGGCTCTCACTCCATACCCAGGCAAGTGCTGAGTTGCACTTCAACGACTTTTAGGTTTCTCATTGCTGTGTATCACAAACGTAGGCTACATTTTCCAACTTCCCTCCATGGCTATGTGTCACAGGGAATTTTCTGCCTGAACTGGCCTGGAACTGTAACCCCTCTCAATCTCAGCTTTCTTTGCAGCATGGAGGACAAGCCTGTGCCCCTATAGTAGTTACTAATTGAAAAGGGGTCTTGTGAACTTCTCTGTCGAGACAGGGCTCATCACAATCCTCCCCAATTTAGCCTCCCAAAAAGCTCTGAGTGCATGCATGGGCCACCAGCACCTGGCTAACGTTGGTCGATTTCTTATTAAAAGGATTCATCTAAAAATGAGTTTATTAACACATACTAGTTGTACAAGAAGCATTGTTTCACCATGTTTCCATACATGCATACAGTGTGTGCTCATCAAAATCACCACTTTGCTCTCTCTCTGATTTCTCTCCCTTCTGTTCAAAACAATTTCAGACTTTCAGATGCTTAAACTTGAGCAATTCTACAAACATCCTGGCCATATATAAATAAATGGATAAAAATTAACACAAGTGCAACATATTATGTAAATTTCTTCAGAAAGAAATTTCAGTTCTCAGAAGTATTCAATTTTAAGCCGGGAGCCGGTGGCTCAAGTCTGTAATCCTTGCTGCTCAGGAGGCTGATTCTGAGGATCACAATTCAAAGCCAGCCCAGGCAGGAAAGTCCGTGAAACTCTTACCTTCAATAAACCACCAGAAAACCAGAAATGGTGCTGTGTCTCAAGTGGTAAGAGTGTTAGTCTTGAGCTGAAGAGCTGAAGGATAGCACCCAGGCCCAGAGTTCAAATGCTATGACTGACAAAACAAAGAAAAAAAGTATTCAGTCTCTCTATCTGTCTCTATTTGGTCATCATTTGGAAATCATAGCAGTGCTTTGAGATTATGAAAATTTTGCTTTGAAAAAAAATTTTCACCCAATAATTTTAGAAGTCATGGAAGATTTTTACTTAGTTATTACAATGTGAATTGTAACGAGGTATCTTCCTGATACTATGATTCCTTCATAATTTATTAATATATATTTTAGGAATTTTAACTTCTGCCTGTTGTCAATACTAGTTGGATATTAAATCCATTGAAATAGGATAAAACATTTCTTCTATTATACTTCTTGATGTCCAAGGGTGGGATCCTGAAGTCTTATTCAGCAACCATGGCACAAAAAGAAAAACAAAGAAACAGAAAACAAAAAATGTGGTTGGAATATTGATGATATTTCATTGAATTTGTAGATAGCCTTTGGCAGTATTGCCGTTTTCACCGTGTTAATCTCAATCCAAGAGCATGGGAAGTGTCTCTACTTCCTTAGTTGTGTTTTAATTTCTTTTTTTCAGGTTTTTAAAGTTTTCATCAAAGAGATTCTTCACTGCTTTGGTTAATTCCTAGGTATTTTATTTTTAGGGCAGCTATTAGAAAAGGAGTTGCTTTCCTGATTTCAGCTGTGCTCTTCTTCTCATTATTATAAAGAAAAGCCACTGATTTTTGAGGGTTATTTTTATACTTTGCCAAAGTTTCAAATCAGCTCAAGTAACCTGGGAGTGGAGTCCACAGGGTTCTTTAAATACAAGATCATGTCATCTGCAAAGAGGGAGGCTGTTACTTCATCTCTCCCCGTTTGGATGCCCTTAATGTTTGCATCTTGCCTTATTGCTCTAGCTAAGCATTCATATACTAAATTGATGAGGAGTAGAAAGAGCAGACAAGCTTGTTTCATTCCTGAATTTAGAGGAATTAGCTTTAGCTTTTTGTCATTAAGTATAAAGTATTATACTGTAGGCTTGTCCTGCATAGCCTTTATAATATTGAGAATGTTTACTTCAGAATTATTCACCATAGCTATGAAATAGAACCAACCCAGCTGCCCCTCAGTAGATGAATGGATCAAGAAAAAGTCACACACACACACACACACACACACACACACACACACACACACACACACACACACACACACACACACACACACACCGAGGAATTCTGTGCTTCCATCAGAAAGAATGGCACCTCCCCATTTGTAAGTAAATGGAAAGGCTTGGAAAAAAAAAACATATTAAATAAGTGAGACCCAAAGAAACATAAGTCTCATGGTTTCCCTTATTTGCAATAATTAGTATACATCCAGGATAATCTTAGCAGATGAGCAGAAAAGCTCAGTAGTTACATACCTATGACCATATAAGGTGATGTTAACCAAAATGAGCTCCAAGATAGAGACACAAGAAGTTTCTCTTTATTGTTGTTGTTTTTAATTTACTATGTGATTTCTTGTTTCTTTTGTATGTTTTCACCGCTTTGGTATATCCCCTGTTGTCACTGTACTTGGTTTTGGCACCCTGGTATTGTACATACATTTATCTGAATTAGGGAAGAGAAGGGGAACAACAGAATGGTGAGACAAAGGACAAGGGGGAACCCACGCAGCAGTGATATACAATATGTTGAAAATTATCTGTGAATTTGTGTGGGGGCAGATTTGGGGGAGAGGGAATGTAAGAGAAAAATGAGGACAAAGGTAACAAGTTTGACCAGAAATGTACTTATTACTTCACTTATGTAAATGTAAACCCCTCTGTACATCATTTTGACAATAAAAATTAAATAATAAAGGACCCCAGAATTTAGCAAACTGCCAAATCACTTTCTGACTGGGCTATTTTAGGGGAAAGCAAACAAGAATACACTTCAGAAATATAACAGTTTTTAAATCACACTCTCAGACCCTGTATTCATTTTCTTCAAATCAGAAGTGAGGAAGAGCACTTTATTTCTTGACTCTTATTCCTTTAAATCAAATCACTGGAAGTGTGCTTCTTGGAACTGCTGTAGCAAACAGTTGTCAAATATATAACCTTGTTAAAAAAAAAGAAACATATAAAGGAAGAGGGGAAGAAAAAGAGAAGAAAAGAAAGGGGAGCGGAGAGAGGTAAACAGAGGGAAAGAGAGGGGAGGAGAGGAGGAGTAAGAGAAGAGAAAAACAAGAAAATGTATTACTGTTGGAATTAAAATAAAAAAAAACAAAATTATAATCTTATGTGAATTCATTGGAACAAAAGACCATAAGCAGTATTTCTGTTCTATTTTGTTTTAAGGTGAGATAATAATTAGCAGGAGAGAGTAAGATTCACTCATTAAACAAGAGGAATAACAAAACAAATTCACATTTAATTGCTTAAGTTGTTAGCCTGAAAAATAGACATGTAAATTCTGAGAACAGTCTTGCAAAACTAAAGCAGGCTATAAAGTTGTGTTTCTAAAGAAAAAACTAAAACAGATGGAATAACAAAGATAATTTTTTTAAAATGTGGCAAAAACCTAATTAAATGAGAAGTGGAAGATTAACCATAACCTTGTGCATAAATACATTAAAGGGATCTACTGAAAGATGATGATAATAGATATAATTCATAAAATGAAATCTGAGTCTGTACTGTCTTGAAGGAAATTAACTATATCTATATGACTCTGAAAGATAAAAAGTAAATCAATTAACATTTATATGATTTTATAAAGGAAAGGATAGAAAAATGTATATAAATTGTGCAAATTCATGAGTATTCAGTAAGTAAATATGCATATAGCTGTTTTATAATTGAATAGAGTAATCCAAAATTATATTCTTTCAGGACTACTAAACAATACAAGAACAAATAAAATAATTTTATAACCTTAAGATATATGAGCAAAACCGACTATGAAGGGAAACATATCTGCTACGTATAGTAACAAAAACACAAAGCTCAATACCCACAGTATTTTATAATTTACATTAAATAATTTTGTATTAAAGAAAAAAGTAAAGACAGTAATTGGAAACATAATTGGAAAATACTCTTTCTTAGTAACTCTTTCTTAGTAACAAGCTTCCCAGCTTGGTGTTTGCTTTCTTGGAAGTGAGGCAGAGACCTACTTTGGGAGGAAAAAAAAGTGAAATAAAAGATTAGTCATAGTAGCTTATACCAGCAATCCCAGCTACACAGAAGGTATAAGAAGGTCTTAGTCTTAGAAGGGCCAGGGAAATATTTAATATTGAAACACAAAGTATTGGGGGCATGGCTCAAGTCATAGAATACAAGTATACAACCATGAGTTCAAATTCCAGTCTATCCATAATAAATAAATAAATGAATTATGAAACAGGTAAATGGATCTTCAAGCCTTCTATGCATTTGTCCAGTTGTGATGTACAATTATTCATTACTGAAGAAACTAATGGCAACTTCGTTACATGATTTTTATTCACAGTTGATAAATGTTTTGAGGACATCATTGACAATAGGATTCAGTTATTGGATTTGTGTGTGTGTGTGTGGGTGGGTGTGGGTGTGTGCAGTGTGTCTTGAACTCAGGGCATGGGTTTTTTCCTGAGTTTTTGTGGTACAGAATAGTGCTCTACCATTTGAGCCACAGCTTCACTTCCTGCTTTTGATCGGTTAATTAGAGATAAGAGTCTCCAGACTTTACTGATTAGACTGACTTTGAAACTTGATCCTTAGATCTCCACCTCCTAAGTAGGATTACAGGTATGTGCCAAAAAATTCCAGCTGGTAAAATATTTTTTTATAAGGAAATAGGTGACAACAATATACTAACATTCTAGAATTATAACTGAAATGTATCATGGTGCATTCTAGAATTGATACTAAAAATCTTGCACTCTACCACTGAGTCAACCTCCAAGCCTGACACTAAAAATCTTTTGAAGTTGCTCAATAATTATAAATTAAAATAAGATTGTCTCACCCATGTCCCTTTGCTAAATTTTAGAAAAGTTATGTAGAATTTCAAAGGAAAGAGCTTATGTTTATACATTTTGGTCATAAAGGGAATCCCTTTGACTTCATCTGAAATTTCACGTCTGTTCAACCACCCAAATCCATTCTATCTGCCAACAATAACATCTTCACAGTTTTTCAGCATACAGTCATTTTGAAGCTTTCATAATGGCACGTAAAATCTGTCAAATGTAGCCAACAGCATGAAAGCAAAGAAGAATTTTGCTTTCCCTGGCATACAACTGTGCTATAAAAATATTTTACTATGCTAGGTATACATTAGAATGTATTCAGAATCAAGAATTCAAAATGTTGCTTTGTGGGTTACTTGTGGGACAAATCTTACCTTATATTAGAATATATCTTATATTGTATATTTCACTCTTTGCCAGTCATGGGGTTCAAAATTAGGGCTTAGGTGTTGTCCCTGAGCATTTGTGCTCTAGGCTAGCATTTTAACACTTGAACTCAGCTCCACTTCCAGCTTTTTGGTGCTAAATTGGACTCAGGGACTTTCTTTCCTTGGCTAGCTTCAAAACAAGATGCTCTGTTCTCCACCTTTTGAGTAGTTAGGATTGGAGGCTTTAGCCACCAGCACTTGGCTGCTATATATTCCATTTTTTAAGCCCACTTACTAACACTTAACACAACAACTGCCCATCATTCTGATAAATATCAGAACCACAAAATTTTCCTAAATAATAGGAACATTTAGAGTATAGCTGAAGAAACATACTTCTAACCATATGTATATTTCAAGTCAGTGTCATTTCATTTAATCCAATATTTGTAATACATGTTACCCTTGCAGCATATTTACTGGATAAACAGTACCAATATCTCTGGTTCTCTTTTATAGAGAAAGGAATGTAAAACAAATAGGTTAAATGAAGGTCATATAACCAAAGAAACAGGAGGAAATTTAATTAACACTTTCATGAAATTGATTCTGCAAATAAAGTGTTTTAATAGTGATAATTCTGAAGAAGAGAAAATCATTATGTTCAAATAATCTTGTGGTTTTCCATGTAAGCTGTGTCTGGTCTGATCATATCACCTTTCAATGTCCACCTGGGAACATGGAGTATCCATTAGTACTACATCATGATATATGATCATGTGATATCTATGTGAAAATTATAAATAACAAAATCAGCAGAATAAGAAATAAGCTGAAAATTTGGGCTCCATGAACTCATATCACTAGTATCTTGTGAATCCTGAGAGCTAAAACACAAATTTAACAAGATAAATCTCATTGGCACTTAAATTCAGTCCATTTACTGAAGGAAAAAGACTTTGGGTTGATAATTTTATGCAAATGTTCTTCCCCCATTTCTTATTCTCTATACAACAACTAACCTACAAAGGACCTAAGAATCCCCTGTTGAGAGACAATTTCATTTAAAAATGGGAATGCAATACAAATGAGAGTTGTATATAACAAAGCTGTGTATATCTCCAGCAAATGGACCCTAGGAACACTGTAGTGGTGTTAACTGATTGGTTCCTATAATACATAATTTTAGGAAACAAGTGTGTTCTCTGAATACAGTGTCTTATAAAGCCAATCCTATAAGCAAAGTTGGAATCATGGACTCTTTGTCTCTTGATCCCTTCTAAAGCATCTCAATCGCCACAATGAAAGCACCCATGCTTTTAATTCATCTACAACACTAGCCAAGATCTCTTGTAAAGCTCTCATTAAAAATAAAGCCTCTAGCTGGACCCTGGAGGCTCACTCCTGTAATCCTAGCTACTCAGGAGGCTGAGATCTGAAGAACGCAGTTCAAAGCCAGCCCGGGCAGGAAAGTCTGTGAGACTCTTATCTCCAACAAACCATTAGAAAACCGGAAGTGCCGTTGTGGCTCAAGCGATAGAGTGGTTACCTTGGGCTAAAGAGCCCAGGGACTGCGCCCAAGCCCAGAGTTCAAGACCCCGACCCACCAATAATAAATAAATAAATAAATAAATAAATAAATAAATAAATAAATAAAGCCTCTGCAAAAGTGTCAAGAGATTTTAGCAGAGGAAATAAAAGGATACTTGGTAAGCCTTTATCCAAAAGATGACAAACCGGTACACATTAAAACCACTCACACAACCATGTTCACTGTATCAATATTCACCTTAGCCATGCAATAAGCCCAAATACCCTTCAGTAGCAAATGGATCAAGAAAATGTGTTACATCTACACAATGGAATTTCACTCAGCTATTAGAAAGCTATTGTACGAATTTTAAAGAAATGGTAAGCCCTAGAAAAAAATTATGCTAAGTAAAACAAGCCCATAGAAGCAAAAAATTCATTTTAAAAGGGGTGACATTGATCAACATATATTATATTCATAAACTGTTTTGTTAAATGGCAACTCCTCTGTACAATTACTTAAAAATAATTTTTTAGGAAAAGTGAATATTGAAACAGTACTCCAACTCTTCACATTTGAAAAGTTGACTGGTAGTAGGAGGTTTCAATTATTTTTCAAGAAAAATCAGAGAAGAACATAGGGAAATCGAAATAAAAATTAAATAATGGGTAAAAATGAGTTGAAAGATTAGTAAGACCTTCTCCTTCCTTCAATCACTAAGTAATATTAATTTGGATAGAGTTTAATAATTCAAAATGAAGAACCTATGCCTCATTTTGTGTTATTTACAACCCATTGAGATTTATTTTGATAAATTTATACAGTTTTTGAGGGAAGGCCAATATTGATGTCTGAACCCCAACCCTTGCACTTTGTTAGGCAGATGCCTGCCACTGGGCAACTCAACCCTTTTGGGGTCATGGTAGTTTTGAGAGTGGTATCACATCATTCCCAGACACGTGATCCACTTATGTTAGACTTCCACTAGTAGCTGAGATGGCAAATATAATCTGCAACACCAACTTCTTTCCTTAGAGATGGAGTCTTTTCAGCTTTTCTGCTCAGACTGGCTTGGAACCATCATTTTCACAATCTTAGCTTCTCATGCAGTAGGAAAAGCAAGTGCATCACTAGGCTTAGCTTTAGATTAAGACATCATCTCACATGTACACCTGGTCTAACCTTGGACCACCATTCTTCTGATCTAAACTTCCTAATTCATTACACATATAAACCACTGGTTTCCATTTAAGGCATACAAGTTGAAATAAAGAACCACAGCTTTGCAGGGAATGTGGCTTAGTGGTTAAATGTTTGCTTAGCATGTATGAAGCCCTAGGTTCAATTCCTTGGTACCACATAAGATTATAAAATAAAAGGAAAAATAACCATTAAAATTATTTTAAAAAAGAACCACACCTTATATTTTTTGATGAAAACAAAGTGTAAAGTTATTTTACACCTTAAAAGAGTTAATCTGATTAACATGAATTTTCAAAAAGTTTATCTGCAAAGAATATAAACAAGCTGTGTTTATAAGCAGTCAAGAAGTATTTATGGGGGCTGGGAAGATGGCTCAGTGGTAGAGTGCTTGCCTTGCATGCCTGAGGCCCTGGGTTCGATTCCTCAGCACCACATAAGCAAAAATGAAAAAAGCCACAAGTGGCGTTGTGGCTCAAGTTGTAGAGCACTAGCCTTGAGTTGAAGAGCTGAGGGACAGCGCCCAGGCCCAGAGTTCAGGCCCCACGACCAGACCCAAAAAAATAAAAATAAAAAATAAATAAATAAAAAAGAAGTATTTATGGAAAGGTTGTCTATGTTTCTATCAAAGAAAAAATATTCACTCATCGTTCTTTCTCTGAACTTTTCTTCTCTTAGTATTCATTTCTTCTTTAGTCTTTTTTGTTATTCAAGAAATATGTATGTGTGCTTATATGTTGATGTCATATTTGAATACAAGATGTAAGTTATAGCTTTCTTTTCTTCTGCAGCTAATAATATCCAATTTTGTTCCAGTTTAGGAACATACCTTAGTCTATTCAGGCTGCTATAAAAAATATGAATATTGGTTTAGACAACAAACAGATCAAAGCTCTGGGGGGCTGGGAAGTCTATGATCTTGGTGCCTGGTAAGGACCTGCTTCTGGGCTCACAGACTCCTGTCTTCTTGCTATGTTCTCATTAGACAAAGAGAAATGGTAACTCTGGTTTCTGTTTTATAAGGGCAATAACCCCATTCATAATGGCTCCATCACACTGAAGATTCTGGTAAATGAATTTCATGGGAACACGAACTTCTAGTCTATGTAGCAAATGAATAAGCGTTGTTTCTTTCTCTTCATTTTAACTTTCTCTTCATTTCTTTCTCTTCATTAGAACAGGAAACTAAAATGAGCTTAGCTAGTTTACTTACAATTAGAGAAAACTTCTCCATCCATCAATGGAAGAGAATGTACTGGCAACTTTTTGAACTTACAGGTAGAAAAGTCATATTACAAGACACAAATCTCCATGATGAGGTTGTATTTTGAAATAACATGTCAATTTCTTTTCATATACTGAAATTTGTAGATGAGAGCAAGATTAAATAGACTAAAATCTAGATCATCTGTAAAGCTCTGATGTTTACTAATAGGAGACATGGCATTGCCCTTTGCACAGAGTCATCCTATAATTTTCTATGTATTTTCTAAAAGGACAGCATTCTAAATTTATATACCTAATTAACATTCTTGTGTCATGATTTTGTAACAAATTTTGCTTAATAATTTACCTACAGCCAACATATATATCTTAGAAATTTTATAGAGAAATTATATGTAGCTTCTGATAAATACAGAATATATTCTTAGTCAATAATTCTTGGATGCCAAAGAAATTTTACAAAACAGGTACAAAGAGTCACAACTCTAATTCTAGCCGATTGATAACGAAAGATTAGAAAGCGAATAATTCCAGGTAAGCCCAGGCAAAAACTTCATGAGTTCCCCTCTCAAGACATAAAATACTAAGTTTAGTGGTGCACACCTATCATATGAGTTACATGAGACATATAAACAGAAGAATCACAGTTCAGTCTGACCTGAGAATAATATGAGACCCTCTTATTTTTGACTGAAGCAAAAAGGTTAGGGGTGCTGTTCAAGTGGTAAAGTACCTGCCTTTCAGCAAGGACAATGTCCCCAGTTCAAATACCTCTGTGTTTTGAACTACAATTATACAAACCTTAAATTTAGGGGTAGTAAATGTGAGTAAAGAGAGAGGCACTCAGAACTGAAGAGCGGACTCCAATTAGTTCTCCACAATATTTAACCCAGAACTAGGTAGGAAATGTTCACTTCTTCAATTAATCATTCTCCTAGTTCATCTAATGTCTAGTGGGGAGGGAAGTCTGCGCAGTTCATAAATTCTGAGGCTTATCAACTGATCAAATGCCACAGAAGAATCAGTGCTCCTACCCAAATAATCATAGTAACAATGTCAACTTCATGCTGCTGAAATTTCTCTGAGAACAGAATAATTAAGAGTAAGCCAGTGATAGCTATTGACAAAGAGAATACAAAGTTTAAGGATGATTCATTCATACAGGAGGAAAAGGCTTATGCAAATGTCCTTGTAGGTGAAAGGTTAGTGTATTAGAGAATGTGAAAGTAGATGATTTTTTTTTTCCTGCTGAACAAGTAGCAGATTGATAGAGTGTGAGCAGAATTTTAATAAACAAGCAGAGGCCAACTATTTATATGGTCCTGTAAACCATATTAAGGAGTCACAATTCTAAAATTCCAATTACTGAAAGACTTTGATATTTATAAGACAACAATAGCATCTAATATATTTTCAAAGAATGCTCTGGCATTCTTAAAGAGTGTAGTAGATTCTTTTCACCTAATGTAAAATAGATTTATCATGGTGAATAAGCTATGCATAAGGCAACAAATGCAGTTACTGATGTTTTTACTTAAATTTTCTCTCCATCACCTTCTCTTCCCTCTCTCTTTTTCTCTCTCTTGCTCCTTCTTTCTCCTTTGCCCTTCGTCTCTGAAGATACATCACTTTGTATCAGGAATACGACAAACCAGCATCAGGTAGACAAACAGAACATTAGATTTCATCTGAGGTTAATGTTACCAACTATGAGACTTTTGACAGTATCTGAAGGAACTTTTCATGCCAAAACTTATTTAAGACAGAATTGCTATTACTGGCTACTGGGAAGAGTTTAAAGATATTGCAAAATATTTTATAGTGAACAGTGCAGTTCCTCACAACAAAGAACTTTCCAGACTGAAATGGCAATAACATGGAGGTGGAGAAACTGATGTCAATCACCAAGACCATCTTCCCAGGCATTCTTTTATTTGTAATCATGTCCATCTTATCTCATGACCAGGATGCATGCAAAGTTGAGGACTCGTTGAATCATTGCAAGATGAGACAGATGTGGTTCTATAACGCAAAGTGATTTTTCACTTGAATCTGTTATATTCTTTCTGCCAAAATTTAGCCCTTATAATCAAAATGGTGAGTTCCAGCAAATAATATAGTCAATTTCCTTGTTTGTACAAAACAAGTTAAATAAGGTAAGCTGCAGCTCGGTAAGTAAGGGAATTCTTGGGCTGTTTGCACAGAAATTAGATGATGCCTCACTAACCTTCTGCTGGAGAGAGGGAAATATTAAAGTATTCAGAAAAGATTAATCACTCTGGAAAAATTGTTTGTGTGTGTGTGAGCAATATTAGCAAGAAAATATACGGCGGTAACTTCTATTAATTATATGTCTTTTAAGATATATTTTTTAAAAGTTACCAATAAAAAGTATTTTGTTAGCTGGGCACCATGGTTCATGCCTGTAATCCTAGCTATTCAGGAGTCTGAGATCTGAGGATCACAGTTCAAAGCCAACCAGTGCAGGAAAAGTCTATGAGACTATTATCTCTAATTAACTATCAGAAAACCAGAACTGGCACTGTGGCTCAAGTGGTAAAGCGCTAGTCTTGAGCTGAAGAGCTAAGAGACAGTGCCCAGGCACAGATTTCAAGCCCTATGACCTACAGAAAAAAAAAAAAGCATTTTGTCTTCATTTGCTAAATAAAAGGTCTTTATCTTCTGTCCTCTGTATTGCATTCAGAATAAAATTACAATATGAATTTCCATGCAAAAATTCACTGCAGTGGCAAGGAAAACAAGCATTGTGAGTTCTCTAGGGTGAACTGAAACAGTTTTTCAGCATTCCAAGCAGAGAGCAACTTTTCCTAGCAACAGCACTTGAAGTTCTCTCTTAGATACAGTCACAATGAGTTTAAAAAACTAACAGCTCACACCTGTAACCCTAGATACTCAGGAAGCTGGGATCTGAGGATCATGGTTCAAAGCCAGCCCAGTCAGATAAATCTAAAAGGCTTTTATCACCAACTATGCAGCAAAAGGCTGGAAGTGGAGGCTGGGGTCAAGTGATAGAACAACTACCTCAAGAGAGTGAGAGGCCCAGAGTTTAACCCAGTGCAAGCACACACACACACACACACACACACACACACACACACACACACGTGCACACACACGCGCGCGCACACACACACACACACACACACAGGAAGAAAGAGAGCACTTGAACAGAATATTGAGAAAATATACTGCAATACTGAAATCAGAACCAAACACATAGTCTAAATGTACAGAGGCTTTAAAATTCAAACACACACACACACATACACACACACATTTACACACACATTCACACACAAGTTCAATCTTGAACAACAAATTCTGACATCTTAATGGTTGAAAAGCTTTTAGTATGCATGAGAATTTTCTTTTGAGTAAATAAAGAAATAATTTCTTCATCTCTGTGCTCAAGGAAAAAAATCAATTTTCCATCTAGTTTCTTCACCATGAAGAAAACTAAACAAATGCATCAAGTGTTGAATTTTGTACACTGCAAGAATCAACTGCAATAGCTGATGTCAAGAAAGATTCAGATGGACAGCTCTGATGTGGAGAGTTTCTTCTCCACATAATTTTAGAGCTAAAATAATTATTATGAATAATCTTTGATACTAATTTAGCTTGCTGAGTGAAGCAAAGTTTTATACTCGGATTGGTCATTCTCGTTCTTAAGGTATATTGTAAAAATGTTAAACATTACTTTTAAAAATCAATCATAAAAGATTATTTCTTTGTTGCTTTGTATGTCCCTCCCCCACAGTATAACCCATGCTTTCACTGTATTTGATGTCGGTATAATTTGTGGAGGGGAAGGGGAAAAACAAGTCGTTTAAATAAGGATACAGGTGGACCTGTTGCAACAATGAGAAGTACAAGTTGTCATGTCAAAAACGAACTCTACAACTTGGGGGGGGGGAGGATTTGGTGAGGAGGGGGAGGGACGATGGGAGGGGATGGGAAGGGGAAACAAAGGAGGAGGCTACAATGCTTGATAAGAAATGTACTCACTATCTTGCCCATGTAATTGTAACCCCTCTGTACAGTATTTTCACAATAAAAAAATAAAATAAAATAAAATCAATCATAATATATGCCTAAGTTTATTTACATAACAGTAATTTAAATTGTATAAACTGCATGCCCATTAGAAATGTGTAGTTTTAGATTCCACCGATAAATCCCAATACAAAACAATTATTTAATCCAAGAAACAAAATCAGATTAAAGCAGTATTTTAAACAGCCAATATTTGACATTCCTAAAAAGATTTTATGACTATAAAATGTGATAGTAAGCTTAAAATAAAAATTTTACTAATTTGAAAATATAACTTATCCAGATTTTTCTCAATTAAAAAAAAATTTCATTTTCTCTCAGTCTTTGTATGATACTGTGCTCAGGTCTTTTCTTATCATCTATTAGATAAACATTCAGTCATTGTCCCTAGTGTTAAATTCCATGACCTTATTCACACTGATTGTATTAGTTTGACTATTTCTTCCAGGAATAAGTAAATGCCTAATGTTTATTTACAAACAGTATACTTAAAGTTTTTAAAGACCTTGTGATTATAGCAAGTGAATACTAGGTGGTGTTTAAGCCAGGCTCAAGTGGCTCAGACTTGTAATTCTACCTTCCAAAAGGCTGATGTCAATTTTAAATCCAAAACAACAAGCAAATAGCTGGTGGGTGGGGGTGGGGGGATTAAGGGATGGGGTATGACTCAAGTGGTAGAGTACCAGGAAGGCAAACAAATCAGGCAAGAGCCAGACTTATTTTCAAACTCCAGTAATGTCAAAAATGAACATACAAATAAAAGAATTAATATTAGCATTTTAAAATTAAGTGAAAATAATTAAATTTAAAATGAATATATGTTTGCAAATTTCATGCCCCTCCTTGACCATTATGTAGTATTGCTTTCTGAATCCACTTGCTACTTACACAGTACCATGTCACCAAGGGGCAGGCATCTATGGATTTCATCAATAAGTTTGCTTGTACTCTGACTTATATTTGGGCAATGGGATATGCCAGCAACTACCAGAGATGTAAGAAGAACAACAGTGCTTCTTGTTCTCACTTCTTCCCTCCCAAGGACGTATTTCTTCTTTCGTCATGCAGGTATTCATTCTGGGATATAGCAATCATTTTCTCTTCTTGCCACTGGAAAGCCGAAATCTTCACAGTTGCACACTGTTGGAAACTATAGCCGTTATAAGTTGATAAAATATCTTACATTTTTCCAAGGAAAGCACAATCTAGAGAGCTGAATGCCTGACTTTGCTAACCAATATAAAATTGAGATTAAAATCATCTGATAAGAATATAATCTGTTATCTATGCCAAAAAGATTGGCACAGAGGTCTGAGCAAAAGCTACTATTGACAGCAAGCAGTAGTTTTCAGAAAAATATTGAACTATTTTGTCATGTCTGCATTTCCAAAAAAAAAAAAAAAAAGGAATTTCAGTTACAAATTCTGATGAGCTATAATAGCTTTTAAGTTTCTGCTTTATTTTCTGGTGAAAATAAACCAAAACTATATATATAAATAAACAAATAAGTCAATTAATTTGCTCCTTCTCACTCATAATTTTTCATCAAGAGAATGAATATATGCACGACTAACAGATACAATACAAAAATGTTTAATAATAATGGTAAAATGCTCAGAATAGTGACTGCCTTAAATAAGTAGCTGAAACAATGGCAAAAATAATTGTTGGTGTTCATTGCTTTTCTATGGGTTTCTACACTACGGCAATAGCTGATTTCCATACCCTCTTCAGAAATGGTGCCTTGCTCATACTTTAGGCTTCTACTACCTTTCCAGGACTTAGCAATTTAAGGAAAACTTAAATCTTAGGATACATTTAACAAGATTCCGGCAGTAACTGCGCACAACCATTTGTAGGGTAATTTTCCAATTTGTTTTGAGCACTGTATCTACTTTATGTTTTCAGTTTGAAAATATATACTCAGCTTCTGTATTTTGAAAATTCTAACTAAAGTGACAATGAATTGATCATTAAAGCATAAACCAGCATAGAAAGAAAAGTAAGCAAAATGGACTTTTGAAGGAAAATAGATAAATGAGTATGCACTAGGTAGATCAGAGAAGTTTATTTCCTGTCTAGTATTGGTGAATGTCAAAGCATTCCCAATTTATATGTGAAATTCCCCTAAGGGATAAGAAGCCAGCAGTGCCAAGACCCTTCTAGAAGTGTTGGTAAAGGAGGAATAAAGGTGGATTTGTTTAAAGTCTGTTTATAAAATAGACTAAGGATTTTCTCAGCAAATCTGCAGAGCTACAGGCTGCTGGTCTTCAGAGGCCTTGTCTCTGGAGATGATAAAACAAAATTTCTCAAACTTCTGGAGTTAGAAAATTAAATAGAAAACAATATGATTAAGTAAATTGGCTTACTGAAAATGGAGGCTTCTAAATTCTTTCCTCATGAATCTTCTCAAAGGCTCGTAATTATATTTTCTAAAAAGATTCACGCAGCCTACAAGACCAGTCAGACATGACACTATTGAAATACAGAGTTGGAAAAGCTACCTACTAAAAACCATTATATTATATCACCATCACATGTATTGAAGTAAGTAAATACAAAGGCACAAATAATAATAATGAAAATATACTAAAATACCTACCCCCCCCCACCTAAATCCTCAAGTTGGGATTACAAATAAGGCCTTCTGAAAACCAGACAAGGACAATCCACTGACCTATAACTCCAACCCCAAGAGCTCACTTTTGTCCACACAGATGAAAACTTGGTAAAGACAAATGGAACCATTTTTTTCAATGACCACAAAAGGAATAGGTACACGTCTGAAAGGGAGAGTAAAGAAAGATAAACATGTTCAAAGTACTGTATGTACCTGTTTGAAAATAGGACTAGCGCTCTACCATGACTTATGGTGCCACTTCAGTTTTTGAGTTGTTAGTTTCCGATAAGAGTCTCAAGAATTTTTCTGCCTGGGCTGGCTTTGAACCATGATCCTCAGATGTCAGCTTACTGAGTAGCTTGGATTGCAGGTTTGAGCCACTGGTACCTGACTATGCAAAAATATTTTTTAAAATGTTATGCTCATAAAACAAAAAAAAATGGAAAAGCAATTTTGTGACTAAATTATTTTTAAAAGAAAAATAAACACAAGCTCATAGTGACTTGCAGCCTGGCTGGTAGAAAAGAACATGAAATCTTAACTACCAAACACAACAGCACAGTACAGTGCACAACAGTTCAGGCTAGAGGTGAGCAACTTATCAGAACAGTAAAAAAGAACAATAAATATAGCAATCATTTGCATATGTAGTATGATGACATATATAGCATTTTAATATAGAATGAAATTAGTGTATATATGTATTTACCAACTTCATTATATATTATATTATGTTTTCATTTACTTTTTGTGATAGCTGTAACAAATCCATTTTCTAAGGAAGATACTGAGATTCATGAAAATTAAGCAACATGCCCAAATCTATTACAAATAGACATAGGATTTTCACTAATCTGACTTCCATTCACTGTGGTCACAAATACTTAATACTCTTCATAGTCATTGTTAAATTTCACACAAGTTTAAATTACAGTATTCTATTGCTTTCCTTGGCAAACATGATAATTCATCCACTCTCACTGAATACATAAATGGGATATACCTTACTTCTACTCCAACTGTTCATTTTACTTGGAATGTATTTATCTCTTACTTTTTCTCTCACAATAAAATAGTTCTCTGCAAATTGTTTTTATGCTTCTGTTCATTCACTCAGGAATACAAACACAACACAACTTAGGTTTCTAGTTGAAATGCATATTTTTTATTTGACCCTTATCCAATTAATTAGAAAATCTAAAGTGCATCCCAGAATACTGAATGTCAATAAACATTGATATATTGATTTCTCAATAAACAATATTAATCAATATCAATAAACATTGATTTTGTATCATGAATGATTATGAGAACTTCTGTATTAAAGGATGAAATTGTTCTTCGTTATCCAGAGGTAGATAGATGACTGATAGATACATAGACACATATATATGTGCATATATACATACATACATACAGCTATGCATGCATTACATTCTATATTATTGGATTAATATTCTGATATTATTTAAGTGGTAAGTCATATTCTTTTGTAGAAAAAAGTTTCTTCTCCTGAAGTATGTAAGTCTTCAGAACTAAACATTCTAAGAAATGCCAGTTCTTGAACAGGAAAGAAAACTGGCAGGGATGACTAACAGAAGGAAGAAGCACTAACTGGCAGAATAACAAGGTATGGCAAATAATAAGCTTCATTGAGGCAGACCAAGATTCAGTCCCTAAGTTACCCAGTCTTTCCCTAGACTAACGAAATATCAAATCTCCTGATACCGTGTTACAGAAATGTCTTCCCCCTGTAGGAGATCAGAGTTTGGTGAGCTAGAATCTAGCTTTGTGTATACTATACTAAGACAATCCATTTGCCTTTGGCTTTCAACATGTATATTTGTTAGTTCTATAGGTAAAGATGTGACAAGAAATTCCAGGAAATATCACATGAAATGCCACAGAAAAAAATTGTAATTTTCCATTTGTCTATATTAAGCTAGCCCTGAGTCTTCAACAACAGATTGTTTATAAAGAACAATGTGATCTAGCTTAGAATTAAGAGTTTCCATACTTAAGGCAATTCTCTCAATTACCATGGTGGTGATTATGAAGACAAAAGCTTTTGAAACAATGAAAAACTGGACTACATGTGTCAGATGGCATTATAAAAGGAGGAGATAAATTAAACTTTTCCCCCTATGGATATATTATGGAGGTTTCCACAGCAAAACTATTTTAAATTTTCATTTGTTTTTATTTTACTTCAGCCTCTATTCTTTAGAAAGTCTTTTAGACAATGCAAAGAGGATAATGAAAACTACCAACATTAGAACTATTATGTGCAGATATTTTGTTGTATGTATTAAATGTATCATTTTATTTACTCTTCAAACTCTGCTTTTAGCCCAGTTAAATGTAAGGAAATTTACCACTACAACTACCTGTTGTAGTGCTAAATCAATAAGCAGGAAAACCAGCTGTGAAGTTTTATAGCCTGGGTTTTAAACACTATAATACCTCCTTCTCTCTGATAATTGAATATGATTAATATATTCAGTAAGACTATTATGTATAATATTAATATATATCTATTATATAATAACAGTGAAGACAATAGATTATATAGGATATAGATTACAATATATAATTATTTTATATTAAGTGTAATTATATAGAATATATTACAGTATACAGATTTATAATATATTATGTATAAAATATATTTCTGAAATCCCTACTCTGAATAAAGTATATGAAATTAACTCTGATTTGTCACATTCCTAAAAATACCATAGGCTTCTTGGTAACACATGTTTACCACAGCTTTTTTCACTATTATGACTATTACCACAATACATCATTTATCATTACTCTACAACAGAAAAACAAAACTGGAAATTCCATGTGCCTTTTTGACACTGTTAAGAGAATAACAAATTTACAGTCATTCCAATCCAAGGGCTGAGGTGTTAGCTGGTGAAGAGAAAAGCCAGGAATCTGAATGAGACAGACTAAAGTAACACATTTATCCATTGTTCAATACAAGGACTAGAAATATGTAGGAGAATTTTTTTAATGTGAAAAATTATAGGAAAAAATAACACAAACTGTTTTAAAGTAGTTTCTGATAGCCTTGAATTCATAGACATTGATAAAGTGATTTTTGTACATTTTTATTGTAAAAAGTGCTGTAAAGGGGTTACAGTTACATGTGCAAGGTAATGATTACATTTCCTATTTAGCATTGTTGCATTGTGCAGGTCACCAACATCAAATACAATGGAAACAGGGGTTATACTGTGAGAAGGAACATACAAAGCAGCAAAAAATCACATGATACATTATAAATACGTTAGAAATAATAGCAAGAGTTCATTGGAGTTCATTTCACTTAACATCATCTTATATGGCCATGTGGTTACGGCTTTTGGTCTTTCTGCTTGTCCTACACATGTTCTAGTTAGTGCAAATAAGGGAAACCATGGACCTATGTTTCTTTGGGCCTGGCTTACTTCACTTAATATAAATTTTTCCAAGTTTTTCCATTATTATAATTTTAATTCCTCATCTTAAACAGTAGAGGTAAAAGTTGATGAGTTCCTTTTCAAAACAAAAATGTAAAGACATATATCATTGATGATTGAACATTTTCCCTACATTAACCTGTCTAGTGAATTCCTCTACTTTCAAAGTAGAATTCCATCTTTCCATCCCTGGCCTTCTTGAACATATCCAAATGTGAAATTAAGCGGTAGATTTTAAGTAGCTAATATGACCAGAAAGGAATTAAGTGGAATTTAAGATCTTTGAGAAGCTAAGGAAGTTATATCTAGGGAGCTCTTCAGAACTGTTTTGCCATTTTTATGGAAGTGCTAGAAGAAGACCTAGATCCCTAGTATCCCTGTTTTTAACTATGGAGCATGCAAGGACAGTTCTGCCACTTAAATAAAAGTAAAGAAAACAATAGGCATGTGATTTATCTTTCTGTTGCATAATTCTATTGGAAACTAGCATCTCTGGTTGACCTGGAGTGATATTAACCTAAGTGCATAATGATGTATCTGTTCCCTGCTGGGAAAGAAACTGAGGTATTAAAAGGGTTTGATTATTTATGACTTTTGTTGTAGCTGTCATTTGTTCACTTGTCTGTGGGCATTCTGGGAAACTATGGCAATGAAAAAGTGTTTAAACATTGAACAATTTTGAGATTAAACCCAAAACTGATTTCATCACCCATAACTAAATGTAGGAAAAATAATCAGAGAAATAAAATATAAATTTTCTGAAGTATAAGTGGAATGCAATGCTATTAATGTGAGGTCAGAGTGGAGAATGAACATTTGCAATGTTCAGTAGTAGTAGAACAGAAGGAGGAGAGTAAGGTTGGGGAAAAGGATGATTATTCATTATTATTCAGTATATCCTCTATAAGCTAGTCTAAAACATGTTAAAAAATCATTAGAATTGGTTTGTATTGGCCTGCTCTAGAGCTCCAATCTATAATATATATATAAATATATTATGCACATTATTTATATATGTATATACATTTATAATACATATATGTATATATTACATATATAGTGAATTGATTGAGTGAATGAATTTTCATTTGAGCATGTAACAAACAGCTTAAAAAGGGAAATGTACATTTGGATTTTCTTTGGATAAAAACACAGAAGTCATATTGCCTGAATAAACTGATTTTATTTTTATCATGTAAATATAATATATATAAATCAATTTTGCCACTGATATCTAATGTGACACACTTTGATATGCCTATTATATATGGTAATGCTGAAATAAACTTTGAACATGTCCAATGTGTAACTATCACAAATATACCTAGATCTTTACAAACATACTAAAATTTCTGGTTAAATTTCATCTTCAGTTTTTTTCGAGTGAAAGTTGTAGACTAATTTATATTTGATAACCAATGTCAAGAAGGGTCTCTTCTTTGATTGCTCATCATCAGAAATTTAAGAGAAATTGAATATTTAGAATAAATTAATTGTTTGCTAAATCAGGTAATTATTTCATTTCACCTAATGTGAAATATTGTATTGTCGAAAGCAATTTTTATTTAAATCTCTAATATGCTATGAAATATATTAACTTTTAATATAATTTTGTTTTTAGATCAGACATATCCTATAATTTTATTCTTGGCCAGAGTATAAAAAAGTCACCTAATGAAAAGTATAAATTGGAGTAATAAGTACAATCTAGGTAAAATCAGTATACTCACTAGCAGGTCAATCATAAACTATTCCAGAAAATGTCAATCGTGACAGATTCAGCTTCTGTGTTATACTGGGGCCATGAGGCTTCAAGACAATAGACCTGGTATGAATTAGGGTTCCTTTACTTGCCTTTCAGACCTCTTAAAAACGTTCTTATCCCTTGGGTGTTCAGAACACATAGGAGGAGCATTTTTGTTTACTCAAAATTAGACAATTTCCATATATAATTTAGACGAAACTAGCAATTCCCCAAACTCTTTGATTTTTATGTTCCAGCATTTAAAAGTAGGTGACTTTACATTTTGAACTGTAACTAGTTCAGTCAGCTTTTATGCTTTAAAGCAAACCACCCCACCACTACACAGAACAAGGAGCTCTGCCTCCAGACACTGGGAAGGGATGACTTAGACATAAATCATTTCATTAAGCAGGCTCAGAGCTTGAAGAAAGAGCAATTATACCTTTAACAGGTAATATTTGTTTTCCACTGAGAGCACCATCACTCTCAAATGTAATGCTTTCTGAAAGAGAAATGCACCCCAGGCAGTTTGTTAGTGGACTCTAATAATTACCTTAATAAAATAAGAAGTAACTAAGGTAGATTTGTTCTTCTAAATTACTGAAATACTCAAGTAAGAAGAACTTCCAGGCAAGCTGAGATTTTCATCATTAAAAAATCCTATCATTTGAAATCTTTTTCAAACTAAGGCTATATTTGAGTATATTTATTCTTTAAAACTTCATGAAATATTTCATAACATTGTTATTATTATAAGAAAAATATAGCCATACAGAAAATTAAATCTAATGTTTTATTTTCAATATCAAAACCTAGATTATAATATGTCAGACATGTTTCAAAACTAAATTTAAAGGAAAATGTTAAAATCAAAAATTATTTCCTTGGAAACATTTGAGAGACATAGTAAAGAAATACAACTCCTGGAAATTGAACAAATGCTTTTGGAAAACCCTAAATTGAAGTGCTGGGGAAGAAAAACTCTACAAGTCAAATAAGAAATATATTTGAAGGCTTTTATAGCACAGTAGATCAAATAAGAGACCAAATATCAGTACTCTGAGACATTTTTCAAGGAAAAAGATCATTTTTGTGATTTTACAAAATAACCAAGAACTCTACAACTTCACTGCCAGATCAAACACACAAAATATGAAGAAAAGGAGAAGATTAACTAAAAACATAAGGAATATACTCAATAAAGTAATTAGGAAAAAAAAAAAAGACTTCTCAAATTTGACAAAGAAATTCCAAAGAGTTACGGAGGTCTTCAGCCCTCCAAACAGATGGAATCAGAAGAGAATAGTTCCCTTGAAGATTATATTTAAGATATATACAGAGAACAAGGTAAGAATTTTGAAAGCTGTAAGAAAGAAGTGCCAAATCACCGATAATCCAGGTTCTTTAGAAAAATAGCAGATTTCCCAAGAGAACTTAAAAACTAGGAGGGTATTCAATGATGTGTTTAGAACATTGAAAATAAACAAGTGTCAATCTAGATTATTCAACGAAGTTATCATTCATAATTGAAGAAGAAATAAAAACATTTCATAATATAAAATAACCTAAACCTTATGACCAGAAAACTGACAGTGCAGAAGATACTATAAGAATACTACATAAAGAGCAGGAATGTAAACATAATCATGAACATATAGGAGTAAATAAATCCTATAATATGAATATATAAATAATTGAATATCACAAATCAACATGATTCCAGGAATTATTACATACACTTTGATATTAAGCTGAAAATTAGTGGCCTCATGTCCCCAATCGAAAGGCATCCTAACACATGCTAATAGTCCTAACCATGTGGGAGACATAGAAAGATCAGAGTTAAGCCAAAAGCCAGTGGCTCACACCTGTAATCCTAGCTACTTAGGAGGCTGAGATTTGAGGATTATGGTTCAAAGCCAGCCTGGGCAGGAAAGTCCATGAGATTCTTATCTCTATAAACCACTAGAAAACCAGAAGTGGTGCTGTAGCTCAAACGGTAGAGCACTTTTCTTGAGCTGAAGAGCTGAGGCATAGCACCCAGGCCCAGAGTTCAAGCCCCACGACAAAAAAAAAAAAAAAAAAAAAAAGAAAGAAAGATCAGAGTTAGAGGCTAGACCTAAAATGTGGCATATATACACAATGGAATTCTATGCCTCCATCAGAAAGAATGATATTGCCCCATTTGTTAGGAAATGGAAAGGCTTGGAAAAAATTATATTAAGTGAAGTAAGCCAGGCCCAAAGAAACATAGGTCCGTCCCATGGTTGCCCTTATTTGCAATATCTAGTATATGTCTGAGTCAAGCAGAAAAGGTCAGATAAGGTGTTGTTAGGGAAATGAACCCTAAGATATGTATTCAAATGTTTTTTTTTCTTTCATGCGATTGTTTCTAACACATTTATAAGATTATTTCTTTGTTGCTTTGTATGTCCCTCCTCCACAGTATAACCCCTGCTTTCACTGTATTTGATGTTGGTATAATTTGTGGAGGGGAAGGGGAAAAACAAATCATTTAAATAGGGATACAGGTGGACCATTGGAACAATGAGATGTACAAGTCGTTATGTAGAAAATGAACTTTACAACTTTCGTGGGGTGGGGGGAGGATGGGAAGGGATGGGAAGCAGAAACAAACAAGGAGGCTACAATGCTTGATAAGAAATGTACTCATTATCTTGCCCATGTAATTGTAACCCCTCTGTACAGTATTTTCACAATAAAAAAAAAAATAAAAAAATCTAGACACACCCAAAAAAATAACTACAAAAAGAAAAACAAAAGAAAGAAAAAGCAGAGGACTGCTGATGGCCACTTAGGAATCTGAGATCTGAGAATCTGGGATCAAAGTCAGCAGGAAAAGACAAATCCACAAGACTCTTTTTACTAATTAATCAACCAAAGGCAAAAATGTGAAAGTATGTTTCAAGTAGAAGCACATCAACCATTCTCAAAAAGGTTGAGTGTGGATATAAGAACCTGAGTTTAGGGCTAGGAAGTTGGCTCAGTGGTAGAGTGCTTGCCTCTGAAGCATGAGGTCCTGAGTTCAATTCCTCAGCACCACATAAGCAGAAAAAAGCTGGAAGTGGCTCTGTGGCCCAAGTGGTAGGGTGCTAGCCTTGAACTGAAGAACTGAGGGACAGCGCCCAGGCCCAGAGTTCAGCCCTCACGACTGACCAAAAAAAGAAAAAAAAACAAATCTGAGTTTGAGCCATAGTATGAGCACAAAAGAAGAATAATAAAAGGTAGACAGAAAGAGAGAAAGAACAAACTAGAGAGAGGAAGGAAGGAAAGAAGGAGGGAGGGAAGGAAGGAAAGAAAATAAAAAGAGAGGAGAAGTGGAGGAGGGAAGGAAAGGAGGGAGGAAGGGAGGGAAAGGAAAGAAAAGAAAAAAGAAAAGAATAGAAATAAATAATATTAAAGATCCTAGAAGCACTTTCCATGTCCATGGAACAAAAGAATCAGTATTGTGAAAATGGCCGTATTACTGAAAGTGTTCTACAGAAGATAGATAAACGTCTCACTCTCTCCACCAAATACTTCTGATGTTACTCAGGTTACTTGTTTCTCTATGACTCAGTTTCTTCATTGGTAAAATGACAATTCTAACAGAATTTATTTCCAATGGTAGTTTTCAAGAATACAGTGCGTAAATTTTTACTTATACTTTCAAACACTATCATGCTATATATTAAATATTCTGTAAATCATTGATCAGTGGATTTAATTTCTACAATCCACTAGATCCATGTTCTAGCAATAATGTGAATTATTTCACTTTCTCAAATATTTAAGTGGGATATCAAGTTTTTTTCAGTACGCTTTTGTGCAAATCACCAATTTTCCTTCTTAGTCTTTTCATTTTAAAAATGTAATTACAGATACATGAAGAAGAACATTTCAGGCCTTCAATAAGTTGATAATTAAATTTCTTTATTGACTTAATATATATTAAGGTCATATAAACATGTAATTATTTTTGGTAACTTTGGTCGTTGGTCATGTAAAAAATTATGAATATCCATTACTACAATGAGTTTATCAATAGGAAATCATTAAAATATGTTGATTCGTTCCAACCATCTTATGAATACATCATACTTTACCAGTCAGATAATATACAGATAGTTGAGTTTAGATTTGGGAAATTGAAGATATCAAACTTCAAATAATAGGAACTAATTTTTGTGCTTCCATGAATAACACACAAGATTTGGTTATTGCCGCCTAATAGAGTAAATGAATGGAGAGGCAAAATGATAAAGATCTTTACTAACAATAAGCCAGCAATTCTCTTATTTCTTTCTCTGGAAAGAGGTTTTATGTGATATTTCAAGGAAAAGTATGTTACTCCCAGAAAGGTAGGTATGTCCGATGTTCAGAGTTTCAAAAATACCCTCTTCTAGAGCAGATGATGTATATCTTCTTCCGGTCATATTAGTTGGTAAGAATTACAGTCCAATAGGTACAAAGGGACATAATTGGTCAAACTTCAGTCTTGATTAAAGTGTACAGTATTTTTAGAAAGCAGAAACGTAAGAAACAGTTTCTCTACAGTTTGTGCCCTGGGTGTTCTCATAAAGGGATGGTTTGTGGACTCCCAGTTTAGCCTCGGTTAATTTTTAAGAGATAGATTAGTGGAAAGGTAATCCTTAATGAAGAAATAAGGTATAAGAGTCAGACGAAATGTTTAACAACAAGAGGAGGAATAGAAATTCCATAAACAAAATGAAGTAACATGCAGATTCAGATGGTAGCATTAGCCCTCTAAGCAGTTCTTATAATACCATACCCCATACGTTGGTTTTTCTATCTGAAGGAAATTTAGCATTCCCAATTCATTCTTTCAACTGCTGGCTAATTACAGACTAATAGAGACTTAGATGCAATCTTTCCCACACCATCTGCATCTCCTCTTTGACAAGTTCTGTTGGTGACTGAGTGGCTGATGAAAAGGAATATGGAGCCAGTGGGCTTTGGACTAATTATAACGCATCATGCCTTAGATAGTCAAGGTCTTCTTGCAGATACCAATCTGCTTGTTTAATAGAAGAAGTAAAGACACAATCTTTTATTATGCTGCATGGAAGCCCTCAGGGAAGAGAGGAAATTCCTCAATTTAGTGCACCAAGATTTCCTGTAATGAGCAGCTGCTTTGTCCATGAAGTGAAGGCTGGTCCTGTTGTATCAAATCTTCTGTCAGTTTTCTTCACAGACACCCACTAAAAGCCTCAAGGCAGCATTTGAAAATGGGAAAGTGGTCCAGCAATGGTTAGTGGAACTATGATTTTCCCCATGGGAAATACCCTTTCTGAACTAGAAAACAGGCAAAACGAGTCCATTAACTCTCCTTTGAGAAGGGTATGTTTTTGTGGCTTCATCTAAATAGCATTACAGAGTTGGAAGGGAATTAAAGTCTCAGACTTTAAATTCTAAAACCCCTCTCCATTAGATAATGATCTTAATGAATGCTTCATAAGGAAAAAAGAAAAAAAGAACAACACAAAAGCAAATATCTCAGACACATTAGTGTAAAACCCACATTTAATGGACACTGAATAACATCCCCTTAAACAAAGATAGGTGAGTTATTTTCTTCTTTGTCTCATATGAATTTACTAAAGGCAGATATACCAGAGAAGTTTATGCCTTATAGGCATGTTTAAGAATATATTTAAATTGTGATGCTTTTAATCTATTGGAATGTTGCCATTCTTTTCTTATGATGGGAGATCTATTGTTTAATAACTGACTGCCACAGTATTCATGTGCACTATAGCTCAAATGGCATCAGTATAAGTGACAAGATGCATAAGGCAAGTGCCCATTAGGTAAGAAAGTAGAATACTTCATCATTCTCTTCATCTCAAATATGATGTTTTCAGAGAGACACAAACTATAAAGAAAGGGTATTTTTGTCTGGTTAATAAAGTGGAACTTGGATAATATTTAGGATATTTCAAAATGGTGTTGCATATGCAAAACCCAGAGGTTGAGAAATATGAACAAAGGATGGGAAGAGAAAAGAACAGAGTCAAAATCTTTATCTAGGAACTTGATTGTCAAGAGTAATTTCAACTTCAGATAGGCTACTACATTTTCAAAGTTATTTTTAAGCAGTTGTACAAAAGAGTTCCTATAGCTCAAATCTGGATATCCCTTAATACAACCTAGTTCACATCTAAAATTAACCCTGCACTGCCTTTACCTCTACAAATGTGATATTCAATGACAGGGAGCAATTCCTTTGAGGTGGAATTATCAAGAAAATAGTACTAGTTTCTAAAAAGTCTTCCAGTCTCTGGGTAGCAGTCTAACTTGTTTGAGCACAAACAAGCCAATTAGTATTGATAGGCAGCCCTAACACATTAACCAATTCTCTTCATGAAGTATACAGTGTCATTCCACGAGTCATCTCTAATACCTAAAATACAAACTCTACTACCTCTGAGCCATGGCACCAGTACTCTGAGCATTACACTATTTTGTTTTTATTATGATTTATTTTACAAATAATACACATTTGAAGTTCTAGACATTGATTCTCAAATCATGTAAGCCATAGTTGTGCTTCTGTGACTGGCTTGTTTTACTTTGCCTACACTCCTCCTCATTCATTCACTGTTTTTCACGTTAGGATTTCATTCCTTAAGGCTGAAAAATTGTATTGGACATATAGAAAATATCTTCAAATATTGAATATTGTGATGAATGCTGCAATAGTTTAGGTTTAAAATGTCCCTCCAAAGACCAAGTGGTTAATAGTTCTCCTTGTCATCTTGTGGAGATTTGAGGAAATAGTGAATGAGGGGAGGGCCCAATGTTCTTGGAAGGGATAATGGGACCCCTGGTGATTTCATCTCCATTTCTCTTTGCCGCTCATCTCCCAGGAAGTAAAGAATCTCTTCCTGTCACAAGTTGTCACTTGGAGTTTTTGTTCTAACACATGCCCAAAGTAAGCAGACCAAAACTACATGACAAAAGTCTTTAAAACTATGAATCTTTCCTGAGTAGATGTCTAAGGTATTCTATCACTGTGAAGGATGATTTGCACATGCTACAATGAACATTGGACTGCAGATATCTTTCAGTATGCTGATATCATTTATTTGGGGTTAAAAACCTAAAGTGATATTACTAGAGTACTAGTGCCTATTCTATTTTTTTTTTGTATAACTCTCATAACCTTTTCCTTGATACTTTAGAGAAAGTAATGAAAAAGTTATGAAAACTGAACAAAATATATACTATAATATTTGATGGTAACTATTTTGAGACTATCTTGGAGTGTTTGGACATAGAAGAGGGAATAGTAATTTTAAAAATGGCAAAATTGATTGGAATATATTTAAAATGTATTTGGCAATGTAACAATGAGATCTCCTTCTGTATGTATGTGTGTGTGTGTGTGTGTATATATATATATATATATATATATATAACATAAGCTAATAAAAAAGAAAGATGATTTCATTGTGAAGAGGACACACTGTGAAAATATAATTTTATTGTTTGTATAGTATAGGAAGTGTATGCCTACAAATTTGTACTGTGTAATGATGAGCCAGTCTAGAAAATGAAATACACAACCTTCCAGGTACCTGAGGTCCCTTGAATTTAAATATCTTTCCTGGCTACCTGTTATGTTGTGTTAGCCTTTCCTTTTAAAAAAATATGGAAAAGATGCTGTACAGAGGGGTCACAGTTACATGAGTAAGGCAATGAGTACATTTCCTGTTACTGGGCATTGTTACCCTGTCCCTTGTTGTTCTCCCACTATCCCTTCCCTCCCCCCAGCTCCCTCCCTCCTCATTACCAAATACAGCCTTTCCTTTTGTTTTCCTCCTTTCCTTCTTTCCTCTCCCCTTACTTCCTTTCTTCATTATCCCTCTTTTCTTCTACTTTCTGCTTTCTCTCATTTCAATAACATATTCCAAATTTCTAAGCATCAAGCAATCTATTGATGGAAATACATGAAAAACATTCTTTCTCATGTCAGCCATGCAAAGCAAAGTACTCTTGAGTAGGAGCAGTATCTTGACCTCTCTGTAGCTGTTGTACTTTATTCCCTACTGAGAAATACATTTCCAGCTAGCAAAGGCAAACAGATTATTTTCAATATATAATACTAATTTAGGGCAATTACTATGATTAATGTTTTTGAAACAAAATTGTGAAGTTTCCCCAATGAATGAAGCTGAAATGTTTATCTTATAATAAAGCTGTGGAATTGTATTAGTTCATAGTGGAACAACAAAGCTAGAGAATCATAGAAAAGCCAAACCATAAATCAGAACACCCCCAATTTGCTTTGAAACATTATTACCTCACTGTTATAAAATTTCCTGACTTTAAATATAGAAAGCTTAATTGAGAATACCAACTGCTATATGATTTTCAGAGAGTTAAGTCTTGTTTCCAGAAATTAGAATTATTTAAAAGGAAAAGAATCTTAAGTTCCATTATAAAACTAAATTTCACTTTAGATCAAGAAATGAAAATAGCACCATTGCACAATGAAATATATAAATGATGCTATGTGATGCTTATGTTTACTATTTACTAAAACGAAGTGGATATTCTTTTATGTGTAAGAATTTGTAGTAGATTAAAATACTATAAATGAAAATAATGGATAACTTAACTTCAAATGTCAAGATATTCAAATTTAGAAACAAGTTGACCTGCGGGATCTTTTGCAAATTACTTAATCTCTCTAATGAGTGTGCTTTAAATACAGATTCCTGAATGGTCCCCAAGTATTTCCAAAGCCAAGAATGGTATACACGATTTGAGAATCAATGCCTAGAACTTCAAATGTGTATTATTTTTAAAAATCAAGATCCCTTGGAATGGACTGTGAGACAAAGAATATTTCAGGATCTTTTCCCAATTCTTGACTACACCCTTCACCTATTTTGCAAATTAAGGGAAAATTCTTGCTCTGTTCAAATCATTTTGTGACAGATTGCCCTGGGGTTTATAAATGGAAGAACTATTTATATTCAGAAGCATCTTTACATAAACTTCTAGGATTTAAACTTTCAAATTTTGTTTTATATGTGTGCAAATGAGATGTTAAAATGAAACATTGTTTTCTCCCAAGAAATACTGAAACTAAATAAATGAAGATAGAGCTAAAGATAATCTTAATTCTCATTCTTGCCATTGTCAAAGAAGCCATTTCTTCTAAAATGAACTCTTCCAGGGCAAAGCAAAGGAAGCATTAAAAATAATGAAGGATTGCCTTGAAGTGGTCATCTTTCCTTGTGGCTTGTTTGGATTTCGAGACCTTATTGATATGGGAGTGTGGCTGCTACCTAGACTCCCACTCTCAGGGTAGTGGAAACATGCTCAACCACTCTGGAAAGCAGTATGGAGGTTCCTCAAAAGACTAAGCATAGAGTTCCCCTGTGATCCAGCAATCCCACTCCTGGATATTTACCAAAATGACCACAACAAGGCCACACTAAAGCAATCAGCACAACCATGTTCATTGCAGCATTATTTACCAGAGCTAAGACATAGGACCAACCCAGATGCCCCTCCATAGATGAATGCATCAAGAAGATGTGGTATATATACACAATGGAGTGTTATGCTTCCATCAGAAAGAATGACATTACCTCATTTGTAAGGAAATGAAAAGACCTGAAAAAAAATATATTAAGTGAAGCAATCCAGGTTCAAAACAAAGTAGGTTGTATGTTTTCCATCATTCGTAATAACTAAAATATGTCTATAATATTCTTAACAGCTGATTACAATATCCCTATTGTTAAGTGCATAGGACCATATATAATGAAGCGTATCAAAATGGTCTCCAAGAATTGGAAACAAGAGGTTCTTATTATGCCCTGTATGAAATAATTTCTTTTTTTCTGTTTCAGTTTTCCTAGCCCTTTGTCTTGTATAGAAGTTTATCTGATTCATGGAAGGGAATGGGAATCACAGAAAGAGCAGGACAAAGAATGAACTAATGCAACAATGATAATCACTGGATACCATGTTGGAAATGAACTATATAACTTGGTGGTAATGGGGGCAATAGAAGTAGGGAAGGGTAATCAGGAGAAAATGAGGGAGTGGGTAACAGTGTTTAAAAAGAAATGTACTCAATAAAGTAAAAAAGAATAATAAGAAAAAAAGAAATGTACTCCTTACCTTACTTATATAACTTTAACCAACCTGTTCATCACTTTTACAATAAAGATATAAAAAGAATAATGAAAACAGTAACACCATACTTAGTATAGGTTATAATTTATATCAAAGCTCTAAGACCTAGAAATTTCACTTTCAATAGATAGATAATAGAAAATAGGTAGTATATAGAATGAAGGAAGACACAGAGAGGAAAGAGGGAGGGAAGGAGAAAAGAAAGGAAAGGAAAGGAAGGAAAGAAGGAAGGAAGGAAGGAAAGAAGGAAGGAAGGAAGGAAAGAAGGAAGGAAGGAAAGATATGTGATGGTTTTCTTTAGGAAGAATGTTAAGAAGGAAGAATTTGAGTTTTAAAGGGTATTATCTCCAACGTAAATTGTTAAAATTATTATTTCCTCTCACAATAAGTGAATTTGTTTAAAAAATTAGTATTAAAGAATATCAGGTTTGCTACTAGTGCTTTGAAAGTTTTGATAATTATTTTTGTATTTCTTAAAAGAATTGAAAGAAATTATTCTAAAACAGATACTTTTACAAATCAAATGGATTCCATATTTTTTCCATAAAATTATAAAGCTATTAATGTATACCATTATTTGTATCTTTATATAAAACCTATTCAATTTTATGACCATAATCAACTTAGTGATACTAATCTTAAAATTTTTGTTTGATTGTCATTCATAGCTTCATAATATTATTGTATGTTCTGTCATATGTAAATCTATTCCTAAAAACCTGACTTAAGTGTAAAATGCAGGAACCTTATTCAGGAAGCTAAAAACCATGAGGGTTTATAAGTGTTGTTGAAAAGAGGTACAATATGATTGAAGTGCTTATCTGTACATATGAAATAGTGTATTGAAACACATTTAAATTGCTTGTAACAGGAAGGAGAAGATTAACAGAGAAGAATGGAGTAAAATTGGTCAAAATACATCACATGTCTGTATCGCTCCATCAAAATTGAACAATCATTACATGATTTTTAAAAAGGTAAATAAATCTCACCTTCTAATTCTATTAAAAACTTAAAAATTGAATTCATGTTAACTTAAATTCTAGTAAAATATATTATTTAGCTATAAGTCTTTCAAGTAATTAGAAATAGCATTTTATCTAGGATTCACTGTACCTTAGCTTTTTGCTCAAGGTTGGTGTTGCACTTGAGATGTAGCTCCACTTGTGTCTTTGGTTTATAGTTGGAGAATAGACTTGCACAAATTTTTTGTTTGTCTGCAAACGGTGGTCTTCGGATCTCAGTCTCCTGAATAGCTAGGATAGCCCCAAGTACCTTGTCTATATTCACATTTCTTGATGCAGGGAAATAAGACAGTAGAATCCGTAAGATAGGGTCAAGCAAAAATGTTCTCTTTATTACTTCTCGAAGCCTTTCTAAAATGACAATGTTGCTATGTAGCCCAAGTTGTCTTCCATCTCACCATGTACCTGAGTGCTGATTTCCAGTTGTGTGCTTTCACACACAGCTCATTAGTACAATATCGATTTGGAAAATTTGCATGTAAGCAAAGCAGCAGCAAAATAGGAATAATAAAACTCACATAGAGAAAAAATTCTAATACATAATGAAATGTGCCAATTTTTTATTGTATTCAAGTTATACTGCATACATTTTTAATGAAAAATGTTTCTGAAAGTACAAAAGAGCAAGCACTTTCAATCCTCTAGAAAGCTATGGATATTTATAATAAAACAATGCTGCAAGCCAAATAAAATGAAGTTAAATTGTTTATTTTCTCCAACATAAGAAAATAAGTCCAAGTAGTTTACTGTTCTATTCTGTATTCTTTCTCTTCCATACAATAGAAAAAAAAATTATACTTATTTTATGAGATTACAGTGCAGAATGATTGTGCACTTCCTGTAAATGTCTCCCATTGTTCCTGGCACAGGGACAGAGTCAGTAAATATTAAATCTGGTTTTCTGTGGGACAAGAAGCAATATCGTTGAACATTCTAGTTCTTCAAGGTCAGCTCTTAAGTCTTCCCTGGTTTAGAAATTTGTGGTGGGTAAGCTGAATGCCGGTGGTTCACGCCTGTAATCTTAGCTACTAAGGAGGGTGAGATCTGAGGATCAAGGTTCAAACCAGCCCAGGCAGGAAAGTCCATGAGACTCTTATGTCCAAAAAACCACTAGAAAACCAGAAGTGGTTTAAGAGGTAGAGTGCTCGCCTGGAGCTGAAGAGCACAAGGACAGCACCCAAGCCCAGAGTTCAAGCCCCATGACCAGCCAAAAAAAAAAAAAAAAGACATTTGTGGTGGGATTTTGACTTATGAATAGAAATATATTGTGCATTTTAATAAGAGAAAATTGAAAGAAAAAATAGGGAGTGGGAAAATGATATTGCTAAATTATACTTGTTCATTGCTTTCAGGCTAGGAATTTTTATTTCTAGAACAGAATTGTCATAGAACTCCTTAATTATTACTTCTGATAATTAAGTTTATGTCTTGTGTTTTTCATTGCTTTATGAAGAAGTACAAGAAGTAAAAGAACTTGTACAGGTAAAATATACATATATACACATATATGTACATATACAGCCTATCCTCAAATCTAATATGCCTATGATTCTTTTTTAATTTTATCTTACTGTAAAGATGTTGTAAAGTGGTGTTACATGAATAAGGCAATGAGTACATTTCGTGTCAAGCATTGTTACCCCCCCTTGATGTTCTCCCTCTATCCTTTTCCACCCCCACTTCCCTCATTCATTTCCAATATATTGTCTTGTGGTTATCACAATATATTCCAATCACAGTATATTCCAGTATACTGTCTTGTGATGGGTCATCCTGTGTCCTTGTTTTAGTGTTTTGTTATTCCCCTTCCCCACCCCAAATTAGACAAATGTATATACAAGATACAGGGTACTAAAATCAAATACAGTGACAACAAGGAATATACTATAAGATGAAGAAGATACTGACACTGATATTATCTGAGAGAATATTTTTGTTTCCATTTACTTTTTTCAGGGAGAGAGAAAGAGAGAGAGAGAGAGTGTGTGTGTGTGTGTTTGTGTGGTGCACATGCATGTGTGCTAGGAAACTACAGCTAGGACTTCACTGTGCAAGCTAAACAAATGTTTATAACCACAACCACGTAATGTTTCCTTAACCCTTTCAAATTTTGTTAAGCTTATTAAAGCTAACATTTTAGTGTAAGTAAGGCACAGATGATATATAACCCAATCATTTGGGGCATTGACAGTATAATTATATGGCCTGTCAGATCATTGCAAAGTTGTGTTGGCATTTCATATTTGTCTAAACTTACACTTGCATTTTTTCCACCAGTTGAGTCACAGGTTGCCAAAGGCTACACGGTTTCTGGTGAAATCCAGGAGTAGTTTTAATGATAGCTCTGCTCTGTATTATGCATGAATCTATAACTTGAGCCATACATTGCTTGAAAGTGCCTTTCAAGGGTTCTAAAGGAGATTAGGACATTCCTAACACCTAGAGTTGTAACCTTGTGAAAGTCACTCTGTCATCTGGAGCCTGGCTCTTGCCCAGGCATTTGTCTGGCTTTCTTTAGTATGCTATCTATTTCAAAAAAGGGAAGAAAAATGTTAAAGATAGTTTATCATGAAATAATAACAGAAATTTGAGGAAATACATATGTATAACTTGATTTAAATATCATGAAATGTGTATGGAATGTGATGGAAATATCACATATTGCCTCATTGATATGTAAATTATTCCCTTCTGTGTCAAATTAAAATAAGTATGAAAAGGAAAACGCATAGATTGCAATGTTCATGTATATTGCTTAGACACTTGATAATCGCTAATTTGAGCTATAGTTTCAACAAGATACTGAAGATATTCCAAGGTATGGAATTGGCACATATGCCCATCACTAGGTGGATGAATTGAAAACATATGGTATATGTACACAATTGAATTTTGCTCATCCACTAAAATGAATGATATTACACCATTTGTAAAGATATGAAAAGATGTGTTTAGTGAAGTACATCAGGCCCAGACAGTCAAAGAATGCCTATTTTCCCTTTCATGTGAAAGCTAGATTTAGCTTATAACCATTTATAAGTTTCTAAGTTTTATAACTTTTTTATGTAAACACATTCGAACGTACACAAGTGTATACCAATGTATTAAAAGAAATATGGTAGATTCAAGGGAGAACTCAAATAGGGTATTTCCTTAGAGGGTCAAAGTCAAAGTTCAGCCAAATAAAACACCAAGGAGTAGATACTAGAAATTAGTGAGGTGGGATCAAGGGGAAATGAGGTAGAGGAAGGACTAGGATAAGTGGGGAAGAATGCAGTCAAAAGTTTAATGTATATTCTACAAAATTAAGAGGAGTGAGGATCAAGTGGGTAGGTAAGGAGGGGTGAGAATGTTGAAAGGGGTGACACTGAGCAAGATGCATTGTATTCCTAAACTGCTTTGGTAAAGGGCAACTCAGTTGTACAACTACTTAAAGATAATTTAAGGAATAAAGAAAAACAGTTCCGTGAATTTGGAAGATTTTGAAGGTAGGGTATCATAAACATATATAGTTTTTTTGTATCATTGGAAAGAGAGTTGATGGTCAATTTTTACAGAATAAATGTATTATTTCCCATAGGAGAGGGGTAGAATATTGATTAGAGCTTGGGACTTCAAGAATCAGTAACATTGTCAAATTGACAACAATGACCCTAGTATGAAATATAAGAAAAACTAATAAGATGCTGCTGAACATCAGTACTAGAAAAGCTAGGATACAAAACAAAACCTATGTAGTGCAGCTACATGGGTTATGATGTTTATGCACATTTCTCATCGGATTTCTTTGCATGAGAATATATGTAGTTATCTTTGAGCTCAGACCACATTTCCTACAGCTTTCCAGAGGCACTGTCCACTGAGTAAAGGACAGCACACGAACTTCTTGAGAAATAACTTGACCCTGGCTTCCAGAATCACAGACTACCAAACTTCTGTGGTTTTGCACTTGTATTTTTATTGAATAAAACCGAGAACTACTGATCCAAAAAATGTTCGATATCAGCCAGAAAGAAATCAGGAGCAGTTTGATTTCATGCTGCAAAAGCAGCTCATAAACTTCCCTTGAGGATATAGCAGCTCCTTTTTCATTCTATGGGAATTTAAACAACTGGATGGCCCAAAACCACCACAGTAGCCCACATTCTCTTTAATACACCACCTACATGGAAAGGAACACACATTTTCATTGACTGAGTACACATTTGCATGGTGAATTAATATCTCATGGAGTCTTTTCAATCACAGTAGATAATAACTTCTAAAAGATCTCCAAAGCTTATCAAAAGAAATATAAAATTTACAAATGTATCAAGAGTGTATAGAATTCAATATGCCAGATACTTAACAACATATAGCATTGACATTTTTATTTTAAAATGATGGCCCATGCATAGTCATGCTTTCTTCTAGTATTATTTTATTTTTTCCAAACTATTAGCAACTTGATTAACCTAAGCAATGTTGAAAATTTGTTGAGCATTTGCAGTAAATGTTTGGAAAAACAAATATATATTTCTTACCAACTTCTTTCTTAGTTATAGGAAATAACATTTTTCAAAAGAATAGTTTATTATATACATCACCAATTTTTTCTTTTATGTGATGGCTTGCCCTTTCTCTATATTGCTGTGTCTTTGAATAAACAAAGTGCCTTAGTTTCTGTACCAAAATATTCCTTTATAGTTAGTTTTTATATCTCATTGGAGAAATATTTCCTCAACTTTCCCATTTGTGTATCATATAATGGTGAATTCATCATTTTGCCTTTAGAGTTTCCATTCAACAGGGATTGAATTTAAGCAGTGTGAAATAGCGGGCTATTTTTTCATTTGCATATCTAACAATCTGAAATTATTCCATAAATGATCATTCACTTACCCATTGCTCAAGAAATTTGAATTTGTTATTTATTATGTCTCCTATGATATTTTAATTTAGGTCTTTTTTTATATGCCTATTTTACTTCAACAACTCTCTTGTCTGCACTAGATTTGCTAAAAAGTCTCAAAACTATTTTGGAATTTCATGACTAGTTCTAAATATTGTGTTTCTATAAATTCTGGAAAGCTTTTACAGCTCTCTGAAAATTGAGCTTAGTCAAAACCTAAGTAAAGACACTAAATCAGCAAACAAGGCAAACAAGCTGTATATGACAAGTAGGTAGAAGGACTGTCTGAAACTCATCAGCGTGTGGGACTATGGCTGAAAATACATTTTAAAAAGGCTGGAAGTATTAATCAAGAGGTAAATTGCTCGTTTATCAAGCACTAGGTGCTGAGTTCAATTTCCAGGCAGCTAAAATAAAATTTGTAAAAAAAAAAAAAAAAAAACAAGATAATGAATACTCTTAATGAATTACTTTGGGGAACAATAGAATTTAACAAGTGAAGTTTTTTGACAATTACGTGTATCTGTCCTCAACCTTAAATTGTAATTTGTACAAGCCATTTTCCATGAATTAATCAACTCAACAGATTTTTGTAGAGAATCTGAAATATGCAATGTGCACAAGAATGAGCTTGGAGACATACATAAATATGTTGAGATGTTATTTTTGAAATCAATAAAATAATAAATGCTCGTCAAAAATATTCAATGTACAGTATTTTTATGCATATGAATCATTTTATTTCACTATTATTCATACATGACAAAATAATTATGAATCCTGATGGAAGAGAGTTCTTTCTTCAAGAATTCTGAGGAATTTTGTTGAAGTGGAAAACTTCAGGTTATTTTTCAGAGTGATTTACAGAATTAGAAGTTTCAGCTTCTACTTGTTTCACCTCTTAGTTTCCCTAGGGGAGAAATTCTTGGTTCATAAGTTTGTCTGTCTACAAGACACTTTTGTTTTGATTTCTTTCCTTTGACTGCAACAAGAGAAACATTATGGCTATAATATAAGAATTCAATACTTTGAAGCATCATCATGCTTGTCAGATGGTCATAAAACTCTGTCCTCCTGTCTGCCACCAAGGTACAGTCAATTCTTCCTATCCAAACTAGTGATGTTGTACGAAGTCTCAGTAAACAATGAATTAGGAGTCTTATTACTCCTCAGGGAAATTAACATGGTTAGCTTTCTAAGAACTTATGGTCACATTTTTGTCAACTAATTTGCATGCAGTTTTGTTTTGTGCATATTTATGTCTAGAAACTCAGATAGATAGATGGAGAGATTATTGTTTTATTATACTTGAATTTATTGCCAACAAATCTAACATATTCCTGCATGGATTTTTCGAATATCTATTTTTTCCACAGCACATGGTACATGTAGAAAAACTGAACAACATTCCAGCCCTATACTTAGGATCATTTTTAAGGTTGAACCCTAAGCCAGGCGCTGGTGGCTCATGCCTGTAATCCTAGCGGTAGAACACTCCCCTTGAGCTGAAGAGCACAGGGATAGCACCCAAGCCCAGAGTTCAAGCCCCACAGCCCCACAACCAACAAAATAAGTAAGTAAGTAAGTAAGTAAATAAATAAATAAATGAATGTTGAACCCTCCAAAAAGTACAAAATGGAAAAAGTAGTCCTAACATCCCCCCAAAACATTGCATTGTAAGGAATTTAAAAAACACACTTTAGCTTCGATGAATACTTAAGTGAGAAGGCAAAGCATTGCCTGTTTCGGTATACTTGGGAATATGCTCTAAGGGACAGTCAAGACTTTCACTCTGTGTGCCATAGAATGATGAATAAAGCACTCAAGTATTAATTTGTAATGTTATCTGAGAATTTTATAAGTTAATTAGTATAAAGTAATTGTACTATTATAATTTAAAGTAATTATAATGTATACAAAGTATTTATGTATTTATATTTATTTATATTTATATATAAAGTAATTAAAATAATAAAGTAAATTAATTGATTTTTTGCTGACATGATTGTTTGTTATCATGGAAATTTTCAAAGATTTTAATGGTTCAAGCATGACAGCAATTTGCTTCTTGGCTTTGGTAAGGAATGCTGCAATGAATTTGGTTGTGCCCGTAGCTCCAGTGTGGTCTTATTTGTGGCCAATTGGATGAATTCCCAGAAGTGCACTTTCTGGGTCATAAGAAAGCTGTATGTTTAGTCTTTTGAGAACCTCCATACTGCTTTCCCAAGTGTTTCAACAAGTTTACATTCCCACCAACAGTGTAGTGGTGTTCCCTTTTGGCCACATCCTTACCAGCATCTATTGTTGTTACTTTTCTTGATAAACTCCATTCTAACTGGGGTGAGTTGGAATTTCAATATTGTTTTGGTTAACATTTCTTTTATGGACAGAGATGTTGAACAATTCTTCCTGTCTCTATTGGCCATTCTTATTTCTTCCTCTGAAAATACTCTCTTTAAGTTTTTAGACCACTTTTAATTAGGTTGTTGTTTCTTTGAGGATTTGTTTTTTGGAGATTTCATTTTTTTGAGCTGTAAGTATATAATAGATATGAGGCCCTTACCTGATGTTTAACTAGTAAAGATCACCGATTTGAATGAAAGGATCAAGAAAATGTGGTCTATATACACAATGAAATGCTTAGACATACATTTAACCCAGAATAAAAATAAAATGGGTTTGGATCACATGACCAATTTCTAGCACAAGTCCCTACATGTCAGTGGAAGCTGAACCCAAGTTTCCTTTACTGTAGCATCCATCCTCTGAATGAGAGATGATTTATCAGAGACAGTTTGTAGTGTTTACCTATGGCAGAAGGGGTGATGGAAAGAGTTGAAGTGTGTGTAATAACTAGACTGAAAATATGGGTATTTTCCATATCAGTCAAGTCTTTAGTGTAGGATCCTAATAGATATTCTCCAACTTTTGCAAAGTACATCCTTAAAGAAAACCTAAATACTTGTAACTCCAAACTTCTCCTTTTTCTCTCATGCCTCATCGTTTCAGAGGATATAGAAACACATAGAAATGGAATGGAATAACGTATCATCTCATTTGAACTGCCAGTCAAAATCAGATAGGGTGTTTGGAAGACACAAACTTTTAAGTAAAATACCTAACTTTTGGACTTGACTCAATAATTGTATGAAATGACCAGAAAATGGCTATAGCTGCTCAAAAGCATTCAAGACTCAGAGTGGGAAACGTTAAAACTGGGTTGGGTAGAAGGGATAGTTAAAAACTCGATATCCCCTTGCTCATGTAATTGTAACCCCTCTGTATGGTATTTTCACAATAAAAAAACTTATTAATTAAAAAAACCTCAATATCCTGATACTATCCCCTATCTATATCAGCTCTATACCCTGGCCACATGTGAAAGAAAATGATACCCAGTGAGCTTTTCAAATTTCTAGATTTGTCTCTGTTCAAATAATACCTATTAGTAATCAACAAGTATTTCACTCAAGGCAAACATTTTTTAACTCCTATTGAATTTAAAACTACCATGTGTCTTAGATATGATTGAATTCCAGCAGGAACTCCTAAAGCACAGAACCAGACAGAAGTGTTCCTTCATGTTTTCTGGTATAGATTGATCCCAGGGGCTAAGAGCTCCAGTTCAAGGCTTGATTGTATGGGAAAGAAGAAAAAGAGAAAGGAGAGCTGCAAAAATTGGCAATAAGAATTGTTACAAATCAAAATTCCTAATAAAAAGACTCCAGTTGTTCTTTTGACAACACTGGTTTACAGTGCATAAAGTCCCTCCAGGTTGATCCCAAAATAGTTTAAATCCCCTGCCAGGGTTATTAAAATTTAAGAGTATTTTTATTTTCAATCTATGCTAAATACTTTTCTATGAACTGATTTGATGTGTATGAAATAATATGATCCAAAGGCAATAGTTCTTTTGTTTCTTGCTATAACTCATATCTCAAATCATAACTTTTCTAATATCAAGATCAAAAATAATGCTGAAGAAAACAATCATCAGGTAAAAATCAATCTATCTTTGATATTTGTTACTGATGTAGAAAATTGTTTGCATTCCCTTGTGAATAAAATGAATGCTGAATGTCTCAAATACTTATATATATGTATATATAATCAATCCTATATAAATCACTTCATGAACATTTCTATAAAATTAGTTGTTCAAGCTAAATGAACAAAAACAAAAACATTAGAGAAAAACAGATCATCTTTACCATTGTTATGTTCTTAGTATGGTAAGAATCTATATTAAGGGAAGGGAAGCAAGAAATATATAACTAACACCAATCATTATTGTAACTCTCACAGTGTATCATGAGAGATAATATATTTGGAAGATTAATTTTCAATTGCTCAAAGTCAATGTACAGAGCAGATATCCTACGATTCTACCAGGTAAGAAAAAAGTCATCACATTCTACATCAATAGTGAATGTAATTCTTTAATTGGGAATTTTATTTGTACTTTGTTCTTTTTACAAAAATAGAATGACTTCTTCTACTATCTTGTTTCCCTTGCCATAATTCCATTCATTTTCATCTTCCAATTTTCAACATATAATCTTTCATATTTTGGCTAAATTTGTCAGATATTCTAACCTATTAGATGCTATAGTAAATGGGCTTTTCTCCTTTTCTTTTTTTATTTTTTTGTTATTATCTTTAAACAATACAAATGAGCTGCTGCGTATGAAAACAATCTACCTTGATCAGGCTCACTGCATTTCAATAGTCTCCTTCATCCCTCCCCTACCCATTTCTTACCTCACTCTTCTTCATTTTATAGGACATACATTGGATTATTGGTTGTCTTCTCCCCTCCTCTACTACTCTCCCCTTGACTCCAACCTACCCTCTGTTGAACATCAGCTTATTAGTGTTTTATTTCATTGAACTTTGATTTTGCCTTGCTAAGAAATTACACTTTTGAGATCTTCCTTGAATCTACCACATTTCAGTTAAAATATTTTTATATACTTGCATACCATCCAATGTATTTTCTTATAAGTTAATAAGCTAAATAAACATGGTTTGTGGATTTTCATTGGAAGTATATGGAAATATAAGTAATTTTTAAATGGTATCATATAACTTTGTTCTATTTGTTTTATATTTCTATATTTGTTTTATAGTGAGTAGCCCAAGCTGGCCTTGAATTTCTTTTTTTGTGTTCAGTCATGGGCCTGAACTCTAGGCCTGGGTGCTGTCCCTCAGCTCTTCAGCTCCAGGCTAGTGTTCTACCCACATGAGCCACAGTGCCACTTCTAGTTTTCTGAGTGGTTTATTGAGATAAGAGTCTCACGGACTTTCCTGCCCGGGCTGGCTTTGAACCATGATCCTCAGATCTCAGCCTCCTGAGTAGCTAGGATTACAGGTGTGAGCCACTGGTGTTTCAGCCTCCAAGGTAACTATGATCATAGGCACAAACCATTAATGCCTGGTTATTTCAAAGTCCTTAGAGCTTGAATATATATCTACAATATCTATTTCTTCAATTATACCAAGTTTTAAAATAATTTGTAATTTGTAATCTAACTCTATATATGAAATTGATGAGTCCACAGACCACTAAAAGTAATATTTCAAACTTATTATGCATGTCCACTTTCTAGGAAAAAGTTAGTTTCTCTCATAGGAATTTAGATGGCTATGTAGATCTCTTTCCTTTCACCACCACCACCAACAAAATGTTAAGTAGCATTGGTTTAAAGAACAAATGATAATGTTAGAATTTTTAAATATAACTTGTTAAACATATTGGAAATTAATAGTGGGGGAAATTATGATCATAATAAAAATCAGAGTGCTAATAAATGTTGTCATATAAAAGGAAGTGGAAGATTCCCATTTTTCTGCTTCTCTTGATATAAAAATTAAATTACATTCTACATTAAGGTGATCTTAACTAAAAATACTGAATTAATAACTTGATAAGCATTTATTGGGTCTATCTACATATTTCCTTTCAGTATCAGGGTATGGTTAAGACATTAAGCAATTATTTTAAAGTGAGGTCCTTAAACTGTAATGACCTAAGCCTGGTTAGAAATGCAAATTCTATGGATCAGGATTGAATCTGAAAAATTACAAGTAAAAAGCCATACAGTTTAGGGGGTTGGGAAAGCAATATGTCAGAGAGAAAGACCTGGAATTAATTTCCTTTCTTATCTAAACGGATGCAACAGCAATACATGGATCAATGTTTTTGTGGAATAATCCATGAGCCAGTGAAATGACTCCTGCACCGCAAATTAACTTAATAACATTGGATCCAGTAGAAGAAGCAAAGGCATTATCTTGGTAAAAATCTCTACCTCTGGTACAGCATCATATGATCAAGTAGGAATGAATACACTGCTCTCACTGCTGGGTCCCCTCCTAGATGGTGAACAGACTCCGCCCTCCTCGCAGCCAAGTCTCCGCCCAGCGCCTGCGCAACAGGCACACCTGGAAGAGGTCTCATCCGCATCTGCTGAGATCACTTCTGGATTCGATGTGGCCACACCTTTCTCCCACCTGTTCCCACCTCCCTTTACCTGGTGACACCTTCCCCCCACCTTCCCTAGATAAGGCATGGCCAGGGGTCAGATGCTCTTTTTCCCAGCTGCATGTGCCAACCTGGTCTGGTGCCAGCCGGAAAAATGAATAAACCTACCCCTGCATGGTGAATAAACCTACTTGCATGGTGGTGTTCTTACTTGGCAGCCTCTTTTAAAAACCTAACACTCACCTTGTTGCTAAGAAGCAAAGGGGTTGAATTTCACATGTAGCATCCCAGTTTTCTTACATACTACTGAAGAGACCGTTTTTATCTTTCCTTTCTTGTTAAACTTACAGAATCTAGCATGGACTAGTTTTATGGAAACCAAAGAGAATCAGATAGTGCTTTGAACTTGCATGTATGAACTCTTAACAGTTCCTGTCCCATTCATTGAAAAACATTTTGGGGGGAGGAAAAGCAAAACATGGACTAAGCAATATGGAGTTCTAGTTTCTCCATGTGCCATCTGAAAGACTAACAAAAAAAGACTAAAGCAAACAAATATGAAAATCCCCAAAGTCAACCACAGACTATTGGAAATCTAGTACTAAAAGGTAGCTGGTGGCTCAAGCCTATAATCCTAACAACTATTCAGAAGGCTGAGATCTGAGGATCTTAGTCTGGGGTCAATCTGGGCAGATAAATCTGAGACTGCTATATCCAAATAACTAGCAAAAAGCCAAAGTGGAGTTGTGGCTCAGTGGCAATATATCAGCCATGAGTGAAAAAGCCAAGCACTAGTGGGACAATCAGAGTTTAAGCCTCAGTGCTGGCCAAATAAATAAATAAATAACAGAAGTACGAATACAAGCAAACCTACTTGTGTATATTTAGTCAAAACAATTGAAATCACCATGTCAGAGATAGTACTACTTCCATTTTCATTTCAGCACTATTTGTAGTAGTCTGCATTTAAGAGCCACTTAAAATTTAATTAATGGATCTATATGTATACCCGGACTTCATTCTATCTATCTGTCTGTCTGTCTGTCTGTCTGTCTGTCTGTCTATCTATCTATCTATCTATCTATCTATCTATTTATCTATCTATCTATCTATCTATCTATCTATCTATCAATCGCTCTCTCTCTCTCACTCTCTCTCTCTCTCTCTCTCTCTCTCTCTCTCTCTCTCTCTCTCTCTCTCTCTCTCTCTCTCTCTGTGTGTGTGTGTGTGTGTGTGTATGATGGAACATTATTTGGCTATCAGAATGAAGGTAATGCTGTAATACTCGGCAGTGTAAGGTGACCTTGAGGCTTTTTGGCTAAATGAAATAAACCCAGACAGAAGAACTGCATGATTCCTCTAGGATGGGGAATCTGAAATAAGAAAGTCCATAGAAGCAAAGAACAGACCTGTAGTTGGCAGGGACTAGAGATGCCAGAAAATGAGGCGCTATTAAAAAAGGCATAAAATTTCAATTATGCAAAATGAAAATATCTAGAGAACTGCTACATAACAGTGAGCCTACAAATAAGAACAGTGGGTTGTACACTTAAAACTCCAGAGATACTAGACCTTATGTTGTGTTCCTACAATACAATACTTGAAAACTAATGACTTTCTTTCCTCATTTTATCTTTTTCGTCCCTCCTACATTTTCCCATCAGCTTCATTTTAGCCCTGTGAATAAAATAATGGTGATCTTGTTTATATTTTCACTCTTCCTTTCTCATTGCTTTGGACCTGTAATTTGAATCTGACTTATATAAATAGAAGTAAAACATATCATTTCCCATATGTTCTACACTTCCTTTATTGTTGGAGCAATTAAAGGGTTTGATTTTAAGATATAGCCTTATCACAAATAACCAAAGTGTATCAGCTTTTGATTACAATATCAACAATGACTTCTGGGTAAGCAAATAAAATATATTATGATTGAAAATATAAACTCTCCAAAAATAAGGTTTCTATTTAAATAATAATAAGAGGATATATTTTAAAAGTTTTAAAGTAAACAATATCCATAATTTTGAAATAAAGCCAAAGAAGTTGTGCATTTTCTTTCAATCATGTGAGAGCATTGTTTAACAAATCCATGCCATGATTATTATTTGTCTAGGCCTATCAACTTGCTGCTTCTAATAATACCCCAAACTCTATATTTGCATGTGATTTTGTAGATTTGTTTCTGGTGCAGGGGTAATTTTTACTGCTTGATTCAAAAGGAAAAAGAGACTGAAAAACTCCAAATTTCTTGCTTTATGGAATACTGATCATCTTTGTAAGTAAGTTAGTAATATTAAATTAAGGATTCTTCTGACATTGGCTATAAATATACACAAAGTGAATTTTGGTTTGAAAAGCACAAGTGCCCAGGAATACCTTTGACGTTCCTCCATTAGGAGGGTTCTAAGGGAAAGTCTTCCTGAGTGGCCAAAGAGGGAAGACGAAGCATTTGGTTGCACACACAGAGGATCTGGACGCTGTTGTAAAGGGACTTTGTGGGTTATTTATCCCTAAACAATCACATTTAAACAAGTCAATACTCTCAGTGGATCTACCTTACTTAGTAACAGTAACAGCCTTAAAATGGGATTAAAATGAATCTTGAGCTCACACCTTGGGCCCCTTAGATTTCCAACTTCTTAATCATTTTACCTGACAACATGCAAACACATTTTGGTTCATGAAGATGGTTCCATGATTAGGGATATCCAGCATTTGTGTGGATATATACATGTATGTATTTATGTATGTATGTATATATAGATATAGATAGATACATACATACATAAATATCCAACAAATATCCATGTATGAATAGCTCCTATTATCTTATGGATTCTGCTTACTTAGTCAAATGGCTGATGAAACTCATTAATGATTTAATATCTTTATATTTTCAGTTAACTTCTTAAACTTAAAAAAAATAAGTGAGCGGCAGCCATCAGTCATTTTCTGTTCCACTAAATATATTTATTTTCTTGGTAGTTGTTTGAGATTTTGATGCAAGGCCTGCATGCTCAGTAGACCGGCACTCCACTTCCTGAAACGTTCCTCCCATCCTGTTTTCCATTTGTTATTTTTAGGATAGTGTCTTATTTTCTGCATAGGATAGCTTAGGCTATCCTAAGCTATGCAATCTCAGGAACTTTCCTGCCTAAGCCGGGCTGGCACTGTAATCCTTCTAGCCTTCCACACAGTTTAGGATTGCAAGTCACAGCACCCAGCTTTGGGTCAGAAGAGAGTTTGCGAACATTGGGGTCAGGATAACATACCCCTGCCTTTCTCAGCATCCTACAAAGCTAAGATTACATCCTGAATCTTAAACACCCTACTAAAAGCACTTTTTAACATAGCAAAAATCCTAAACTATGTTTATTTGAAATTTTCATCCCATGCTTCCTGTCTAGTGACATCAAGTTTTAAGTGATACCATTAAGGAATTACTTTAAATTATAATTTTTGTTAATATTGCTATGATTAGGAACTATTGCAACAGACTGATGATTTAATATTTGAAACTCAAAGCTTGGGCAATAACTTTTATAATGATCTAAACAAGATCCTTTATAGCTAGAATACTGCTTTGTCAGCAGTTCTTCTTATAACACACTTGATCTGATTGCTTAAGGCAGGTGCAAAGAGACAGGAATAATTCAAAGGATGTGATGGCCAGGTAGACTACCTTGGTCAAATGCTTCATCCTTCCAGTCAGTTGAAATCAACAAGATAGAATGGCAGTTAGTAATGAACACTGAGAAAGACCAACTATTTATATTAAGTATTTCTGTCCATTGAGTAAAACACATGACTCATGATGACTTTTGGCAACTGAAGGGACAGAACAAGACGGTTAGTTTTTCCAAATGAACCCTTGGGGAGTTGCAAATGGTGAGCAAGTGTCTTTTTAAAATAGCTTTAAAGAAGAGAATAGGAAGAGAGAAGGAGAAGTTAAAACTGGATGAAATGAAAGAGAGCAAAAACACAAGGAGAAGAATATGACTCAGATAAAAAGCAGGGAGGGGGTAAGAAAAGGAATGGATTTTTCAAATCACTGCATTATACCACAAAGAGGAAAGCAACCAGTCTGTGGAATTTTTCTGGGGGTTGCTGAAAGATGGCATGATTAGTATAGCTCAGATACAGACTAGTATTATAAGCCAAACAGAGCTTTGCACTAGACAGGGAGAATTGGCAACCACAGCTCCTTGTGACTGGAATCGGAAGGGTGTAGTCTGTTTGCACTTATTCTGCATTTCATCAGTTCCATTGGCAATGTTTTCATTCACTTAAAAAATGATGAAGTGATCCCCAGTGGGTGTGTTTCTCTTTCTACACAATAAAGACTGGGTTGGGGGGGGGAGGAGGGAGAAGGAGAGCTAGTGTGTGTGTGTGTGTGTGTGTGTGTGTGTGTTTGTGTGTGTGTGTGTGTGTGTGTGTGTGTGTGTGTGTGTTGATAGAAGAGTAAATTTTCACCAGCCATTTTTTCCACATTACACAAGAGAGGGTATTCAATATCAAAGTGGATGAGTAGCTCCCTCAAATATTTTGGAAACCTTCATCTAGAAATATCTTTTAGAATTTTATGATTCTTTGAATCCAGAGATCTCCAGGGACTACCAAGCCAAATATAAGAGTCCAGACAACATTTCAAGGTGATAGCAAAAACATTACTGACATCAACTAGCCAGAGATACTGTAATGACCATTGCGAATGTGCCATGATAAAAATAACAGGGATTGCATGCCTGAAGCTACTGCTGTTACCTTTGAAACTCATGGACACTTCTATTTGAACATTGTATCCTCACTATCTGCATAGAATAGTACTGTAGGTTTATTAAAATGCTTCCATTCCCTCTCTGCTACTGTGTATATTAACTTCCAAATGGAGGTTCACATTGTAAATGGGCAAAGTCAATCTCTGATGGAGGTTCACGTTGTCAAAGGGCAAAGTCAATCTCTGCATTGCATGATGCATAATTCTGAATGTTATGTAATTTTCCATTCATAATCAGAAGATAGCTTGGTTGCCAGTAATTAATGTGTGTGATTCATAGTTAATTTGAAGAAGTAATTAGGCACATGACAATTGTTGGGTTTTATTCCATTATAAATTATATTTTCAGTAGAATGTGTTTATTTTGATAGTAGATTAATTAAGTTGGCCACCTGGGAGGGAAAAGAAAAGAGATGAATCAATATTGTTTTCATATTCTTGAAAGAGCCACACTGTTTTTTTCCAATTATTGAAATTTTCTTTATTCCCAAACAAATCTTTACACATTTCACCATACTGTTGCTAAATTCAAGTTGACCATAAACTTGAGAGTTGTCCCAGAAATAAGAAAAATCAATTAGTGTTGATCTTACCCAGCTGCTAGCCATACAATACAAATATTGAGAGTATTAAATATGCTTCATCTGAGTTCCAGAGCTCATGCTTGGGCCTCTTGAGACCTAAAGGACATGGAATCAGATGAATTGTAGAGAAAGCTCCTTTTCAAGGAATAGTAACAAAATCTTGGCCAAACTGTCTCTGTTCCAAATTTCAGAAAATCCTCATATACATATTTCAGTGTACTTAAAATGCTAAATCTAGAATTGGAAACCATGAGATGGTTCATATTTACTCTCTTGAATTTTGATATGCATCCAGTGCCAAAAAAGCCTCTGGGTATATGTACGAAATTTGTAAAAATACATAAAAAACCTACTGAACCAAAACCACAGTGGAACACATGATAACTTTCCAGACAGAATAATTCACCACTCAGTCACTGGGGAATGCCAATCTCAAAAGACAGATTTTTACATCGGGCCAAAAAGATCAATAAAAGTATGCTCTTTTTTGGATTAAGAATAAAAGAAAAGTCCATTTTCATTGGCCTTAAAATAATCCTAGTGGTAATGGTAATAATACCAAATTAACTGTACATTTTGGTGTGCCAACATTTAAGAGATATTTCAAATGATATGGAATAACCAAGGGTATTATTAGCATATGTGGCATGGTTATCTGCTTGCTAGTTATTGTACAATGTGCTCTGTTTTCCTAGTTCCATATTAGATAAGTTGAGAAATCATACTGAAAGTCAAATGAGAGAATCACAGTGATTTATGGACTCTCTATCTGACATTTGTTTAAAGTAAGGAGCACATTCATTCTGTCTGCAGCATGCATGTTGTCACTCTCTCTTTTCTTTGCTAGTGCCATAGTTCAGACCAAGGGATCTCTGATCTGAGCTAATAGAGAAAATTCTCTTCTGTTTCTCCTCTTCTCTTTTGCTCTTCTCTGACTCCCTCAACCATTGTAGGTTTTCAGTCAATTTCTCTTGCATTTTTTAGTCTGATCCTTCTTGTAAGAATGATATTTAAAGAGCATAGCTGAAACCAGGAAAGCAACTCCTTTTGTAATAGCCCCACAAAAACTAAAATGTCTAGGAGTTACCTAAAGAAGTGAAGAACCTCTACGATGAAAACTTTAAAAACCTAAACAAGGAAATTAAAGCAGAACTTAGGAAGTGGAAAAACACTCATGTTCCTGGATTAGGAGGATTAACATCGTGAAAATGGGAATACTTCCAAAGGCTATTTACAAATTCAATTTGATTCTTATTAATATCCCAACCTCATTCTTCAATGAAATAGCGGAAGCAAACCTGAAATTCATATTGAATAATAAAAGACCTCAAATATCAAAAACAATCCTTAACAGAAAGAACAGTGCTGGAGGAATATCAATACCAAATTTTAAACTCTACTACAAAGCCATAATAATCAAAACAGTTTGGTACTGGCACAAGAAGAGATCTGAGGACCAATGGAATAAGACTGAAGACCCACAGACCTATAGCCACCTAATCTTTGATAAGGAAGCTAAAAATAGAATAGAAGAAAGACAACCTCTTCAGTAAAGGGCAAGATTAGTTAAACTGTAGAAAATGAAAGCTAAATCCTTATGTATCACCTTGCACTAGAATCAACTCCAAATGGATCAAAGACCTTGAAGTCAAAGCAGACATGCTGAAAACATTACAGGAAGAAATAGGAGAAACTCTAGGGCTCCTTGGCACAGGCCAAAATTTTCTTAATAAAGATGCAGAAACACAACAAATCAAAGAAAGTTTGGACAAATGGGATTGTATGAACTGCAGAGCTTCTGCATGGCAAAGGACATAGCTAGAAACATCAATAGAGAGCCTATGGACTGGGAGAAGATCTTCACTATCCATACAACAGACAAGGGTCTCATATCTAAAATATTCTTAGAATCCAAAAACTAAATCCCCCAAGAACAAATCCTCAAAGAAACAACTGTCCGATAAATAAGTGTGCTAAAGACTTAAAGAGAGACTTCTCTGAAGAGGAAATAAAAATGGCCAGAAGACACACAAGAAACGCTCAAGCTTCTCTGGTCATAAAATAAATGCAAATCAAAACAACATTGAGATTCTATCTCACCCCATTTAGAATGGCTATAATCAAAAACTCTAATACAACAGACGCTGGAGGGGATGTGGCCAAAAGGGAAACCTACTGCATTGTTGGTGGGAATGTAAACAGGTTGACCCATTGTAACAATGAGATGTATAAGGCACTATACTGAAAACAAACTTTACAACTTGGGTGGGAGGCTGGAGAGGGAAGATTTGGGGAAGTAGGGAGGGAGGGATTGGTAGGGAAAAAACAAAGGAGGAGATAACAATGCTTGATAAGAAATATACTCATTACATTACTCAGATAACTTCAACCACTCTGTATTTTTACAATAAAAAACATATAAAAAGACAAAAAATGATATTCAAAGAAGACTAAAATAGTCATTACTAGAAACTGAGAAGAAGTAGGGTACTGTCAGTAGATGTAGGATATTGGATAATTGTACTTAAATACAGTTAGAAAGCATGAAAAATACTATAATCAAATAATTTTGGCTAATTTATAATAATTTATTATATATTAATAATATAAGGAACTAAGATAGAGAATAATGAGTCTCCCAACCCAAAAAAGTTGAAAGAAATGGAAATTCTAATTACTCTTAATTATTATGAATTGTGTATATGTCTGTCACATCATGCCCTATTAACATGTCAAAATATTATACAGTGAATATTAATTCAACATTACTAAAGAAAGAAATGGTATCAGATCCCTTCATTCCCAAACTTAAAAAAAACACCTAGAAGCCTTCATTCCCTTACTTAAAAAAATGCCTAAAGCTTATCACACTTCAAATAAAAGATTCCAGTACACACAGTACATATTTATATCTGACTATTACACAAGTATACAACAAGGCACAAATAATGTTGTGGCTTTTCCATGTATTGGGACTCTATGTACAAATATATAAATATATGCATCTTTATGAATGCAGATTTCACATAGCTGTGCAAGAAAGAATCATCTCAGTAAAAGCAATAAAACATGGAAGTTATATTAAACGTGCTGAACAAGATCTGACATGTTGTATACTTCCATTTTTGTCTACTGCTTCTCTCTGTGCCTTACTTCTGTTACAACAGAAACAATTTTCCAAAGGAAAATGGTAAAAGTCTATTCTTGGGCACTTAGAACTTCTAAAGATAACATGAACTGATTAATTGAATTAAAATTAGCACAATCAGGCATTTGGGCAGTAGCCTTGGTGCTGCTCCATTTGGTCATGTGTCTAACACGTTAGGTGATAGATTTTTACACCTCTCTCAAGCATATTATAGTAGAGCCCAAGAGTAAATGAGGTGCAGGACCATGGTCATTCTCTTCATGTTAAAGTAATGAGGTAGCAATTCCAGATTCTTGTTTTTAATTAGTGCATGAAAGAATAGCTTAGAACCAACAAATTCACATGAGAAGCTAAATGGATTTTGAAAAATAGAACAAATATGATTGTCTAAAATTTAAAGCATTTTCATATGTAAGACCTCAGGCATGTATTATGAGAAGAGTTTTCAGTTCGTCTTTTTGAATGATAAGAAAATTATTCCAATAAGCAAGAGCAGAGACATTGTCAAGTGGTCTGAAGTTCCATGACATGAGCTTAAAGTGAAGGATTGAGAAGAATTATTTCCAAGCAACTCTTCTGCTATACAAGAAATATTGCACAAACATTCACACACAAATTCACACACATGCACAGGCCCATACACACATGCATGCACACACACAGACAACCATGCACCTGCATGCACACACTTCTTGAGACTGTCAGGATTCAGATATATTTTAAATCAAGAGCTTAGGATTTAATTGTTTTCTGAGTCCCTGAGAATGGAGACAGAATTCTACACTTTTGAAACTTGACATAGAAGCTAGGATATAAAATAAGACATACATTCCCAGATGACATTGGCAAAATCCCAGAGGAGAGAATTTATATCTTATTTCAAGGAAACCTTCAAGGAAAATGTCGAGTCTCTCCAAATTCTTCCTTCAGAGAAAACTAAATGTCAAGACAAAGCTGGGATGGAGAGAGGGAATGTTTAGGAGAGATAGTAAGGTTGATCCATGCAGAGTTCACCTAGGAGCACAAGGACATGGAAAACCATTGGCAGATCACAACTCTCAAGGGACAGACAACACAAACACACACACACACACACACACACACACACACACACATACACACACAAACACATATACATGGGTACATGGATAAATGGATGGATCCTCTCATGAGTGGATTTGGTCCGGGAGTTTAAAGCATAAGTAAGCATATAAATAACACTAATAACAGACACCAGAGAAGCAATGTTACACTATAAATCAGAAGAGACAACATTATCTCCAAGTTTCTGGATAATGCATGTGTTTTAGAGACAAGTTATATTTTCACTTAATACAATAAAGTAATATATATATATATATATATATAGTGTTCATTTAAATAGAAATAACTATTACATTGAAAACGTCAACATGTTTAAAAATGTGTGTTGGAGAAGACAAGATCAAAACATATTGTTATTGTTGTTTTGCTGCTATTAATACAATGGGTTCATAAATAGTGACCAAATGTTACTGATTGCTGCCACTTCTAGCAGCAAGATATATGAATGATGGTGGAGAAATGTCCTGTTATGGAGACGGTAATCAAAACAAGAGTGGAATGTGGACCTTCTGTCCACATGTGTGACTAAAACAGGAAGGGGACATATCAATAAACACTTCCAACTTCCATGTTTCTTTTCATTTTTCTCTCTCAAATAGCTTTTTTTTCCTCTCTCTCTCTTTTGGAGGAAATGGAGTCTGGACTTTGGCCTCACACTTGCTAGGTAAATTCTCTACCACCCAAACTAATTTTTTTTTATTAGATTAGTTTTCAGATTATACCTCTTTTTACCTAAGGATTGTAGTCTTCCTACCCCTGCCTCCTGCTTAGCTGAGATAAACAAATGTGTGCCAGTCCATTGGGCTTGCATTTTGAAATAGCTCACTAGAGTTTTGCTAGGCTTGACTTAAACTCAATCCTCCCAATCTTTGTCTCCCAAATAGCTGCATTACAGGTTTGCTCCACAGTTCCCAGAACTAGATGGACTCCGTGAGAAAATAATACCTTTCATGAAATAGTGACATACACATTCATCCCATAACAAAAATTAAAAAAAAAACACTGGACATCCAAGAGCCCAAGGAGTTAGATAGGAGCATAATTTATTGCACGGAGAATTATGATGACATTACTATAAGACTTAAATGACCTAAAATCTTTTGAAAACTTATCAATGTATTTAAATGAACTAATCACAATAATTCATCAGTAACATTAACTCAAACTTTTCTATATTGACATACCAAGTGTAGCTAAGAGTTTTACCATTACATTTCGTGCTTATTCAAAATTTATTAATGATATACATGCTTGTACACACAATATATTTACATATACTTAAATCAATATGTATGTCTCCATTTTTATTTATATTGTATTCTCAGGGATTAATGGGGAAATGGCTTTTCTATGAGTTTCATACATCTTTGTACTTACTAAACCATTATAAGTACTGCCAAATATTTTGCTTTCCTTCCAACCATATGAAAAACAGTACAGAATTGAAAATAAATTACATCGCTTGATTTTGTGACAAATGTTGAACTGAGGGTATTAGATAATAAAATGGGGAGTATCTATTTCAGTTTCAGCTGTTTGAGGAATTGTTGAACTGATCATACTTTGATAAGAACTGTAAACTAAATAAAATGTTACAGTGCCAATAAGTAAAGAATCATAATTGCATGTGTAGAATATTCAATCCTTTACAAGTATGTTTTAAATATTCTTCAAAAAATGCTTCTATTGCCAAGTCTTGTAAAAATATAGTCTTTCTTGAATATTTTGAAGGGCTCTTGCAATAGCTATGTTCAGTAAAGCCTCATTTATCTGATAACAGTTCATTCAAAATCAAGTGTAATTTGAAGAGCCACTTTTCTATCACTGTAGAGATAGAATTTTCCTGTTGGTTTTCATTTATTTTGAAATCAAGTTTTGAGGTTACAGCATATATATCTAAAACCCGATGTTCACGTTGCCGTTTTGAAAATCCATTATCTTTCTCCATAAGTAAAACTCACAAATAATTAAAGTAAGACCATCCTAACACATTTACCTCATATAGTTAAATGATTTCAAAATGAAACCCACCCAGAAGACTAAAATAACTACTAGAGAGTCTAAGTGTCTAGAGATTGCTAAAACACAATGGCTAACCTAAAATTTCTGATCACATATAAAAGAGGAGCTTGACTTAATATTACACAATAAATTTTTAAAAACCTTGTAAATGTTGTTCTGTATTATTGATGAAATTATCCAACATCTCCCCCAAGGCATAAATACATATTTTTAATAAATAAAAATGAAAGAGGGAGTGGGGAGGACTCCAGTGGCATAGCTTAAGTGGTAGTATAATTGCCCAGACAGCCAAGAACTGGATTTATGCCTCAGTATAAACAAACAAAACAAAAACCTTGCCAGGTGCCCATGGATCACGCCTGTAATCCTCGCTACTCGGGAGGCTGAGATCTAAGTATCATGGTTAGAAGCCAGCCCAGGAAGAAAAGTCTGCAGGAGACTGTTATCTCCAATTAACCACTCAAAAACTGGAAGTGACACTGTGGCTCAAGTGGGACAATGCTAACCTTGAACACAAACAGGCTCAGGGACAGTGTCCAGGCCCTGAATTCAAGCCCCACGACTGACAAAAATAAATAAACTTAAAACTCCCATAGGTTTTAAATGTATACTGAACCAAGTTCAAACAAGATTACAGCATACTGGATGAGTATCATTTTCTACTCATCTTTTTTCCTCAAATGCAAGCAATATTAGTAGTGTCATGTATTTCTTGTACAAATATCTTATGTAATATAAACAGACACTCAACTATACTGATTTCTTCTCCAGCACAAAAATATTAGAATAATGAGGAGAATTTTCTATGTCATATCTATCTTTCTATGTCTATTTTATTCTATAGAGATTGTTATGTTTCATAGAGTAAAAGAAAATTCTTATTCTTTTGGATATCTGCATGAGGTACTATTTGGTAGATATATAAAAATTTATTTTTTCAGACTTAATAAATATTTTATGGCTGAAGTGAACATTCTTAAAAGTCATTACACTGAGTATTTGAAGTGCTATGCCAGATAAAGTCCTAGAAACTCAATTGCTCAGACCCAAGACATAAATTTACATATATGTTTAGACAAAAAGTCTGCATTTTTATTCTGGCTGTATCAATATATGCTCCCATTAAAAATATCAAAGTACTATTTCTTCATTCTGTAGATCTTAGAACTTATTGCCATTTTGAAAGCCATCAGATGAAGCTTTAACTGCATCTGACAAAAATTACAAGCAGTAAAGCTAAAGGCTTGTACATTTCTTTTAATAGGATAAAACATCATACAAAAATCAGAATACTCGGGCTGGGAAGGTGGCTCAGTGGTAGAACACTTGCCTTGCATGCATGAGGCCCTGGGTTCGATTCCTCAGCACCACATAAGCAAAAAGAAAAAAAATCAGAATACTCTTTGAACAGGAAAAATAATTGCATTTTTCTTAAATCTAGGTTATTTGTGAATGATAATTCTCTCCAATTATCACCACTAGTGAAACTAAATCAGAATAGAATAACTTCAGTATGATTGTAAATGTAAATCAGTATAAATGTATGCAGTTCTTCATGTATATTTTAGCAGTGAAAATGCAAGTGATTAATTTAGGATCATTCAACAATCATCAAATATTTAATTCTGTTTTTTCCAAATTACTTGCTTTCTCAATATTTTATGTCTTTTCTCCTCATCATAAGAAAGCTCAGAATCGTAATTCACTTCTTAAAGCACACTTTTGGAAATTAAAAGATCCGTAGCATAATTTGATTCATTCAAGTATTGGAGTGTTTTTAGCAGAAATTAGTAGTTAAGAAATGCCAGAGACAATTTTGATTTCTGAGGAATTCTATATGCAATGTTACATGAAGATTTATTTACTCGATATTACAGTGTTTAAAACCCAATCCCATTTATCCTTTTGAAATAAGACTGTTTGCACACACATACACATAAACACACACTCCTCATATATTCCTTATTATACCTTGCTGTGATGTTTTTATATTCAAAGTGAGTATATCTAATATGAAGTATTTCCACTGTTTTCTTGGTGTTGACATTTTCTATTTGTCCATAGGACACAGCATTAAATTTAAATCAAAGAACAAACAAGAGTATCATGAGCATTTTAAAGTATTGTGATAAAGCTTTCACTGTCCTTGTTGAAGTTCAAACAATACCTGATTTTCTCTTGGCCAGTTAACCTTCTCATATTTCTTTTGATGTTATTAAAAACTCAGAATTTTGTTTGTTATGATATAGCCCCCATGGTTTTAACTTGTAAGTATCAGGCAGCAGAGTTTAGTGACAATTCTTTGGGCACTAAAAATATCCCTTTAAAGAACTTTTCAAGTCAAAATTTTCTCCCTGTAGGATTCCAGTACATACATAAACAAGGCTGAGTCTCTTCCTCCAGACTAGAGACACTGAACCTAAATCTCTGGGAAGAGCACCAGCTGATCTCTTCTGGCCAATGCTGGGTTGAAGGAATATCCCAGCCGAGATAAAGAGCAGCAACACAAGGCATCAGTTCCATTGAAGCATTTGAACAGGACTACTAGAAGACGGTGCTTATGTCATGGACAAAGAAAGAAGTGTAGAACATGGGTGGAAAATCTCCAAGGGTTCCAAGGATTGTTTCCTGATCAGAACTTGAAAGAAAGGTTTTTCCAAGACAGTAAGCCACAATTAGCTGCAGTAGCTCATAGAAGAGTGACATTTTCATCCTTAATATGAATTGTACCTATTCTTGCAGTAAAGTTTATGACACGAAGATACTCTCTCGGAAAGTTCTGAAAGTTATTAGATATTGTTATTATGTAGTTTGTAATTTGTTCTTGATACCACTAACATTTTTTTGGCAAATTGTGAGGTTTGAACTGAGTATTTCATGCTTGTTAGTCTAGCACTTATCATGTGAGCCACAACTCCAGTTCTTTTTTGCTGGCTATTTGGGAGAGGATATCTAGCAATTTTTTCTGAGATAATATAAGTCCATAAACTGGATTTTCTGACAAAACATTTAGAATCTAGTGTCAACTAATCTAACAGGCACATCTTTCTCCATCATATATATGCATAGATACGCATATTGCATTTCAGACATTTAAAACTTTTGATGTGTCTTAAATGCAGTATATAGTTGTTCTTTTTCCATATACTGCTACATTATAATTATTTCTTTCAAATAAATGATCTGTCATTTCCTCTGTAAAGCCTCAGTAATCATGAGTTCAACATTTACAAAGTATCAATTTACTACTTGCTCCCAAATCTACTAGAGGCTGTGTTAATCCATGGTAATGTTATTTCTATACGTATATTTTTCTTTAAACTAGCAACTTTCAGGAAATGATTTTCATATGTTCCTTTCCAATACTTACATTAGACTTGAACCATGGCAAATGATCAACAAACCAATATGAAATTGATAAACAAAGAAGTTTAGACAAATTTATGAAAACTACACAGATTAGATATTGTCCTGGAAGAAGGCTGCTTGGCATATAATAACTTATAGAAAATATATACCAGTACTGTATTTTCAGTACCACAAAAGGCTGAAAATGGCACTGTGGATCAATAGTACAACACTAGCCTTGAGCACAAACGCTTAAGAACAGTATCCAGGCCCAGAGTTCAAGCCCCAAGAATAGCAAAACAAAAATGAAAAAGTGGGGGATAAGCATAGTTCCCAGAGAGATCTGACTCAATATTGAAAGGACATGGACATTTTGAGAAGTGAGATATTATCAACAAAGGAATATTTACTTCTAGTTGTTATCCATGATGAAAAGTATATTTAAAAGTTATAAATTACATTTGGTAAACTGAAGTTAGTGTTTAAATACTTAACAGATATTTTTTTGCCCTGCTTAGGAATTAGGATTAAGACAGCAGTGTTGACATGAAATTTTTATTTTTTATGTGAAATAATGGGAAATAGATTCTTAATAGAATTGTCATTTAGATCATGATAATGACAAAAATTGTTCTTAATAAATGAGAGTTCATTCTCTTAAATTCGACATTTTAACATGGAAAGCATTGTACTGTCTGTTGTGAGATATATGAAATAAAGGTGATTTGTGTCTTGTCTTCAAGGACCTCAGTTTAATTGGAAGATTAAAATACACAGATATACACATAATAACTATAGTGTATATCTAATAAATGGGATAGGGTCATAACTAATTTTATAGTCCAAGGCTCACACATTATATTGTGATAAAGGCATAGGATATATTGTTAATAAAGATTCCAAGGTCACAGCCCAGCTTGGGGAAAGCAATCCAGAGTGAATAGTGATTACTGCACAAAGACAGTACTGCTGTCGCTACCATTGGATTCACAGAAGTGAAAACTGCACTTCTATTTCATGGGGTAAATTAAAATCTCCTTAAGTGTTGTAATTTAGATTAGTCTGGATATTTTTTAGATCAGGAACTAGAACCAGAGGATAGTTTAGATGAAAATTGCTGAGAAAGGTCAATGGTTGCAAATAGGCATGTTGCCTGTAGACAAATGTGCCCCTCTTGTCCTCAAGATGGCAGTGGAGGGCAGATTCAGATGACACTTTATGGACGGGACATCCCTCTGTTCTTAAGGGAACAAATGCCCCGGGAATAAATTTGTTTTCACTGTACCAATGCTTATGTCCAAACTACTATCTGTAGATGTTTCATTCACTGTCATGGCATTCCATTCATGTTTTACCATTGATTTTTTACTTCCACATATTTATACACACACATATTTGAAGGACGGTGTAGCAATCTATATATATGGTATTGCCACTCATCAAGAAATACACTTCATAGCAAGCAAAGTGTAGTAATAAGCCAAGGCTTCTAGAGTGTTCTGGTCTTAAATTCTATCCATATCCTGAAGCAACTGCCTAGCTGGGATGTAATAAGGGTCCTTTAGAAACTGAGTTGCAGATCAGCTAGGAGGCAGTACCCTGCAGGCACACAGCAATGTTTTCCAGAAGGTTGTGGATTTTATGAGTTACCTTCTCATACAGGGTATTTGTTCTCTACATCTAAGAGTCCAGAACCAAGAGATAGGAATGGAAGTGACACTGAATACTGCTACCTTCAGCAATCAATTAGCAAAGTTTTGCTTCCTGATATTATTACCTAATATCAGCTGGCCTAGTGGTTCGTGGGGATACTTCTACTAGGAACCTCAACAATGACCCACTAAACTGGAGAAAAGGGCAGTCGCTTTCGATTTGGGTTCCTTATGTCTCTGAGGAATAGTTCGTCAAATAGTTTCTTAAGGAAGTTACATGCTGGCTAGCGAAATTGTCCTAGTAAAATATATTGATCTCTGCTCTAAGGTGCAGAGTGTTTCTCAATATTTACCAATTGTGTGATTAAAGTCAAATGAAAATTACAGCCATTCAATCTAAGGAAGTTTTGTGATGGCACCAGATTCTCCAAGATTGAGGCTTTAAGTCAAGTAACCTTGTAGAGAATCATGTTTCCCTGAGGTGCTTGCTGAAGGCAAAAGTACTGTAAGAAGCAGAGGATAAAGATGGTTCTAACTATTAGTTCCAAATCTGGAACTAGACATAAGAGCTATAATTACCACAAATATTTTCATCTTATTTTGTTATAAAAATGTGTGATTTTGTATATTAATAATATATCTCTTACTAAGATTATGGGAACTACATTTTCAGAAGTCAGACACATACATACATACATACATACATACATACATACATACATACATACATACATGCATAGGTCATGTTTACAAGAATGGTGCTAATGATGGCTAATTTTTTGTCAACTTTACTGGCACAGAGGATTCCTAAATATTTTTACAAACAATATTTGGGATATGTCTGTGAGCATGTTTCTGATTGATATAAATATTCAAATAGGTAGACTGGCTGAATTAGATCACTCTCTTTAATGTGGATGATTTTCTTGGAGTCAACTGAAGACCTGGCTGAGGTTAAAAGGAAACCCTTCTTTAGCCTAACTGCTTTAGCTACTGTATCTGTTTTTTTCCCTTGCCATAGAACGTAACATAAACCATCAGCTCTCCCAGTTATCAGGATATGGAGCGTGAACTGCGACTTAAGGCACTGATCTGCTCTATCTCTAGACTACTGACTGGAGATCTACAGATTTCTCAAACTCCAAGGTTGAATGAGCCAATTATTTTTTTCTAAAAATTCTCTCCCTCCCCTCTCTCCCTCTTTCTCCTCTTTCTCTCTCCATCCCTGCCTCTACTTTCTACTAGGTGAATTGTGGGCCCTGCTGGCAGTAAAGGGCAACACTTGGATCTTGAGAAAATTCATCTGTTTTGCCACACTATCACATTATCATTGTATTTAGTGAGTGAGGCAGATCTGGGAATATAGTTTTAGTTATAGGTATAACAGTAAAAAGTCAATATTGGTAGATAGATATGAATGCAAGCCTGAGGTATGTTAGAAAGTAGAATTCTAAGATGGCCCCAGGACTGATATCCTCTCATGGATATATCTTGTATAATGCTATCTCCTTCAGTCTTAACCAGAGTTCTGGATACAAGAATTCATCCTTTCCACAATCTGGCAATTCAGTATGTGGCTAAAGGGAATTTTCAAATGAAATAAATTCCCAAAGCCTTTAACTCTGAATTATTCAAAGAAGAGATAATTCTTGTAGTCGAGATAAATAATTTTCTTTGAAAATAAGTCAGTTAGACAAAGCACATGACTTTACTGTACTTTTCACCTGGAAGCATAAGTCGCCATGCTCTAGAGAGGGCCATGTCACATAAAATAAATATCCTTCTGGGAGCTCCAGTCCTGTACCCACAAGAACTGAATTCTGCCAGGGTTTTAAATGAACTCATAAGAGAATGTGAGTTCCAAAATGCACTGCTATCTAGCTTATACCATAATTATGACTTTGTGAGGTAGTAAATGTAGAAATTAACTACACTCCTTATGAATATCAAACTTCACAGAAAGTGTAAAATAAATTATTTTAAACACCTAAATTTGTAACAATTTGTTATGCTTCAATAGAAAGATGAATACAACTTGATAAGGGGAAAGTCAAGTATTCAAAATGAGTCACCTATGCAGGAAAATTTCCAATTGCTCAGAAGCTTTTACTTATTTTTTATTTTGTTAATATATATTTTTATTGTAAAGTTACTGTACAGATGGATTACAGTTACATGAATAAGGTAATGAGTACATTTCCTATCGAGAATTGTTACCTCCTCCTTTGTTTTTCCCCTACCATTCCTTTTCTCCCCACCTCCCCAACTCCTTCCTCCCCTCCCCTGCAAAGTTGTAAAGTTTGTTTTCAACATAGTGACTTGTACTTCTCATTGTTACAGTGGGTCATCCTGTATCCTTATTTCAGCATTTTGTTATTTCTCTTCCCCTCCCCAAATTAGAAAAATGTATGTACAAAATTCAGGACACCAGAATCAAATACAGTGAAAACAGAGGTTATACCATGGGGGAAGAACATACAAAGAAAAAACATCACATAGTACATTAAAAAGAAGAACAAGAAAGATAAAATCTTTTGTGTCCCTATCTTGGGATTCATTTCACTTAGCATCAGGTTATATGGTCATATGTATCAGAAGCCTTTTCTAAGTGCTTTCTCACTTGTCCCCAGCCTGTAACTACTGATGTTAGCTCTTCCGTTCATTGCCAAAGAAAGGCAGTCCTAGACATACCTGTTAGAGAAACAGGCAGCAAGCCAAGTCCTGAGAAGAAAAAGCATCTCAACTCCAGTGAAATCTACAGAGGAAAAAGGAGAAAGAGCCAGCCAACTTCAAGTGTTACCCCAGACGCGCTACTCTGAGATTTCAATGTACATTCTAATCTGACTTCTCTTGGATCACTCGGAGACAAATTCCATGAATTCAGTAAGTCATTGGTCTTTAAAGGATTTGGGACAGATCAGTGTCCATGAAAACTTTTTTTTTTTTTAACAGAAATTACTTTTCTTAATGGGAATTATTTCCCGCTGATATTATCGAATTCCAAATGTGTGTGTGTGTATGTGTGTGTGTGTGTGTGTGTGTGTGTGTGTGTGTGTGTGTGTGTGTGTGTGTGTGTGTGTGTGTGTGTGTGTGTGTGTGTGAAATTCCCTCATACATGAGCTCCAGACTTGGGGTACACATACTAGATTGGTGACTCTACACTTTCTCATCCTGTGACGATGAGAAAAACAATTCTTAACCTAGCACTTGGCTAGGCTTTGATTTTACACTATATATTTCAACTTGAGTGATATTACAGGGATTTTCAATATAATCATTCCATTCCATTACAATAATCTTTCAAATAGTACTGTTCAACACCTCAACTGCTACTGTTTAAATCTGAATTAAAATTAAACAAAGCAAATATAAATTGCCTCATTCTTATTTCCCAACTTTCAACTCCATAATTATGTGTGACTAGTGTTTCTCATATTACAGAGTTCAGATTACATAAGATTTTTCTCATTGAAGTGTTATTGGACAATTCTAAATTCAGTCTCAAGCATTTTATCAGACTTTCATGGTTTTATTTCGTCTGTGTTTTTAAATATAACTTTCCTCTCACCACATCTAACCACAGCTCTACCCATTTTAATTATTTTCCTTTTGCACAATAGATATGGAAAATATATGCATGCCAATCTAAGGTTATTAATATACATTCCATCATCTACCTAATTGAGTTCCTGCTAATTCTTCAATACTAAATTCTAATTTTTCTTCCTATAAGCTAACTCTTTTTATATTTTTTTCTTTTTTTTAAATTTAAATTTTTATTTTTATTTTTTATTGTGAAAATACTGTACAGAGGGGTTACAATTACATGGGCAAGATAGTGAGTACATTTCTTATCAAGCATTGTAGCCTCCTCCTTTGTTTCCCCTTCCCATCCCTTCCCATCCTCCCTTCTCCCTCACCCAATCCTCCCCCCCCAAGTTGTAAAGTTCGTTTACGACATGACAACTTATACTTCTCATTGTTGCAACAGGTCCACCTGCATTCTTATTTAAACGACTTGTTTTTCCCCTTCCCCTCCACAAATTATACCAACATCAAATACAGTGAAAGCAGGGGTTATACTGTGGGGGAGGGACATACAAAGCAACAAAGAAATAATCTTATAATTGTGTTAGAAACAAATGCATGAAAGAAAAAAAACATTTAAAATACATATCTTAGGGTTCATTTTCCTAACATCACCTTATCTGAGCTTTTCTGCGTGACTCATGCATATACTAGATATTGCAAATAAGGGAAATCATGGGACCTATGTTTCTTTGGGCTTGGCTTACTTCACTTAATATAATTTTTTCCAAGTCTTTCCATTTCCTAACAAATGGGGCAATGTCATTCTTTCTGATGGAGGCATAGAATTCCATTGTGTATATATACCACATTTTCTTGATCCATTCATCTACTGAGGGGCATCTGGGTTGGTTCCAGATCTTAGCTATGTTTTTAAGCACAAAAAATGTTTCCTTCTCTGTGACTCCATGATCAGTTTGTTCTATTGTAGATAATGTTTCACATGGGTTTTTTAACTTCTGGATCTCTGGTGGAAAGATCTTTATTTTTATCTTTACTTCACATTACACAAGGCATGTAATAAAAACTATAAATGCGTATCTCTTGCATGTTTGCTTTACCCTTACTGATTTTGGTGAGTTATGCTAGGATAATAACTTTATTCACTGGTTAGAATTTAGAAATCAACATTAATTAAGCAAAATGTTAACCACATTTTTAAAAAGCTATAGTAATAGGAATGGCAGAGTAAGAAGCCTCTTAAGAAATACCTTGGCAGATGGTGAAACTTGTGATATCCTTCTTGAAATCTATTAAAATCAGTCCAGATTATCTTCAGTCTATCTTGAAGTAACTAATGCCATAGGTCAAAAGTTCTGTGTGTGTGTGCATGTAAAATACATATTTACACCTACACTTATATATAACTATGTATCTTTTATATCCTTGCAGTTCCTGACTCCTGGAGAAAATGATTTCTAGTCAGAAAATTCAGGTGAATTTTCCCAAATCTGTTGATGGGACTAGACAGGACACAACTCTCCAGTGCTATATAGATAAGTGAATTTAAATCACAATATATGTATATCCATCTAGACCTTCCCTTATAGTCCTAGTATACCATCCTCCACTATGATGTTCTTATTACAAAAAGTGGGCAAAAGAAAAGTAATATTCTAAGATGTGCAATTTGTAAATGTTGCACTTATAAATTATGAATGAAAACATTGCTCAACTGTCTAGATGTGAGTCATAGTTATTGTTTGTTTTGGTCGCCTTTAAGAAATCAAAATGCGCTAGTAGCTTCCCCTGGCAAAAACAGAAGAGCTGTACAGATTTAGTCTAGCTGGCTGCCACCAGTCACAGAGCTGGAGAGGCCCGCGAGCACACAAGACCTTCTGAGTGATGCGGAGACGTCCTTTTCAAGGGTCTTGGAACATGCAATCACTTGGCTGCCATCAAATGTTTCTAGAGGAAAAGAATCCTCAAGTCCAATAGACCACAGGGTCTCTTGGCTCTGCCAAGAAGAGTGACAGAGGCTATAAAACTGTCTGCTCTCCTCCTCTGCTAAATGTCTTGCCAGAAATCACACAGACTTGGAGCTGTTGAAAATACGGCTGCTTTATTTCAAGCTTCAGTGTTCAAGGAATGTAGCTTCCTGCTCTCTCACTCCATCTACTGGAGTTTACTCAAAACAGTTATCTACTTAATGCTCAGAAAGGAAAATTTTACACCCCTCACTCCCTTCCCACTGAAAATTCCTGGGGACCACAGGGTCTATCATAAATTTAAATTTGTTTGTGAAATACTATTATTAAAAATTTTAAAGGAGTTCAGAAGAAGCCAGAAAAGAAAGAATAAATGAAATTTATTCTCAGTACTTTACCAACTTTGTGAGTTTCTATTTCAATGTAGTTGTTGGGATTTTTGTTGTTTTTGGTTTTTTGTGTGGTTTTTTCATTTGTTTGTTTGTTTGGGTTTTGTTTTTGTTTTTGCTTTGGTTACTGGAATGATTCTAGATTGCTCTACCTTTTTTCTACAGTGAACCTACAAATTGTGATAATTATATCAGTCACTTTCTATAGAGGAATGTGTCCTAAATTTGAGTCAGATGATAGAAACTCAGTTCTGATCTGTATTTCTTACTACTAGAGATGAACTATTATTCTGTCTTTGTTTTGTTTTGTGCCCATCCTGGGGCTTGAACTCAAGAAATTGTTAAAACTTTTTACACATATAAGACTCAAGGTTTCTGGCAGGGCCAGTTTCAAAGGTGTATGTAAAAGATACAAAGTGGAAATCAATAATACCAAATATTGTTTATCTGGACAGGAAAAAAGAAGATAAATTTATGTCTCCTGTAATCCAAAGAATGACACAATGTTCTCTCTCTCTGGGCCAGTTTTTATTCAATTTTGTTTTGGTTGCTGAGGGTGTTTATTGTTGTTTTTCAGTTTTTTGTTTACATTTTCTTTGTTTTGTGTTTGTGTTTGAATTCAGACTTTGGGTTTGAAAAGTAGGCATTTCTACCACTGGAGTCACAACTCCAGTCCTTTTTTGCTATGCTTATTTTGAAATAGTGTCTAACTTTTTGTCTTGAATGGTCTAGAATACGGTCTTCCTATTTATACTTACTTCTGTAACGGTAAGGAAGACAGAAAGAATATGCCTAATTTTTTTTCTGTTGAGTCAAGGCCTCTGGAACATTTTTGATCATGGCCTAGAAACATAATCATCCGATTCTCAGCCTCCCAAATAGCTAGGATTGCAAGTATAAGCCACCACACCCAAATGATTTCTGGTTGCTTTTTAAGGTTGTTCACTTTGACTGTGTTAGTCTGAAATGTCACTTAGTATAGGAAAATTACGATTGTCTTTAAGAACCATTGGAAATCCTGGTCTTTTTCCTCAGTTCAGACAATGCCATAAACATTTTATGTGTTAATTTTTCACTTCTTCCTTGTTTTGTATTGGTATGCAACTCCAATTACACAGATTTCATAATCTGCCATTTTATTTTCTTTATCCTTAAACCTCCCTCACACATCCTTTGGAACTTCACTACGTCACTTGTGAAGTACTTTCTACTGACAGTTCTTTCAGTCCTTCTTTTCAGTTGTGTCTAATTTTCTTGAAAATTCTTCCATTGAAGTTATGATTTTATTTACTGTATTTTGATTTTGAAAGTCATCCATTTAAATTTTTGTTCATGTTATACTTCTCTGCATATGTAGTTATTTTCAATGTTATGATTTCTTTAACCACGTAAACTATGTTTTGTACTCTTTCCCTAAAATATTCAGTATCTACTCCCCTTGTGACTACATATCTGTTCTCTACATATCTGTTCTCCCCTGTTTTCTCCAATTCTTCATATAGTGTCTATTCCTTACAAGCTTTGTTATTTTTATCTGTTATTTTTATGATGTTTACAGTCTTAAAAACAAATCCACATTCAAACAACCTCTTTGCAAAGATTTGCATTGACTTCTTGCAGAACCTTGAGGCATGAATGTTCTAGAATACACTTTGAAATATATTCAATGCCTGAAGTTTTTGTTTCTACCAGGTGATAATACTTTGGGCAAAAAAAACCCTGTTATCCATAACTTCTTATCATTCCAATTTCTTTGGGGTTTTCTCTATGTTCTACCCAACTCTGCTATTCGGAGAAGTGTGAAATACAGATTTTCTTCTAATTTATGAGTACTCCAATACTATTTATCGCTGAAATGTTTATATAGGAAGAATCTCTCATATATTCATTTCCTTGGGATAATTGCATTTTAATTTCTGTTTCCTAAAGTTTCAATTATCAAAACTGAGTGCAGATTTATTTTGTCTTTGAGGTGAAAACAGAACAAGTCTTCTCTTATCACTTAGGTTCCAGATTTCTCTTAGATTTTAGCTTTGTAATTTCTTACTAACCCATAAGAAACTCCAAGGACTGACTCTTTTGGAGAGTTTTTGATGGAAAATTTTTATTTTTGCAACATACTTTAAACAACACCTTATCAGCATTTTTGTGGGTTTTAATTGGAGAATTGGTCTGAATAATCCAAACAGCCTCTTCAAAACAGAACAAGACATTCAACATTTTCTTAACAAATTTAAAATAGAACAAAAGAAAACAAATTTGACCAGAACTTAAATTTAAGAATGTATTCAGGGGTCTCAGAAATAATGGTACCATTATTTTATAAGAAGTATATACTGGCAATATATTTTTAAGTATGTCTTTTGGGGAAATGAAGTATAGCTCTGAACCTGGAGAGAAATTTGTAGTAACTGTAGGTAGAGGATTAAGGATACTTCTCAAATAATATAAAGGGTTGTATTCAAAGTGGTGACTCAAACTAGACTAATAATGGTGTAAAAATGTAATGGAACCAACAAAACGATCATAGAAATTGGAAACTTTGAAACTGGCCCTGCCAGAAACCTGGAGTCTTATACGTCTAAAAAGTTTTAACAATTTCTTATTGATGTTTAGGCTCGGCATTCAATATTTCAACCTCATAGTCCTAAGTTTTATATGATTTAATATTGCTATACAATTTAATATTATTGTTACACAACTCTAGTTAGTTTAAAAATATACTTTGTATATTACCTTTACTTTAGTTTGAATTCAATCATTTTTAATAAGTCCTCTTAGACTTTATGATGACATCCCAAATTAAACAATATATCCAGATAATAGATAGTTATGGGAACTGTGAGCACTTCATTTTTTTTCTAAGCTAATCTCATTTCTAACCAATTACATGCAAAAGAAAAAAAAGAAATACAGCTAGATACAGAAAACAAATAGGTGGAATTTATTTGCAGTTTTGTTGATTGGTTTAGTTTGCTCTTGATCAAAAGCATGAGATAATGAGAGTCAGCAAACCTATCAATACTTATGGAGCATTGTAATATAACGTACACAACTCTTACTGCCCAGTCTGTGATTTTAAAATTCTGTTATTTTAGTGCTGCCCTCTAAATGACTGCATACTAAAAATGCTTAATCAGAGCATTTCAAGGTAAGTGGCCTTTTATGCAAACCTTCATTACTTGAAAGCCTTTGTCATCCACTTTCTTGATCAAAATAGGTAGTGACCTGTAACACAGCCAAGAAATTTATACTTGGAAAGGCTTTTTATGATGGATGAAGGAGCCGGCAAAGATTCTTCCTGGTAAAGTGTGGGCGGATAATTTTTTGTGACAGCCACATTATGAATGAGGCAATATGAGCATGAACTAGTTTTCAGCATTCACTTCTATCAATTCTGCTGATTAAAGTAGCAAGGTGTGGTTCAAAATGTGCCCAAACCACCAATATTTTTTTGGCTTCTCCTGTAAGTCAGTCCATATGGGAATACACTAGGGGTTGTGTAAAGGAAGGCATGTCATCATTGGCAAGAAAACTCTCCGAATTGGACTCTGTGGATTTTAGTGTGCTTTCCAGTGCAGCATGAAGGATGGAACTGGTGCGTGTAATGGCATAGAGCTCCATATATTTACATCAGAGTACCACTCAGAGACAATAAGCTTTATCAGAAATCCTAGATTATGCATCTTTTTCAAGATCTAGAGTACTGAAAGGCTCTGTTGTAGAATTGCCCACAGTATAACACATACTGTTGTCCTCAGCAGGTTTGAATCTTCAAGAAGTCTGTACTCTGTCAGAGCTCTTGGCAGAGATTCAGGTACAGAACATTTACTTTAAAATGATTAATTATGCCCAACTTGATTTTGCCAAGGATCATGCTTTTTGTCCTTTCTTTTTTGGTCATTGATCCTGAAACACTTCTGCGACTAGCTCTGCTTTCAAATGAACATGTATACTTTGAAAGATATACATACTTGATTAGATCTTTTCTTTCCCTGAAAACTGATCACAACAGACTCTGTTGGGCAAGTGTAGTGTAAATATCTATTTCATTAGTATTATTATTTGATGGTATAATTTAATTAGTCCATTTCTAAACCACATTTATGGGCCAGCTGGTAAAGCCGGTGTTCCAGCCATGACCTTGATCTGATAGATTTTAATAGTGCTGTTACATTAACCCTTTAGCATTGGATTCTGCATGGTAACACCAGTATACTTTCTCATGTTTAAGCAATAGACTAATGCAAGACTCAAATCTTTCAAGTGATTATTTAATGATGTCCTTGTGCTATACAGGCAAAAATCTGTGGTGGTTATTAACACAAAAACTACACTATAATTCTATTTAAAAACCATAAATAACATTTTTTAGACAATTAGAAATTCAGAAAGGGAGAAGAAAGGAATAGAAGCTCCATATTTTGGGCTTATTTGCTTCCTTGCATGTGCAGGTGGCTCTGTGTGTGTGTATGCGAGTGTGTGTGTGTGTGTGTGTGTGTGTATGTGTGTGTGTGTAAATAGTTCCTAAAATGATCAATGAGTGAAATAATGTGCTTTATCATCATCATATTAATATGTACCCCTTGGCCTTGCATAAACATCCCTCTTCTCAAGAAATTCCTAAGAAATCTTTGTCATTTCTTGACCAATTATAACACAATAGAAGGTAAAAGTAAAGATTTTCAAGTTCCAGTTTCTACATTTTGGACTTGGCAATGAGCATTACATCAATAGTGATGTAATGGTGATATAGTGAGAGTAACCCACATTCTCTCTCTCTCCTGGACTAGGGGTTTGGAAATTCTTGGGGAGAATGGGTAAGAAATAGCATTGGGTAGAGCAGAATCTCCCACTAACTAGAACATGAGATCAGTTTATATTTTATTTATGAAAGTATAGAAGTTATTAATTATGATATCAGAAAGTGATAAATAAATCTCATAGCTATAAGCCATGTTTACTTACTGGTATCTTAGAAAAACATTCTCAACATAATTTAAGAAAAACATAAACAAATAGCATAAATTTTATCTTAAAATTCTCCCTAAAAGCTTGTATGTAGTGCGAGTTATTTTAGTGATTGCACATCTATCATATATTTTATGCTTGCTATGTTACTATTACTTGATTGCTTTCTTAGTTGCTTGTTTGGGTGTTGTTTTGAGGTGTATTCTATCACTTCTAGTCCCGCACTATAGATTTTGAAACATTACAGAAGTATTTACAAACCAAATGTACTCTCTATGAGAGAAAGAAAAAAACAGCTAACATCAGGGAGATGAGCCAGAATGTACATGTGTGTGTATGTGTGTGTGTGTGTGTGCACGCGTGCAAGTGCCCTCAGAGCTTTAACACTGTCTCTAAGCCATTTTGCTGAAGGCTAGTCCTCTACAACTTGAGCCACAATGCCAAATTCAGCTTTTTGGTAGTTAATTGGAGATAAGAGTTTTATCAACTCTCCTGTCTATGTTGGCTTTGAACCATGAACCTCAGATCTCAGCTTTCTAAGTAGCTAGTATTTCAGATATAAGCTACCAGTTCCCAGCCAGAAACTCTAAACTTTGAAACTAGTATGGTAGTATCACTCGTGTAGACTAAAATAAAATAAATATCCAGCTATTAATAATAAAATACTCAGTAATAGGGCAGTATATGTTTTCAAGCTTTCTTGATAGGAAAATCTAAGGAATGTTTAACAAATTGCAATGATCTCCATCTTTATAACATTCTTACTTTGCAGTCCTCCAGGGATGCCATTAAATGCCTACGGGTACTGGTTTAGGTTTAGGGCTTGAAATTTCCAGATGAGTAGAAACAAAAATATTAAACGTGGTAATGACAATGAGTGTAATTTGAATGAAGGCAAAAATGTAGGAGGTGAAAATATACTTGATCTTAGAAGAAAACTGATTGAAAAAGTAAAAGGTCAAGGGACAGCATTAATCACAACTAGCTAAAAACAAGTAATGACATTCTAATGACACCACCAGACAAGTAATGACTAGGAGAAGAAAGGAGTGCAGACTTGGAGAAAGAGAGGAGTAGAAACAGAAGGAAAAGAATAACAATAATATTATTATTATCTAACATTTCCTGAGCATTTACAAGGTGCCAAGAACACTACCAAGTACTATATTTGCATGTCCTCAAATATCTCAGTGTGTGATTGCTCACAGGAGAACTAGATTGCTTCACATGAACATATTTATGGCTGAACATATGTTCTTTGCATCTGACTTGTACATATGTGGAATTTTCGTTGAAATGTGACTGTATTTCTCTCATGTATATAGTGACATTTAAATGCTTTAGGAGCCTGAGTGGATTTCTCTGGGCACATGAAATGTAAGTCATCCTTGAGAAGATCATATTATATGAGTTAAAATGAAAGATTCCATAAATCACTACTACAACCAGAAGCAATCTGTCTTCAATTACTGAGGTTAAAGGGCTATATATTAGATGATAGCTGTGTGAAATCAATGAGTTCATCTATACTTTGAGCTAGAATTTCTGGGCCACCATATGCACATAGTAGACTCAATAGGTGTAACCTGTTGACACAGATAAAACAGCTTCACTATAAATGGCTTTCATTGGTTTGTGATCATTTCCTGTGCCCATCCTAGTAAGAATTGCCTTCTGGCTTCTAAGATCCAAATAGTGAATAGAATCTGGCAATTAACAGACCCAAAACAATGTCAATAACTTTCAACCAGTTGCAGACATTACTGTGTGAAAACACAAAACAGCAAAACTTGCACTATGTGTTTTTATTTTTCCATTATAGGCAATGAAATATCTAAATGGTGATAAAAAGATATCTGCCACTAAATAAAGCTAAACATCAAGAATTCATTTCTAAAAAGCTGGTATTCTCATTCCCTCTGCTCAATGATCAACAGGACACGAAACACCCCAGAGAGTTTGCATTCCAACTTCACTTTCCCCTATCCCTCTAGTTATAGCTACCATAACAACCTTCTTGCTCTACCCAGCACTATGGTTTGACACATATTGTATATTGCTCTCCTCTCTAAACCGCCCACTTCTTACTTGCTCATCCTTCATGCCTTAATTAAAATGATTATTTCCTAAAGTTAAACATGAATTATCCCTGTTCCTTACAGTTTTTCAATCCAGTGATGTTTTCTGGTTATACTTTTGTTTACATGATCATTATTTTAACATGATTTAATCATGTTAAAATAGAAACTCCATGAGAATCAGAATCATATGTTTACTTGATCTCAATTTTTGTTTATCTACTTGGTAACTGGCACATAAATGTCTCCGAAACAAGGATGAGTGAATCAAAAAATGGGCTAGGGCAACTAACAGACTATTTCATATACTCATAAAGTCTTAACCTAGTTATGAAAGTCACATTATTTTCTCCTCTGGTCTGAAACTGCGCTTCGTTATTCAAGGTTCTTAATAATAAGGCCATTTATTTCATATGTGATATTGGACAGAGTTTTTTGATAACTATTTATTAATTTCACATGTAGCTGTGTAACACATTGTTACTATTTTAAATTTCACATTTTGTCCTCTTACTCTTCTCTGGTCTGTCTGCAGGGAGAAGAATGTTATTCTCTGCTCTGGTGATGCTTTCTCCATCTCTGTATGGAAGGGTTTTTTTTAATTTAATTTAATTTTATTTGTGAACATACTGTACAGAGGAGTTACAATTACATGGGCAGGATAATGCATACATTTCTTACCAAGCATTGCAGCCTCCTCCTTTGTTTACCCTTCACATCCCTTCCCAGCCTCCCCCCTCCCCCCCATCCCAATCCTATTCCTTCCCCCCCCCCCCCCCGCCCCCACCGACTTTGTAAAGCTCGTTTTGGACATGACAACTTGTACTTCTCATTGTTGCAACAGGTCCACCTGTATCCTTAAACAACTGGTTTTTCCCCATCTCCTCCACAAGTTATATTGACATCAAATATAGTGAAAGCAGGGGTTATACTGTGGGGGAGGGACATACAAAACAACAAAGAGATAATCTTATAAATGCCTTAGAAACACATGCATGAAAGAAAAAAACATTAAAATACACATCTAAGGGTTCATTTTCCTGACATCACATTATCTGACCTTTTCCGCTTGACTCATACATATACTAGATATTGCAAATAAGGGAAACCATGGGACCTATGTTTCTTTGGGCCTGGCTTACTTCACTTAATATAATTTTTTCCAAGTTTTTCCATTTCCTAACAAATGGGGCAATGTCATTCTTTCTGATGGAGGCATAGAATTCCATTGTGTATATATACCACATTTTCTTGATCCATTCATCTACTGAGGGGCATCTGGGTTGGTTCCATATCTTAGCTATGGTAAATAATGCTGCAATAAACATAGTTGTGCTGGTAGCTTTAGTGTGGTCTTGTTTGTAAACATTTGGGTAAATGCCCAAAAGTGGGATTGCTGGGTCATAGGGGAGTTCTATGTGAAGTCTTTTGAGGAACCCCTCCATACTGCTTTCCAAAGTGGTTGAACAAGTTTACATTCCCACCAACAATGAAGTAAGGTTCCTTTCTGTCCACATCCCCTCCAGCATCTGTAGTTGTTAGAGTTCTTGAATTTTGCCGTTCTAACTGGAGTGAGGTGATATCTCAATGTTGTTTTGATTTGCATTTCTTTTATGGCTAGGGATGTTGAACATTTCTTCATGTGTCTATTGGCCATCCTTCTTTCTTCTTCAGAGAAGTTTCTCTTTAAGTCTTTCGCCCACTTTGGAAGGGGTTTTAAAAGCCCTCTGGTGGATAAAATCAGTTCCTGCCTGGGGACTGAACCAGTACAGATACTCCATTTGGGCAACAACCATGATACTTACTGTGTAGCATCATTAAAACTTCCCAAGGCAACAGTAGCTGGAAGCATTACTGTTTAATCACTTTATACCCATTAAAGTATGGGTTACATAATATTTTTATAATGTCATGGTAACCTAATGAGTCACGCTTTGTTATAGGCCAGAATACTGTGTTCATGATCAGGGCACATTGGCATCGAAGCCAGGATAGAAGTATACTTGACAGATTCTCACCAACTTGCATTTTTCTAGACTTCATAACCGCCCACAACATTTACCCAAGTTACTGAAGCAACAGAATTTATCCCTGCAGCCTATTTTCATTATGTGTTCTGATTTTCAGATGTTGAAACTATTTTGAATTGATCTCATGGAAGAAGATGGGCCTCTATGACATCTGTGAAAGATCTTAATCTTATCAACAAAATAACCATATTTCCTGCTGAAGAAATGGATAACGTTTAAGATGTTTTCCTGCAGATAATGACTCAACCAGCTACAATCACAGAAGTACCCTTCCCTGACATGGATGGATGCCCTATTGACTTGCTCATCTGTTGTCAACAATTTCTTCTTATGCAACATATTTCCTATGAATTTATATTTCCATTCCTTATTTTATTGACAGCAACAAATATGGTAGTATTATTGCATTATTTACCATGCTGTGACTAATACATTGCTTTCTTTTAATCTATTAATTTTTTCAGTCTCACTACAGATTATTAACAGTACAAATTATTGTATAATTATTGTCTGGTTGAAATACCAAAAAGAGCTGTTTCACCATGGCTCATGTATGTAATCCTAACTATTCAGGAGGCTGAGTTCTTAGGCTCATAGTTCAAACCCAATTCAGGCAGAAACGCTTATAAAACTCTTATCTCCATTTAAGCACCAAAAATGCCAGAAGCCAAGGTGTAGTTCAAGTGATACTTGATACTTGATACTTGAGCAAAAATGTCAGAGGCAGTGCCTAGGCCCTGAGTTCAAGCTCTAGGACACACACACACACACACACACACACACACACACACACACACATCCCAAAAAAGAAGAGATGAAATTATTTATTTTAAAATGTTTCAGTTGATTTAAGCATATAGCAAATGAGAGGAGGCTATACCTCATTTAATTTTGTATAAAAAAAAAAACTTGGGATATAGAGAATCTAAAAAGAAAAAGAAGGATTGATGAGATTTGAAGGCAGAAATAGGTTAGTTAATTGTACCTAAAAAGGAGAACATGCTATAAGAAGTTGCATTTACCTAAATGAGTATTAAAGCAATGAACAAATCAGCAACACAAATTATGTGAACTAATATGTGAAACTAGCTAGATCATATTTAAGTTCACAGATACAAATGGAAAAGTGTGGTCATGGAAAATGAGAGAGGATAAGAGGAACAACGATCATTTGAGGATTGAATTATAAATAGAGCACACATAATAGATTTTACTAAAAATTGGGATATTAGAATAAAATCCACCCATATTTCCCAGATTTTGATGATATTAAAAGAAAATGGTCAGCCAAGCTTGAAAGACCTGTTCTGAAGTTATAGATCCACTACTTCTGGGCTGTGAAACTTTGAATTATTTAAGTTTTTCCAGCCTTGGTCTTCTCATTTTAAAGTAAGGGGGAAAAGACTGATTCATGAGTCTCTTGTGATTATCATGCTAGAAAATGCAAGTAAAGTACTTAAATATTCATTATCTATTAGCAACTCCTATTATATACCTCTGATGAATTTCCAGAACCCAAAAGAGTGTCTGGCATATATTGTTTCCAATAACTTTTAATTCGCTAAGTATTATTTCTAAACATTTTCCCAATATTTAGTCTTACGTTTATTAAAAGAGATATTTTTAGAACAGACTGAAGGTTAAAGATCACTCAAATGAAGATAACTACCAATAACAGGATAAAGAAACAGCTGAATGAATATTCTTAATGCCAACATCATATATATGATGCACATAGTGATGAAGTAGTAACAAGTAAGACAATCAACATAACCAGTGATTCCATAAGAGTTTGAAGTTGATTAGCTGCTAAACTCTTGGTAATTTCCATAGAATTAAGAAGTAGTCCCCCTAATTTATTCTTCCCTACACAGATATCAACTGCTCTGTATTCAGTTTAGTATTTAGCATAATTTCCCCAACGTTATTCAAAGCTTGAGATTCACAGACATATCTACAGGGGATGGTCATGTCCATTTTTTCTAAATAGTAATGTTCTAGCAAGGTTTACTTTTTCTAATTTTCATTTAAAGTATTCAATGAAACATGGAAGACATTATTTTCCTTTCATATATATTAAATATGAATGGTAAGATGGTGGTTTATAAATGTAGGGCAAATTAATGAAGAAATCTGGTAACTGAATCCACTTCCTGCATTTCAAATATGAGTACAAAGAGGGCCAGATGGTGAACTGAAAATCTGCATAAGCATTGACTTTTAATGAAAACACTTACATGCTCTTCGTGGACCCAATTAGTATAGCCTCTCTGCTCTTCTCCCATGATGCAAGGACCTTCTTATGCTGACCTCTTATGTCAATAACACCAGCTTGAAGTTCACATGTGACCACATTCACAGCAAGCAACCTCCCTTGTTAGGAAGGTTAATCAAGGTAAGGCCCTTGGTAGATGCAGCATATTCGTTTCTAAATTGAAAGGTTCTCTTGATATTAAAGTTTAGAGGGAAAATATTTGCTGATCCTATAAAATTGAATTACCATCAAGGAAAGGAAGTGGTTCTGCATATTTCATACATGAAAGGAGATATTTGGTATTCCTTTTTTCCTTGTAAATCCTGTCTCAGAGACTGCACATACATGAAGAAAGGAAAATCACTAAATTAATGCAGTTCTTTTCTAATAATCTGCTTCCATTTCTTCCTGGAATTCACCATTTTTTTACTGTTTGGAATAAAAAAAGAATATGCAGACTATAGAACAGTAGTATGCAGACTTTCTATACTTTCTGAATACGCCACAGCTACTATTCGGAATTGCCACAGAGAGAGAGGCATTTGTTTTCAGATATCTTGTTTTTGTCTATATTAGTTTTCTTAAAATTGTGAATAGCAGAGATTGGAATACATCTGTCTGAGTTCTTGGTGTGACTAGGGCCATTGTAGCTTTCCGTTTACTTCCTCACTATTTATTTTCAGCAAGCACAGGATAAAGAATTGGTAAATCAGCATCAGGTCTTCCATACCACAGAGAGGATGAAAGAAAACTGCAGTCAGTGTAGAAGATAATATTTCACCAATAATGGCCATGAAAACCATCAACTCCTTTTTCTCATTTCTAGGACATGAAGGGAACATTTAGCATCTTATAACCTTGTCTGAATCCGAATTATTTATGTGTGTTTTTTTTCTACCTACCTCATCCAGGAAAGACTGGCTGATGAGATCAATTTTAGAACACTGAAAAAAAAACTTTAACTTGATACTTATTTTCAAAGATTAGATGTTGGTGAGTAAAGAAAAGTATGGTTGGAAATTATAACTGGCGGAGATACATGGAGGTAAATAAAGTTAAGTAGTAGGTGGCATTGGTGTCAACATTCTTATAAAGGCCTGTTCTCAGCATGGAGCCAAACTAGCTAGAATATGTGCTTCTCTATCTACTAGTACACAACAATGTACTCCTTCTCCCAATTCATCAGTTTAATCACCTACAGAATGAAGATAACAAGCTCAGTGTCAGAGGTTCATGCTTGTAAGCCTAACTACTTGGGAGGCTAAGATCTGAGGATCTTGGTTGGAAGCCAGATGGCAGGAAAGTCTGAGAGACTCTTATCTCCAATTAACCAGCAGAAAAAAGGAATTGTAGCTGGGGCTCACATGAGGGAGTAAGCAAATAAAACTCAGAGACAGCACCCAAGTCCAGAGTTTAAGACACAGGACTGAACAAAAATAAATGGGCATAATAGTAGTGTTTTTTTAAAACAGTTATTACACAAATCAAATTGATTCATATACACAAAGAACTCAAACAATCCTTAGCATATCACAACTTCTCAATAAAAGGAATTATAATTAGAAGAATCATTGTTATTGTAAACAAGATATTTTTGATGAATGAATAAAGGAATTTAAGTATGTATGAATTAATGCTAGTTAAAAATGAGAGAAGTATAAACTGAGTAGAGGCAGTGGGAACTATACTTGTTAAGATCTTTCTAAAGTTTAATTTGCCTTATTTGTATTCTCCATTTGATATTTGGCCCTGCCATTGTAGTATTAAAAAGCCAGAGTTGAAAGCAAGTTCTCTGGACTCAGATTGCACCTTTTGCTACTGCTTTATCTCAGAAATTTTAATTACAAAACTAGGAAACTTATGAGCCTATCTACAACAAAGTGTTATTCAAAAATTCAAAAATAGATTATTCATGTGTAACTTTTAACCATTATGACTGGGATATGGTAACTTAGTAAATAATGATTTTATTATTTTTATTGCCGTTCCTCCTGTACTTCTTTATGGTAGAGAGAGCATATTATAGTGAGCATACGGGGCTAGGCTGGGCCCTGGAGTAAAATTACCCTCCAGGCAGAAAATCACATTTAGTGAAACTTGAAATGATAAAATTGAGCAAAGAAGGGAAAGGAGAAATATTAAAAAGATCTATGAACCTGTGAGTGATATAGTCAATCAATCCCTTAAAGTTATTTCTATCGCCTAACTACAAGAAATAAAGACCAAGAACTATTTGGATATTGTTTAGCTGTTTCAATCAGTATTCCATAATGACCTCAAATACCTAAAAATCTGCATTGAAGGAGATTTGTTATAGATGGGCTCATTTGCTATTCATAGCACTTTTTTTTATAACAAACTTCCTAGTATAGTGTACTTATTTTATAGGTAAGGGGACACATCATTCCAGAGAAGGAAACACTGCCAAAGTACCATAGCCAATATGTGGTACAATCAAAACACTCATCCTGGTTTCTGATTTGAAACACCAGGATCTTTCCATTATGTTATTGCCTGTCTGGAAATTAGTGGGTCTCTAAGGCCTTGTCTGTATAAATGAATTATGATGAAACACTTGATGAGTTTTCCAATATTGAAAATTGAATTTGACCAATTGACTTTTTCAGTCATTCTTGATTCAGTAACACTGCAAATCCCTGGGGGTCAGTAGGTCTATGTTTACTCATGGAAAAACCAAACCCAGAAATTAGTCTCAGTCCCCAGGCTTCATTTTGGAGGCAGATTTAGGATTGTTTGTTTGGTTGTTCATTTCAAATTGGCACAATCCGCTTGACCTTTATCTCATCCTGAATCAAGTTAGCAAACTTTGGTAAGAACATTGTCTAAAAGAGTTGTCTGTGAAGCACAGTCCACGGACCACCAGCAACAGAATTTCCTGATAATATGTTAGACATATAAATCTTGAAGCTCCGGTATTGACTTAATATATATATAAATTTGGAATTGGGGGTCTAGACATCTGTGTTTCAACAAGCCTTTTAGGTGATTTTGATGCCTATTAAGTTTGAGAAGCACTAATACAGACACATACCATACAATATATAAATTTCAGAATATAATGCATGCTTTATTCAGCTTGACATTAGTATCTTTCATAATATCGTAGAATAAATGATTAATCAGTCAATAAATGAACAATCAGACATGGTAGGTTGTCACACTCTTCACAGCTGTAAATCTGCATCTGTCTTTGTTTTCATTTTTACAAGCTGTAGAATTTTCTTCCCAAACCTTGACAGAATTCTTAAAATATTGATTGGCTGATCATCAATGGACTCTGGTAATTAACAACTATCATACTGTAAGTTGTCAAGAAGATAGCTGTACTTGGTGCCTAGAAATAAGTAAAAGTATTTAAAGAATTGCAAAAAATAAGAATTCACATGAAATAAAAAAAATGTAATGTTTAGTAGGACAAGTTTGGGTTTATGTATTCCTCAATTTATATAGTATTAGTAATACATATAGTATATTATATAGTAGTATATTATATAGTATATTGTATATAGTTTTTTGTATAGTATTAGTGTTACTCAAGGAGTCTTGAAAATAATTAAGATACTGGAAGTACATTACTTAAACAAATTGAGGTTGATACTTCTCTGAAGATCCACACTACTCACCCTCTACTGTTGATCTTCTGCACACTCTCCTCTGACAGTGAATTTGATCTGAGCCTATGTAGAAAATAAAAGAGTACACAAAGATTTCTAGGTTTCTGAACTGGAGCAATAACTAAGCTTGCTTGTTTTTGCTTCCTGATTATACACTCTAGAGGAAAACATCCTCTATATAAACAATTCTATTATTTTGAGACTCAAACTCAAACTAACCACCAGAGGAGAACATGTAGGTGGAGAATAATGCCCAGGTGGTTGGTATCTAGTGATTACTGCTGATTCAGTTCAGGCCCCAGCTATGTGTGTGGATAGCAACTGTCTTCAGTGTTCATCTCAACTGAGTCTCCAGATAATTCACCTCAAGAAAGATTCTAGCCTGTTACAATGTGTGTTTGTTGGAAACCTGTCAAGACAAAAAGTTAGCAATACTCTATTTCAACGAATAAACCTGGACATGCTGGAACATGCCTGTCATCCCTCTATTCAGGAAGAGTAAATATGGGGATCACAATTCAGATGGCCTGGGCATAAATGTAAGAGCCTGTTTGTAAAACACAAAAAGTAAAAATGAATGAGCTATAGGGATTAACTAGGCCTGTTTAGAAGGGAGGAAGGACAGAAAGAAGGAAGGAATGAATCAAGGAAAAAAGGAAAAAAAGAAGGAGGGAGGAAGGAAGAGAGGAAGGGAGGGAAGGAGGGAAGGAGGGAAGGAAGGAAGAAAGGAAAGAAGGAACGAAGGAAGGAAGGAAGGAAGGAAGGAAGGAAGGAAGGAAGGAAGGAAGGAAGGAAGGAAGGAAGGAAGGAAGGAAAGAAGTTCCTACTAACTCTGGAAAGCCAGATGATTCTATTGATCACACAGTACCATAAGCGCTACTAATACATTTTTAATTTAGAATTTAGAATAGCCATTTACTCAGAAATAGAGAAAAGTAATGTTCAAAGAATAGGTATACTAATAACCATAGAGACAAATTTATACAACTAAATTTTATTACTTGTATTTTATTACTTGTTCTGACATATCATTTCCTTTCATAAAAAGACACACAAATCTCAATTTATTGTTTATGCATGCCAGCAAGATCCACCAAATGCTGCTCCTTTCTGCCCATGCAATTTGACCAATAGAAACCAGAAGAAAACTGAATTTCATGCCAGAGAATTTATACAGCTCTGTGTACAGAGCATCACACACAAAATTACTGTCCATTGAGCTTTGCAACTTAAGAGAACAGAAAAAACAGCAGAGAATTGAACAAAACTTAGGATATAACTATGAATAGTGGAAAGAGTTACAATAGTATATTTGAAGATGTTCATATACTTAAAAAGATATAAACACATTTTTTGTATTTGTATTACTATCATTGCTCTTTGTACATTAATAAATAGCATTTATATATAGATGTCATTCTCTCATAATTTGTTCTTAAATGCACTCAGCATCTGCTTTTGTCAACTCTGTTATTGAGGAGAAAATATGCAGAGTGGGATGATATATATGCTGTTGTTTCTACATTCGCATATGATACCCAGGAAATGTGGCTGAAATGTGATTAGCATTGAATACTCCTTCATTGATCCACGTAAGAGGCACAGATGAATGGCATGAAAGAAGTTCTTCATCCTTTAATTATACTTTCACTGTCCTGATCATCAAAGAGACAAGCTTGATAGATAATATAACTGATTATTTGGAATTCACTTTTTAATAAACCATTTGACTTATCATCTTAGAAGATTTTCATTAAAAAAAAAGACATTTATCCCAGCTCAAAGAAAACTACTTTTCTGGACCAGTAGGTAGTCATTTTTTCTTCACCTAATCTCCTGTCAACTTCATCCCAGAGGGACAATATAGTGTAGTGTACTAAGCTGTGGATGACAAGAGAGTAAGCATCATTCATTTTACTAGGAAACAGCAGGTTTCATGCCAGAGGCTGGAAGGCATAGTCCCTTGTCTGCATGGATTTTAATATCTACCATAGGCTACTTTTGACCCTGTTATAACATCATTATAGAAACATGAAATCATGGGCCTTTAAATACACTAATTAATGGTCCTGACTCACTTGTCATCTGTGAAGTGAAATCAGTTAGGTAATTTCTAATATATTACTTTTCAAATATCTTGGGCAACCTAGTTCCTTGGAACCAACCATATTTTCATCAAAATAGGTTGTAAGTCTCTCAACAGGAGAACAATAAGAACGACAACATCAACGACAACAATAATAATCTTTTTTATATATTTATAAGTAAATGTATAATTTTTGAAGTCAATTGTTCAAACCTATTTTATATATTTCAAACGTATTTTGAATATTATATTCTTATCTTTCTTAAGTCAGAAAGGCAGTAAATCTGCCTGGATTCAACACTTGATAATTCCATTCAAACTAGAAGGGAAGTAAAGGAGAAGAGAACAGGGGGGAGAAATTAGCAGCAGGGAAGGAGCGGAAAGGAAGGGGAAGGAGAGCAGAAAACAAACAGGTCATGATTTACTTACGATCAATTTTTATAACCTGGAAAATTCCAAATAAAGAGAAAGTACAGCACATATCTTAGTAATACTACATTTTTCTTTTCTTTCTTTCTTTCTTTCTTTTTTTTTTTTTTTTGGTCAGGGCTTGAACTCTGGGCCTGGGTGCTGTCCCTGCGCTCTTCAGCTCAAGGCAAGCGCAATCCTCATATCTCAGCCTCCTGCGTAGCTAGTATTACAGGTGTGAGCCACTGGTGCCCAGCTACATTTTTCTTAAAGCTTCTAGCTAGTAAGTTAAAAGCCTAAAGTTTATCCCTACCATGAAACTACTTGTAATCAATAAAAGGGTTCCCTTATTCTGATTTGCTTTAAAAGATTTAAATTGTCTCTACATTAAATGTTACTAAGTCAAGGAAAATTATGTGTTGGGTAGCACTACACTTCAGATGGTAAGTTATATATGCCTTAAATTGCTATGAGATTCCAATGAAGCCTCTTGTACATTTCCATCACAATCTAAAATGTGTTGATTTTTACCCCAGCAATGCAGGCTGAATTTCTTGAAGAGGAAGTCTCATTAAGGGATATTGGGAGTAATTCTTCATTCTTTTCATCTGCATGGGACTGCATACTAACCAGTTCCAAATTGTGTTTCACAGAAAGTATTAATCCATAAACAAATACTCTAAGCAACCTAGTTCAGCTCAGCACCCAGAATAATGATTCTGCTGTGCAAAAGTATTAACAATACTTTTTTTTCTTTTCCCATAACAATTAATCTGAAGTCTGACTGTGTCTTACTTTTCTTTGAATTGCTTAAATCTGTTTCCTATCACACTAAGTATGTCTGTCAGTATAAGCAGTAAACAGTACATGGGTATATGTACACATGCACACACAAATATTCTGATCAAAATTATGTGCTAACTACAAATCACAAATAAGACATAAATTATTGAACAGAATGTTTTATTAAATTTTAATCTCATTGACTTAATCATGCACATTTAATCATTTTAATAATGATGTGCATGGAGTTAAGATATATCACGAATAAGCACAAAAAGTGGACGAGTTTCCTCTTATTTTATAACAATTGGAGAAGAAATGTGCAGTAAGATGGAACTGAATTAAAATTAACACCAAAACTATGTAAACCTAGAAAACTAAGTACATTTAATAGATACTTGCATTCATTTTTGAATGAATTATATAATACTCTGTCATATAATTTAGTAGTCTGGTTTGTAAATTTTTGATTGCTGCCCATTTTAGGGCTTATTCCTGGCATGGATAATGCTATTTCCTCACTGATTATTCATAGATTCATAATATTTTCTATTTACTTACGATTAGCTAAATCTAAATCTCTCTGTATCTACTCATACATCATATAATGTGGTTAAACACACATGCACATACACACACACGCATGGACACACACAAACTTTATAGAAAAGATTATCAAAATAAAACCAAAATTAGTTTGATTGAGTTGATAGTTTTTATTTTAATGCAACATCATTGACGATTTGAGAAATGTAAGAAAAAAGTACCATGTTTTTTTTGTTTTCCTCAACAATCTTTGCATTTCAGATGTACACTTAAAATAATAATAATAATGATGATGTCACATTTGGAGAACTGAGAGAGAAATGGGCAGTGTCATTCTGTCACCTATGTGTCCAGTGTCAATAATTGTACAAAAATTGAATGTTTGGTGAGCAAGAGAAAAGAATTTACATACAAATGAACCTTGACTTAAAGAACGGAACAGACCAATTCTAGTCTAAAAATAAATTCTGTGTAACTACATTTTTCTAAACTAAAATTACATTAAAAAGCTGTCAGGTTTTATAGGTTACATTGTCCATTCAAGATTTGTTGTAATATTTAAGCACACGATTGTGTCAAGTTATCCAGAGAGGAAAATACCCTGTCAGGTATAAAAAGCATACTAAGCAGAAAAGTAAGACAGCTGCTCTGAGATATAGAATGCCATCTTTGGTGAATTGAGTCCAAGTTCCAGCTCTCCTTTATGATGTCCCATTATATTAAGGAGGCCTAATTAATAAAAGGAGTTCCAAAGCTTATTTCAATGCATAATCCAGGCAATGTACATGGGGTCTGGGCTAAATACAGACCTGAAGTATGCACAAGAATGTCCATTTTGGAATCAAAGGGAAATGCTACTACACGTACACCAGTAAGTGAAAGTTTTTGAGTCATGTGACCTGAACTCACTCATTTTGGATATTTGTCAATGATGTATTCAAGAGGAACTTAATACCTACTGTGAGCTGGGTGAAGAGAACCTAAGAGTGAAGAAGCAAGACAAGTAGGTAACTACTTAATTCACATCCTTTAGAGAACTATGACAGCCTGAAAAGTACAGATTTCAAAGTTCACTAAAGCTAACCAGGGAATGCTAAATGAAATAAGATCTATTTTGCAACCCATGCCAATCATGTGAAATAACAACCACTAAAATTTGTCATGAGTGTGATACTAATGTGAATGCAAGAAGCCATCAGAAGGGAAATTACAATGCTCTTAATTTAAAAGATTATAAACTAGGCACTGGTGGCTTACACCTATAATCTTAGCAACTCAGGAGGCTGAGACCTGAGGATGGCAGTTCAAAGACAGCCTGGGAAGGAAACTACCTGAGACTCTTATCTCCAATAAACTACTCAAAAAAGGTGGAAATAGTGGTGTGGCTCAAGTGATAGAGCATTCACCTTAAACAAAAGCAGCTCTGGGACAGTGCCCAAGCACAGACTTCAAGCCCCAAGACCAGCCAGAAAAATTTTTAAAAATAAAATAAAATTAAAGTTAAAAAAGTTCACTCAGGGTCACACATGGTCATACATCCTCCAATCATTTCTTGCTCAAAAGTTTTTGTTCTCAGTTTTCAGTTGGCCCTGAAACTGCATCTCTGGCAATTCTCCTTAACACCTAATTAATTTCTTGGATTTTCAACTGATCTCAGTGACATTATTATCTGACACTCAAGCTTCCAAAATGACCACAAGCACAAAAGGTTTCACTTCAAAGTTACCAAATAAAAAGGCAAAGGAAGTGTTTAGTATTTCTTCTTCCTCAATCTGCTTTCTTTATTTCTGTACCCCTTATCTCTCCTTCTATCATCTTTTCTTCCTCTTTATTCTTTCTTGTAATTATTTCTCTGTATCGATATTCATTTTTTAATTTGGAAAAGCTCTCTCACCAGATGTTAGTGGCTCACAACTGTAATCTTAACCACTCCAGAAGCTGTACTCTGAGAATCATGGTATAAAGCCACCCTGGACAGGAACGTACATGAGATTCTTATATTTAGTTAACCATCAAGAATCCAGAAGTGGAGACATCTCACATGTAGTAGAGTGCTACTCTTGAGCAAAAATAAAAAGATCAGGGACAATGTCTAGGCCCTGAGTTCAAGCCGAGACACCATCTCCTCCCCCTCCACACACACACATTCACTTGCACATATACATGCACAAATATTTCTCTTGAATAATCTTTTTTTTAATTGTGAAAATTGCAATTACATGGTTACAATTACATGGGCACCCTCCCTCACCGCCCGCCAAAGTTGTAAAGTTCGTTTTCTGACATAAGGACTTGTACATCTCATTGTTGCAATGGGTCAACCTGTATCCCTATTTAAATGACATATTTTTTCCCTTCCCCTCCACAAATTATACCAACATCTCTTGAATCTTCTTTAATGAATCTTTTATTCACTATACAAACTTAAGCCTCCATGTTTTATTTCAGTCTTTTTTTTATTGTGAAAATACTGTACAGAGGGGTTACAATTACCTGGGCAAGATAATGAGTACATTTCTTATCAAGCATTGTAGCCTCCTCCTTTGTTTCCTCTTCCCATCTCTTCCCATACTCCCCCCACCTCCCCCATTCCATCCTCCCCCCACCAAAGTTGTAAAGTTCATTTTCAACACGACTTGTACGTCTCATTGTTGCAATGGGTTCACCTGTATCCCTATTTAAATGATTTGTTTTTTCCCTTCCCCTCCACAAATTATAACAACATCAAATACAGTGAAAGCAGGGGTTATACTGTAGGGGAGGGACATACAAAGCAACAAAGACATAATCTTATAAATGTGTTAGAAACAATCGCATGAATGAAAATAAAACATTTGAATACATATCTTAGGGTTCATTTCCCTAATATCAACTTAACTGGCCTTTTCTGCTTGACTCAGACATACACTAGTTATTGCAAATAAGGGAAACCATGGGTCCTATGTTTCTTTGGGCCTGGCTTACTTCACTTAATATAATTTTTTCCAAGTTTTTCCATTTCCTAACAAATCTTTCTGATGGAGGCGTAGAATTCCATTGTGTATATATACCACATTTTCTTGATCCATTCATCTACTGAGGGGCATCTGGGTTGGTTCCATATCTTAGCTATGGTAAATAAGGCTGCAATAAACATCGTCATGCTGGTAGCTTTAGTGTGGTCTTGTTTTTGAACATTTGGGTAAATGGCCAAAAGTGGGATTGCTGGGTCATAGGGGAGCTCTATGTGGAGTCTTATAGTCTTATTTTCCCAAGACACGATCATTATACCAACAGGAACATTGTTTTAGTCTCTATCTACATTCAGTCTCTGCTCATAAAAGGAGACTAATAGGTTTAAAAATTAAAACAGGAAGAAAAGGAGAAAGAAACCTTTCCAAAAGTCTAAGTCATACCTAGATACATTTTCAAAAGGCATAACTACCTCTGTTTAACCAAATGAGCAGAAGAAAGTTCTCATATTTACATAGTCTGTGTCAACTCAAAAGTTGGAAAATCCAAGACTAAACAACGGGTATGTCCCAGTAGCAAAGTCCTCAGGAGAACTCTGTTACCTTAAATGGTTTTATTGTTACTATTTTTTTTAAATTCCTTACTGAGGAAGCAGACACCTAACATTAAAGCAAAGTTAGTCTGTCCAAGAACAAAATTATTACCAAAATTTACTCAATCATAAGGAAGAATTCTAAATATTTCATTTTTATTCAGAATGTTTTCTATTTATTTTAGAACTCTATTTATTTATAATTTTCTATTTAGTATAGTCTCCTGCTTGACACAATTAATGCGATGTATTTTTAGTTGTGTAGCAGATCAAAGTGATAGCATCTAAAACTCTTGGTTTCCTTCTGCCTTAAAAATTCTTGCTGCCACAGGAATATCTTTCATTTGGCTCTGTCTCATATCAGCAGTGACACCCAGTGGATGGAAATATCTTGAGCAAGTGCTTCTCTGCTCTCTGCCTACCACCCCCACTCCCCCCCACACCCCCACCCGCACCTTTTCTCTCTGGGGAAAGACTTTTGCAAGTGCTTTGTTTCTCTGACCTTCTTACAGCTCTCTACAGGAAAAGAATTTATCAGATTGCCTAATGCCAGCCAGCTTTTCTTCCACATTTCCTCAAATTAGAAAGACTCAGACGTTTCCTTTGCACTGAAGACATTTAAACCTATCAAAATATGTTCAACTAATCTAATATTTGCTTTCTAAAAATAAGACCAAATAGCCAAGCACAAGGATACAGGCAGAGAGGTGCTCAATTAATTTCCTAGATTTTTACACTTATAAAAATGTAATTGTTAGCAAAAATCACACACTGATTATTTATTCACAGTAAGTCCTTCAGAGCATATTAAACAAAATTGTGAGGGAAAAGTTATATAAACTGAGGGCTAAAATCAACTTCATTCCAAACGATGGCTATCTGGAAAAATACATCCACTCTTACTAATGCAAGCATTCAATTAAAATTAACTAGTTCAGGCTCTCACAGAGTGAAATAAATGACCTTCTCTGATTTAAAGGGAATTAACATGACACATTTTAAGTCAATACTTGTAACTCTTTCCTCCCACAGATAATTTGTGCTTTAAAAAATAAAATAAAATCCCTTGAAAAGCAAAAATAGAATTTTGTTTTATTTTAGTTATTGTGTTGTATTTGGATTTTATTTTTGTATATCTTTTTCCTCTGCATTATTAGTACCAGAGAACAATTGCTTTTTTTTCTGTCAGCACAGGGCTTGAACTCAGAGATTCATGTTCACAATAGGCTTTTTTATGCTCATTTCTGGCACTATACCACTTGAACAATGCTTCCAGTCTGTCATTTTTTTCTAGTTACAGCAGAATCTTATTGGATTTTTGTCCAGTCTGGTTATGAAACAAAATGCTACCATTCTCAGACACTTGAATAGATACAATTACAAGCATTACCTCTGGTATCCAGCTTTTAACTCAGCTTTCATTAGACATTTGTCCAGAATTAAGCACTGAAGGGGCTTCAGTGTTTAAATGTAAGTCAAGTGAGCACCTGTTCACAAGTGTCAGTAGTGGTAGTACAGTGAACAAGTCTCAACTACCAAAGCAATGAATGCCTAGACATCTGATTTTCAAAATGGATCTCTGGTATGGAAATGAGGCTGAGATTTGCAAAGACAAATAATTCATACTCAGTTCCTACCAGGGTAGTGGCCACCAAGGTAGGAATAGGCAGCTAGTTCCTTGAATATATTTACCTTAGTGAAATAGACATTGTGCTACCCTTAAGCTAAGCTCAAGGAAATAGACATATTTATTTTTAAGGCAGTATATCTAGTTTGGCACAGTTTGCACATTTTACTTAAAGAACTAATACATGGGAGCCATGAAATAGGGAATGGAGGAACAAGCGAGTATGAGGAAACTTGGAGCAACATAGCCCCAAACATTAGAAAGCATGCTTTCTAATCCTGGGGTGTATCCACTGGAATCTGCAAGATGTTGACTCAATAAAATCTTGAGAAGAAGCTGGAATCTGAACAAGCTCTCGCATAGAAAGCAGTTTTAGAGTTCCAGTGAACAGTCCTAAGCCAGAGAATCACACCAAGTGTGCCATCACAGGACAGAGAGTTAGACAAGAGAGGGGAAGCCAAGACAATGAGACACATCTGAGCGCCTGCCAGCAGCCGCTGCCGCGGCAGCAGGGTCGCAGTGGCGACCGCAGCCATGGCCATACCTTAGAGCTCACACAGAGAGTCCGGGATGAAGGAGCCAGACGCAGCGGGCGAGAGGAATCTACTCAACACCAGCAAGAACTGACAAGGAGCGGACATCTTCATCCTGCAGTTTGCAGACCAGAGATGACCCAGGATCCAAGACTCGGTGTGAGTACAAGCCCGACGTCCTCACTCCTTCTCAGGGAGCAGAGGAGGGAAGGCCACCCCCCCCCCCAGCACCGGTGATCTCCATCTTGGATACCCACAAAGCTTGGAGGAGCTGCCAGCTCCAACCCAGGCCTTGGAATAAAACGAGTCATTTAGCAGGTCACAAGAACTTAATGGCGAAGTGACCTGCCAGACTCAGCTCCATCCAGGGAAAAGTCACCCAGCTCAGGCGCCAGCCATTGGAGTGGATTTCCTCACTGAGTAACCAGAGCCAGAGGCTGCCCCTCCCTCTAGCAGCCTCCACAATCAATTGAAAAACAGAAACCCTGAGAATGGCTCCAGGCTGGGCTCTGTGAGTTTTTCACAAAATAGCCCCAGGGAAAAGCTACTGTTTGTTGAAAGGCCTCAACTCTACCAGAACCTAGCCTCATCACCCCTCTTTTGTGATTCTCAAAGCAGATCACCCTCCTTTTAAACTAACCTGGGAGGGGGATCTCAAAATCTTGGGTAAAGCAGAGCATTTTTCTGCCTGTTTGAACAAACTGACTTAAGAAACCAAGCAAGCCACAGGACCTCAAGCTGACCAGAGACTCCAACAAGAGGCGGGTTACAGACAAAAGGGAGATACAGGATTCTTCCCACCCCTCCCAAAAAAAAAAAAAAAAAAATCAAAGAACTTTTTTTTTTCTTTCTTCTTCTTTTTTTTCTTTTTTCTGTTTTTGGTACCTTATATATATAAAAAAATTTTTTTTTCCTTTTCTAAAACTTTTATTAATCTTTAATTTTTGCCTTTTTTTGAAAAAATAATTGTTTTCCAGCAATTTTTTCCCTCTTATAATTTTTATTTTAGGAATACGTGAATGTACGTTTTCGTTTCTTTTCTTGTCTTCTTTCTCTTTTTCTTTCGTTCTTAATTATCTTTTTGTTTTTTGTCTAGCTCTACTGAACTTCTGATCTTTTTTTTCTCCCTTTCTTATCCTTGTCACCTTTTCCTCTCTTTTGTTCTTCTGTATGTGACTTAACTCTTGTCCTGCACATCCTGAGATAAACCCATAGTTAAATAGTAGACCCTATCCCCCATTGTGTACACACTTAATCCACAAAATTATTACTCAATCCAAAACCTCTGAGACTTAAATTCCTTAATAGCAGTACTACCTCTTTATACCTATATAAGATTGTAAGCATTTTTTTAAGTTTTTCACATCTCCTCTATCTCCCTCCTGTTTTCTCAATATATTCACATTCCTCTCTAAATAGATGGTCTTTCCATCTCCACAACTATATTAACTTTTACGTTTCTATTTTTTTTTTCTGGTCTCTTTTCATTTCCCTTTCCCTTTCTTCTTTTTCTCTCTCTGTCTATTTGCATCCTACCCAACCTATTTCCTGCATTGAGATTAGGACATAGTTAACTCTCCCTGTGCCTCCCCAAACCAATCTATTCCTATTTTTTACCCACATCTCTCCCTAGCCCTAAAATTTCCTGGTTTTTCAAATTCTTCTCTGCAGTCCGAAGCCCATTAACATATAGTTGTTTGATGTTGAATAGATGTATCTGTGGAACTAGATTGTATCTGTAGACTATTGACTGTATAAATGCAAACGTTGGTTGATGGTGGCCTTAAGATAGTGTTCTAGCACAAAACTAGTGCTATTTTCATCTCAAATGGGCAGAGTAAGCCGGAAAAACACAAGAAAAATGGCAAATCTGGGTATCTCAATTCCCAATCTTGATAATCAGGGGCCAGATCAGATAATGAACAATCCAGAGGAGAGTTCCCAAATAGCTCTACAAACACTGGTGGCAAACATGATAAATGAGAAGTTTGATAACTTACAAAGGACTCTGTATGAGCGTGATAGGGAGAGAGAGGAGGCATCCCAAAAGTTTATACAGGAATATCATAAGCGTGAGGAAGCTACTCAAAAACTGATACAGGATTTGCGTGAACAACTTGAGAATACTCAAAGAGAAAGGGAGGAATGGCGCGAGCAGGCTGAGAACACTCAAAGAGAACTGCATGAATCCCACGAACAGGAGGAAAGAAAACTGCAGGAATCCCACAAATGGGAGGAAGCTAATCAAAGAGTAATTCAGGAATTGAGAGACCAGGTAGAGAATACACAAAGATCACTAAAGGCATTCATGGAATCCATTAACAAAGAGCTGAAGGAAGTCAGGGAGATCACAAAGGGAATGCTGAATGGAACCCAACAGAAGGAATGGGAGTCCAAAGAAACCATAACCAATCAACTAAGTGATTTGAGAACAAACACTGAACACCAAATTAAGGAAGTAAAGAAATTCATACAAGACCTAAAACAGAGCTTCAACAAAGAACTTGAAGCCATGAAAGCTGACCAATTAGAAGGAAAAGAGATAAAAAACAAAGTAGAGAGTCTTGACAGCAGGTTAGACCATGCAGAAGATCGAATCTCAGGGATTGAAGACAGCCTAGATATTATAGAGAAAGAACATACAACCATCCAAGACAAGTCCAAGAAATATGATAGATCTATCCAACACCTGGAAGACACGATCAGAAGGCCTAATCTAAGGATAATGGGTGTAGAGGAGCACCTAGAAACAGAAGTTAATGGTCTAGGAAATTTGTTTAACAGGATCCTAGCAGAGAACTTCCCAAACATACAAAAAGATAGGCCTATTCAGATACAAGAAGCTTTTAGAACCCCAAATAGACCAGACCAGAATAGGACATCCCACCGTCACATTATCATCCACACAGGATCAACTCAGACCAAGGAAAAGATACTTAAAGCTGTCAAGGAGAAAAGGTTAATCACCTATAAAGGGAAACCAATTAGAATCACCTCAGATTTCTCAGCAGAGACAATCAAAGCAAGAAGAGCCTGGAATGATGTATGCCATGCCTTAAAACAAACAACTATCAACCAAGAATACTGTACCCAGCTAAACTCTCCTTCATAACTGAAGGCCAAATAAAAGCCTTCCATAGCAAAGAAAAATTGAAACAATACATCTCCACCAAACCAGCCCTACAAAAGATTCTTAAAGATGTCCTACACATAGAAAACCAACAAGACCACAATAAAGGCCAAGAAACCACACCCAAACTGAGAATCCAAGGACCATAGGAAGAACCCAGTTTGTGCAGCCCCCAAGAAGGTGGATAACATGGCAGGAACTCCCAAATACCTCTCAGTCCTATCTCTTAACGTTAACGGACTGAACTCTCCAATTAAGCGACATAGACTGTCTAGTTGGATTAAAAAACAAGACCCTTCTATCTGCTGCCTGCAGGAGTCACATCTTGCCCGTAAAAACAAACACATTTTCAATGTTAAAGGCTGGAACAAAATCTACCAAGCAAACAGCTCCCAAAGAGAGGCGGGAGTTGCAATCCTAATATCAGATAAAATAGACTTCAAATTAAAGTTCGTGAGAAGAGATAAAGAAGGTCGCTACATACTAATTAAAGGATCTCTCCTTCAGGAGGATATTACAATTCTAAATATCTATTCGCCAAACAATGGAGCACCCAAATTTATCAAAGAAACACTACTTTCCCTCAAATCCCATATAGATCCAAAGACATTAATTGTTGAGGATTTTAACACACCACTCTCCCCACTAGATAGATCAACTCGGCAAAAACTCAACAGAGAAACTGCAGATCTAAACAGCTGCATAGACCAACTAGACTTAACAGACATCTACCGAACATTTCACCCAGCAGCATCAGAATACACGTTCTTCTCAGCAGCACATGGAACGTTTTCTAAAATAGACCACATTTTAGGCCACAAAGCAAACTTGTCTACATTCAGAAACATTGAAGTTATACCTTGCATCCTCTCTGACCACAAGGGAATAAAATTAGAACTCAACACCAAAAGCCACCAAAGAAAGTCCGGCATCACATGGAGGCTGAACAACACACTGCTGAATCATGAGTGGGTCATGGAAGAGATTAGAAAGGAAATTCAAATGTTCATGCTATTCAACAAAAATGAACACACAAATTACCAGCTCCTCTGGGACACAGCAAAGGCAGTACTCAGAGGCAAGTTTATAGCTCTGAGCTCCTACATCAACAAATTGGAGAGATCTGAAACTAACAATTTAATGACACATCTAAACCTCCTTGAAAAAGAGCAGCAAGATAAACCCCAATCCAGTAGATGGAAAGAAATAATCAAAATTAAATCAGAATTAAATGAACTGAATCCAAAAAAACTATAGAAAGAATCAACAAAACAAAGAGTTGGTTCTTTGAAAAACTTAACAAAATTGACAGACCCTTAGCAAATCTTATCAGAAAAAGAAGAGAACACACCCAAATTAATAAACTCAGAGATGAGAATGGAAACATCACCACGGAAACAACCAAGATTCAGAACATTATAAGGGAATACTTCTCAAAACTTTATGCTAATAAGTTTGAGAACTTGACAGAAATGGACCTTTTCCTAGCAAATATTGACATGCCAAAACTAAACCAAGATGAGTTAAACCAGCCTAACAGGCCCATATCAAGTATTGAAATAGTAACAACAATAAGAGACCTCCTAGCTAAGAAAAGTCCAGGACCAGATGGTTTTACAGTGGAATTTTACAAGGCCTTCAAAGCAGAGCTCACACCAATACTCCTCCAACTCTTCAATGAAATTGAAAGAGAAAGCTCACTACCGAACACATTCTATGAAGCCATCATAACCCTCATCCCAAAACCAGGCAGGGACTCATCAAAGAAAGAGAATTATAGACCCATTTCTTTGATGAACATTGATGCAAAACTTCTCAACAAAATGTTCGCCAATCGACTTCAACAATTCATCCAAAAAATCATACACCATGATCAAACAGGATTCATTTCAGGGATGCAAAGCTGGTTCAATATACGCAAATCAATTATTATTCATCAGATCAACAGGAGCAAGAATAAGAACCACATGGTTATCTCAATAGATGCAGAAAAAGCATTTGACAAGATCCAACACCCCTTTATGATGAAGGTTTTGGAAAAATTAGGAATCCATGGAACATTCCTCAATACAATAAAGGCTGTATATGACAAACCTACAGCCAGCATTATACTCAACGGTGAAAAACTAAAGCCATTTCCTCTTAACTCAGGAACAAGACAAGGATGCCCACTCTCTCCACTTCTCTTCAAACTAGTATTAGAATGCCTAGCTACAGCAATAAGACAGGATGCAGACATAAAGGGGATCCAAATAGGGAAAGAAGAAATAAAACTCTCCCTCTTTGCAGATGACATGATCCTATATTTAAAGAATCCCATAGACTCCACTCCCAAATTACTCAAGCTGATTCAAAACTTTGGCAAAGTAGCACGTTATAAAATTAACCCCCCAAAAATAAATATACCTAGGAATTAACTTAACTAAAGAAGTGAAGGACCTCTATGATGAAAACTTTAAAATCTTAAAAAAGGAAATCAACACAGAACTTAAAAAATGGCAAAACCTCCCATGCTCCTGGATTGGAAAGATTAACATCGTGAAAATGGCAATACTTCCCAAGGCTATCTACAAATTCAACGCAATACCTATCAAAATTCCAACCTCATTCTTCAAGGAAATAGAAGAGGCAATCCAAAAATTCATAAGGAACAATAAAAGACCCCGAATAGCAATAACGCTCCTGGAAAGAACACTGCTGGAGGAATATCAATACCAAACTTCAAACTCTGCTATGAAGCCATAGTAATCAAAACAGCTTGGTATTGGCATAAGAACAGACCTCAGGACCAATGGAATAGAATTGAAAACCCAGAAATGAACCTACAGACCTATAGCCATCTAATCTTTGATAAGGGAGCTAAAACAATAGAATGGAAGAAAGACAACCTCTTCAGTAAATGTTGCTGGCAAAATTGGTTAACCACATGTAAAAAACTTAACCTAGATCCTTATATATCACCCTGCACCAGAATCACCTCCAAATGAATCAAAGACCTTGAACTCAAAGCAGACACTCTGAAAACATTACAGGATGAAATAGGAGAAACCCTAGGTCTCCTTGGCTCAGGCCGAAATTTTCTGAATAGAGACCCGGAAACACAACAAATCAAAGAGCGGTTGGACAAATGGGATTGCATAAAGTTGCAGAGCTTCTGCATGGCAAATGACATAGCTAGCAAGATCAATAGAAAGCCCAAGGATTGGGAGAAGATCTTTACTAGCCATACAACAGACAAGGGTCTCATATCTAAAATATACTTGGAACTCAAAAAATTAAACCCCCCCTTACAACAAATCCTCAAAGAAACAACTGCCCAATAAATAAGTGGGCGAAAGACTTAAAGAGAAACTTCTCTGAAGAACAAAGAAGGATGGCTAATAGACACATGAAGAAATGTTCAACATCCCTAGCCATAAAAGAAATGCAAATCAAAACAACATTGAGATATCACCTCACTCCAGTTAGAACAGCAAAAATCAAGAACTGTAACAACTACAGATGCTGGAGGGGATGTGGACAGAAAGGAACCTTACTTCATTGTTGGTGGGAATGTAAACTTGTTCAACCACTTTGGAAAGCAGTATGGAGGGGTTCCTCAAAAGACTTCGCATAGAACTCCCTATGACCCAGCAATCCCACTTTTGGGCATTTACCCAAATGTTTACAAACAAGACCACACTAAAGCTACCAGCACAACTATGTTTATTGCAGCATTATTTACCATAGCTAAGATATGGAACCAACCCAGATGCCCCTCAGTAGATGAATGGATCAAGAAAATGTGGTATATATACACAATGGAATTCTATGCCTCCATCAGAAAGAATGACATTGCCCCATTTGTTAGGAAATGGAAAAACTTGGAAAAAATTATATTAAGTGAAGTAAGCCAGGCCCAAAAAACATAGGTCCCATGGTTTCCCTTATTTGTAATATCTAGTATATGTATGAGTCAAGCAGAAAAGGTCAGATAATGTGATGTCAGGAAAATGAACCCTTTGATGTGTATTTTAATGTTTTTTTCTTTCATGCATGTGTTTCTAACGCATTTATAAGATTATCTCTTTGTTGCTTTGTATATCCCTCCCCCACAGTATAACCCCCGCTTTCACTATATTTGATGTCACTATAACTTGTGGAGGAGATGGGGAAAAACCAGTTGTTTAAGGATACAGGTGGACCTGTTGCAACAATAAGAAGTACAAGTTGTCATTCCAAAACGAGCTTTACAACGTCGGTGCAGGAGGGGGGAAGGAGAAGATTGGGATTAGGGGGGAGGGTGGAGGCTGGGAAGGGATGTGAAGGGTAAACAAAGGAGGAGGCTGCAATGCTTGGTAAGAAATGTATGCATTATCCTGCCCACGTAATTGTAACTCCTCTGTACAGTATGTTCACAAATAAAATTAAATTAAATTTAAAAAATAAAAATAAACAAATAAAACTTGATAAGGTAGCAATGAGTCAGAAGGTATTGTTCATTAAGCTTCTCTTGCTCAGGACAATACAAATGGTTGTGTGCTCCACAAACTCTCAGCTAATAGTAATATCACCATTTAGGTTCTGAATGTTTATTAAGACCTCATCCCCAAGTGTTGCTCTTGGCATGTGGCAGAATTTTTAGGAGTTAGGGCGTAGTGGGCGATCTTTAGGTCACTGAGGATGTATTCTCTCAAAGGCAATTGTGAGACCATCTCTGCTTTCTCTCTCTTTTTGTCAGGACCATGAAGTGAGCAGTTTCTTGCTCTACCCCAATGTCACAGGGCACCCATCAGAGGAAGAGGGCCACGGAGACACTTACCTAGTGCCGGAAGTTCCAATACTGTGATAAGATGTTTAGAAGCAAAACAGATAAGATGGCTTTAAAGGAAGGCTGTCTAACCCTGAGATACCACCTTACCCCAGTCAGAATATCCCACATCCACAAGTCAACCAATGACAAATGCTGGAGGGGATGTGGAGAAAGAGGAACCCTATTGGACTGCTGGTGGGAATGTACACTTATACAACCACTTTGGGAAGCAGTCTGGAGGGTCCTCAGAAAGCTAATTATTGACCTCCCTTATGACCCAGTCATACCACTTCTAGGCATCTATCCTGAACAACAGGAACCATTATACAAGGACACATGCCCCTCCATGTTTATTGAAGCACTGTTCACAATAGCTAGGATATGGAAACAATCCAGATGTCCCACCACAGATGAATGGATCCAAAAATTGTAGTATCTATACACAATGGAATATTATGCAGCCATTAGAAAGGACAAAATAATGCATTTGTAGGAAAATGGATGGAGCTAGAAGAAATCATGTTGAGCGAGGTAAGCCAAGAGCAAAGAGACAAATGGTACATGGTCTCCCTGATAAGTGGATGTTAAATCCAAAATGTTAGGTGATACGACAAAATTAACAGCACTTAAGAACTTCCACTCATCTGGTTGAATCACTACTAAATAACCCCATGCTGCTGATCACATGTATGGTGTATATGCGTATGCTGTTATATGTTATAGACCGTGATAGACATTCTAACTTTCCAGGAAAGTTAGAATGAGTTTGTGACTTTAAATGAGCATCACTATCCCACAATACTGTGAAATTTGAGAAATTATGTAATCACTTAATCACAATAAGAAAAAAAAAAAAAACACCAGAAAACTAGAAGTGGCGCTATGGCTCAAGTGGTAGAGCATGAGCCATGAGCCATGAGCTCCCAGGCCTAGAGCTCAAGCCCCACTACTGACAAAAAAATAAGAGAGAGAGATCTTTCATGCAATTGTTTCTAGCATATTTATAAGATTATGTCTTTGTTGCTTTGTATGTCCCTTAGCCATGGTATAACTCCTGCTTTCACTGTATTTGATGTTGGTATATGTGGAGGGGAAGGGAAAAAACAAATCATTAAAACAGGGAAACAGGTGGACCCATTGCAACAATGAGATGTACAAGTCGTTATGTCAAAAATGAACTTTACAACTTTCGTGGGGGGGGGAAAATTGGGGGGGTGAGGGAGGATGGGAAGGGATGGGAAGGGGAAACAAAGAAGGAGGCTACAATGCTTGATAAGAAATGTACTCGTTATCTTGCCCATGTAATTGTAACCTCTCTGTACAGTATTTTCACAATAAAAAATACATTTAAAAAAAAAAGAAAGGCTGTCTAATGAATATATGAGATGTATTTCTTCCTAACAAATGTGATGCTCCAGAAACCAACATTTGGAAATTGTTTGAAAGGCAAAAGACATTGTACCATATTGTGTTTATAAAGGTGAGGCAGTTTGTGCCACTCAGCTATGTTTTCATTCCTCCTCAAACATTACTAAGATCCTATTGTGCATTCGCTCAAATAATTTGGCATTGTGTTCTATTGGCCTCAAAACTGTGCATATATGTTTACAGAGATGCACTTCCCAGTGCATGTCAACATGTGGGTGAGTTTGGGAAGGGTTGCTTATAAATCTTTTCCAGAACACTATTTGCCTTAATAGTTCTCAAAATGGCACTGTGGTTCTTTATTCCATTCTTTTTATTTTTTTTTCTCTTGTCAGTGGCAGGGCTTGTCCTGAGTTCTTCAGCTCAAGGCTAGCACTCTACCACTTGAGCCACAGAGCCACTTCCAGTTTTCTGGTAGTTTATCAGAATACAAGTCTCACAGGCTTTTCTGCCTGGGTTGGCTTTGAACTGCAATCCTCAGATCTCAGCCTCCTTAGTAGCTAGGATGATAGGGGTGAGCCACTGATGCCTGGCCTTTATTCCATTCTTGATCAAGCATTTAGTTATCATTTCCTTTTATCTTTATCCATTTTTCACTTTATTTATACTTTTTACTAGTATATATTGGTTGTGCAAGAGGTTTGATTGCATTATGCATACAAAATCCCCTGACAAAATTCACTCCTCTATCACTTTCCCTCCTATCACCTTCGGTTAATTTCAATAGGTTTAACTGTTTTACTTTGTTGTTGTTGTTGTTGTTGCTGTTCCTGGGGCTTGAACACAGGGCCTGGGTGCTCTTACTAAGCTTTCTACTTAAGGCTAGCACTCTACTACCATTTGTGCCACACCCTCACTTGCAGGTGTTTGCATTTTGTTTTGTTTTTCCTTTTGGTGATCATTAGAGATGAGAGTCTCATGGACTTTCCTGACCCATGATCCTCAGATTTCAGCCTCCTGGCAAGCATTACAGGTGTGAACCACCACACCCAGTCTCTTTCATTTACATTCTACATTTATGCATTCAAATTAAGTACATTATCCATGCAACATAGAAGATCAAACAAATTAATATGTAAAATTCATAGAAAATTTTAACAAAGATTTTTTTCATAAACTATAGTACTCATGTAACCTTTATTTACATTTTGAATAGTATTTTTTTTTTTTTGGGTCCGGTCGTGGGGCCTGAACTCTGGGCCTGGGCACTGTCCCTCAGCTCTTCAGCTCAAGGCTAGTGCTCTACCACTTGAGCCACAGCGCCACTTCTGGCTTTTTTCTTTTTGCTTATGTGGTGCTGAGGAATCGAACCCAGGGCCTTGAGCATGCAAGGCAAGCGCTCTACCACTGAGCCACCTTCCCAGCCCTTGAATAGTATTTTTAATTAATATATTGTGCATCATTGCCACTGGCAGACATTTAAAACATAGTAAGTATATTTCATACTACAAAAACAATTGAATGAAAATTACAGAAAATTTACAGTTTTGATAAATTCATTGACATCCTGTAACTTGTCCTTATAAATCACTCAGTCCATGATTCTCATTTAGACTATATGTTTTCACTTTCATATGATGAAATGATGCCTGCCTGAATCTGGAGACCATAATGTTTGAACAAGATAAATCGGGCTCAAAAAGTCAACTATCTCTTACATTCACTCATATGTATCATCTAGACCTGACATGATGATGTGGATATAGGAGTATAAAATGGGAATAGTCTGTGAATGGGAGTAGTGGAAGGGAGAAAGGGTAAAAGAGAGAATACTGGGGGTGAAAAGGTCAAAATACATTGCACATATATTAATATACATATATTTGTATATACGTATATATGTGTATATGTATACATCATATGTAAATGTGTCTGTGTATGTGAAATTAACAATTGGAAACCCACCAAAAATTGTTTGAAAGAGGAAGGAGGATGGAAAGGTTTAAGGGAAAATAAAAGACAGGTAAACTTCTTCCAAGTACCTTGTACATGTTTAAGGAATTATCACAATGAACCCTCATGTATTATATAATATGTTAAAATTAATCTAACATTACTCTGTACTCGTGAAACTGATGTCTTTCAGTTAGTAGCTAAAAAATATTTCACAGTTTTATTCTGGTTTAAACAAGCTTTGAAGTTTTTTTTTTCTTTTGTTTTTGTTTTTTTGGGGGGTCCGGTTGTGAGGCCTGAACTCTGGGCCTGAGCGCTGTCCCTCAGCTCTTCAGCTCAAGGCTAGTGCTCTATCACTTGAGCCACAGCACCACTTCCGGCTTTTTTTCTTTTTGCTTATGTGGTGCTGAGGAATCGAACCCAGGGCCTCAGGCATGCAAGGCAAGTGCTCTACCACTGAGCCACCTTCCCAGCCCCAGCTTTAAAGTTTTGAGGTATATTTTAGGCTCAAAGCAGAACTAGTCAGAAGATACAGATTTCCCAAGTCTTCTGCCCAACATGAGCACAGCCACCTCCTTTCTCAGCATCTTTCATTGGAGTGATGAAGTTGTTAAGACAGACAATTGTGTATCAACAAAACATGACCTCTTAAAGTCCATAGCTGATATTGGAGCTTATTCATAATTCACTTCATTTGGACAAAGGTATAATGGTATATACATATATCTACCATATGCAAAGTAAGTTTTCATCAGGAAAAGAGGTTATAGATCCCTGATAGTCAAAGTACCAAGTAACATTGTGATAAATGCTCCATAGGAAATGTATTCATTACCTTACTTGTGTAACTGTAACCCCTCTGTACAGTATTTTTACTATAAAAATTTATTTAATAAAAAAGAATACATTTACAAAGACAAATTGTGCCCTGCAGTCTTGGTAATAGCTTCTTCAATAGAATTAAAAAACTTAACAAGAACAATGAATGTACCTTAGCACATATATATTTATACCTTTATAATCCATCTGATACACTATCAAAATAGATCTTATTTGCCAACTTTAAAAAGGCAATAAAAAGTAAAGAAAATGGCAACAGAAGAGAAAAAACAGGAAGAAAGAAGTTTTGACCTAAAATAAGAAAATGAGGGTGAGAAATATAGAAATCCTGGTCGCTAACTTCCCCTGCTTCCTCACCACCAGGAGTGGCTTGAGTAAACAGGATAATCGTGGAAATTTACTAAGAAATGTATGGGCCTCGGAAACTACTAAGACAACATTTACCCAATTGAGTGACAACCATAAGCTAGAAACCATTTATGGAGATAAATATGATATAGGCCTTATGCATAGTAACTATAAATTTCATATCAAAATGTAACATTAGAATGTGATTATTACTTATTTTAGTACCCAATAATATACACTTAAAGTTTTTTCCTTTTTTGTATTATGGTTTTGATTCATTTTATGAGCTTTTAAAAACTATAATATATAGAAAAATAATAAGGGAATAGCTTAATGAATATTTATATAATGAATACCTTCATGTTCATTTAACAAGACAAATGCAAGCACACTGTCAATCTTATGTTCTCCTCATTGCCCACTCCCCAAGGAAATCATAATATGTCATCAAATATGACAGATTACCTTTTGGACTATGCATAAATGGAATTACACAACATGTAAACTTTTAGATTCTGATTCCTCCAAAAATTAGGTGTGTGGTATTTACTCAATTTATTTCAGGGAGATAACATTTGTCATTCTTTGAGCCAATATACAACAGATTGCCTTTACCCGTTCTGCAGATGATCAACACTTATTTTTAATATCTGTTATTTCTTGTAGTCTTTCTTATTTTTCCATGAACTTATTTTAGAATACATCTAAATAAGCGAAAATACTGTTGCATACACATTGACCCTTCATTAGATTAATTTTTAAATAGGCTTTGCCCAGAAGGAGAAGTTGAGACAATACTTTCTTACCTTCTGGGCAACACAGGAGTACATAACCCCTAACACACACACACACACACACACACCACACACACACACACACACACACACACACACACACACACACACACACACACACACACACACACACACGTTGAATGAAAAGGAAGGCAGGTTGGATTTGTAAATTGAATGAACAATGTTGATAGGAAAGCCATACTTAAAGCCAGCTGAAGAAAGCCTATAGTAAAAAAAAAAAAAAAAAAAAAAAAACAATATTTATTTCTGACATCACTTTCTCCAAAGCAAAAATGCATGGAGGGCAGCAAGGACCATTTTGAAATTTGTAGGTTTATGTCGGATGATTTTATCCATAAAGAATTCCTATTCTTAGCTCATGAAGATTCTAAATTCATAAATGAAATGCTATACTTAGTTGGTTTGGTTGTTTCTTCTTATTCTCTTATGTTTACATTTACTCTCTTGTGTTTACATTTGCCCACACAGACCCATATTTCAACACACACATGTAAGCTGGAAAGTAAATTGTTCATAAAACATACTTCAATAGTTTCCACTCTTCCACCATACAGGTACCATTTTTCTTTATTTAAAGACAAAGTCTATTTTTTCAAAATACTGCTAGCATACAATCCATGAGAAATGTGAATTTCCTCAGATATCTTGTATAAAAATATGTAGTGAGTTGTTCTGGTTTAGCCTAGTGCCTATAATCAGACAGTAGAACTCTGAGAACCTTGTATTTCAAACCAAAGTTGAAATTTCCTTGACCTTATCTTGACATGATGAATTTGGTTTAATGTATTCTTCAGTGATGTTGAGTTTAGCTGTCTACACATCTCATGTTTATGTATGTATGTGGGTGATGCTCTCATGTATGTATATGTATGCAGATGATTTAACACAAAATTTATCAAGATAGAAGCAGACATTGCTAATTCCAATAATAAAATTCAATATTCTAGTCTCTTACCTTCTTTTTATGAAGATTAATGGCTCAGGAAAAAAGTAAGACACTTCTTAGAATATCAAATAAAATTTAGACTTTTGTGGAGAGATATTGTCAGTATATATCCCTCTCAGGAAATTCTTGCTAAATAAATCTTCCTGTATAAAATACACAAATATTTTTGAAACAATAATGTAAAGTATTACCGAAGTTTCTTTTGGCTACAGTGATCATTCTGTCCTCTCAGAGAGAGAAGTTAATTGAAAGCTTATGAAACAGTTCGTTCCTGAATAGTTATCCTACTTCAGTGAAAATAACATCCTAATTCTTTAATTAATTTGTACTGACAATGCTATTGAAAAATATAGTGAGGCAAATTTCCAAAACTAAAGGAATAAAGCATGTAGCCCAATATAAAAATAGTTGATTTTTCATAAGACACAAATTTTATCTTTACTACAGGAGTACTAGTAAGCTTGTGTAAATCGGGATGTTGATTAGAAGATCTAAAAGAGATACTATTATTGTGGAGTTAGTTTTTGAAGAACAAATGCTTCTATGTATTTCACCAGAACACACATGAGACTGTGTGTGACATGAATGATTAAGTAAAGAGTACTTTTCATTCATTGCAAATTCAGACATTTACTCAGTGACCTCATATAATAACCAAAAGATACCTACAAAATTAAATAAAGTTTAAGCTCTCATCAATATACTCAAAGCCATTTACAACTTCTCCAAGTACTTCAAGAAATTTGATACAATGTCATTTCAGAAAATTCCCTCAGAATCCCTTTTTCTAGTGGGAAAGGAGCTAGTTGCAACTTATTTCTTTAAACTCTGTCCATCATCAAATACAAGTTCACACTGAATTGTTAAAACAAAACTATCAGTCACTTAAAGGTGGTGAATAATATTGAAGGCACTTTCTCCCTAAAACCATACATATATAACTAGTTTCTCTTGGTCATATTTTATATACAAGTAGCTACACATGAATTTCTGAGACATCAAGAGAAGTTATACTAGTTTTCAAGTTCTAGTACCTTATAGAAAATAATTATTAGAAAAGATTTAAATTTGTACAATGATATTACTCTATACCAAGAAATGATCTATAGATTCCTATTGCAACTGATCCACACACAGGAGATGGAATTATTAAGAATCCACTGATTAACTTTGTATTTTCATGGCTACCCAAAGCTTTCTTTCTTTCCAGCTTCATTTTGTTGGGATCTTACTTCTGAAACCAACTGAAATTCCCTAAATTTTCAGGCAAACATTTTTGAAATGTCGTTACTACTAAAGACTTTCTTCTGCTTTGGTATTTCAGGCTTTATTAGCTACATGCTTTTAAAAATGAAAACACTAAAATAAAAGCCTATGTATTAAAATGTCTGCCTTCTATTTATGATCACATAAATTACATAAATGTATAGGAAAGTCACAATGAGAAAACTGCATGAGAAAATCATAGTGAGATTTGCCTAAGTGACTAAACCTACCTGGAGATATCATTCCAATTTAATGGGTATCACAGACCTGGGGCCCCTATTATTTCTTAGGGTTTCAAAAGCCCCTGGCATAGAATGCTTAGGTTTCAGAGATTATTTTTTTCCAGAAATGCCAATCTGATAAACATCTGAAATTTCAACACAGCTGTTCTCAGTGATTTCCTTATTGCCTTAATCATACTGAGAGATCAAAATTGGAGTAAAATATTTGGAACACATTTTTCCCTCCTATTTAACAGCCTACTGAATATGTAGTGCGTGGATACATCCAAAGGAGGTAGAAGACAGCAGCTTTTTTTATTATTATTGTCACGGTGTACTTCAGTGTTTTCATGTAGGGATTTCTGATGTTTGTCTTTAATTTTCTTTTGAGTGTGATGGTTAAAACTTTCTCATGCATATTTTAGGAGGAGCTTTATTTTGAAACTGAAACTAGCATTGCCACTCAAGGACAGCAAATAATTGGAGCAATTATTCAGGTTACTTAGACTCCAAATCCCTTTCATCTCTGTTGAAAAAAAACGTTTTAGTTACTTGATTCTATTTCAGTAGCACTTTGACTGATGAACTATTTTAAGGGATAAAAAAAAAGCAATATGTGACTAGTGGATTTAGAGACTCTTCTAGGCTGTTAACACTATTTCACTCTTCCCTTTGCATTTATCCTGTATATTTCTGAGTTCTTTAACAGTCTCTCACTGCTGCTACACATGAGTTCCTGCTGAGAAGACGAGAGTGCTATTATAAGAACATGGAATTGCATTTAACCTTTAGTAGATGTGATAACTTCCTGAAGCTCTTCTACCTGTAAAACAGAAATAAATCTAGTCTACTTTATAAGATAATAATGAAATCAAATGGCACCATATGTGGGAACAGCCACTGCAAACAGAAAGGGGTAATAGAATAGAAATTGGTTCAAATTCTCAGGCTTAGAAATGACTAACATATTTTGATTACAAGATTACTTTGCTAATTGGCTTTCTGCAGGAAGTATTTGCCTGTGTATGCATTCATTCAGTATAAGAGAGAAAATGAGAAAGAATGTCTCAAATACTTTGGAAAGCAAGCTGAGATTTGAAGATTAATAAGTAGTAACACCCTGAAAATATGGGAAAGAGCATGAATGAATAATCAGAACATCAAAATCTTGGGAAATCATTGAAGAGATATTTCAAGAAAACTGATCAGATAAAAAAAAGTACATATTTAAAAGATCTCTTTGGACAAGGTATGACATTGATTGGTGGGAAAAGTGAGAATATGATGGATTTTCATTCTGATGGTAGCAATGAAAAATGATAGGATGTGAATTGATTGGAGAGATGGTTTAGATTGAGCTGATGTCCTGGACTTGGTGATGGCTGAGTTATATGTGGTTAGGAGTAAGAAAAATATCACAAGCTGTCCTGAATTACTCTTGAATGAAGCAATAATTGGAAGCAATTTTATTCAATAGTCTTAGGGTAGTGCCATATTTGAAACAGAATCACAACATCTTAAGTGTGTTTTAAGTGACAGCAAAGCAATAATAAATGACATGCATTAAGCATTCATTAAATAACATCTATAATGGTTAAGACTACTGTATCATGGATTAACAATTTAGGCATTAAACTTACCACCCTTTTTAAGATGGGGAAATTATTGATTATGAAGTTTTAGTGAAGCACACTTTTCAATGCCCATAAAAGGCTTGAAGCCAGTTCTGCAATGTCACATTATGCTTCATCTGACTCTATTTAGCATCTTTACTGGAAGATATGGTATTACAGTAAGTATGTAAATCTGAATTTAAACTTTGGTGCTCACATACAATGAAGTATGACTTTGCTTACAATATTTTTACTGTTTCAAACCTCAGTGTTTTAACCCCATGAAATGAAGGAAGAAAAATCTACTTCGATAGGGTAGTTTTTAGGATTAAATTAGATAAGTTTCTAAAAGACTTATTCTTCCCCACTAGAAATTATAACTTAGCATACTATAAGTAGAGTAAGTGTTGTTGGTAGCCATATTGGTGCCTTAATTATAAGCATGAGTTCTTCACGGATGGAAAAGACAGGTACCTGCAAACCTTCCCTGAAGGATGATCATGGGCATTAATTAAAGAAGCCTGGAGATGACATTTCCCATTTAGGGCAGCCAGAGCATAATGCTGGGGACAGGTGCAAAAGTTTTATCTCCTTGACTTGAGGTAGTTCAAACGCGTAGTTCCCTCAACGACACTTTAAAAATCTTAACCTACTTTTCCTTTACTGTCTTACAAATTTCTCTTGAAAATGCTCTTATGGTAAGTTATCTACATAGGCAACTTGGTCTCAGCTTTGCTTCTGAGGCAGAAAAATTAATGGCAATGCATTACCCAGCTGAAATATCAGCATACAAAATATTCTTTCCAAAGTTCTGTAAGGAGATGCAATATGCCCAGAGAGCAACTATATATGCTCAAGTTTAATTCAAGTAGGGAACCCAGAAAAAAGTGCTACACATGATAAATAGACAAGTACAATGGTGTAGTAGAGTAATCCAGTAATATTACTACACTTTTTTCACATGGAAAAGAAAACCTAGCCTCTTGATTACTTGTTTCTAATGTAGTGTATCACAAGACACATGACACAAGAGAGAAGCTGAATTAAATGTGTATACAGGAACAATGAACTTTTGCTTGGTCAGTGATTCTTTTTGTCAGTTATGGGGCTTGAACTCTGGGCCTGGGCTCTGTACCTCAGCTCTTAAGCAATACAAGCCCCAGTGCCACTTGCAGTTTTCTGGCAGTTAATTGGAGATAAGAGTCTCACGGACTTTCCTGCCCAGGATGGCTTTGAACCTTGATCCTCAGTTCTCAGCCTCCTTAGTAGTAGGATTATAGGTGTGAGCCATTGGTGCCTGACTTAGTCAGTGATTCTTACTTAGTGTTAGGTAGTTAACAGTCAGAACATTGTCTTGGTTAGCTTGTTGCATTAAATTATATAATACTTTGAATCATTATTTTCTTTTGGATTGTGTTTTAAGACATCCATTGGGTATAATCTATGAATGTCTATTGAAATGCAGAAATGAAGGAAACACTCTCTTCCTCTCTCTCTGTCTCTCTCTGTCTCAATCTGTCTCTGTCTCTGTCTCTGTCTCTGTCTCTCTCTCTGTCTCTGTCTCTCTCTCTGTCTCTCTCTGTCTCTCTGTCTCTGTCTCTGTCTCTCTGTCTCTCTGTCTCTCTTTCTCTCTGTCTCTCTGTCTCTCTCTGTCTCTCTCTGTCTCTCTCTGTCTCTCTCTCTCTCTCTCTCTCTCTCTCTCTCTCTCTCTCTCTCTCTCTCTCTCTCTCTCTCTCTCTCTCTCTCTCTCTCCTCTCTCCATCTCTCCTCTCCTGTTCTCATTCTCAGTTTCTCTCTCATAGAGACAAGCAAGGGAAAATCAAATCTGGGAAGGACTGTAAGAAATGGCCAATCAGAGAATTTTCATAAGACAATATAACTGTTTCAAATTTTTGAGCAGTTGAGGAACTGAAATCATATGAAAAATTGCTGTCAAATAAGCATATGAAAGCTTGGATAAAGTAGATCCACATGAATAACACTGTTGGTGCTTCCATATCCCTTTCCTGGTGGTTTCGTGCTGTAATTGGAATATGTATTGGTCTCAAAACTATGAAAACACATAGAAAAATGGTAGCTCATGCTCTAATTGCACATGCTGCTCCTAAATCCCACATATTTTCAGTAAATGAAGTAACACAGTGTCTGTTATGATTCCATTTCATTTTTTTAAGGGATGTGAAGACATTTACTTGATATTTAACAAAATAACTACAGCAAATTAATTAGGAATTATATCCTAAAATATTAAGAAGTTTCTAGTAATATTTTAACCAATTACTCTTAAGATGCTGCTGTATCCTTTTTAAATTTTTTTCTATTATATTTAAGTAGTTATACAAAGGAGTTCATATTTAACAAGGCAGTTAATTAATACAATGTGTCTTGATCAATGTCACTCCTTTCAAAATTCTCACCCATCCCTCCGCGACCCACCCCTCCCCTCACTCTTTTTAATTTTGTATGATACATATTGCATTCTTGACTACTTTCTCCCTCTCTTCTCTTCATTTCTCTACCCCTTGACCTCATGCCATTCATTTCTAGTACTCCTTCCAATGTTTATTTTGTTACCATTTCTTTGGAATTACAATTTGTTTACATTTTTAAAAACTGCAATTTTACAATATATTTTATTAATCAGTTGTACAAAGGGGTTACCATTTAACAAATCAGTTTTTAAGTACAATGCATCTAGATCACTATCAACCCTCTCGTCAAATATAACCCTTCCCCTCACTTTTTCCTAGTTTTATAGGCTATGCATTGAATATTGTGACTAAGTTCCTACCCACTTCCTCTCTTCACTTTTCCAGTACCAACTTCCTGATCACCATTTTATTTGACTTAGCATATGGTAATTGCATAAAAATGAGTCTCACTATGAAATGGCCACACATCTAGAAAATATATTGGAATTCATCACCATCATTCCACCCCAATCTCAATATTTGTCAAGAGACAGTGTTACACACCCAAGCTAGGACACAAGACATTGTAAAACATACATGCTATGAAGCTCATCATTTTGTAGGAACCATAGGAAGATATACAAATTGACATTAGAGAAAACTGACAACTTATGTGTAATGGCTAGATAATGTGCTGTCAAGGAAGGCAATAAAAGGTAAACCATTGATCAAAGGATCTTTCCCATAATTTACAGTACAGTTCTAGCTTTAGCTGATCATCTTATGTTCTCCAATTCAGAATTCAGAATTCAGCTACATGAATTTATTAAGCACTTAAAATATAGCCTCGGTGATAGGGAAGTTAAAATTCTATTAAAATTGCATAGCAATTAATTCAAATTTAAACTAATACATATATTTTATTAAAGAAAGCTTTCTTTGGAGCAGAATTTTAGCATATTTACGTTCTAATAATGTAACTTCATATTTAAAATGTTTCAAATGGTATATATTACATGTAGGATTTGAAGAGTTTACACAAAAAGATGACCTATTTTGAAGTTGTTATCTATGAGCATAGTTTATATATTAGGTTAAAATCTCTCACCAGAGTTAATATTACCTCATTTAGGTTTCAAGTGATTACCACATAGTTTAAAATTATGTATGTCACTCTTCTTGTGTTTCTTTTAGACAATACAGATGTAGATATTGAAGACCTTTCTTCATTCAAAGAATAGATATTTTCAAGCAACAATTTTATGAAGAAAATCTTAATGTGGAGAATAGAGGTAATATTTATAAATTTATGGCAGAATGAACATTAAAGCCCATTTAATTATTCTGGTGAAAAAATAAAGGTCAGACTAAAACTTTTACAAAGTTTTTAAGTATCACAATGAGGCCTGGGAGCATAAGTTAAACAAGATGATTATATAAATCAGAGTTTCTGTAAACTGGGAATGGTAAAGCTGGCAGAAAGCTTCAAGACACATCACCAAACTCATCTGCGTGTTGCTGTGTCGGCCCTCAACCCTGCTTCATATACTTCTTCAGTAAACTGTTACGTAGACTTCTTCTCTGGTTTATTAGTTCTCAGGTTTCAGTGTTTAGGACATTAATATATGGGCTCCTATCAAAACTCTAAAAATATTTGCAAAATTTTTGATATGATTGCATGTATGACTATGTACATTTTTTCTTAGATAGGTGCTCTATTTTTTCCACAATTTAAAATAAGCTGATTGATGGCCCCCTTCTCCACACAAAAAAAATTGTTCTGTAATCCATGTCTGTTATGAAATTCTAACAAAAGAGAAAAAGTAATACAAACCTTTAGAGAAAATGTATATACATAGAAAAGGAATAATTAAGTAAAATTAGACACTTCTAAACTGTAAAACAAAAACTGTAAAAACAAAATGGCATTTCTTCATGCATGTATTGGCTATTCTTAATTCTGAGAAGTCTCTCTTTAAATCTTTAGCTCATTTATTAATTAGGTATTGTTTCTTTCATTATTTGTTCTTTTGGGGGTGTAATTTTTTTAGCTTAAGTATATTTTAGATATGAGGCCCTTGTCTAATTTATAACTAGTAAAGATCTTCTCTAATTCTGCAGGTTTTCTATTTATCTTCTTCTTATATCCTTTGCCATGCAGAAACTCCTCGGTCTGATGTGATCCCATTTATCTAGGCTTTCTTTAATTTGTTGTGATTCTGGATATTTACTTACTATGTTTTGATCCATGCCTAGGAGCCCTAGTGTTTTCCCTATCCCTTTCTGTAATATTTTCAAAAAAGAAATGCAAATCAAAACAATATTGAGATTCCACCTCATCTCAGTTAGAATGGCTACATATATATATATATATATATGTGTGTGTGTGTATATATATATATGTGTATATATATATATATATATATATATATATATATATATATACATAATCACTAAAAACGATGTTTGTGGGGACGTGGCCAAAAGGGAACACTACTGTACTTTTGTTGTGAATGTAAACTTGTTCAACCACTCTGGAAAGTAGTATGGAGGTTTCTCAAAAGACTAAATATAGAGCTTCCCTATGACCCAGCAATCTCACTTCTGGGTTTTATCCAATAGAGGACTAACAACGCCACATTAAAGCTATCAACACAACCATATTCATTGAAGCTTTGTTTATTATAGTCAAGATATGCAATCAAACCAGAAGCCACTCAGTGGATGAATGGATCAAGAAAATCTCTCTCTCTCTCTCTCTCTCTCTCTCTCTCTCTCTCTCTCTCTCTCTCTCTCTCTCTCTCTCTCTCTCTCTCTCTCTCTCCTCTCTCTCTCTCTCTCTCTCTCTCTCTCTCTCTCTCTCTCTCTCTCTCTCTCTCTCTCACACACACACACACACACACACACACACACTCAAACCTCAAACATAGTAATTCTACTCTTCCATCAGATAGAACAATATTGTACCATTCATAAAGAAATAGAAAGAAATCTACACATGAACACAATGTCTGGTAAAAGACAAAAAATATACCTGGACATGAAAAATTAAGCATGATTCTAAACATGCATATCTTGAGACCAAAGGACGATATTCTTAGAAGAGCATCAGAAAGACTCAATAGCTGTGTACATATGGTTATATAGAATGATGTTTAACCAAATGAACTCCAAGAAAGGGAAACAAGAAGGTTATTTGTTATTTTGATTTTTGTTTTTGTTTGGCTTTGTTTTCTCCTTTGTCCTTGTTTTATTTCTGTGCCTTTTGTCTTGTCTATAAGTTTATGTCTTTGGGGGAGGGAGGCCCAGAAATAATTGGAGAGAAAGTGAACAAATGCAGCAGTGATACTCACCAGATACTGTATTGAAAACAAACTATATAACTTGTTGGGGAGGGGGATCAGGAGGGGAAAATGGAGAAAATGAGGGAAGTAGTGATTCTGTTCAAAAAGAAATGTATTCCTTATTTGACTTATGTAACTATAACCCCGTGGTACCTCATCTTTACAATAAAAATAAATAAAACATAAAATTTAAAAGCAATAAAACAATTGGCCACTTTTCATAGGCACTTAAGTATATATTTGAAAAGCTTGTATGAATGATTCCCATGAAAGTAGATTTTGGATCTTGTTCTTTTGTGAATATGTAAGCTACAATATCTGGTGTGGTATCTGTATCTGCTAGTGAAATCTCCATTTTAAAAGTACCATTTCCTGCCCTGAAGCTGGGAAGTGTCTGGCTGGAACATCTGTGAGATAATCAGCTACTACTCACAAGCTCTCTCAATGGCCTGGTGTCTTGGGAGTTGGAGCTGGTCTATGCCAAACAATGCAGAGACTGAGTTGTACCCCATGGGCAGCTGAAAATGTAAATGAATTTCAGGTGCAGAGGTTGTATCACTTACCATCCAAGGCTCAGAACAGGAACAAGCTTTTAGATCTGGGAAAATTCAAAATAACAGACGAGATCTAATCATGACAAGCCAAGCCACAGCCTTGTAACTATAGTCACAGAAAACTCTGTGGATTGGTGTGGACTGACATAATAGAGTCATCATAATCTACTCAATGAATGACTACTTTAGGACAAAAAGAAAGCCACACAGTTTTGTTCAACGTGCAATTTCTCAACATGCACATTCAACATTAAGAATCCAAAGAAATGGATTGTTTTGAGATGTTTGCTGTCATATAGACTGCCTGAAAGCTTATGCAAAGAACAGAGGTGAAGTTAGGAGACTTTGATCTGGGATCCTGTTCCAGGACATGGAATGTATCCTTCCAGAGTCTGATGTCTTTATTCTGCCGCTGAGAAGTTTAGATTGATAAACATTGAAATATAGTCCTTTCTTGATTGTGGGTGATATGATCGAGGTAGCCTTGTCTCTTCAAGTTGAATCACTGTTAATTTAAGTATATTTTAACTGGTAAGTAAAATATTAAAATAAAAAATATATAGATATTAAAATACATATGGAGTATCTTGTAATGTTTAGATACATGTACACAATTCAAATTCTATTTCCATGTTTATTTCCTTAGGCATTTATCATTTCTATGTAAGTATGATTAATGATAGAAAGCTGATATTGTGCATGGCTTGGGTCCTTCCATACCTAGCAGTAAATAATGTTTGGTAAACAGCATTAATTTCATTTCAAACATTCCAGGTAGTTAAATACTTTGCTGTTAACCATATATGAGTTATTTGTATTCACAATTGGTGTCCAAATTGAATTCCTCATCACTTATGCAAATCCTAGCAAAGAAGAAAAGTAAACAAATGGCAAATACTTCAGCATCAGATAACTATAAAACTTAGTTCAAATCCTTATTGTTTCCATATGTTTGTATTTTATTTTGATATGGGGATTATACATATTCACAAAAAATACACATACACTTCTTATATTTTAAGACAAGATCTCTAGCACACTGCCTTAAAAAATATATTTATGTTGTTGTATGAAGGTTTTCCAAATGACATGTCAGTTGATAAGTACAATGCACATTGATCAATGTCATCTTTCATCTTTCTCCCTCATCTCTTCCCACTCTACCTATCCTCCAGTTTTGACAAATTATTTTTATTTTTCTAATCTCTATCACAAAATGCAAATTGTTATTAGTCAAAACTGCTTTATAAAATGTTTTTAACTTAATGATTACCTGACATGACTTTCCTTAGTTTAACATTTTAGAACAGGTAAACATTAAATTGGCCAAAGTGAAACAGCCAATAAATTATATAACTAGAGTTGTTTTTTTTTTTTAAAAAAAAAAAAGCAATACTCTTTCCTTCCCACCTCTCCTTTCTTTTATATTTTCTAAGCTACTTTTATATTACAGACTGTTTTTCTCCTTTGTCACTTCTATAGGTTATTCAGCTTTGACTATGGTGGGTGCTATATTTCTAGAAGTTGATAAAAATTACTTATTTAGGGCTGGAAAAGTGGCTCAGTGGTAGAGTGCTTGCCTAGCATGCATGAAGCCCTGGGTTCAATTCCTCAGTACCACATAAACAGAAAAAGCCAAAAGTGGTGCTGTGGCTCAAATGGTAGAGTGCTAGCCTTGAGCAAAAAAAACTCAGGGACAGTGTCCAGACCCTTAGTTCAAGCCCCAGGACTGGCAAAAAAAATTACTTATTTAGGACTTGGACAGAGAACTTGGTGGAATCTGCTGACAATTAGAGATTCTTTTGTTTTGTTTTGTTTTTCTCTTGAGATGTTGAAAGACCATGTTTGCGGCTCTGTGTAGTCAACCCAAGAAACCAAATCACAGACATACCATGGCACAAAAAGGTACTTGTTCAGGTCTTTGAACAAGTCTTTGTATCTCTATACTGAACAGACAAATTATCTAAGTATGTTTTTATGTTATGGTAACGGAGTTTGAAATCAAAGCCATAGTCTAACTAGATGGGCTCCTTACTTCTTGAATCATACCTCTGGCTGTTCTATGTTTTAGATATTTCTGAGATAGGAGTTTGTGTTTTGCCCCAAACCAGCCTTAGAACATGATCTTCCTAACTAAAACATAGGAACACCAATGCACACCATCACTCTTGAGATAAGCTTTCACTAACATGTTGCCCAAATTTGTCACAAATTATAATCCTCCTGACTCTTCCATAGTAGCAGGAGTTCAATGTGTGAGTCACTTCCTCTGGCTCACAAGTATTGATTTTGTAGGGAAAAAATAAAATATCCCACATTTCACTTATAAATTTGAAGGGAAACTGTACAATGTGAGCCAATCATGGCTCAAGACCTTTCAATTATGAAGGACCTTCAATCATGTCAGTTTTGGAAGATTAATATTTTCAGGACAACTCTGTATTTTTAGAAACTATATGTCTAGATTACAGAAGTATTTTATTTATGGCTCCAATGCCCAAAATTAGCCTAACCTTTACAACTAAGTTTCAAGACTACTTATGGAGACACCAACTAAAAAATCAACATATACTAATATCGTTTAGGAGCAATAAAAATCTACAAAATTCATCTGCAGGTAATAACACATTGCTATACATGAGGCAGAGTCAAGGTAAAAATGAGTTCAGGCCAGCATCTCAAAAATTCTATCTCAAGAGCAGGTAGAGAATACACAAAGATCACTAAAGGCATTCAGGGAGACCACAAAGGGAATGCTGAATGGAACCCAACAGAAGGAATGGGAGTCCAAAGAAACCATAACCAATCAACTAAGTGATTTGAGAACAAACACTGAACACCAAATTAAGGAAGTAAAGAAATTCATACAAGACCTAAAACAGAGCTTCAACAAAGAATTTGAAGCCATGAAAGCTGACCAATTAGAAGGAAAAGAGATAAAAAACAAAGTAGAGAGTCTTGACAGCAGGTTAGACCATGCAGAAGATCGAATCTCAGGGATTGAAGACAGCCTAGATATTATAGAGAAAGAACATACAACCATCCAAGACAAGTCCAAGAAATATGATAGATCTATCCAACACCTGGAAGACACGATCAGAAGGCCTAATCTAAGGATAATGGGTGTAGAGGAGCACCTAGAAACAGAAGTTAATGGTCTAGGAAATTTGTTTAACAGGATCCTAGCAGAGAACTTCCCAAACATACAAAAAGATAGGCCTATTCAGATACAAGAAGCTTTTAGAACCCCAAATAGACCAGACCAGAATAGGACATCCCACCGTCACATTATCATCCACACAGGATCAACTCAGACCAAGGAAAAGATACTTAAAGCTGTCAAGGAGAAAAGGTTAATCACCTATAAAGGGAAACCAATTAGAATCACCTCAGATTTCTCAGCAGAGACAATCAAAGCAAGAAGAGCCTGGAATGATGTATGCCATGCCTTAAAACAAACAACTATCAACCAAGAATACTGTACCCAGCTAAACTCTCCTTCATAACTGAAGGCCAAATAAAAGCCTTCCATAGCAAAGAAAAATTGAAACAATACATCTCCACCAAACCAGCCCTACAAAAGATTCTTAAAGATGTCCTACACATAGAAAACCAACAAGACCACAATAAAGGCCAAGAAACCGCACCCAAACTGAGAATCCAAGGACCATAGGAAGAACCCAGTTTGTGCAGCCCCCAAGAAGGTGGATAACATGGCAGGAACTCCCAAATACCTCTCAGTCCTATCTCTTAACGTTAACGGACTGAACTCTCCAATTAAGCGACATAGACTGTCTAGTTGGATTAAAAAACAAGACCCTTCTATCTGCTGCCTGCAGGAGTCACATCTTGCCCGTAAAAACAAACACATTTTCAATGTTAAAGGCTGGAACAAAATCTACCAAGCAAACAGCTCCCAAAGAGAGGCGGGAGTTGCAATCCTAATATCAGATAAAATAGACTTCAAATTAAAGTTCGTGAGAAGAGATAAAGAAGGTCGCTACATACTAATTAAAGGATCTCTCCTTCAGGAGGATATTACAATTCTAAATATCTATTCGCCAAAAAATGGAGCACCCAAATTTATCAAAGAAACACTACTTTCCCTCAAATCCCATATAGATCCAAAGACATTAATTGTTGAGGATTTTAACACACCACTCTCCCCACTAGATAGATCAACTCGGCAAAAACTCAACAGAGAAACTGCAGATCTAAACAGCTGCATAGACCAACTAGACTTAACAGACATCTACCGAACATTTCACCCAGCAGCATCAGAATACACGTTCTTCTCAGCAGCACATGGAACGTTTTCTAAAATAGACCACATTTTAGGCCACAAAGCAAACTTGTCTACATTCAGAAACATTGAAGTTATACCTTGCATCCTCTCTGACCACAAGGGAATAAAATTAGAACTCAACACCAAAAGCCACCAAAGAAAGTCCGGCATCACATGGAGGCTGAACAACACACTGCTGAATCATGAGTGGGTCATGGAAGAGATTAGAAAGGAAATTCAAATGTTCATGCTATTCAACAAAAATGAACACACAAATTACCAGCTCCTCTGGGACACAGCAAAGGCAGTACTCAGAGGCAAGTTTATAGCTCTGAGCTCCTACATCAACAAATTGGAGAGATCTGAAACTAACAATTTAATGACACATCTAAACCTCCTTGAAAAAGAGCAGCAAGATAAACCCCAATCCATTAGACAGAAAGAAATAATTAAAATTAGATCAGAATTAAATGAATTAGAATCCAATAAAACTATAGAAAGAATCAACAAAACAAAGAGTTGGTTCTTTGAAAAACTTAACAAAATTGACAGACCCTTAGCAAATCTTATCAGAAAAAGAAGAGAACACACCCAAATTAATAAACTCAGAGATGAGAATGGAAACATCACCACGGAAACAACCAAGATTCAGAACATTATAAGGGAATACTTCTCAAAACTTTATGCTAATAAGTTTGAGAACTTGACAGAAATGGACCTTTTCCTAGCAAATATTGACATGCCAAAACTAAACCAAGATGAGTTAAACTATCTTAACAGGCCCATATCAAGCATTGAAATAGAAACAGCAATAAGAGACCTCCCAGCTAAGAAAAGTCGAGGACCAGATGGTTTTACAGTGGAATTTTACAAGGCCTTCAAAGCAGAGCTCACACCAATACTCCTCCAACTCTTCAATGAAATTGAAAGAGAAAGCTCACTACCGAACACATTCTATGAAGCCATCATAACCCTCATCCCAAAACCAGGCAGGGACTCATCAAAGAAAGAGAATTATAGACCCATTTCTTTGATGAACATTGATGCAAAACTTCTCAACAAAATGTTGGCCAATCGACTTCAACAAATCATCCAAAAAATCATACACCAGGATAAAACAGGATTCATTTCAGGGATGCAAAGCTGGTTCAATATATGCAAATCAATTAATATTATTCATCAGATCAACAGGAGCAAGAATAAGAACCACATGGTTATCTCAATAGATGCAGAAAAAGCATTTGACAAGATCCAACACCCCTTTATGATGAAGGTTCTGGAAAAATTAGGAATCCACGGAATATTCCTCAATACAATAAAGGCTGTATATGACAAACCTACAGCCAGCATTATACTCAATGGTGAAAAACTAAAGCCATTTCCTCTTAACTCAGGAACAAGACAAGGATGCGCACTCTCTCTACTTCTCTTCAAACTAGTATTAGAATGCCTAGCTACAGCAATAAGACAACATGCAAACATAAAGGGGATCCAAATAGGGAAAGAAGAAATAAAACTCTCCCTCTTTGCATATGACATGATCTTGTATTTAAAGAATCCCATAGACTCCACTCCCAAATTACTCAAGCTGATTCAAAACTTTGGCAAAGTAGCAGGTTATAAAATTAACCCCCTAAAATCAATGGCTTTTTTGTATGCCAACAATGAGAAAAGTGTGGCTGAAATTAGGAAAGCAACTCCATTTGTAATAGCCCCACAAAAAATAAAATACCTAGGAATTAACTTAACCAAAGAAGTGAAGGACCTCTATGATGAAAACTTTAAAATCTTGAAAAAGGAAATCAACATAGAACTTAAAAAATGGCAAAGCCTCCCAAGCTCCTGGATTGGCAAGATTAACATCGTGAAAATGGCAATACTTCCCAAGGCTATCTACAAATTCAACGCAATACCTATCAAAATTCCAACCTCATTCTTCAAGGAAATAGAAGAGGCAATCCAAAAATTCATAAGGAACAATAAAAGACCCTGAATAGCAAAAACGCTCCTCAACAGAAAGAACACTGCTGGAGGAATATCAATACCAAATTTCAAACTCTACTATAAAGCCATAGTAATCAAAACAGCTTGGTATTAGCATAAGAACAGACCTCAGGACCAATGGAATAGAATTGAAAACCCAGAAATGAACCTACAGACCTATAGCCATCTAATCTTTGATAAGGGAGCTAAAACAATAGAATGGAAGAAAGACAGCCTCTTCAGTAAATGGTGCTGGCAAAATTGGTTAACTACATGTAGAAAACTAAAGCTAGATCCTTATATATCACCCTGCACCAGAATCAACTCCAAATGGATCAAAGACCTTGAACTCAAAGCAGACACCCTGAAAACATTACAGGATGGAATAGGAGAAACCCTAGGTCTCCTTGGCTCAGGCCGAAATTTTCTGAATAGAGACCCGGAAACACAACAAATCAAAGAAAGGTTGGACAAATGGGATTGCATAAAGTTGCAGAGCTTCTGCATGGCAAATGACATAGCTAGCAAGATCAATAGAAAGCCCAAGGATTGGGAGAAGATCTTTACTAGCCATACAACAGACAAGGGTCTCATATCTAAAATATACTTGGAACTCAAAAAATTAAACCCCCCAACAACAAATCCTCAAAGAAACAACTGCCCAATAAATAAGTGGGCAAAAGACTTAAAGAGAAACCTCTCTGAAGAAGAAAGAAGGATGGCCAATAGACACATGAAGAAATGTTCAACATCCCTAGCCATAAAAGAAATGCAAATCAAAACAACATTGAGATATCACCTCACTCCAGTTAGAACGGCAAAAATCAAGAACTCTAACAACTACAGACGCTGGAGGGGATGTGGACAGAAAGGAACCTTACTTCATTGTTGGTGGGAATGTAATCTTGTTCAACCACTTTGGAAAGCAGTATGGAGGTTCCTCAAAAGACTTCACATAGAACTCCCCTATGACCCAGCAATCCCACTTTTGGGCATTTACCCAAATGTTTACAAACAAGACCACACTAATGCTACCAGCACAACTATGTTTATTGCAGCATTATTTACCATAGCTAAGATATGGAACCAACCCAGATGCCCCTCAGTAGATGAATGGATCAAGAAAATGTGGTATATATACACAATGGAATTCTATGCCTCCATCAGAAAGAATGACATTGCCCCATTTGTTAGGAAACGGAAAAACTTGGAAAAAATTATATTAAGTGAAGTAAGCCAGGCCCAAAGAAACATAGGTCCCATGGTTTCCCTTATTTGCAATATCTAGTATATGTATGAGTCAAGCGGAAAAGGTCAGATAATGTGATGTCAGGAAAATGAACCCTTAGATATGTATTTTAATGTTTTTTTCTTTCTTGCATGTGTTTCTAACACATTTATAAGATTATCTCTTTGTTGCTTTGTATGTCCCTCCCCTACAGTATAACCCCTGCTTTCACTATATTTGATGTCAGTATAACTTGTGGAGGAGATGGGGAAAAAACAGTTGTTTAAGGATACAGGTGGACCTGTTGCAACAATGAGAAGTACAAGTTGTCATGTCCAAAACGAGCTTTACAACGTCCGTGCAGGTGGGGGGAAGGGGGGGAAGGAGAAGGATTGGGATTGGGGGGGAGGGGAAAGGCTGGGAAGGGATGTGAAGGGTAAACAAAGGAGGAGGCTGCAATGCTTGGTAAGAAATGTACGCATTATCCTGTCCATGTAATTGTAACCCCTCTGTACAGTATGTTCACAAATAAAATAAAATTAAATCAAAAAAATTCTAACTCAAAATCAAAGTGCTAAAGAAAAGCTGGAGAAATAGCTCATGTGGTAAGTTATTTGCCAAGAAGGTCTGAGATTTTGGGTTTAATTCTAAGTACCATATACATATTTATGTATGTATATATATATATATATATATATATATAGTGTGTGTGTATATATACATATATACATATACATAGTATATATACATATACAATTCAGAATTCATGGTTCACTTCCTACATAATTCATATCATTTTTTCCACAAGGTGTGTTTCAGACTACATGTGATCTCATCTATTCCTTCATCATTCCTGTTTATAAGGTTTTCTGTTTCATGAAGTTTTCTACCATGGTAATCAATATTATCATCCAACCAGTTTCTCAAGGCAAAATGGTTGAACTTATTTTTTAATATCATATTCAACACCCTCCAGAAATTGTTGGCCTTGTTGACCAAACTAATTAAATGATGTGAATTTCAATCTTGCTTCCTTTGTCCTTAATACCTTTATTTAAAAACCTGTTAAGCATATAAATGTGAACATAGATTGAAACTTATGCACAGGCCACAACCTAGACCTACAGGGTCTTTTACTTTCCTATTTTTTTAAAAAAATTATCTTTAGGTAGTTGTACAAAGGAGGTACCATATAACAAAACAGTGTGTTTAGTGTATCTTGATTAAAGTCACCCCTTCAACATTCTCATCCCCTCTTTGCCCACCCTTTCCATTACATTTTTTAGTTTTGTGGTATATGCTGTGAATCTTTGACTATGTTCTTTTCTCATTCATCCATCTTCCCCGCTACATAAACAATGAAATTTTACTTGTCTATTAAAAACAGTAATATTGTACAATTGGTAAGGAAATGGAAAGACTTGGAAAAAATGTATTAATAAAGTAGGAAAGACCCATAAAAACAAAAGTTCATGGTTTCCCTTATTTGATAGAATATACATCTATACATCTATAAGGAAACACACCGGATAGTATACAAGAGGTTACAAATGAATTAACTAGAATATTATGGTCTCTACGCAGAGCTCAAATAGTATAATCTTATAGAAAGACTAGATCAAAGTCCAACAAAATGAAGAACACCAGAAAACAAGGACATTCAAAAAGGGGGAATGGGGCCATGGGGCCTTGTTCTCTGATTGTGTGAACACCTACCTCCATGAGTTGATGTAAAGTCTGCCTTAGAAACAGCAAACTCACCACGTGGTTGGAAGAGATGCCAGGGACACTGGACAATACAGAAAATAATTCAAAGGGTTCAAAAGAAAGATATTTATTTTCCTTTTAAAAATGATAATTCAGTGGCTCATTCCTGTAGTCCTAGCTACTTGGGAGGCTGAGATGGAAGGATTTCAATTTGAGCTCAGCTATGCATGGAAAATCCCTTCAGAATCAGTAACTCCACACAATCAATGTGTGCCTGCTACCTCCCAGCTACAGGGGAAACAAAATCAGGAGGAATGAAATTCTATGTCAGTCCAGTCGGGAAAATTGGGAGATTCTATCTCAGTGGGAGAGGATTTGCATGGTGTACTTGTAGTCCCAGCTACAACATAAAGCTTAAAATAGACTGGTAGGCATGGACCTACACAAAAATTAAGCCAAGCACGTAAAAATGGCTGGAGTTATGGCTCAGCAATAGAGCCCATGTTTAGCAAGCTCAGGTCCCTGAGTGAAAACCCCCAGGATTTTTGCTGCCCAAATAAAAGGTAAAAAGATCTTAATGGTATGTGGGGAGGGAGTGGGGGGTGGGTCGTGGGGCTTGAACTCTGGGCCTAGGTGTCCTCCCTCAGCTCTTCAGCTCAAGGCTAGCATTCTACCACTTGAGCTACAGCATCACTTCCTGTTTTCTGGTGGTTAATTGGAGATAAGAGTGTCAGGGACATTCTTGCCCCCACTGGCTTTAAACCATGATCCTCAGATGTCAGCCTCCTGAGTAGCTAGGATTACAGAGGTGAGTCACCAGTGCCCAGATCTTAATGGTCTTAATACTAATGTTCATATTTATAGCAACTAATGCTGTTTAAAATTTTTTCTATCTCTATTAGTGGAGCTAGCCAAAATATTCAAGGATAAATTTATTAGCATTGAATCCGTATAAGAGATTTCCTATATTTGCCATAACAGCCTGCCTTCAAGCAGCTCATAATGTGAGAAAACCTGTTTTTAACCTCTAGAGTAAGTTTTTCATTTTAGTAAAACCTATCCATAAACAATATTGCCCAGTTGGATCATTTTGCTGCTGTGTAAAATTATTACCTTCTTATCTAACAACTAAATTCCAATGCCCTACTGGAAATTTAAATGTGACGCCACAGATATCATATTATCATTTTCTTTAAAATTGTTAATAGTTACTTCTTTTTCTCACATTTTTAGTAGCAACAATTATTTGTAACAAGGGGAGGAGTTCATTGTGACATGTCAGTCCATCTATGCACACAATATGCCTAATGAGATTAACCTATTCCAATAACCTCCCATATCTCCTGCCCCTTTCCCCAGCCGTCTCAACAAATTTCACTGTTCTATTTTCATACAGGTATACAAAGGACTATAACTACATTCTCTCTCCTTCATTCTCTTCATTTGTCATTCTTTATCCCAACTTGATTTACCTTCTGGCCAGGACCTATTTTCCATTTCTGCCATTGATTTTATTTGATGTACACTAATTCTTCAAAGGAATTTCACTGTGGTGTATTTCACACATGCATATACAATATTTTTAATTAGAATTGATCACCTTAAATACTAACCTAGAAGCCAAAGATCTAACAAGACATAAAGTAAACTAACAGCCATACTATTAAATGAATCAAGTTACAATGTGGACATAATAAAAATATAAATATAAAAGCAAATAAAAATTGATCTACTTTTATATGATTAGGTTCATTTTGTTTCTGAGATCATAATAATTATATAGTAAGTCATTATCACCAGTACGTTTATCTTTCATCTTCATTGTGGGCAGAGGAAGTCTTTTAACTAAAAAAAATGGAAAATGGTATAGAGAAACTAGTCTCAAAATTTGGAAAGTTATGTTTGAAGAATTACAGGATAAGCTATCAGTTTTTGAAATTCTAGTATTCCACAAAGCCATTAAATGCACAACTTCAAAGGATACTATTCATAGAGAAAAGGACCAAAAGGGTTTTCAAACACACCACTTGCCTGTAATACCTTTACAGTGAATCTATTAAGGAGAATTTCAATTGACTTGTCTGTCTCTAATGTCCTAAACAGAAGGGGCCTCTTCTTTATTGTTGTATCATTATTTTCTAGTTCAGCGGCTGGTACAGAGCGTTGTGAACAGAGATTGTTCTTTGTACTGCACAAAACTTCTATCTATATTGCAAAGCATAATCCAGGGAGCTATTTTGGAGATTCTAGCCGTCATCAACATCTTTTTCTCTGATAAAGTTGACTTTGACTGAATGCACATCTTCAGGAGATAAATAAAAAGAACTTGGATAAAGGAGTTATCAAACCAGCTAGGACAAGAAGGCTAGTCTTAAAATACTATAATGTGAGTGGCATGACCTGAAACTTCCTCAGACTTATAATCAGACTTACTCTCCTTCCAGTCAATTACTTAGTTGTAACCTCAAACTTGGATGTCAACTTATCCACTAAGTGGATAGTAGTTTTTTCAGTTGCATTTGTCAGTTGGTAGCTGCCCATAGATGTCAATTGTTTCATTCCTCCAATGCTGAACTCCAGGAGTGTTTCTGATTGTAGCACTTGTCTCCTATCTTAACATTTTAAAAAAATTACTGTAGGCTCCACAGAGTAATTTTGGAAGAAGAAATGTCACTACAATTTCTAACTTACCTTCAAAGTAATCAATGAGTTTAAAAAGAATGAAGTGTTGTTTCTTGAACTTTTGTGAGTACAACTGTAAATAATACTATAGTTTTACTTTGTCCCTCTGCCATCAGAAATAAAATAAATGCTTTACTAATCATTTTTTGGCTCTAAACATACATTACACTAGGCAACCAAAACATATTTAGAAAGGGTTTCTTTCACAAAATTGATAAGATAGATGAGACATCAAGGGTTCACAACCAAGGTAGATAACATTGTGGAATTTTATTATGGCACTGAACAGGAATGCAGAGGTATATTGGTTGATAGTGACACTTTTGTGAAGAGTCACAGCAAACTGGTGAGGATATATAAGGGTTTCTCGTGCTTAAGAACAGAGACAGTGGAGAAATCCATTAAAGAATGTAGATTGAAGAATCCACAGTGGATATAAACTACTGGCCACATATATGATTAAGAAAGATCCTTATGCAACAACTCAGGATATATACAGCTAAAACTTAAGAGTTAAGAAACATTTAAGAGATTCCCTGAATGGCTATATAAAAATACTGACCAGAAATATTCACCAAAACCCAAATAGGAACAGTAATTGTCAACTAAGGACAATTTGTCCTTTACACCTTGGCCTTAAACCTCTGTCATGGAAGATCAAGAAGGCAGTCTATGATAAAAAGAAGTTATGTACGCACAGAAAAGAAGTAAAGAAAGAAAAAGTTATTCATGCTTTCTTATCATGCTGCCATGTCTTGCCTAAGACAAGGCAGACTTAAAGTGGATAATTAGCAAAAGTTTGCAACTTTAAAGGATTCTGGACTTGTACTAAAATGAGACTGCATTTCTGTTTGGAAATTACTGGAATTTTATTATTGCAAAATCACCAAAATTGTAATTGAACATGTCCTAAATTTCACTCTAAATATAAAAAATAACTGTCCCACTGTGTAAATTTGAGCCTTAACCATGAAGAATAAAGCTTTTGTATTTTGATCATTGTCCCCTTGTATCAACCTGTCCTTCCAGCTCAATGCTTATGGTAACTGTGAAGTTCAAAGCACAACTGTGCCAGACTTAAGGACATAGAAGAGAAGTAGAATCGCTACAATCTTTATAAAATCTATTGACATTCTGAACAAAGTTGTAAGTCTTAGTAGATTCAAATATGTTCTGTCTGGGGATATCTGAAACTTCAGGCTAGCCCTATAAATATTTTGAATGAATAGTTGTTTGGGAATCTCACCTTATTGTTCTAGTATTTATCCTTTCTGTGTATATTTTTGTTTTTTAAAAAAGAGAGAAGCCTGCCAAAGGCAAGTCAAGTAGGGAAATTCATTTTTTTCTACTATTGATATGTGGCTATCAAATTTGCTAATGAATAACCAGGTTGACCTTTTAAGGAGATGAGCTGTAAAGAAAATAAAATTTATGTGATTCTTGTATTTCTGGATGCAGAAACCTTGGCATCCATTTTAACTCTCTTTGTTGATTGTGACCCATGCAAAACATGAAGTGAAGACTGTGCTTAGACAATATTTTGCATTGGCTCTAAATCTTTATCTATTTCTCTCAGTATGGTTGACAGATTGTATATTATTGATGCCATGAAAATTGTTCTCAAACAAACATGAAAACAGCATGCAAACAAGAATGTAAAATACTGATTTTCCTATCAGCATCAGGAAGGCTGCTTTTTTGGTTTGATTTGGTAATGGACAATGGAAAGACAGAGGAAGACCTGGAAATTTGCACTTATTTATGGCATGACAACACCTCAAATTTTTGAACTGGCAGCAAAATACTTTCTTTTCACATAAGATGATCAATCTGGGGGGGGGGGGGGGAGGGGAAACAAATTTGCCAGTAGAGAAAGCATTGCCAATGACTCACGCCTGTCATCCTAGCTACTCAGGAGGCTGAGATCTGAGGATCTCATTTCAAAGCTAGCCCCGGCAGGAAAGTTCGTGAGACTCTTATCTCCAATAAGTCACTAGAAAACCAGAAGCGGTGCTGTGGCTCAAGCGGTAGAGAGCTTGCCTTGAGCTGAAGGGCCCAAAGACAGCACCCAAGCCCAGAGTTCAAGCCCCATGACCAACAAAAAAAAAAGAAAGAAAGAAAAAAGAAAGCATTACTTTTTGATATGAGAGACAATTTTTCATGAGGTATTTTCTGCACAGGTATACACCATTATTTTAGGGATTTCAACAAGACAGATACCTACAGATGTTGAAGATTGGACACAAAACCCAGACAAGGTCTACAGCATGGCTGCCAAAACTTTCTCCATAATCAATGTAGGAGCATACAAAAGTAATTTACTAGTTCAATTTTATGTGGAGATATGGTATACAATGAGTTTGAAAGAGCCTGAACTGACAAAGTTCAGTTTTGTAAACAATAGTGAGCTGAATTCATAGCCCATGGAATTGAAGCCGAAAAGCAATGAAAGAAAGAACAGAAAATTGACTTACCAGAACAAAACTGAACGTATTTTGATGAGAAGAAAAATGAGATCATTAGCCCCAAAAAATCAGAAAAATGTATATTGACCCTTTCACTTTCCTGTCATTTTAAACAATATGAGAAAATAGGTAATATTCTCCTATTTCATAAAGATTTGTGATGGCTGGGAGATTGAATATCACCTAAATACAAATGATTGGTCCTGTTTTTACTTCTACCTTATATTTTTGTGTATTTACCTTTATATTTCAATTTAATAAGGAATTTCATATGGAATATGTATTTATTTTCTAAATAAAACTCTGAAGAGTTTTCTTGAGAGTGAATATAATTCATACTGAATTTTAATAATTATAGTGTCTAACTTAGTGAAAGCTTCTTGATGAATATACAAGATCAATAATTCTTTGACTTAGAATCACCATATCAATAGAAGTTCTTAGCTACATTGTTATTTTTCTAAATAAAATAATATTTTGTTTTAAAGTTCACTATATCCTATGTCACAAACTAACATGAGTTGAGTCTTCATAGTTCTAATAAAATTATGGAGGTATTAAGATATTTACAAATAAAACTCAACCAAGACGTAATCAGATGCTACAACCTCAATTACAGTGATTAACTTCCATCATAGTAAAGAGAAGCCTAATGGCTGATACTTTACTAATTTACTTAAAAGTTTCTGAGATGCAAGGATAGGTGTAAAGTATTTTGAGATAGGGGATATATAACATTAAAAAGTCATTATAATAGTCAAATTTGTGTTTTGATTCTTGTGTTTCTACAAATTATATTTTATTTCCAACTATTCTTTGAATATCATTCTGAAGATTGCTGCCTAAGCCAGTCTACAAGTATCAGATCTAATGGGCCATATGCTACTCAGGAAGCATTAGCACCTTCCTACAGAAATACTCAGTAACACAGGATGCAAACTTCTGCAGCATTAGTCTGTAGGTGAAAATTATGTTACAATCTAGAGACATATGAGCTGGAGTCTTTAAAACAATTTAAATTGAATTTTTAAATTTAAATCATTTAATTTTCTTCTATTATAGAAACAAAGAGTACTCAAATATCTTTCAGGAAACCAAAAAACTTTAATTTCTTCTGAGAATCTGAAAATATTAAAAAACATATCTTAAACCCAGGAGATAATTTTTTTCTAATAACTTGTACTCTGTTCTCGGAACCACAGCTGTATTTGTAACTGTCTCTTTATCTGCTGGAAAATTAAACCCACTAGAAAAGGGCATTTATTCTGGGGATACTAAAGCCAGTACATGTAATACTAAAAATGATACTAAAAAAAAGAATTCCATAGTTTTTCTGAGAATTTCCTACATGCGTTTTACACATTCCTTATTTAATCCTCAAAAATCTTTATGGATTGGACACCAATATTATTCCCATTATATAGCCAATAAATTTAAACTCGAGTGTGATGATAAGCAGAAGAACCTCACACAATTACCATGTAGTATTGCTTCTAGTTGAGGCTCCCACTGGTAGACCACCAAAACTTGGACTCCAGGGTTTTCAGTGGTGACTGCCAGCAATTCTTTTCTTTTTCTTGACTTTGAAAACCATCAAAGTTGAACTTTCCAACTTGTAGAATAACACATATAAGTCTTGGAGTAGTTGTCTCTCAGTAATTATATTTTACCATATTAAATCAATTACTACAAGCAGCATTTTTCTCTTGGAGGGAAATGGAATCCCAGTTATTGTTGATATTCACCTATTGTCCATAGAGTGGAACCTTTTACTCTGATTTGGGCAATGATTACAACGCATAACTCAAGCTTCAAGAAGATACATGGCTTATATTTATAGTTCAATACTAATATTCCTAAGAATTAAAACCAAGATTAACAATACTTGTTAGTACTGTCTTCTCCAGTTGAGAATCATTTATGCAGAAATCAAGGTCAGATGTCTAAAAAGATGATTTACAAGAGAAACTGTCACTAAAAGGTATTTGAGAGTTTTCCTTTAGCTGGCTGCTGACTCATGGAAATACATGTCAGTTTAAGAAGCAAAACTGTACATGCATTCATTAACTTACCAAGCATGAGAAACTACTATGTATTGGCATAGTAGTTGGAATAGAAAGACGATGGAAGGTCTGGCTTGCATGGAGCCAACTATTGTAATATTTGAATGACAATATGTGCTTCTGATGTTTAAATATGTAATTATCTAATGGTTAAATGCAAAAAAACAAGCAAATGTCTAATGGTATGTAATACAAAAAGGTAGATGTATAGTAACTTGATACCATTTACCATGCAAAGTTACACCAAGATCTGTAGTAGGCTGATGGTTTGACTCAAATGCTGAACACCTACTTAGCAATGAGATGCTTTGAGTTCAAACTCTAGCACTGAAATGAAAAGAAAGAAGTCTCTTACACAAAGTGACGTGTAAATAATCCTAAAAGAACAGACGGAATAAGCTGTACAGAGACATGGACTAGTTTCTAAACAGAAGGAATATCAAAGTGTCTTGATGTGAAAAACAAGTTTGGTGTCTTTACATAGGAAATTCCTGTGGGTGGGGTTGGAAGAACTGTTGGAGCAGAGAGGATCTGGTAGGAGACTGAGTTTCAGTGGATCAATGAAGAAGGAACCGTGCAGAACTGTATTACCATGAGTCATACAATAAAAATTAATTTTTTCTTAGAGTGATACACGAAACCATAGGTGAATTTCTGGCAGGGGATTGTTATTTTACTTATATTTTAGAAGTTTCACCCTAGAAGTTATGCGGCAAAACTGGAAACAGGTTAGAGTCAGGAAAAAATTCTAAAGTTTCCACCAAGAAATGTTAGGGACTTACTTGTAAAAGATAGAGGGCTGGGCACAAGATAAGCATTATAATGGCAGATTTGATGTCAGTCGAAGATGACTGAGGTTTTGACATGAGAAACTACTAAATGCATTCACCATATTTTGAAATGGGGCTGTGGTGAGGTCAGCTTTCTATTGCTGTAAATAAAACTTGAAAAAAACAACATAAAGAAGGAAATACTTATTTTGGTTGATAGTTTCAGGGGTCTCCGTTCAGGATTGCTTAGCTCCATTGCTTGTGAGCCTGTAGTGAGGAAGAAGGATATGATAGGGAATGGAGTGGAGTGGAGCTTCTCACCTCAACCGCAGCTAGGAAGCAAACAATAGAGACAAGAGACACGCAAAAGATGTCTCCTCCAAATGCTTCCTCCCTTTAACCAGGTCCAAACTTCTAAATTTTAATTGCTTCTAACAAGACATTTACACACTGTATTCATTGCTACTCTATTCACCATAGTTTTGGAAAGAGCCCAGATTTCTTCCAATGGACAATGGATAAAGAAAATGTTTTATATATACTGAAATTTTACTCAACCATCAGAAAGAATATTATCTCATTTGCAGGGAAATAGATGGATCTAGAAAAAAATTACATGAAATGAAGTTACCTAGGTTCAAAGAAACAATAAATACATGTTTTATCTCATATACAGAAGTTAGATCTAAATTATACATGTATGAAAACATGTACAGGATCATATATATACATACATGCATACATACATACACCAACACATTAACTAAATTATGGTATAAGCATGAGAGGATTTCAATGGGTGTAACTCCTTTGAACAACTCACTAACAGTTTAACAAAATGAATACCAGGATGCTGAAACAAGTGTTGCTAGTGGTGAATTCAAAGGAGAGAGGGTTAGACAAATGGATAGAGGAAAAGGCAATCATAATATCCAGTGTATATCTGTAAATATGGAACTAGGCAAATTGAGGGGAATGGGTGGGGTTGGGAGAAATGAGAATTATGAAAGAGTGACATCGATCAAGATCCATTCTACTCACAAATTGACATGAAATCCCATTGTACCAAAATAAGAAGAAACACAAGTAATAAATAAATATCCAGATAATTTAGGAACCTTTATCATTTATCAAAAGTCTCCCCTCTGAACATTGCTGAATTGAGTACCGTGTTGGCTACACATCAACCTTTGGGAAATTGTTCAAATCCAAGCTATAAAAGACAGATTAGAAGAGAATGGATGGTAAGGGGAAACAGAGGAGGCAACAATGCTTAATAAGAAATGTACTCATTACCTTGCTCATGTAATTGTAACCCCTATGTATGGTATTTTCACAATAAAAAGAAGAGAAACACATATTAGATGAATATATAGTTTTGTTTGGGATCTATTGATTTGTGATACTTATGAAATATTCAACTAGCAATGAACATGCGGGTTTGGATTACAGGTGTCTCCCTGAGAAATAAAATTTATAGACAGTATTTTTGATAGTTAAAGGCATAGATAGCAACAAGATTAGATCACATTAAAGTAACTATAGAGAACAGTTGTGCCTCAAGAACTGAGGATGCTCAAAAATTGAGAACATAAACCAGCTTGAGACCCAAGAGCCATGGATACGGCGGAGTCTCATAGGCCACTTGAAAAAGTGTTTGAAGAAGGAAAATGAGATAAACCATATGTTTTTAAGAAGGTCATTATTATGAGGACTGAGAAATGGCCACTAACTGTGACATTATATGTGATCATTGTTCTAGGGTAGCTTTGTGTCCAGAAATGAGTCACAAATTTAATAGGAATGAATTCTTGAGAGATTTGAAAAAGCAATCTTGGACAACTGCAAGAACAGACACAACATGGTAACTATAATTTCCTAACAAAAATCCAGGGTACATGTTTTCATATATTATGTCTTAGTAGTTGGAAAATTTAAGTCTAAAACTATTACAACAAGTCCAAGACCTACAGTGGTAGGTGACAACACAAGCACATTTACACTTCATTCTCTTTTTATAGAACAAAACCTGTAAAACTGTGTCTTCACAGATCCTCAATTCCTAAGCTCAGCTTGTCACAGCAGGCATCCTTTATTGGATTGATAAATGTCTATCTAAAGCTCCAGTCCTTGTATAATTTACTAGACTGCTTCGTGAAGCATATGCCTAAATACTACTTCTAAATTTATAATATACCACATATGATGCTTTCACAAGTGTGCGCTCAGCACATTTTTCTCTACATGAATAATGCATGTCTCATGCAACCAGGTCCAAAATGAGAAAAATTACTAAATATCTAATAGGCTACATTAAGTACAAGAACAAGACTACACACTTGATGGTATAATTTTGAAGTAGAAGGAAGTATTAACTCCACACCAAAGAAAATAAGCCCAGATCACTTTGTCCATCCCTCAGCTACCATCTTCTTACATGGCATTCAGTACTGTTGTTCAAATAATCAAATTCTATATACATCGAAATAAATAAGCATCATTCTAGGCCAATGTGAAGTCACAGATATAATAGGCAATGTATACCTTTGAAATCAAGAAATGTAAATATAATCACTCCATGTGACTAGACAGAAGCGGAAATATTTATAGTTAACATATATATATATATAGATAGATAGATAGATAGATATGCAAACTCCTCCCCCCCCCTTTTCTCACTACACCACACTCTTCCTTCACTGTCTTCTTGTCTAGGAAAGGAAAAAAGAATAAAAGATCTGAAGAGTTAATATCATTTTGTACTTAAACTGTCATATCTATATAACTCATTGTAAAAACCTCATTTCCTAGGTATATAGCTGTCAAATAAGACAGCATCTACAAAACACTCATTTGCGGAAAACTTTTGAGGAAATTTCCAATGAGTACAGTTTACATTATTAATCTTTAACTTATCAAAAGTTTTCAATTCCCCTTTCTATGATGCATGATGAGTTTCTACCCGAAAGTGAATCTTAGTGACAGCTCCTATAGGAAATGATAGGTCCATCTCTATAGAAAGCATTAGCATTTTCTCCATGCCAGCCCTTAACTGCAGGAAGCATGCTTCCAAATAAACCTGTATAGTTTGAAAATCACAAAACTGCTCTTATGATCTCAGTACGGTTTGAGGGTGAGCTGTAAATGTGTGTGTGTTGAGGCTTGATCTCCAGCATGACAGTGTTGAGCTGGGGGAAACATGAAGAGGTGGTACCTATTAATTCTGGTCTTGAGGGGTGAGTTACATCTCCCAAGGAAAGATTATTTTAAAACAAGATTATCCCAGATACCTGGCCTCTTCTATAAACAGCCATTGCTTCTACCATATTTTGATACAGCCAGATTGGCCTTCACTAAGATGGTGACCTTCCAGAAATGTGAGCTAAATAACCTCTTTTATCTATAAAGTAGCCAGCCTTGATTGTCTTCATTAACATCAATTCATTATCCTTGAGTCATAGTCCCCAGTCTTTGAAAAAAAGATGACTTTAATATTTTACAAATAGAATACTGATAATTAGGCTAGATTTTTTAATTGTGAAAATACCGTAGAGGGGTTACAATTACAAGGGCAATGTAATAAGTACATTTCTTATCAAGCATTGTTGCCTCCTCCTTTGTTTCCACTTCCCAACCCTTCCCACACCCCCACCTGCTCCATGCACACCATACCCATCCCCAGCATAGTTGTAAAGTTCGTTTTTTGACATAAGGTCTTGTGCATCTCTTGTTGCAATGGGTCCACCTGTATCCCTATTTAAACAATTTGTTTTTTCCCTTCCCCTCCACAAAATATATCAACATCAAATACAATGAAAACAGGGGTTATACCATGGGGGGGACATACAAAGCAACAAAGAAATCATCTTATAAATATGTTAGAAACAATAGCAAGAAATACAAACCGTTTGAGTCCTTATCTTGGGGTTCATTTCACCTAACATCAACTTATCTGACCATTTCTGCTTGTCTCAGACATATACTAGTTATTGCAAATAAGGGAAACCATGGGACCTATGTTTCTTTGGGTCTGGCTTACTTCACTTCATAGACTTTTTCCAAGTCTTTCCATTTCCTAACAAATGAGGCAATGTCATTCTTTCTGATGGAGGCATAGAATTTCATTGTGTATATATACCACATTTTCTTGATCCATTCATCTGTTAAGGGGCATCTATTAAGGGGTTGGTTCCATATCTTAGCTATGGTAAATAATGCTGCAATAAACATAGTTGTGCTGGTAGCTTTAGTGTGGTCTTGTTTGTGAACATTTGGGTAAATGCCCAAAAGTGGGATTGCTGGGTCATAGGGGAGCTCTATGTGAAGTCTTTTCAGGAACCTCCATACTGCTTTCCAAAGTGGTTGAACAAGTTTACACTCCCACCAACAATGCAGTAAGGTTCCCTTCTGTCCACATCCCCTCCAGCATCTGTTGTTGTTAGAGTTCTTGATTATAGCCATTCTAGCTGGGGTGAGGTGGTATCTCAATGTTGTTTTGATTTGCATTTCTTTTATGGCTAGGGAGGTTGAGCATTTCTTCATGTGTCTATTGGCCATCCCTCTTTCCTCTTCAGAGAAGATCTTAGCAACCTCACTGTATTATATTTTCTTTGCTTATTGAGAACTTTTATTTTTTCTCTTCAAAGTGGCACTTTTAAGTGCAACCACTATAAAGTCATCCTCCCACAGGTTTCTCTTGATTTGCCTCAATTTCCAGTCTTCCTGGATGCAGATATCAACAATCCTTTTCAGATTTGGTATTCTGCCATTTCAACATAACATTTTCCTCTTCTTATGAGAGCATCGATTATAGATTAGGGATCATTTCAATGTTCTTTGTTTTACCTGATTTTATCTACAATCTTTATATTTTCAAATAAAACCTATTCAAAAAGACACATATTTTGTGTCATAACACCCAAAAGTAACAGTATTTTTCTTGGCTAGCTCTCTTGGAACAAGCAAAAAAAAGTTCAAAAGGAAGAGACATAATTCACATTGACCTTTGTGTAAACCGTAGAGCTCTATGTGATTTTCTAATTAACAAATTTATTATGTACAATATGCAAAATGATCAACAAATGATTATGTTTAGTACTTAACTCTAAATGGAAATTTGCTTGCCAAATTACACAGCAGTCTACTACTCTGTAGCATACTATAGAAATGCTCAAATACTCTTTAAAGCAATGTCCAAATTAAAGATCTATTTATTTTCAATCATTCATAAAATACATTGTTGGCTCATCTATCAGTTAGGCTATGTTTCACTGCAAGTGAGAAAAGAAAAAAATAACTTCAAATGTGCTAAACAATTAGCAAAACATCAATTCACTTTAAAATGATGAAGGATATATGGAATTTCGGTCTATTATATACTACAGATTTAATATTTGTTTATTGTGACCATCTATTCTGTTTTTTTTGTTTGTATGTATGTCCATATATGTCTGCAATATATGTCCATATATGTCCAAATATGCCCATATATATCTGCATGCATTCAAAGACAGAAAGAAGATGTAGTGAGAATTAGGAGTAAGGATAAGAGCAAGAAATAGACATGATAAGGAAGAGAAAGGAAGGTGAGAAAGAGAAAGAAGGAAAGAGAAGTATGATAAAGAAAGAGGAAAAAGGGGGAAAGAGAGAAAGGAAAAAGAAGAAAAGAGGAATGGAAAAGAATATGAAGGAACAGGAATTAAAAAAGGAAGAGAAATTCAGGAGAAGTAAAATTCTGATTTTTTAGGAGAATTATAAATGCTAGGGTAATAGACTAAAAATGTATAAGGAAAGTCAGAAAGAAAAGATTCTGAGCACTCCAGAACTCAATTGTCTAAGACCTGTGTTCTCTAAATTCTATATTCACTAAACTCAAAAAGGCCTAAATTTTTTCTTAAAGAAAACACTTGAGCAATGGATTCATAAAGCTAATAGAAAAAAAGCATCCTTTTTCCTTAAAGTTGTGATTAAGCACCACAATCTCTTGTATAGTCTGTATTCAAAGCTCTGTTAATCATTGTTTAGATGAATGAAATAGGACTGTGAATCAACCAAGTCAACTCATACGTCAAAGGCCTTCAAGTTTGCTGAGAGAACTATTTCTGTATTTTCAACAAATAAGGAAAACACTGAAAGCTGTTGAACAATAGTTGGTAAGAGGGCTGGAGAAAATAAGAGCAGTAAAGGAGGTTCATCTGACTAAATTTTAATACATGTGAAATAACATGACTATATCCCTTTGACATCTAATATATACTGAAAATGACAGGAAAATGAAACAGACTATGCTGGGAGGTGGGCACCAGTGGAATGGAGGAGGAACAATGGAAATGACAAATAAAGATAAACACTGTCAAAGTATTTTTCATGAGTGTATAAAAATAGAACACTGAAAATTTTGAAATCATTTTAAAAAGCAGGAAGGCAGAGTTGAAAGTGATGACTTCAATTTGGGTACTTTGTATGAATGCACAGAAATGTCACAATAAAATCTAGCTTGTACAACAAACATATGTTAATTTCAAAATCATTAAAAACAAGATCACATTCTCTAAAATTCTGTGTTATCCCCTGTGAAGTTCTAGAATTAACTTCTATATGGTATGTGGTGAGTTGAAGTATGATGGGAGAAATAATATTCGAAGAATACTATTTGAAGAAATAAACTTTTCTTGTACCTTTGCAATTCCTGAGGCTTTTGGTGTGATGGCTAGAACTGACACAGGATAATGGGTAAGGATAATGTTATATGAAAACAAGCTAGAATTCTTCCCACCTAGCCATGATCTGCTCAATTTCAGATACCTTGTACATGAGAATGAAACAGATCTGTTCATTGTTTGAGCCTCTTTTATTTGAAGAAGTATATTACAGACTGTTTAAAGGGCATGGTGGAGCAGGCCTTTAATCTGAAACTATCAGAAGCTGAAACAAGATTATTGTATTTTGAGATTTTGTCTCAAAAGATTTTTAATGAGAGGGTAGAGAATCAGGGAAAACAAAGCATGATTAATAATTAGAAGAAACAAGAGCATAAAATGTTCATCACCCATGACAATAAAATTAAATTAAAAAAATAAAGTGTTTGGGATTGCCCAAACAATATTCTATCTCCAATGAAGGAGAAAATTGATTAACATTTCTTAAGTTTAAGCTGAAGAAAACTAGGCAATTTTATTTCATATGTTCAAATACATAATATAAACAAAAAGAGAAATACTGTTATAAAGCTAATATATTAGGCAGCATGCAAAATCAGGAAACATACTAAGATAATTCCTCTAATTCAACTGATATTGAGATATCAAGAATTATGATGCTTACTAAAATCAGCAAGTAATATTATTAAGAAAAAATCCAGGTTCTTTTACAACAATTAAGTTGGAAAATAGAGCTTTTAATTTAAAACAATTAGGCAACATAAAGGATCAATTCTTTTGTTGATAATTACAAAAACTCTTTAAACCTATTCCATTTATTACAAATGCAGCAATTAAAAGAATTGGGACAAAATAATGTTATTGCCAAATGAAAGATTATATGTGAAAAAATGAGATAAAGGGAAATAGACCTTGAATACCTGATACATCTCAAATACCACAAAGATCTTCAGATTTCAGAACTCATTAGTGTTCTGAGATTGTTGTGTAAATTTAAGGAAATGCCATGCCTTCTTTTTTATTTTTATTCAGGGCACCAACATCAAATACAGGGAAATAAGGGGTTACACTGTGGAGGAGGAACATGCAAAGGAACAAAAAAAAATCACATGCTACATTATAAATACATTAGAAACAATAGCAAGAAAGAAAAGTCACTTGTCTTTTTAAAATTAAGATTTGAGGGGAGGTATATGGTGGATTAATGTTTCTTAATAATAATATTGTATTAATATTTCTTTTTTATAGTATATAAAATAAAGGTGTTCACGTTTTTCTCTTCTTAAGCAAATTGGTGATTCACTGCAACTGTTCATCTTGGTTAATACCTTTCATTAGGAAAAAAAATGACTTGGTATGAAATTGATGAAGAGAAAATTTATTGTGATTTTATTGAAGGATTAAATACAACATCAACAGAAAGAATCATGTAAGACCATTAACAAGATGGGAACCCTTTTAACCAATGATATGTTTCACAGCTCATAAGAAGTTACACCTTCAGCATAGAATGGATCAAGAAAAGGTGGTATACCTGCTTTCACTGTATTTGATGTCGGTATAATTTGTGGAGGGGAAGGGGAAAAACAAGTCGTTTAAATAAGGATACAGGTGGACCCGTTGCAACAATGAGAAGTACAAGTTGTCATGTCGAAAACGAACTTTACAACTGGGCGGGAGGGGGGGATTAGGTCGGGGGGGGAGGGAGGATGGGAAGAGAAGGGAAGGTTAAACAAAGGAGGAGGCTACAATGCTTGATAAGAAATGTACTCCCTATCTTGCCCATGTAATTGTAACCCCTCTGTACAGTACTTTCACAATAAAAAATAAATAAATAATAAAAAAAGAAAAGGTGGTATATATACACAATGGAATTCTATGCAACCTTAAGAAAGAATAACATTGCCTCATTTGTTAGGAAATGGAAAGACTTGGAAAAATTCTATTAAGTGAAGTAAGCCAGGCCCAAAGAAACATAGGTCGCATGGTTTCCCTTATTTGCAATAACTAGTATATGTCTGAGACAAGTTGATGTTAGGTGAAATGAACCCCAAGATAAGGACTCAAATGTTTTTTCTTTCTTGCTATTGTTTCTAACATATTTATAAGATGATTTCTTTGTTGCTTTTCATGTCCTTCCCCCACGGTATAATACCTGTTTTCACTGTATTTGATGTTGGTATATTTTGTGGAGGGGAAAGGAAAAAAAAATGTTTAAATAGGGATACAGGTGGACCCATTGCAACAATGAGATGTACAAAACATTATGTTAAAAACCGAACTTTACAACTTTGGTGGGGGGGGAGCACAGGCGGGGGTGGGGGGGGGAGATAGGAAGGGATGGGAAGGGGAAACAAAGGAGGAGGCAACAATGCTTGATAAGAAATGTACTCATTACCTTGCTCATGTAATTGTAACCCCTCTGTACAGTATTTTCACACCCAAAAAAAGCTCCACCATACAACTCAGAGTTCTTATCATACCATCTGGGATATAACTCTATTTCGCTGCAAGATAAAGAATAGTGAAGTAGAGTAAAGCAACCAGTTTATTGAAAGCAGGAGTTGAGTACATCTCTCCCTACACTATGGAGAGAGTCCCGGAGCCCATTTAGGTCTTCAAGAGGGAAATTGTTATAATGCTGGTCTTTGCCTTTTTCTTTCTATCTACCCTTATCTGGGTGTCTTTCCAGGCATTATGGTAATCCCTTGATGTTCTGCTGCCTTGGATCTTTATATTTTTGTTTCCCCATCTCTGGGCACAGTATGGAAGCATATCCAATGAGTAATGTCCGATTGTGTATGAGGCTTAAATGACTACTGATGGAAGATTTTGAGCTAGAAACCAGAGCATTATGGGAAGAAGTGCCACTTCAAGCTAGAGCTCAAGGCACTATGGGAGTAAAAGCCCATGATGAGCTACATGTTGTCTTGTAGTTATTATGTCCACCATTTTCTATTCCTGTCTACCTAACAGCCTACCTTTCTTTCCCTCATTTATACAGTTAAATTAGAAACATTAACCCATTATTATTACGTTTACTACAAATTCTCCTTGATATCTACTTTATTGTCTTATTTTTTTATTTTCAAGATGGGGGTCACTTTTTTTAAGTCTCTCAAAAAAAATTGCACAGATTGGCCTCAAATTTACAGTAATTCTGTCTCAGCCTTCTGAATAGTTCAGATTACAGGCACAGACCACTGTACATGGTTTGATTTTTATTTCCTTAATTTCTTAACCATCTTACTTGAGTCTAAAATACCTTCTGTAAGGATCATGTGCAAATGCTTACTGAAACATGCTGTCATAGAAAAATGTGTGCATATCTTGTAAAAAGGCTTTTCTTGTCCTCTCAGTGTAGAAATTACAAACATATCTCCTTTTGTAAACCACAAATCACCACTGGCAAGGCCTAGAAAGCATTTATAATCCCTTAAACTTAAATCAGTCCACAACCTTCTCATAAGAAATGTACATATTTAAACATAATGTTTAATAAATTGGTTGTTCCATACCCCTGGTGGCTCTATAGTGTTTAATGTAACCAGAGAGTAGTCTTTTTAATTGGCCTTTGAGGGATGTGTAAATTTTCACTACATGAGTTGGCTTTCTTAATAATGTCTGTGACTTCGTATGGCTCAAAGTCGAAGGATAATTTTTATGCTAGTGTAAGCTAATCATTCTTCTCTATGGAAAAGTAAAACTGTGACAAGATCTGGTTGGAAATTAGTTAAACTGAAGAAGATGACTCTAGTCTTGAAACATACAGAAAATGTTCTATCATTGTATGTTTCTAGTCATGGAAAATGGCTAGTAGAAAAATAAATAACACAAATATAATTGAAATTTTACGTGGTGTTTACTGCTATGATCATGGACAATTGAATAACATTGCTTAGATTCTTCAAGGAATTGAAGCTATTGGACAAGTTATTACCCTGACATGGATAAATAGGCATATCCAGAGAAAAAAAACACCACTATTGGCTGGAACCATAAACTGGTAGGAATGCTTCATGTAGCTTAGAGTAAGAAATTCCTGAGGAAACACGCTCTTAGGGCAATCCTCAAACCTTCATGAATTTTAATTTCAGGTAATACAACAAATTCTCATAGAGATGAACTAAGATCTAAGATCTAGCAAGGGAAAGGCAGAGTGAAACTACACCTAATTGTTTCCCATAAAGGGACTGCAGTACAAGCGGAGGGGGGAGATCCTACTAGCCTATTCAAGCTGAACGGGGAGGTCATTCTTCCCAATCTCTCCAATTAAGCCTTTATGTTATACTTGGGTCCTGGGAACATTATAATGAACATGGTTCAGCATATTTTTAAAATTAGACTAGGAACCTTACTGGCAGGAAAAGAATTGAGGAAAACAGTATTAAAACTGGGGAAAATGGGTAGGTTACAATCCTTAAATCATAGATCTACTGAGAGAGAGAGAGAAGAGAGAGAGAGGAAGAAGAAACAGATCTATTTGGATTATAGAATGCTTCTTCCTCCTCACATTTGAACATCACATGAGTAGGCCTCCAGAAAAAAAAGGTACTACCTTGAAATCACTGCATGGCACAGACTTTCTATGAGAATCTCATAGGAAATCTTATGCAGAAACACAAAAGATGACATTTTAGAGAGACATGAAGCTAGTAGTATCTGTAATTATGCAGTTAAAACATTAATAAAAGACAAATTCATAGGTTACCCTAAATCATCATACTAAAAACTTATTCAACTGAGTTTCCAGCTTTCATTGCAACGTGTCTGACTTTCACTGAAAAAAAAATTATAAGCTGTTGCCAAAGGCAAGTCAAGTTACAGTCTGAAAGGAGAAAGCAGTGATCCAAACTATAGTCAACTAATGACATCAGAATTACCAGGCAAGGAGTTTAAAATAGCTATGACTGCTAGGGAGTCAACTGGAATAAAAATATAGAAAATGAAAAAATAGGTGAATACATAGGAAAGAAAATGGAAACTAAAAAAACTGAAAAGGAAATGTGCAACATAATAGAAGCCAGAATCACCTTCCATTAGCTTCTCAATACATTCAATGAGATTGATGAGCTGAATTCTCATCAAAATTATGAAAACCTGAAGATAGGATGATGAAATATGTAAAGTACTCAAAGAAAGAAAAAATTACTTACCTATAATTCTACATCCAACTAAAGTTATCCTTCAACAACAAATTTTTTTCATCTTTTTTTAATTGTGAAAATACCGTACAGAGGGGGTACAAATACATGAGCAAGGTAATGAGTACATTTCTTATCAAGCATTGTAGCCTCCTCCTTTGTTTCCCCTTCCCATCCCTTCCCATCCCCCCCACCAAAGATGTAAAATTCATTTTTCGACATAACACCTTGTACATCTCATTTACTTAAACAAAAAAAGGAATTTGTTTTTGTACATTTCCCATATGAAGATCATGTTACAAATTTGTTAGACTTAAAATTAAGGTTAAGAATGTTCAAAATATGCAGAATTTTATTCTTGCATAAAGTAAGGAACAGAATGAAGTTCTAGATGAAGATAAGGCTTTATTTTTAAAAACTTGAGGGAAGAAAAGAGCTAAAATCTATACTATGTATACCTAGAATGTAATTTAAATTTCATACAAATAATGGGTTAATTAGAAATATGTAATTTCTGGTCAGAGATGATAGAGGATACCATCTGAACATCAGAGCAGTATAAAGAACTTCTCTTCTTACTAGGCATTCTAACTAATTTTAGAGCAAAGACTGTTAGACCATCTTTAATCAAATTTAAAACAAACCTCAAAGGACAAAGTTAAATCACATACAGTTTAACTGCCAAAATAAAGCATAAAAACAGAGATTTGACTTTTACAGAATTAAGAGAAAAGTCCAGCTAGATTTTATATCCAATAAAAATATTTTCTTCATAAAAGCAGCATGCAAATTCTTTCTGACAACAAAAACTGAGAAAATTTGTGACAAAAAATAAATAAATAAAACAGCTACAGGAAGTTCTTTTAACTGAAGTAAATCTACACCAGATGGAAACTGAGATCATCACAAATGAACAGAAAACATTGAGTACAATAAATATATTAGTAAATATGTAAGACTTTACCTTAAAGTTTTGAGTTCTTTAAAAATAGTATTATTTTATGGGATTTACAAGTAGAAGGAAAATGTATAGCATAAAAAAAAGGACTAATGATAGTAATGAGAAAGACAAATATACTACTCTAAGATATTTTATTGAAAGTAGTGTAATTAAATTTAAAGATAAATTATGAATGGAAAAATATATAAATAACCTTTACTTTGACTATCAAAAATGAATAAGACAGTAAATGTAGAATGAGTAAATTGAGAGGAAAGATTATATAGAATACTAGAAAAGTGCAAAGAATATAAGATGAGCAAAGGGAGTAAACACAAGTGATAAGGAAAATGGAAAGTATTGTAGTAGTAGATAAATTCAATAGCATCAATAATGACGTTTATTAAGTACAAATATTCCAAGCATCCAATTATAGATACATGTATATTAAAAAATATTTTAAAGAAACAAGAAACTGCTGAATGTTTTCTGTAAGTAATACATTTTCAATGTCAAAATATAGTGTATTTATGTATTTAAGCTACCATGATAAAATTCCACAGAATAGATAGACAGAGAGACCACAGTTCTACCTACCAGCAATAAAGAACTAGAAATTATGTCATAAAGTTATTTCTAGTATGGCATCAACAAGTGCTCAGAGTTAAAGTTAGTTAAACATGTACAACTTCTGTACAATAAAATAAAAAATCTTTGCAAAAGCAATTGAAGAATTACATAATAAGAAAAATAATATGCTCATGGATTTGAATAGTAGATATTATTATATGATAATTTTCCTCTAATTTTTCTATTAATCTCTATTTATCCTAATTAACACTCATAGTAGACTTAAAATTTGACAGGCTGGATAAAGAATATAAAATATTGCATACAAATATTTTAAATGAAAAACCATAAAAATCTATGCAACTCAGATTATTAAGAAAAAATATGTACTTAGAAAAAAAGGCATAGCTTCAAAATTTATAGGGCAAAATACTTAGAGCTTAAAATTAGTGAGCTAAATAGTCTCACAATAGTTTCTTCCACATTACTGAAACCACTAGAAAGGGGAAAAAGAAAACTTCCATAAATTCTTCTTCCTGATCTACTTCTGCCTGTCACCTATGGAATAGGAATGAACAAAATTTCTATCCTTTCATCTAAAAGGAACTAAGTTCAAACCTTTTCTGAACTTACTGCATACCTATGCTTACCATTCACCAAGACAAACATACGACCAGCAAGCATTCATTGACCACCAGGAAAAAAGTTCATAGAGAATAGGTCATTAACTAGATGTGGGAACACTCTATGAATGTTTTGTTCACCTAGAATATTAGATAGAGAACCAAGAAATAGAATATGATGGTGAATTCATGGATAGGAAGAATAACTATAAAAAAGAATGATATTTCTCTGGCCTCTTCTCTTCTATCTCCCCTATGAAATTAAGTCTTATTGCTAGGTAAGGACATCAAATACTGCTACTCTAAGGCATACTCTCTAAGGCTAAGGTGCTAATTCTTATGAGCTAGGCAGAATAAATAAGAATTTTACTACAAAAGAAAGGACAGATAATAGACTGAACCTTCAAATGTAGCTTGGAATAAACAGCAGGGCTGAAAAGATTGTACACACACAAAATATATACACATTTACATGCATATTTGTATTGATGTTTTGTCTTTTGTGAGGACCTAAAGCAATTATACAATGACAATGAGTGTATCTCATAATCTATTTGTGGTTTCTAAATGCCACTCCCCAAAAGTCTCTATGGAAAATTGTCTTTTATGATAAATGGAACAGATCAAAATCATTGCCTTGTACTAAGTTTGTAATACCAGAAAGTATGCGAGTTCAAAATTATGATAAGAGCAAGTTAAATGGTTATATGAGAAAACCTAAAGGCACTCTTTGAGACTAAATTTTGGATAATTTAAGAAACAAAACAGATAATGATAGTAATGTATTACAATGCATAAGTAAAGCAAATGTACCTAAGTCATTACTGATATAAATGCTATGTGTTGTATCTATATTTACCATTTCTGAATAGGAAAAGGCTTACAATCTGTTTTGGCTAATTTAGTTAGGTAAAGAATGCCTATGTTGATCTTTGTAAAATAATTTATGGTTTTGTAGCGTTTTCTTATGGTGTTTGACTAATCCCATTCTATCTGTAGTTATCTAAATATTCTGCTAGATTGAACTTCCCAGGAATATAGTTGCTCTTTAATCCCCCAAATTGACTAGTAATAATCATGAAGGTTTATTAAGTGAGAAAATGAAATACATGAAGTTTCATGTTGAATGTCTACTATGTTATTAATTACTTTGTTATGGTAAAAAAAAACTTGCAATATTGTAAAAAGAAAGTTGATGAAAGAGACAATGACTTACTCACTTAAAATACAGCATTCAAATACAACTTTAGGTAAAAATTAACTTCCTTCTAAATTTAATAAGACTCAGTAGATCAACCCACATATTGTTTCTTATTTACAATTGAGAGAAAGCAAAATTAAATTATTTTAAAACTGCTATGTAATACAGGTTGAGAAATTATCATTTTTCCAAAAAGTATTGTATAGGCAATTTTAATTACTCATAGAAAATTAAGAAATGTATCTCATCTTAATGAATTTCTAATAATCACTTAAATTTTGATAATTCTCCAGCCTGCTATTAGTTTCACCATCTAAATTTAGATAAATGAAAAAATATAGTCCAGATTTAAATATCTCTAGAAACTGAAATATCTCACTCCTCAGAAACCACTTTGCTACTCAGCCTACAGAACACCATTACTTCAGAATTTGTTTTCAAATCACTGTAGTTGCATTACTTGTAAATATTCAAAATAACTTTATAAATGAGCTGTGTAACGGTATGGAAGTACACTCTGACTCTCACAGATGCTCCTGGATATGGCATTCTTCTTACCTTGTTTATCAACCCATACCAAGCATTATCAAAACTTATGTAGTGTTTTGCTTCTGCAAAATGCATGCACTTGCATGGAGAATAGAGGAAGAATTCAGTTGACAGGATTTAAAATAGAGTTCTCAGTTGTGAAAGGTTTTGTTGATGGAGAAAGCTGGACTCTTCCCACTCCGGTCAGCAAAGCAAATTAGAATGGTGTTGAAATTATATCCATCTTGTCATCCCCCTGGCAGGACATCCCTTGATGGCGCCTTCTGTTCCTCCTATTTCTTGGCAGACTCTTCTTTGATATGTCTGGAAATAATGGAAGTTACAGGACTAAATAATGGAGCCTGGCAGAGCATCTGTAGTTCTTACTTAAAGATCTAAATCATATGTTTGTGTCAGGTCATTTAAAGTAAGCGTGTAGCACTTGAAGCTTGAAACCCAACTGCTTAGCAAAAGAATTCCGTTTTGTCAGCTCTCGTGGTGATTGCAATTTCATGAGGAAAACAGAGATTGCAGTATTTGGTTAAAATAGATCCTGTTGCTGTGAATGTGCACGAGGCTTGGCCTTAGGTAAGAAAAGATAAAACATCCAGACAGATGATTCGGTCCCCATCATTGGAAGCAGATGCATGTGTATAAATAGGGCAAAAGATGAGGATGCATCTGGTTTTGCTCCATCCCTCACAGACCCAGTCTAACCATGTCTTTTCACTGACTTCAGAGGGAGCAATAGGCCTTTGACTCCACAGCACCAGGCCAGGCAAGCACTCTCTCACTGAGATACACCCTAAGCCAATAGACAAAACGTCTCCATGCACTTCCACAGAGCAGAGGAATGAGTTTTACACTTTCCAGTGTTGCTGGGATTCCTGTAATACATGTTCTCTGAGTGGTGGCTTGTGGAAATATTTTGTAGATTTCTACATGACATCTACATTGTATTGTTAGTGGATTTCTGAAGCAACCGATGTTAGTAATGTCTATTTTTATAAGCATTAAAATAACACTTGCTGTTGTGGGTTTTATTTTCACCTAGAAAAAATGATGACTTTGTGAACTAAAATTCAAAAGTGCTGTACTGAGTAAAAGAAGCCTCACACACACAAAAGTATATGTTGAACAAGCCCATTTCTATATATTTCTACAGTGGTGAAATTAATCAATGCTAAAGTATTTATAAAATCTTTCAGGAGAAGATGAGATATGAATTTTCATTTATAATTTTTGTCTAATCTACCTGAAGCAGAAACCAATAATCAAAAAGAATGCCTGCTAACAGATTAATGATATCTGAGCTAATAGGTAACAAATAACTTTTATGAAGCTTTTGGCTGTAAAATTTATATCACAAAAAGTATACACAAGATGTAATTTACTATTGCATTTTTGGTAGTAATGGACTTTGAATTCAGGGTTTCATAATTACTAGGAAAGTGCTCTACTACTTACACTACTTCTCTGGCTCTTTTAACTTAGTTACTTTCCAAATAGTTTCTTGTGCATTTTTTCCAGGCCATCTTCACCCTATGATGCTGTTGCCTATGCCTCAGACATACCTAGACTACCAGTGTATGGATCCACACCCAGCTGGTTTGTTGAGATAGGAATCTCATCAGTATATTTCCCGGTCTGGCCAAGACCCATAATCCTCCAACTCCACCTCTCAAACAGCAGAAATTACCAATGAACATTACAACATCCTGATGGCGATTATTTTAATGAAATTTAAAACATTGTCACATTTGTGCAAACATCAGCCATACTTAGCTCAAGAATGCCTTCAACTCAAAGGGAAATCACATAATCAGTATGTGTCAGTCCATTCTCTTCTTCTCCAACATTATTTCTATTGCATCCTTTCTAATACATTCATTTATCAAGTGGCTCAATCTCATAAGTACCAGCCTGGCACAAACACAGAGATATGGTGCTTTCCAAGGTTGACACACAAAGTCCCTCCCTTTGATTGATTTCTTCCCTGCCTTGGCCCTAGGGTGAAGGAGTAGGCAGAAGGCACAGAACACACTAGAAAGAAACAGACACTTAGAACCAGTAGCACTAGCAACACTAAATCAATCAAATTGTTTGTTTTAACAACACTATCTTAAAAAAAAAAAAAGATTTCTCCACTCAAAGGTGAATTCCGAAACTCAGATATTCTCAAAAATTTGTCAGTTTCCTTTGTAAAAAATATTTTTTACATAAGGGTTGCAACGTGAGTAAGGCAATGAGCACATTTCCTATCGAGCACTGTTACCTCCCCCTTTGTTTTTCCTCCTAGCATCCCTTCAGTCCCCATTCTCCGGCCCCCTCCTTCCCCTCACCCCAACTTATAAAGTTCATTTTCAACATAGTATCTTGTCCATCGCATTGTTACAATGAGTCAACCTGTATCCTTGTTTCAGCATTTTGTTATTTCCCTTCCCCTTCCCAAATTACAAAAATGTATATATACAAGATTCAGGGCACACAAATCAAATACAATGACAACAGGGGTTTTAACATTGGGAAAGAGCATACAAAAGAAACAAAAAAATTACATAGTACATTATAAGTACATTAAAAACAGCAGCAAGAATGACCAAACTTCTTATGTCCCTATCCTGGGGTTCATTATGTACATATGACTATATAAGATAATGCTGAGCAAAAGATAGAGACATAAGAGCTTTGTTCAGTCAACTTTGAAAGCAAGACTTGGAAGTGTTTTGACAAATTATTTAGTGGCATCAGTAAAGGAAAGGAAACCACGAACTTTTGGTTCTATTCCTGCATACTGGGGCTTCCTGTGTGGGTTTAGGCAAATCACTTACTGTTCACTGTGTTGCTTCTTGGGGTCTTCTTATTTCTCAGAATGAGTAAAACAGCTAAATACTCTTAAGTTTGTATCATGTGAAGATTTTTATAATGCAACAAGTATAATAACCTACTTTCTGAATGACTAATCATCCCAGGCTTTCTCAGCATGACCTTTTGGTGTGGCCTCATCAGCATCCATTCCTGCAAATCATGTTTGAAAGAACAGCATTTAGCAGATACTGATCAGAATCACACTCAAAGATTCTAACTGTTATGAGGAAGGCAATGGCCATGAACGAGATGCTTTCCCAGACAGAGCCACAAGACAAGAAGTCCAAAGTGGAAGGGAAATATAGTTCCCACCCTGAAATTGCTCCAACCCCAATTCGCACCCAGTTCCAGAAGAGAAATATCCAAAGCATGGATGAGGGGCATGAATGTCTTCAGAGGCTTTGTGCCATTTAACCAAGACCCCTCTGAAGATCTGAAATGCTTGCTCCAGAAGGAACATGAGCACATCAGGAAAATTTACTCCATGGACATCTGTAGGAAGACCATTTTGAGTATAGCAGGGCACTGTTTCAGGGACTTATCCTTTCCTATGTCAGGGTAGCAAGGAGAATGGCCTGACTGAACACATGTAAAAACCAGTGATAAATATATCAAGGTGCTACCATAGTATACGAATTAGTGCTAGAGGCCTTCACCTAGACAGCCTTCTTGTCAACCTAAGCATGAGGATTTGGTGTTAACTCTGGATGAGATAAGCAAAAAGCAAGATGACAGGTTCTGTCTAGCTAAATTAAAGCTATTCAGAGAAAGAAAATCAGGGGTATGAGGAAAATCTAGAAGCAAGAAAGTAGATTAAATGGTGACTTGCAATAAGAAAGAGGAAACAGTGGTTTGAGGTAGAAAAATTACCCAGCAGGATAAGAAGTGGTTAAATCATATATATATATATATATATATATATATATATATATATATATATATATACATATATATATACATATATATACATATATGTATATATATATATATATATATATATATACTATAGGTCATATGGTAGTAGTTATATATGGAATGTAAAAAAAATATTGATAGAAGCTGAACCTGGGCAAAAAATGGAAGGAGGCAGGGAAAGTTTATTTGTATTTTATACAGTTCTATCAAAATTTGTCAGTTTTTTTAGTATATATATATTTTATTGTAATGATACTGTACAAACAGATTATAGTTGCATGAGTAAGGTAATGAATACATTTCCTATCAAGCATTGTTGCCTCCTACTTTGTTTTTCCCCTACCATCCCTGCCCTCCTACCTCCTCAACTCCTCCCCCCACCCAACTTGTAAAGTTCATTTTCAGCATAGTACCTTGCACATCTCATTATTACAATGGGTCAACCTGTGTCCTTATTTAAGCATTTTTTTATATTCCTTCCCCTCCCCAAGTCAGAAAAATGTATATACAAGATGCAGGGCATTGGAATCAAATACAGAGAAAACAGGGGTTATACCATGGAGGAAGAACATACAAAGAAACAAACAAAAAAAAACACATAGTACATTGTAAGTATATTAAAAACAGCAGCAAGAAAGATAAAACCCCTTGTGTCCCTATCTTGGGGTTCATTTTGCTTAGCATCAACTTATATGTTCATATGTACATAGCTTTTGACCTTTTATGCTTGTCCTAGACATATACTAGTTATTGCAAAGAAGGGAAATCATAGGAACTATGTTTCTTTGGGCCTGGCTTACTTCATTTAATATAATGTTTTTCCATTTCCTAACAAATATAACAGTGTCATTCTGATGGAGGCCTAGAAAACAGTTAGTAAGAGAGAAGATGGTGGAAGAGGTGACAGACATGTGGATGGGCATGCTATACTGTAACCCTGTCATATACCTTTTAAAGTTTAGAAATTAATAAATAAATTATTATAAACTATTGCCTAGAGTATGAAGGAATATATTTAAATTCATGTGTTCAATTTTTTTTCAATGAAAGTACATTTGAGTTATAAAGGAGCATATTTTAAATTAGATCATCAAATTAGTTCTTCACAACAAACCAAACATGTATATGACATATATTCAATAAAACAGGTATTGATCATTTCAATCAACATATTATTTTGTATTTCCCTATAAGAATAGAATTATATTATGATTCAGGGGAAAATTAAATTGAAGCAGGAAACCAATATATCAAAATCAGTATACAATGCTGGATGTCACTGCTTTTAAAGAATGATAAAGAATATAAAGTTGAATGACAAGAACAGAAGCAAAATATTTAAGAATTCAAAAGTATATATTATTATATTCATCACAAAAAACCCTTATTCAAGTAATGTGTCCCGTTTGGAGCTCAAGACTACAGATAGTAAATCTTGCAGACATTTCATAGCAGAAGCATAGTCACAATTAGAGGATTAGAAAGTAGTGCTTATCAGATAAGCCTACAGAAAGGGAATTGTTTAGCCTGAACAAGACACTGTGAATGGCAGTATAATAGGACCTTTAAAAACCAGCCAAGGTTTTAAAGATCCAAGCTAACTACTTTCTACTTCAACTGAGAAGAGAAAAAAGAGGAAATGTATTGAAACTTCAACACCAACTTAAGATAAGTAGAAAGTGAGGATTCCTAGTCATTGCTATGAAGTCATGGCATTTCTTCCCTGGGGAGGTGGTGGTCTTTCAAAAGATCAACTTTCATCTGCTTAAATGACTTCCCAAATCCCCTTCATTCTTCTGATTCTCTCTCTGGAGAAAGATCCCTTGACCTGGTTTAGCAATCCATTGCTAAGCCAAATAGCCTCCCAGGCCAGGAAGTGCTCTAGCATAATTCACCTAAATAGATCCAGCTTCAACTCTGAATGCATTTCCTCTTGTTTTATCCTGGGTGGAAAGAAAGAAACATTTGTCATGGAGCTCCATTTCAGAACAGTTCAAATAATTCACGACAGCAATTTCGTGTCTTGGCCTTCCTTTCTCTATGCTAAATGATTTCAATTTTACCCAATATATCACAGATTTTACCCACCTTTTAATCCAGTTCAATGCAGCATCAATCATGGCATTTCAATTTACAAAGGCGAATTGAAACTCTTCTGGAATGTCTCTGATCTTTCCATGTCTTCTATGCAAGGGAACAAGAATTAACGAAAGATCTAGACATTCCATTTTCCATGATACAGAGAGAAAGAAACTTCTAAGAATCATGTTTCTAAGACTTGAAAGTTAGGTGACATATTCAGTATTCAACAATAAATATTTACATCACATATTTTATATTGAATTGTCTCTTCTGCCTCCTAAATATAATGTTTGTGGTTCCTGGACATAGTATTCAAAACCCTTTGTGTTGTTGTTGTTGTTGTTGTTGTTACAAAGGTCAAAATAGGTCAGTCTGAGCAAGCTTAGAGTGAAAAAGGGATTCTTGTAACAAGTCAGGAAGACAACGGGGCAGATGAGTCCTAGCAATTAGAATACAAATTAAACTTGACCAAGAGTCACTTGACCTTCTTTTCCTCTGCACTTCAGATTCAATTTTTCCTCCCACGGAACAACCTCATAAGATTTTAATTCCTAAAAAAATGTATTAAATGTGCATCCTTCTCTGTTTCTTTGATTCAACAACCACCAATCTTTTCCTAATTATCTCTTAGCCAAACCAAGACAAGCTACTCCTAAGAGGTTCTTTTGCCCTTGGCTTCATTCTTTCTTATCCATTTAAAACATAAATTGTCTAGTGCACCTTCTCTGGTTGTAAACATCCAAAAGCTTTTATATTTTGCCTAGAGAACAAAAATGCAAACTCAGTCTTTTGCAGTATTCAAGACCTTTAATGTCCAACATTCTTTCATTTTTTTTCCTCTAGCTTTAACATCTTCTTACAAGTTAACTCTTCTGAATTCCACATTTTCCTAGTATCTGCATTCTCCTACAGCCTTTTAAATACTCAGGATAGTTCCATGCCCCGACACCACCCTAAGCTGTTCTCCTCTATCTACCTCTAAATGATTTTATTGTTGTTTTTTTTGTTGTTGTTGTTCAGGATACGACTCAAATTAAATAGCTTCTGGTTAGAATTCATCATTCTTGTGTAAGAAATGGTTGTGTGTAAGATAAATTATTATAAATACCATTTATTGTCAATTACATAGTACAATATGATTCTATTCTATTTCTTTTTCATATATTTATAGAGCTTAATTCTCTTTCTCTTCTGTATATTAATGATTTTTAACTTTAGCTTGTTTTTATGAAGACAGTTATAACCTTTTTGTTTCTCTAAGTCATTTCTTATAGGACTAGTGATGGTAATTAATTCCCTGCATTTCTACTTCTCTTAGCAATACATTTTTTTTCTTCAGTAATAAAGGGTTACTTTGCTGTGAATACTATTCTTGATTGACTTTTTTTCTTTCAGGTATTTTGATATATTATTACTTCCTTTTTAATGCTAAGAATTCTGTAAAAAAGTGTGCTATTAGTTTAGTGTGCATTTCTTTATTTGTAGTGTGAAATTTTGTAATTTACATTCTTTTTCTTGTCTTTTACATTTTATACTTCAACTTGGTTGAATCTATTAGGAGTTGTCTGAGCTCCCGGAATCTGGATATTCCTATATTTTTAAGGATTTGTAGTTTCCTGCAATTACGTTATAGGATATGTTTTCTAAGCTTTTTCTCTTTTCCTCGTAGACAGTGCATACCTTTTCTCAATCTTTTTACTTTGTTAGTTTGTCTTGTTTGCTTTTTCCTGTCAGGGTTATTTTAAAATCTTGTCATCAAGCTTAGAAATTCTTTTCTTCTAATTGTTTTGGTCTGCTTCTGAGCTTTATACTTGTAATTTTTGCTTCATTTATTTAGGTCTTTGGCTTCAAGATATCTATTTCTTTGTTTTTAAACTGTATCTTTTGATTAAATTGTTAATCAGATCATAAATATTTTTTCCTAAAATTTGAATTCTCTGGAATTTCTGGTATCTTGTTGGGATTCCTGAGAGTAGTGTTTTGATTATTTTTGTCTGGTAACTCATCATCTTTCTTTTCTTCAGGGTCTATTGATAGAGTTAGTGTGTTCCTGTAGAAACCTCATGATATCTTACATCTTCAAGTCTCTTCCATCCATATGGTGATGTGTGTATCTGATGAATTATTTGCCTATATCAATTTTATACTGGCTTTACATGATAAATCCCATACTTTCTCCTAGTAATGTGTTCTAGACAGACTGAAGACAACTGTCGACTTTGATTCCAGGTGGACGCTTGGGTACATTGTGTAGTTTATTCAGTTATAATCCATGTTAGGACATTTTCAATGAGTCTCATTAACCAAGATGGTAGTGTTTAAGTGAAGACACTACCAGCTGAGACGCAGCTGTTTTAAGCAGGACAGAATCATAAATATCTCTGGAGAGGGTAGACCCAGTACATCACTTTCCATAGTTCATACCGGAAAGGAGCCATTCTAGCAGGCTCCCAATGCAGCAGCAGAAATGGCATACTCATGTGTCTCTGGTAGCTGTGATGGTGTGGGCAACTCTAGAGGGCCCAGGTGGATGTCAAGACAGTGTGCCAGTGGTATAGGGCAACTTCAAGTGTTCCCTAGATGGGTTGATGCCCTCAGAAAGGAATTCTAAGCCGCTTCTCCCGGGTATATGAGATGACTCCCTGTTTCTCAGGATCTTGCCAGGTCAAGCCACTCCTGGCAACATGATGTTTAATCTTCTGCTTCTTGGGGGCTCAGCAGGATGAGTTTCTGGGATCTGACACCTTGGATGCTTTTGCAGGCTGCAGGAAAGGTTGGGATGCCCATCTATTTCTTGGAGCGTTTTTAATGCTGTGTTACTCAGGTCAGAAGGCTTGGCTTCTTTCCTAGGCCAACTGTGGGTTATGCTACTACTCTGGTTCTCAGGGCGGAGTTATCAGACCTGCTTCCGGGGGACCTCTGTAGGGCGTGGTTACAAGATGGTACTATGTAACAGAAACCTGTACAGTAAAGGTCATGAAGTAGGCTGGGTACCATGTCTGGGGCAATGCAATGCCAGCAGCGTCCCAAATGAAACTCAGGATGTGTGAGGGCTTCAGGCTTCTGCCAAAGCAAGGACTTCAAGTGTTAGTGGTGTAAGTGGGGATTGTTGTAAGTCTTCTTACTCTTTCCCATGGAAGTTCCTCTTGATTAAAGAATGTTCTGAAGACATCGGACAGTAGTAGTAGGTGCTATGTGCTGAGGTCCTTTATCTTATCAACCTTCTCACACAACCTTTTCACATCCCCAGAGACCTCTAGCATTCTGCCCCAGACACTTCAGTAAAATAGCAGTTGTTTTGTTTTGCTTAAGTATTTGTTGTTGAGGAAAATACACCATCAACCTCGATTTGACCATCTTGCTTTCATTTCGAAGTGGGATGCTGGTAACAGGACTTAACTCTTCAAGATTGTTCTGATGCCTTTATAATTGGAAATATAAAATGCGTAAAATATGAAATGCCTGGCATGGGAAGCATTCAACGAATACCAGTTTTTCCTATTGTTATATTTGTTGTGTCATATTTCTACCACTGAACCTAGGTAACAGTAATACTAAATGAGTAAAACCATCAATAGGTCACTGTGTGAAGGATAAAACAGGAATCTACATATGCAATAGCTTCTGAATCTTTAATAACACTACTATGTAAATGTCACAATTTCATGGTTAATTTTGTTGAAGATTAGGATTTGGTAGAATCCTAATTTCTTTAGTAACAGAGATATTAGATAATGGGTAACAACAGAGTGGGTCATGTCACTTGAGTTTACATAGGCATGTCAAAACACACTGAAAATATAGCCGAAACAGCTGCTAGATAGTTCCATAGTAAGACCCTCCTTGGGATCTTCTATGTCCCTCCAGAACCTTCTCCATTGAGGTTATGACTTACTAGAGAAAAAAAGATCACATTACAACAATATAAGCCAAGCCATCTCAGTTGTTTTTCCTCCTGATTATCTTCCTTGTATCAGCACTCAGGGAAAAAATGGTGCACTTTTAGACAGACCATATACCAGTCTTTCTGTACTAAATACTTCAAATGGACTACAAAACTAAATGTCCATTGTAATTCTAGGAGCTGTCTTATTCTCAAATTACAAACTGAAAAACTAATAAACCTAATCCTATGTCTTTTCCACTTTATCCCATTACTTCTCAAGAATCTACTTTTGTGAGAACAAAGGAAGAAGATAGGTGATGCAGATGGTATTCATCTTGTGTTTATACACTTTCTGGAGACAGATGAATTAAGACAGCCTCTGAAATGCCTTTGGAAAGAGAAGTAAGAGAGAACTGGGGAGAATGGAGAGGAGTCATACTGGCCAAAAAAAAAAAGAGAGAGAGAGAGAGATCGAGTGCAGTATTGAGAACGGAAATGACATGATTTGAGTTTTGTCATTCCTACCTAAATTTCATATTTTGAAATTGACCCTCAGCATCTCATAATGCCATAGACTAGGAGTCTTGATATATTTCTCACTGCTACTGATGGCTGCATGAATTTAGGTGAAGTATTTATCATTTCTAAGCCTTAAATCTTCATCTCATTATCAAAGGAATTATAGTATATACTACCCATTATTGGTGCAAAGATGATATAAGCTAAATTGTAAAATTCAGAGTGCAAGTTACAACAAAAGATTATGGAACACATGACATGGGTGGGGCATTAAAGCTGGGGCACAGTGTCTAATATTTGGGTGCTTGTTTGTTGTGGGTGTGTATAGAAACAGAGAGAGAAAGAAAGTATGTATACATGTATTTTCTCTCTCTTGTCATAAATTTTCAAGATCTATTCATCTCACCACCTAGACAAGAAGAAATTTATATGTGTGTGTGTGTGTGTGTGTGTGTGTGTGTTGTAAAACTGTAGCTTTTGTAATAGAAGCCTATCTTCACAATAATGTATGTTTTTAATTCTCTGAGCCAGAGTACTTACAAACATAAGTTTTCTGGTCTAAATGTGTGTTCTTTTACTACACTATTAATAGAAGCTTTGCTTTCTACCCAAACATGATAAAGAATTTAAAAATTCAACTGCAGATAGTTCATTGTGTAGATGCATTGGGAGGTAGGATATAAGAACCAATCCCACTCATGTGGCATGTGTTTCTCCTATTAAAAAGGAAAATCACCACATGATTATAACAAAATCATAATGATTGATCTTTTTCTGTAAGGATAGAGTGCTGGGGCACTTGGCCCCTTTCTCCCACATTGCAATCTTGAACTTGATGTTCTACTGATCATCATGTCAATATTTGTCTCACATTATTCATGGATTCCAAAGTAGGGACCTGAATCTGGTATATCTTCCCTAACTCCTTATATCCAGTGTCTTTGGCTTCTTTACCTTATAAGAGTGAATTATTGTAACTATGGAGAGACTGTAATAAAACTGCTACCATAATTTTCTTACTAGAACACTTGAGTTGATCTCAGAAATACGACTATGAAGTCACAGAAATTTGTCCTTGACTAAAGTACCAATCATTTCTCTTTTTTTTTTTTTTTACCAATTGTCCTCATTTTTTTTGTTTTCAAGGTGATATACAGAGGGGTTACAGATACATAAGTAAGGTAATTAGTACATTTCTTGTCAAACTTGTTACCCTTCCTCCATTTTTCTACTTCCCCTTCCACCATCTGCATGTTTCATAGATCATTTCCAACATGCTGTCTTGTGAATATCGCTGTTGCTTTGGTTCCTGCCTTGTTCTTTGTCTCACCATTTTGTTGTTCCCCTTCCCTTCCCTAATTCAGATTAACATATATAGAATACCAGGATGCCAAAATCAAATACAGTGACAACAGAGGATATACCATAGGGGGAAGAAACAAAAGAAACAAAAAAAAATACATAGTACATTTAAAACAACCAATCATTTCTGAAAACAATCTCAAGAAAAGTGGGGAACGTTGATAGTTGCCTCTAAAAATCCTCCTAAAGATTTAACAAATTGTTTTTCTCTAGCTAAATGAGAAAAAACAAGGTTTAACCTTCAGTGCAAATGCATTTCATGATCTTTCTAATCCTTTTCTCTTACAATGGGGAAAAAAGCCCTGATTTTAAAATAAGATGATGATCTAAGGTTGAGTCACAGCTCTGCCCATCCCCAAACTTTGTGCCTAAGGAAGGCGTACAAACTTTTTGTGTATAAAAATGAAAAACAATCCAACCAGATGACACTTTGAATTACCCCACTATAAGAAGTCTCCTCTCAAGTTGTATTATAAACCTCTTCTGAAGAAAAGAAAAATACATTTTGATCTTGAGTGGACTCTCAAATTTCATTGTCTTGTCATATCTGTGGCCAAATCTTCAGAATGTGACTCAGATTGGTTTATCATCATTAATACCTTGATTTCTTTTAAAAAGAGTTATTCACTTTTTAAGGAAGTATCAGAGGTAAATGGAGGTGAAGACAGAAGGTTTAAATTATTTTGTGCAAAGTGAAAGAGAAAAAGATACCACTGTCTCTTAAATGAACAACCCGTATGGCGTGGATCTACAGCTTACTTCAACCACGATTGTTTTCTGAGAGAACGTGCCAAAAATGTGCCTCAGGTGTCCTGACAGGACCTCCAAACACAGCAAAATCCTGAATGCTTATGAGTTGTAATCAGCATGGGTTGTTTAACAAATGATAAGAAGTAAAGACCTATTCCACGAAGTCAAGCAAGTGGCATCTGCTTGCCTTCTAACTGCCTGCCCAGGTACACCCTGACTTCCACGAGGTGTCTTTGGGTTAGGCTCGGGAAGCCGAGTAGGGTAAGGCCTGAGCAGCAGAGCTGTCCTGATGGCCTCACATGCCTCTCCAAAATTATTTTGTGTCTTGGCTTTGTTTTTTAGTTGTGTTTTGTTTTTCATTATTTAGTACCACAGAAAAGCCCGAAGATTTACTGACTTTGCTTCTGATCAATTTATTTTTTTCTTTAGAAAATCCACTCTCTTCTCTAAACTTTTTGTTTTATAACCCTCTCCCCAGTTTCCCTTAATCTTTCAATAACTTCTCACTCTCAACCACATAAACAAAACTGCATGTTATTTTTCATGCTCTCCTCATAAATGGCCAGATTCAAACAGAGACCTGGTTTGAATCTAGAATGGTAAGGTTCGGCTCTTTTCTCTAATGCCCTTGGCAAACTCGCTCAAACTCTCATTTCACAGAATGAGGTAACCCAGCCTTGAGAGGTAGGTTTCTAGAGAGATTGTTATTAAATCCCAGATCTGCAGACAGCAGTCACGAAATCATGAAGAAGGTCATCTCCCTTCCTGGGTCTTGGTGTAATCACTTCTAACAGTGAAAAGTGGATTCCTACTTTAGAAAACTGTAATGAATGTTTAATTTGATGACATAAATGGACTTGACACACTGTCAGGTATAGAGTAAAACTTTATCATTGCAACATGCAAGAAGAAAAATTCAGAAATTATGAAGCAAATTATATAAAGAAAGAAGATAATAGTCATTTGGCCACAAAGGAATTACAAACGAGTGATGGTATTTTTTAATAAATTACCATGTCTCTGATTATTTGCATTGTTGGAATGATTGATTTGGGAAAGAATAACTATTTGTATTAGCTCTAAATGATATCTAGCAGCAAAAATAATATCTAGCAATAGTAAGTGCTCAGTTAAACATTTGAGTGTCTCTGTCTGTAAGCTTAATTTCAAATCAGGAGAAAAGTCAATGATTTAGAGTTTGCTCTCTTTACTTGTGTGCATTATCTCCCTGATGCAAAGTTTATAAGTATGACAAGGCTTTTGGGTGGGCAGTTCCCTTCCTTTCCCTCTACTTCCTTTTTGCTGCCTGAGTGCTGTAAGTACATCCTTCGGATAGGGAAACCGATTATCATCTCTGCACACTCTGCTCCCTGTCAGAAGATTGCGGTGATTATGTGTCCTTGAGGTAGAGTTTTCTCTAGACAGAATTACTTGCATTAGCACTCTTGTGTCCATTCATGGATGTCTTTTTTTAAGAGTATTAGAAAATAAAAAAGAGAACTAAAGTGTAATGTGGTGTCCTGCACTGCTTTTTGGAATAGAAAAGGAATTCTAGTATGAATTTTAGTGAAAACCCAATAAAGTCCATAATGTAATCAAGAGTGAATCTGTGTTAATTTCTTTTCACAAATGGATGGCAATTGTATATCACTTAAACATTAGAGGAAGCCAGGTAAAGGATATACATTGATTCTGTGGGCTACCTTTGCAGCTTTTCTGAAAAAATCTAAAGTTATAATTATGGCTGGTACTGAGCTGAAGAAGAAGGGTCATGTAACTCAGGCAAAGGAATAACAATGAATGAACAATTTGTTCTTCAAGTAGAAATGAGAGAAAGAACATTCTAGAATAAAAATTTAAGAAGCTAGAATAAGGGAGGTATCCATATAAACTGAGCATGATTGAGAAAGACCAAGATAGGGAAACAACTGAGGCTGGTAAGCAGGAAGCATCTCTGAATCAATTTGATTTGGAAGAATAGCATTAACTATACTATTGTACCCTGACCTAATCAGGTCACATCTGGAATATTAGATTCAATTATATGTGTTCCATTTTGAGAAGAGGCTGACAAATGGGAGGAAGCACATATGAAGATGCTCCTGAGTGGGCACATGATCTGAAAACGTGCTTAGCAATGATAGATGCACATTTTACATTAATTTTTCTAGTGTAGCCTAGTGTAGCTTCCTCTTACCCTTCATTGTCCATCCCACATCCCTGACAGCTTCATGTAAATCAACATGAAGTCCTGTCTAGTTGTGTGAATTTAAACTTTATTTTTCATAAAAGAAGATACAGAAGGTTAGGTCAAATGCAAGTGTGTGAGAGAAGGAAAGGTAAGCAGAGAATATTGCACACACAGATAGTCTTACCTCACTAATACAGGTTCACTACAGAAAAGGAGAACTGAGGGAACATTAGAGTTGCATCAGGCACCTGAAGACCATGTAATAGAAGATGCTGAGGAAGATGTCCTCTGTCTTTTCTTCCCATTGTCTGTAGCACAGTTGTCTTGGTTACTGGCCTTTACTTGTTTCAAGATATAGAACCTTGGGTTTCTAAGATCTTTTCTTGGCATGCCTTTATTTTTGTTTTCATAGTGGCTGTAATAACAGATATAGAAAAGTGGGTGGTGTCCAAGCAGGGGAGAGAAAAAATGATTTTACAGGTACAAACTTGAAATTTCCTTTGAAAACCTTGAAATAGAATAAAAGGCAATTTTAGGATGAACACCATAATCCCATCACCTCACGATTGAAAGCTTTCAAGCCAATAGACAGTGGGTTATCCTCCTTTAGGGTGAGTATGTTTTATCCTAAAAGGCTAATACACTTTAAAAAACATGATCAGATTCTGTTATAAAGATTGAAATAATACAAGAATTGTCCAGGTACCATGGGTAAGAATGAGAAGTAGATTTCACCTGAAGAGAAAATAAAACCCAAGCAGAAATTGAACTTAAACAACACCTAACATGGGAACAAGATTTCTTACTGGGAAATATCATCACTGAGATATTCAAGGAAAAGCTATATGGGCAGGTGTTCGATTCTTTGAAAAATGGTATCTAGGTCCTTAGAGTTAGTCTGCAACATACTTGCTGTGTAATCTTGAGAAAGTTGCTTCATCTCTCTGAGTCTTGCTTGATTCCATTGTAGGCAAGGATTATCAATAAATTTTAGGTGTGTTTATGATTAGATCTATTAATGAAGCATCAAATAAAATTTCTGTCATATAAAAAGTGTTTGGCTGATGACAGCTGCTTGTATCTTTTTCACATTATTATTATCATAAGCAGTTTAAAGGATGAAGTAGAGTAATGCTACGTTAATCAGCTTAGGCTGCTATAAAAACAACAAAAGCAAGCACACAAAGAAAAAACAGACTGGGACTGAATGGCTTGAACAACTGGAAATCCAAGATCAGTGCGTAAGTGCCGTCAGCATGTGGTGCAGATTCTTGGTTTGCCTAGGACAGCAGGCTGGCAGTGTCTCCACATAGCTTTCCTTTCAACACATGGACACTTCTTTATAAAGGCACTTGCCCATATCAGAGTAGAGGCCCATCTTCACAATCTCATTTAATATTAGCTGCCTCCTAAAAGCTCTGTCTCCAAACAGAAATTTAAGGCTTCGACATGAATATGAGGGAAACCTAAGTAAGTCAATAGCCATCAATAAGAACTTTCTCTAAATACATTTCAAAAGAACTTTGTAGCTGGCAAAACACTTTCTTGTCTTCTTTCATTTCTGTTTTTCTACACCTATTCTTGCCACCTTTCCCAACTCCCACTTGTGAGAGGCTTTTATCAATTACTCCTCAAGGCTTACTTCCACGATTGTCCGAGCTAAGTAAGATGTCATCATGAGATAGGTGTTCACTAGCTCTCTGGATGTCTCTCTATATGCAACAACAACACAAAATTTCAATAAATGTTTTCCATCTTTCTACACTGGTTTTCTGTAAGCTCTTCCTCTGTGGTTTCCTGGGCTAGGAAAGTTCTAGGACACAGTGTTTTCTATTACCAATTGATTAGCAAAAACAATAATGTGGGGTCAACTCTTTACATACCCCTACTTCTCTCTACTCTTGTCATTATACTCTACTTGAAATTGAACTAATAAAAATGTATCCTTAAATGTAACTGAGTTCCCTCCAAGTTCATACTATACATAGAGCTGATGTAATCTCTCAGGAACCATATCACAATTATAGTGTTTGTGGGCTGCTTACCCTAATACAAAATTGTCAGTGGTTTGATGGGATGTGGAGGTTTCTCCTTGATTTTCTTAATGAGATAAAGTTATTTAGTATCTATTAGACAAACCTCACACAGTTTGAGTAGTATTAAGCTACTCAAAGCTAAGCACAACTGCTTTTTATGAACACATAGACACATACATACATACATACATACACACACACACATTTCTTTCTAATATCTAATAGAGGACCTTTGCTACATAATTGTCCTGATTCAAAAGACTACTGATTTGGCACATACAATTAAGGCATTAGCAAACTATTTACTTTTATTCCTGTGGGGTAACTACAATTAAATGTGACCATGGCCATGGCTCACCAGGCTGGCTAGCACAAAGAATTTGGATTTTCAAAAATGACACACTGATAATGAACATAAGGATGTGCTAAAAAATAATGAGCTAGCAACTTACACACTGTAGTCCTGGACATCAAGGTGCACTAGTTTGATCTCTAGCCTGAAACTACAGATCAAAAGAAACTAGTGCTACTAATCCCCGAGGCTGAGGTAGGATGCAATAACCCCTCTTTAAGCACAGAGATCTTCATTTCTATTCCAGAGACTAGAGTGGATACCTTGGGATCTTCTGATCAACACAAAATGTGAGCTAGCCTGTGATGACCCATCCATTAAACATCAGAACACAACATCCTTCTTATTCCATCATTAAAAATATGAACTACATACTATGTTACAAGCAGAGCATTTGGGAAGCCACTGCATTCCAAATGTTTGTGACTGTCCACCACATCTCTAGAAATAACTTAAATGTACTCTTCATATATGTGTTGACTGGTTTAAGTTGTGTACACACATGCAACCATACCATTGCATTATTTATATCATAAAATATGCACAAAATTGTGGCAAAGGAAAGTGAAATAACTATTGAATGAATAATATCTGCAAATACTTTCAGGGTATGATGGTACAGCTTTAAGCATGCTTTGACAAATGCAAAATTATTCAATAGTAATGGTAAAACTTAATTCTCTTGAGTTTGAACTCAAGGGCTAATGCTTGCTAGGTTATACTGTATCACTTGAACCATACCATTTGTGCTTTTGTTTTCCTTTGCCAGTAGCTGGGTTAGTGCTCATTCATGGCTACACACTTACTGGACTAGCAAAAAGTTGGAAGTGAGGTCCTGGAATTGAGAGAACACCAATTTCAAGCAAAAATTCTACAGGATAGCATCGGGCCCTAAATTCAACCCCCAATATCGGTGCACATGCACTCATGTGCATTTGTACTCACATGCAGTTTGTACACACACACACACACACACACACACACACACACACACACACACACACACACACACACTTCTTGTCATCACCATGAAAGGAAATTTAAGATAAGTAGAGATTGCACAATTTTGTGCAGCACCATATCAAAAGCTACTAATTACTACAGTAAACTTACTCTTTGGAATCATCATCTCTTTGTAAGAGAAAAGTTCATACTTAATCTTTTATTTTATCAGTGCTCTTGTAGCCTTTCAAATTATCAGTTAATTTATTGATTGAGTTTTATTGAATTGCTGATTTTGAAGCTAGAGAATTAATGAGGAGCCTTGTGTGTGTTTTGCATCCACTGTGCCACTCAGACCCCAAGATTCTGTTTTATATGTGCATGAGAAACCTCAGCCTTTCCAATGATATGATATAATAGCTGGGTCAGACCAAAATCCATGCTTTCATTTTTTATTGATAAATCCAGCAAACTTTAGTGGGTACCTTGCTAAGTACTTAACATTGATTTTTTTTCAGTTTTCCTTACAGCTGTGTATGTCCATGGGAATAATTTCTGGCAAATAGGAAGTAAGATTAAATGAAACAAGAGACTTCCTGATCTTCCACTTCCTCCGATCCCTTTTCTTTGATGACTAAAGAATGGAGCTTTCTTTTACTATGCAAAGAAGTAAGCACATTAGAGTCCACAAAGGAAGAAGACCTTATAAACCTAAGTCTTCTGCATTATTAAATAACTATCTAGCCAGGGTTGATAAATTTTGATGTTTCATTTCAAAACAGAGAAAGAAGAAGAAAAATCTGATATATTCTTTCTACACCATAATGGATTATTTTCAGCAATTGTGTTTTGGAGAACACATCTTAATGAAATCCACATTAAACTGGAAACCATGACTCATGCCTGTAATCCCATTACTCTATTCAGAATACTAAAGCAGAAGGATTGAGCATTTGAGGCCAGCTTTGGCTACATAGCAAGGAACTGTCAAAAGAAAGGAAAGTGCTTTTATATTTTACTTTTTATTAGTGTCAATTCCTTACAAAATGGTGTCATATTTTACCATGTTTGTTTATTTATACAATGAACCTTATGTTGCTTCTTGCCATCATAAATTTAAAAAAATAAAGACGAGGAAATTAAGAGAGACTCTTCAAAGGAAAGTTCTAGAAAACTGGGTATATCCATCTCTCACCTTATTTTCCTTTTAATGCTTTTTAAAAAATTATCTTGATATAGTTGTACAAAGGAATTGTATAAGGAAAGCTATATAAATGCTACTCCTTTCAACATTCTTGTCATTTCCCTTTTGCCTACCCTTTTCCCTTGTTAATTTTGTAGGATATACGTTGGATTCTAGTCTGCATTCCTCCCTCTTTTTCTCCTCTTCTTTCATTTACCCCTTTCTTCTTGAACCCTCCCAATCTCTTTCGAGTACTTGCTAGCTTTTTTTTTTTGTGAAAATACCATACAGCGGGGTTACGATTACATGAGCAAGATAATGAGTACATAGCTTATCAAGCATTGTTTCCTCCTTTGTTTCCCCTTCCATCCCTTTTCATCTCCCTCCCTTCTCCCCTCTATCCTCCCTCCCCCTACCCCTCACCCTGACCAAAGTTTTAAAGTTTATTTCGACATGACATCTTGTACATCTTACTGTTGCAATGGCTCCTCCTTTGTTTCCCCTTCCCATCCCTTCCCACCTCCCTGCCCACTCCCCGCGCCAAAGTTGTAAAGTTCGTTTTTCGACGTAAGTCTTGTACATCTCGTTGTTGCAATGGGTCCACCTGTATCCCTATTTAAGTGATTTGTTTTTCCCTTTCCCCTCCCCAAATTATACAAACATCAAATACAGTGAAAACAGGGATTATACCGTGGGGGAGGGACATACCAAGCAACAAATAAATCATCTTATAAATATGTTAGAAACAATACTAAGAAAGAACCTGCTTTCTGACATTTTATTTTGCTGAAATTTGATTTGGCTTTTTAAGGAATTACACTCTTTGAGATCTCCCTTGAATCTACTGTATTACATGAATACATTGTATACACTTGCATACCACCCAACATATTTACTTAAGAGTTTATATGCTAAATCTAGGTTCTAGATATAAGCGAAAATATGGATCCTTTGTCTCTCTGGCACTGATTTACTTAAGTCACTTAACATAGCTTTTTTCTATGTTTTTCCATTTCTTTACATTGTCCTTTACAATGGATACTTAAAATGCTATTTTGTATGTATATCACACTTTCTTCTTTCACATGTTGAGTTTGCTTCAACACTTAGTTTCAAACAACTTAATTCATTCATAGTTGATTAAAAACTTATATACACTATTTGTCAGGATACTATAATGCAAACAACTTACTCATATGATTCCTATTATTATGAAGGACAACTCATTTAATCCTTGCATTAGAAGACATTTTCCAGGGAAGCAAAACTAAATGGACATACAGAGATGGAGAAGAGAGAGTTTATTATAAGACTTGGCTCCAATAACATTGGAAAGTTGAAAAGTCCCAGAAAATGCTTTCTACGTGGTGGAGAATCAGGCATGCTGGAGGCCTGATTCAATCTGTGCTCTAAAGGACCTCTGCGTACTTTTGGAGAAGACAATATCAGACAGCTTGTGTTCTGGTTGAATCCCTTTTGCTCCAGACACAGAGAAACTAGTTAGACTCAATTCCCCATATGTGGGATTAGGCTCTGGCCTAGAGTAGAACCAAGCCTTTATGCTCCTATTCTTCAAAGCGGCCTTGAAAGAAAAACTGTATGTTCTTTTCAGCACACCTAACCATGATTGGATAAGAAAGACAGAAAAAAAAAGTACAGCAATGACATTGAGTGAAGAATGGAAAAAAATTTTTTTTCTTACAGGACTCAAGCAAGGAAAACCAATTTCCACCAAAGACATACAGAACATTTTTGATAAAAGGATTCCATAGATATGCAGGATTTAACGGAAACCTTAATCTCCTAGAACCAAAATTACTTTATTTCTGAGGTCCCCAATCCCCAGAGAAATGAATGTTTTAACAAAGCATATCCCTTAAAAAGAAATAACTCGTAAGTTAAATAAACACAGAGGGCTACACAGCTCCCTTTTATTTGAAAAATGGGCGCCGGGCCCAACAGTCCACTTGGAAAGGGAGCCATAAAAGCTCAGAGCCCTTAGGACAAACTCTACACTTCCTCATAAATCAGAGTCAATCTCTAAAGGAGAAACAGTCAATTCCCTTTGCAGAAGCAAGACCACCCCAAGCTTATTTGTCACTCTCTAAGGACAGGGAAGAAGACTGGGTTAAAACTCCTCTATCTGAATTTTAAGAGCATGTTCTACTAATATAAACTTATTATGATTCCACATGCCTGTGGAATCCTATAAGGTACATGTTAAAACTGAAGAGGAGAGCATGCTAGTAACAAAGTAGAAAACCTATAAGACATCTGTTGCACACTATCACCCTTAAGCTAGAGCTTTATGGTGGCTTACTGGAGTTCCATATCCAGAAGATTTCCTGGAAATAGAGAATATTACAGACTGTCAGGAGTCAGACTGCACGTCACACAAGAGATCAAGGCAGCGCTCGGATCACAATAGCTGATGATCACCAGCCTCACTGAGCATGCATAAAAACAATATTTATACAAACAATGCTACATAAACACACAATCTCCAGTGAACAAAAATTATATCAATCAAGAAAAAATTATGGAAAGGCTCAGAAAGCTACAATTTTCCTGACATATTAAATTGTGTAACATCCTCTAGAAACTTAGTTTATCTAAGAGCAACAATGACAACAACAACAAATTCTATTTCTACTCTCCTGTCTAAACTTGTTTAAAATACACAATTGCATCATAATTTTGTCTTCAGAATATTGATCATAATCTAAAATACACTTACTTCCACCTGGTATGGTGGTCTAGATCCATTGTCACTGCATTCAGTATGTAGAAATAGGAAGATCACTAGACCATACAGACTAGAACCATACAGTAAAGTTCTTGGACAGACTAAGCTATACAAGAAGACTCTATCTCAATCAATCAATCAATCGACATTTAATTGACTATTAAGCTTTTTATTCTTTAATTTACTCATACATAGATTATAACTCTTAGAATGGTACCTATATCTGAAGAATATGTCACAATGCCTGACACACACAGGACTTTATTATTTGCTGAATACACACATGTCTAAGCACAGGGTCACAAATCTTCTCTTCAATTTTTCTCTCTCTCTTCTTCCTCCGTTGCAAAGCTCATACAAATGCCTCTCACTGGTAGGCTCTAAAGAGGAAGCATAAAGAGGAACCATATGGGAAAGGAACTTATTTCTCCTCTATGAACATGATAGTGGTGAAGCTAACTTGAAAATAGACAATCTGTCTTGAGAGAGATGAAGTTATACTCTGTACTCTGGGACTCACAGCAGGGTCCCAGTTGTAAAAAGTTCCTTAGTATCTCCAAGGTGCCATCAAACATAAATGTACAAAGTCCTATCGACCTATTGGAAAAAAGTTTGGAAAGTTGGCAAGAAAACAGAAGTGCTCCTCGATAGGTGTTATTTAATTAGCATGATACTGAGGGCCACATGAGCAGAGATCATAAGTAAAACACTGTAGGGCAGAACAAAGAAGGGTTGTTGTCCTGTTGTGATGGTGGTTGTTGTGTTAACTGTTTCCCTAATGCTTAATGAGCACTATTCCTAATGTCAAAATAGACAGAAATGGGGCCTGGCATAAGCTACATGCAGGTGTGTAAGCAGCTAATGGAAGTGACAGCTAAGATGACATATAACCAGGGTGTTGAAAAATGAATTATCCATGTGGTTTAAATGGGCCAGATGATATATTGGAACACCATGTGGCTGAACACAAAGCATGGTATTCAAGATGGAAGATCCAAATCCTAACTCTGGCTGTAACACAGACCACTTTTATGAGACTGAATGAGTCATTTAAACCACACCGTGCTGTGGTTTCTCCCTCAGTCAAATCAGTGCAGCAAGATGTATTGCCCAGTCACAACACAGGATGTTGCGAGGAAACAAGGGAGGTAGCAACAAATGCACCTAGTCAGCGCAGTGCAAGGTGCATGAAAGGTGCAAAATGCTGGGCCCCTGCATGGCTGCTGAGACCTTTGCAAAGCAAATGTATTTCTTCACACTAACATTTCCACTCCTTCAAACTGCCATGGTGCACTAAAAGTGTTAAAGCACACTGCTATCATTACACATCCCCTGTCTTCAGATGAATTACAATGACTGCAAATATTCAGAATTGAACAATTCATTTTAGTTATGCCAAATTTTTGCACAGTTTTGCCATAGCCTGTGAGATCCCCTCAGGCTAGAAATATGCGCCCTTGTCTCTACTGACAATCTTATATTTAGACCTTGCCAACAGGCCGGTTAGGTTGCTCCAAATCAAATAAACTCTGAAGCCCACACAGTAAGTATTAGATCATTACTGGACTGGAGGTACACAGGCTCGAGGTGCAAACAAACTCAGGGCAAAAAGGAATCACCAGACTTGTATTAGGCAAAGAGGTAATTATGGCACAGTGGGAAAAGACGAAGACAAGGTTGTCAGAAGTGCCGAAGTTAAATAGTAGCTCTGTCGCTTATGGTGTGACCCTGGTCAATCTTGAGCAGTTATTTAGGCTCAGCTGTAATATTGGAGTAAATATTTTACCTTATGAACAAAGGCAAGCAAGCATGCATTCCATCATTCACCACACAAAGCACCTGCCAGAGTAAAAAACCTAAGTACATTAAAGCATAAGTACATAAGAATAGCACAGACTTTTGCTGTATGTGATACATAAATGTTCTGTGTCTTAGTTGTCATATCTCTAAACTAATGACAATACCACAAGCTTTCTTTTGAGTGCCTTTGTGGGAATTGAATCGAATTCTGTGTAAGCCATTTAGAAAGGTCTGTGGCAAAATAGCATTATTATTGTTATTACTTCCTCAATCAGAAGTAGATTGTGTGAGAATCAAATTATATGGATGAAGGTCTATGGCTAAAATTAGTCATAATATCAAATGATTTCCCAAATTCTCTTTTAGAGTCAGGATTGCCTCGATTTTCATCTTACTTTCTCATTTCTTTTCTTAGAGTCAAGAAAGTTTTGTGGAGCCTGGGTGCTTATTGCCAAGAGTTTGTAAGCACTCTCTCCTCCGAGAAAGCCTCACCATGGGAGCTGATGAGTAGCTAGAGCATTAAAACACCACACGAAAAAGCAGACTGAGCAATTATATTTCCACAAAAGTCAGAGTCGATTTTCTAAATTTTTTCTTGGAAGCAAAACAAGAGGAAGCAAGCACAGAGGGGAAAAATCCTTTTTTAAAAAAATATTCTTCTCCACTTACTTTACATTGAAGCGTCTCCTGAGTGAGAAACAAAATTATTTTAAGGAGCCCTAAATTAAAGTCACCTTGAAAATGCTATTCTAGCCCATATCCCCATACAATATTCCACAACACTCACGATAAGATTGAAGAATTATCATAAATGGGGTGGCTTATTAAAGAAACCATTCATTTCTCATAGTTCTTTTGGCTGGAAAATGCAAGGTCAAGGCTTCCACAGAGACTATGACTTCAAAGGACCCCTCCCCCCTTCCTTTTAGATGAGGCCTCCTAACCAGAGCCTTGAATGGTGGAAAAATCAAGTGAGCTCCCCGGGCTTCCGTTATGACAGTACTGTCTCCATTCACGAGGGATTTGCCTTCATGACTTTATTACTTCCCACAGGCTCTCTGACTTTACACATTGAGGAGTTGGCCCCAAGACACAATGGACACAAACATTAAGTCTAAGGTAACTTTACACCATTTCTTCTCATCTCAGACCTCCAACCTTTTACTATATGTATCTCAGCAGATACCATCACGGAGAGCTCACTGTTTCCCTGCAAGACATATTCCATTGGCTTTCTGAAAACAGCCTAGAAGGTGCTTTCATCACTTCATCCTTCATTATTTTTTTTACATCTGCTGATTTAAAGGGAAGAGCTGTTTCTCTTCTCTCTCATGCAAACCTTGTGTCATGGGTCCCATGGACCCATGTCATTCAGTCTGCTATAGTTCTCTTGTATTTAATTATCTCCACCTTCCATCTATGCACAATGCCCCCCCCCTCCTCATTGGCTCCTCTACACTACTATGTAATCTTAGTAAAATATTAGGCTAGTAGAATAAAAAAAGAAAAAAGACGTATCCTACCTTATACTACTCTGGTGTCAATTCTATCATTTTCATCTTCTTGAAATTTGCAGCTCAAAATCGTTATCTGAAATTGACATCTCCACTTCTTAACTTCTTTTTATTTCTCTTTAACTCATCCAGAGATGTTTTCTGTTCCACTGACACTGTTCTTGCTGAAATACCCAAAGGATCTCCACCCACATCTGTAAGTAAGATGATGACTGTTTTTATCTTGATTGAACTTGCAATAGCACTTAACTTTGTAAACCAACATCCTTTTAAAGAAACATTCTTTCAAAAAGTATTCAGTGCTAGGCACCACTATTTCATAATTTTCCACAGAATTCTTTTTTTTTTTTTTTTTTCCGGTTCTGGGGCTGGGCCTACACGCTATCCCTCAGCTCCACCACTTGAGCTACAGCGCCACTTCCGGAGATAAGAATTTCACAGACTTTTCTGCCTGGGCTGGCTTTGAACCGTGATCCTCAGATCTCAGCCTCCTGAGTAGCTAGGATTACAGGCATGAACCACCAGCACCTGGATATCCACAGAATTCTTTAGCTGTCTTGTTCAGGTCTCTTGGTTATCTCCTTTGCTGACTTTTCTTGTCTAACCATATTCTAAATATTGAAATTGATAAATAATCTCCCCAAGACTCCAGGCTCTTCTCTCTTTATACGCAGCTAGCTCCCCCAAAGATGGTACACATTTCCATGTCTTCAATACACTTCTCATCTAGGCTGACCTTGTCTGACCTCTATGTCCATCTCTCTCAATATGTGGTCCAAATCTCTAGTTGAGATCCCTTACAGGCATCTCAAAGTGATTTCCAAGCCTGGACATAGCAGCTACTTCCACACAAGTGCCCAAGCAAGGAATAATCCCTGACTAATTGTTCTTAATTATTATACATACAATTCCCAGTTAAAAAAATCCCAAACTCACCAGCTGCTGGTGGATCATACCTGTCATCCTAGCCTATAATCTAAAGATCAAGGTTCAAAGCCAGCCTGGGCTGAAAAGTCTCTGAGACACTTATTCCCAATTAACTACTCAAAAACCAGAAGTGGAACTTTTGCTTAAAGTGGTAGAGCATTAGCCTTGAGCAAAAAGAATTCACAGACAGCACACAGGCCCTTGGTTCAAACCCCACAAGACAAAAAGAACAAAAAATGATTTCAGACTCATCATTTCTTAGTTGAAGCATCAATTTACAAGAATAGTCTTCCTTCTTTCTCCTACACCATAGGATCACCTAGTATTCCTTCATTTTCCAACTCTGCATAAATTCAAAGCATTATTTCTTGTGTTTTCCTACTAAACAATTCAAATCTCAGAGTTAAAGTGCCACTGGTATAGATTCCACTTGGGATTGGATGCTTAAGATCTAGGAATACTGAGGGCAGGCAAAATCAGTGTAGGGCTGGAGCAATCAGGTAGAATTAATTTTCAACCTTCCTTTCTCTTTTTGTTATTTGAAATCCTCTTTCACATTAGATGGTGCCTACTCATTTTGAGGGAGTAATTTGGCTTACTCATTTCATCAACTTAAAAGCTACTCTGTTCTGGACATCTAAGGACACTCAAAAATAATGTTTTATAATGTTTAGTAATGTTTGTTTCTGGGCATCCTTGATCCTAGTCAAATCGAAATTAACCATAAGGTTACACTGTTACAATGGAATTCTATGCCTCCATCAGAAAGAAGGACATTGCCCCATTTGTTAGGAAATGGAAAGGCTTGGAAAAAAATATATTAAGTGAAGTAAGCCAGGCCCAAAGAAACATAGGTCCCATGGTTTCCCTTATTTGCAATATCTAGTATATGTCTGAGTCAAGCAGAAGAGGTCAGGTAAGGTGATGTTAGGGAAATGGACCCTAAGATATGTATTCAAATGTTTTTTTTCTTTCATGTGATTGTTTCTAACACATTTATAAGATGATTTCTTTGTTGCTTTGTATGTCCCTCCCCCACAGTATAACCCCTGCTTTCACTGTATTTCATGCCGGTATAATTTGTGGAGGGGAAGGGGAAAAACAAATCGTTTAAATAGGGATACAGGTGGACCCATTGCAACAATGAGATGTACAAGTCGTTATGTCGAAAACGAACTTTACAACTTTGGTGGGGGGGGGGGAGCGGGAACGATTGGGTGGGGAGGCAGAAGGGGGGGGAGGATGGGAAGGGTTGGGAAGGGGAAACAAAGGAGGAGGCTACAATGCTTGATAAGAAATGTACTCATTATCTTGCCCATGTAATTGTAAAAAAAAAAAAAACATGCCACTTCTTCTACTTTTCATACTTTGGTTACTGAAAGCATTATTTGAGTCTTCACCCAGCTGCCTGTATCTTTGTGTCAACTCTAATGTGGAAGGCAATGTTGTTTTATGGTCTGCCTGATAGAAGAGTAGATTACAAAAGCATTAATTAAAGGTTATAACTTTACACACTGGACAAGAAGGAGTAGGTTTGTAATTCTGACAACTAAAGAATTTAGTTCATTTTTTTCATGAAGTTCGAGGAAGGTTATTTTAAAAAAATATTTAAATTTCAATAGGAAAATATTAGTGAGCCAAGTGCAATATCACATCTACACAAAACAAAGCGCCATGCATTTTTTTATCAGAAAATAGGAAAAAGTAGCATTTTAAAACAAGCAATTCTTAATGTGAAAAAACCAAAACTTCAATAATGAGTATTTTAGTGAAAAAAATAAAACAACATGATAATTCCCTTGGGCTTTTTGCAAAACTCACATAATGTGAAGCATGCGAAGCAACACCAGAGACAATTTGAGAAAATCATTGTCTTTGTGTGTAATCTTAAGATCTTAATGGTGTTGAAAATTATACGGCAACAGATTGAACTCAGATGAGACATGAAATCAAGAGTGATATTGGCCTTAGTGATATGCAATCACGTAGAGAGAACGCCACCTATTTCATTCTCTCAGGCATCTAGAGAATACTGCTAACGTTGGTGGTGGTTTTCCTGTTCATGCTGTGTCATTAACATGGGTTAATCATATAGAGAAAATATACATCAGCCCTCTGACTCAGAGTTTTTTAATCTGTTGAGAGATATGGACGTGTAACTAGGTGCAATCAAAAAGGTTCAGTTAACTAAAATATACAGATGTGAGAAATAACAATGAAACTTCAATGTAGAAAAAAATCCACTTAAAATGCTTGTAAAACAAATTATAGTGGGAGAGTTCCCCATATTGGGGGAAAATGAACAAAAGGGGAAGGAGAATGAATATGGTAGAAGTCATGTAGGAACGAGTATGAAAAAATAATAATGAGGTTGTTGAATGTTTTTAAGAAAAAAAGGAAGTCTCAGAAAATGATGAAAGGGGTAGAGGTTATACATGTACAGAAATATCACAACAGAACCTTATTATACAACCAGTACAGACTAATAAAAAACTTCAATATGCTTGTTTCTGTAATAAAGATAATACAGAGAAAGAAGCATGAATAGTAAATTTCAATGGTTCAAGTAAGCTCTTGAAAAACATATAATGACCCTCAAACCAAGTTCTGATATTTGTTCAAAAATTCCATTATTTATTATCCAGGTAGCACATTTTCTCTACTAAAACATTGAATAGTACAAAGTAAAATTACACCTGCAATCTAATACTACCACCTAGAGTTACACATGATAAAATTTTAGACTTTTTCTCCCTAGTATCAATCTACCTTTTTATTTTAGCAACCTAGCACTATATCTTATACCATGTTTTTTGACAGCACATGTATTAGGCACTTTGTTTACTATAAAAAATCTGAAAACAGTTTAATAAATTTCTAATATTTTGTAAATTTAATTTTTATCACATGAAATTATGTTTCATATGCCAGTATTCCCTCTTTTTATCTACAGGACATATGTCCCAAAGTCTGAGTAGATACCTGAAACTGTGGGCAGTACTTTAAGAAGTCATCTTTATAAATTTTCTACTTGTCTGAAAATGAGAATTTGGTATTGAAATGGTAGATGAGAGAGTGTGTTTTCTTAAAGGAATATTTTTTGATAAATAAGGAATATTTGTCTGAGAACAGAAGATAATACACAAATGCACACAGTACTGGCACATAACAGTGGATTTTAAATCTACAAGCATGCTCTCTTTCTACTTCACAAATTCAGGTAGGTGAGGAGGGATTTGGAGAGAGAAGGAACATACAGAAACCAAATCATAAATACACTTTTATATCATGATCAGTAACTTATCTATTATCCTGAAGGCAATGGAAATTCAATGAATGTTTGCTGAATGTAATTGATTTACCCACTTAGGAAGCATTTGCTTCCTTAAGGAAATCAGACTAGTAATAGAATATGTAGCAAAGGCCCATGTGAATATTCTTTCTTCAGGAAGTGTACTTTATTATCATTGGAGAAATTAAAGAAAGCCTCATTAAATAATTAATTCTAGTTAGTTAATTAGTCAAAAATATAACTGCAAATGCTTTTATATGAAATACTTTAAACATGATTTTTGAAATCTGAGATGAATACTTGAGTTACAAACCATTGGTAAAGTCCTTGAATAGGGACTGGCTAATCAGAGATTTCTACCTCCTGTTCTTTTGCATAAATCAAACCCACAATTCATATGACAATGACCCATTTTTCCATTTCTTTGAGATAGAGCAAAATGTGTTTAAAATGTAAAAAAGCATTTTAAATGCTGACTCTGTCATCAACATTACCTACAAAGTTTTATGCATTTTCCAACTTCATAATGTTTTAGTTGTGTGCATATGATCACATAAAATGATATTATCAAAATGAACTCCAAGAACTGGAAACAAGAGGGTTTGTTTTTGTTTTTGTTTATTTCTTTGTTACTATTTTTGTTTTTGTCTTGTTTGTAAGTTTATCTGTTTGGGAGTAAGTCCAGAATGGTGGGGCAAAGGGTTTTGATACTCACTAGACACTGTTAAAACTAAGCTATACAACTTGCAGGTGGGAATGTGAGGAAAAAAAACTGGGAAAGAGAGAGAAGGGATGAGACTGTTTTTAAAAAGTAATGTATTCATTACCTGACTTATGTATTTGTAAATCCACTGTATATAATCTTTACAATAATAATAGAAGGAAATAGCAAATAAAATATTTAAATCTGAAAAATGTATACTGAGAATTAATTATATTTCCACAGAAATTTAGAACAATTGTTTTTTAATACCAAATCCAGCTCAGGTTTCATTATAAAAATAAAGTTTGTTCTTAGGTTCATTAATTGACTTAATATTTAATTAATGGATTTGTTAGTAATTACTGAAACTGGCTTAATCAGGTTTACTAGTTCAGACAACTCTTGGTATGAATCATAGAAATAGGAGAAGCAATTTGGAACTCCAAGTCCCCCCGCCCTCCCGCCACATCATAGGCCAGTACTGGGCCTGGGTGCTGTCCCTTAGGATTTTTAATCAAAGGTGGCACTCAGCCACTTGAGTCACCTCTGCTTTCAGCTTTTTGCTGGTTAGTTGGAGATAAGAACCATAAGGACTTTGTTGCTGGCTACAAACTCCAAACCTCAGAAGCTAAGACCATAGGCATGAACCACCAGTGCTTGGCTTTTCCATTATTCTCTACTCTAGAAAAGGAAAGCATTGGCAAGCCAAGCAAGACCTAGGTAGAGGGGTTTAAGAGGAACTATCAATAGAATTTGTCCTTTCCTGAAATTTCCAAAACTGTATATGAAAGTATAATAAATTGGGAAACATCATACATTTGCTCAGAAAAATGAGGATGACTATAATTAAAGCACATTATGAAAATGTCATAATGAAGACCCATTAAAATGTTCCCCAAAATCTATTTCCAGTATATATGTGTGTGTCCAACATCTAAAAATTCGCATTACATTTTATTTCATAATTGGAAAATTTGAGCCAATTCCACATGGCTTTAAAAATATAAATATTATTTTATTGACAATGACTTTAATCTGTATTTTATTGATACCTTGTATGAGTTTTCTCACATGTACTCTGGTCATTTAAACTTCTTATGTTGATATTTATAAACAAAACTTTTATGATCGAGTGACTTAATCTTAAAGGAAAAATTATGTAATGATCCCCAGAGAGCTAATACAAAAATACTTTGAGACAACTAAGAAAAGCTATATAGCCAGTTACCTTGCCTTTTCTGACTCCTTATTATAACTCCCTCATGTTTTGACTCCCACAGATCGTTTTAACTAATCAGCCTTAATCGGGAAGCCAGACAAGTTTGGCCAACAGTGGGTACCACCAGATGTCTGGAAGACGAAAGGGCACAGAGACTAGCAAATTTGGATTCCTGTTCCAACCCTAAAACTTTAGCAATGTCCCGACCCTACTTAATTGTGTCTCCTCTGAGATTTGCCATAATGGGCTCCAGAAACATCAAGTTATTTCTCTTCTGCTGATTTAAGTTACTAATGGTTTCTGTAGGGGACCCTAATACCCTACAAACACTTTTGTATGGGGGGGGCGTGGCTGGGGGTGGTCGTAGGACTTGAACTCTGGGCTTGGGTGCAGTCCCTGAGCTCTTCAGCTCAAAGCGAGTGCTCTACTGCTTGGGCCACAGCGCCACTTCCGGTTTTCTAGTGGTTTATTGGAGATAAGAGTCTCATGGACTTTCCTGCCTGGGCTGGCTTTGAACCATGATCCTCAGATCTCAGCCTCCTGAGTACCTAGGATTACCGGCGTGAGTCACCGGTACCCGGCCTACAAACACTTCTTTAAATAGCTCTTCAGCCAATATTCTATTTTCCAATAAGACCCATGATGTACAACTATCAATTATCAGTCTAAAACAGACTTGTTACAAGTTTGCTACTCAAAAATACTTCAAAGTTCTTAGGTTTGTTTGTTTTGCATGCTTTGTTTAGGTTTATTTTAGTTCTGCCTGAAAACAAAGAGGGAATAAAAAGAAAACTAATTTTACATTATTTAATAAATATTTAGTATGATCCTATACTTTCACTCCACAATCCCACTACTAAGACTGTGTCATTTGCTAATACTTAAGTGTCTGATGATACATGTCAGGGATCATAACCATAAGGATCAAGGACAACCAAGGAGGACTGATAATGAGGAAAGCCAGCCAAGTTCAGTGGACTAGGAAGAGCAGGATGGAGCAGGTGGAATAAGTCCACATTATAAATGCAACATTTCTAGGCTGTCAAAGGTAGTTACTGAAATGCAAAAGCCAGACCTAGAAACCATTGGTCCCTATATTTTCAGAGAAACCAAAATCCATAAATATATTACAATTCATTTGCAAATGCTCACTCATGATGTTGGCTTAATTTTATTTTTAATGATGTGGAATCTAAACCAGATGGACCGGCTGGGTTTTTTTCCTTTATATTTTTTAATGCACAACTCCTAAAAGCCTTACAATATCAAGGTAATGCATGCAGTTGATGAACCAGGTTCGCATGTCAGCTAATATTTCTAAAAGTCATTTAGTAAGTTGTCCTCATAGAGGGGATACATTAGATGTTAAATTGATAAACATAAGTACCATACTTTATCTTAGCTCAAAGGCTGAGAAGGGAAAGTCTACAATTTAGATCTTGCTCTCAGAGACCAGTTTTTATCTTTGATGGATATATAAGATGGTTATTGGCTGTATTGCTTGAATTGGCAAATATTTAGACACAGAACAGTGACACTCATAAAGCAGGTTTTATTACACATATAAGCTAGTATGTTCCAATTAAAAGTACAATGTGGATCTGCATGAATGAACTGAAAAGGATATGCTATTTATATTTGTGTTATCTTGCAATAACTTTCAAAATAATATAAAGACAATGGTGTAATATTTAAGAGTATTTATGCAGTGAAATGTATATGAATAAAATCTTACCTGGATAAATACACCAGATCACTGACAGCCATTTATAAAACAGCAAGAATGAAAATAATATAGATGTATTTATCTTTTTTTTACTAATTTGCATTGAGTGTTAGCACATGTGTAATTTAAATAAAGATGAGATTTAATTAAAGGTTTCTGAAACCTTAATATTCACAAAACCACTTTACGAAACTACACCCTGACATGAGCTGCTCAATAATCAACAGATATGGGCTATTAACCTTTCTCCTATGTAATGTTCTCAGTTGGAGCTCATAACAACTTCTTTAATGTAACTACAATATTTCCCTATTGTGAAAAAGGTGCACAGAGGTTAAGTGATATGTCCAAAGTCACACAGTTAATAAGATTTGAAGCTAGTATTCAAACCCTTAGGTTACTCAAGAATCTGGATACTTAATTGCAACAACATCTTCTAATGCTCTCCATGAGATCACAATAGTTCAGAAATTTTGCAATATAAAATAAGTGAATCCTACATTCTTACTCATGAATTATGTAATTTCTTTTGAATTTCAAGAATTTTTTTCTCAAGTTAAATATCCATTTTTATAATGGGTCAGTAAACAACCCACAAAGAATTTTCCCTATATTTTTGTATGTATGTTTTCTAATAAGGCCTAGGAATTTATAGATTTACCTCTGTTGAAGTTATCAGTCTCAAATTACCAGTTGAATATATAGGGGAGGAGGGATATACTTAGGCCTTTAATTCTGCTAAATAGATTGAATTCACTCTAGAGATGTAGCAGATCCCAGTTAAAACAGGGAGTGGATAAAGTAATCTCACACCAGCTTACTGCTAAGGCTATGATGCTAACCTCATCCCTAAGTTCCAGAAACAGAATATTAGCTGCTTCCCAGACATCCCAAACAAAATTCTTTGGAAGCTGCATTCAAATTGTGTGATCTATTTAAGATATAGGATTAATCAACTCAGACCTGAATACTTCATGGGCTAGAGTCCATCTGCTATCCTCTCAATCAGTTCCTCTCTACTCTACACTGCTGTTTCTACCAATTAAAACAGCTCTTTCTCTCTCTCTTTTTTTTTTTTTTGTCAATACACCAAGCTTAGAGAGTTGATTGGTGCTTTTAATCCTAGCTATTTGGGAGATTGAGAGCAAGAGGATCATGGTTTGAGGCCATTCTAGACAAACGTCTGTGAGACCCCATGGTAACCATATTGGTTTCAGTTGTATGTGCCTCCTGTCACCCCAGATACGCAGAAGACTGAGTCTGGAAGATTCATGTCACAGGCTACCTAGGCAAAAATATTCACAAGACTCAATTTCAGCAGAAAAACCCAGGCATTATGACATACACCTGTCATCACAGCTGCAACCATAAATGTAAATAGAAAGTTAAGAGAACCGTTGGTCCTGTCTCAAAAATAATCAGAGCAATGAGGGCTGGAGGCACGGCTCAAGTGGTAGAGTGCCTATCTATCAAGTACAAAGACCTAAATCCAAACTTCAAAGACCATTCAAGGAGAAAACATACTACCATTCACATTGGCCTGTCCCCACAGAAAATTTTATTTTATCAAAAAATCCACATTTATATCTTTCAACTATTATCTCTCCAGCTTACTGTATTGATAATTAGTATGTTCTTTATTTTAAAAATATCTACTAGTTATGTTTAGGAAGATTCGTATAACATGCCACCAAATCCAGCAGAATTACTTACCATTCTCTATGTTCTTCCTACAAGTATCCATAACACATACAACCTGTGCCTAAGGCTGGGTTACTGTCATACTAAATCGTGATACTTAAGTTTCTTGTTTGCATCTGTGAGAATCCATTAGAGTTTAAGTCTTATTTTCTCATTGAATCTGAGGCACACCAGCCAACAACAATAAACCGAGACTGGAGAATGGACCAAGTCTCCATAGCTATTAATGTTTTAATATTCTTGTTAATCTCTATTTATGTTTTATTAGATTTCCTAATCACAAATGCCATGTGAACCTGGGCTTACAATAATAAGGTTTATATGAACACGGCTGTTCACGTTATATGAACATGGCGTGCACATCCTGAAATCATGTCTCTCCATCCAAATTTTTCATTGCCATCAATTTATAGGCAAGACTTTCAAATATCTCAAAAGAAATGCCTCCTAATGTAACTTCCTGGCATTCGACAAAATTAAGTTACAGAATTTAACCAAAGGGGAAAATATTTCTAAATTGAATCTATTTATGATATACTGGTTTAAAATTCAAAACTGCCAACATATTCTGTTTACTCCCCTGGCATCTGTTGCATCTGCCAACTGGTGGCCAAAAATTAGAGCAGACTTAACTAATTAGAAGGGTCCCCATCTGGTAGCTGAACTTCTTGTTTATGCTGCTTTTATATTCTAAGTACAGAGATTCGAACCAGAACTTCTGTGGTTTACAGCAAGGGAGGTGCGCGCTGGCTAGCCTCATAGCTATTGTTCTGCTGAGCTGAATTTGGTCCAGATGGAAGTGTTCTCTATATTTTATGGCTTCCCTCCCTGGGTTTCCCTTGGGATGAGTCATCTTTGCCACAAGAGTTTCCATTGTCTCTCAAACCACTTTTTTTTCATTCATTTTTATCTCTGTACACTTACATCGAACACTACATACAATATATTAAGAAAGTAAAAAAAAAAACTAAAAGGAATTTGTGATTTAGTAAAATACTCCATACTACCTCTTCGAAACACAAAACTGAAGGAAAAGATAAAAAAGAAAACATCCTAGTATCGTTTATTTCAACATGATTTTAATTAGTCACTGTGAGTGTAGTTTCACAATAACTCCAACTCCTGCCAGCATCACAGATTTAGATGAAAACTTCTGGTAAAAAAAAAAAAAAAAGAACTTCTGGCCCTGTGTGTGCTATGAATTGTGCGCCTCTCCACCAACTGACCTAACTTTGTTACACTTGTTTCCTCATATGCAAATTAGAGCAATATTTCAATACTGCTTCATGGAATCATAAAGATTAAATGAGAAATTATGTGTCAAGTGTTTAGCCAGAATACTCGGCATAGAAAAACTCAGCAGAAAAGAATGAAAAATATATTATTGACAGGAGAGACCTAAAATATGTTTACAGGATTATAGCACATGTTCTTTGTCAGGTATAACTTATACAAACATATAAAAATATGCATATTGATAACTACTATATAATATATAATGTTTCTTTTACATTGCACCAACTAGTTAATTGGAAGCTCAGCTACTTCGTTTTATGGTTTTGAGTTTCACTTAGAAACATTTCACTTTCCTATAAATACATCAGTCAATGTGGAAGAAAGATTTGGAACATAATGTGTGGCTAAAGAAAGCAAGAAGAGATAAACATATGATTAAGATAAACAGTCCATTCAGTTTACCTTTCATCTATTTTCTACTGTTAATTTTTTCTCTAACCAGACAATAAGTTAAGAATAAGTTTGCAAAAGACTTACTTAAAAGACATTGAACTCAGCATCTATTCAATGCCAACTACAACCACTATGTTAAGCCTGGCATACAATAATAGATGACATCTGATCTCTATCTCTTCTACATTCACAAGGTTTGGGAAAATTCAGATACATCACGAATAAATAGGTGTCTGTGGAATTAAGTTTGTGTTGCAGTACCTGGGGAAATATTCTGGGTGAAATGACTCCTGAGATAAATTCTAACCATTGCATGAGAGAATGGAGCTCTTTGTGATGGACTGAAGGCATTCTAGTTTGAAAGAGTAGTGAGCAGTCAGTCATGAAGTAGAGATGGCACAAAGGCTGACATGTTTTGAATGAAGTAGCTTATGATGGCAGGAACCTAACATGCATATCAGGTAGGATAGAGGACCAAAGTAGGAAAGGAAGCAGATCATCCTGTATAGAATTTCATAACAATGAGCAAAGAGCTTTGGGAGGAAGAAGTTGACTATACTCACAAGTCCCTCAGAGGAAATCAGACAAAGGAAAGAACCAGTAGGGCTTCAGAAGACAGATAACAAGATCTAGAGAAGATACCAGGCCATGGCCTTTATATTGAAGTTTTCCCATAAAAACAAAAAGTTGCAGAGAAGGGGAAACAAAGGAGGAGGCTGCAATGCTTGATAAGAAATGTACTCATTATCTTGCCCATGTAATTGCAACCCCTCTGTACAGTATGTTCACAATAAAAAAAATTTTTTAAAAAGTTGCAGAAAACAAACAGTATATGACTGGATAGTTTGAATAATTTCAGCCCTCAAGAATTTTAAGAGTAGTTTCTAGTTGTCTGATGAGGAAATGATTAGAGAGAGGAATATTGCCTCATGGGATATACCAGCCAGCATAGAAGGAAAGGAGCTAGCCTGTCCTGATTACTGTCCTGATGACTCCATCAGAGTCCTTTGCTATCTCTAGGAATTAGCTAATGACACAGATTTCAACCATTGTCCAAAAAGGCTTGAGTAAAAGAAACAATTTCTAACAGCTCAACACTCAATTTCTACAGCATTAGTCCCTCTTAACTCAGCCAAGAAAGCTTAAGACTGTCCAGAGGTTTTGCTGTTTGTTCTAGCCAGCACCTGCAGGGAGCCAGCTGTCTCTGTGGGAGGGTGCTGTGTAACTTCAGTCAGCACCACTTAGCCACATGCATGAGTAGCAAAAGGACCTGCTCCTCCCCTAGCTTCTCTAATCATTCCTCACTGATTCTGCTGAGCTCCACCTCATGTTTTGCCCTCCTCTCAATTCCTCCATCAGATATCCAGTTGCCTTTTGTGAATATTACAGCTGTGTTTGCTTCATCTTGGACTCTTTCCCTTACTGCAAAAGATTAGAAATGAAGTGTGTCCTTACCTATTTCAAGGGTGTCTGTCTTTGTTTATCTTTGACCTGAGCTCCAAGGGGCAGTCTCACCCCAACCAAAATGGCTTTCGAAAATTAGACAATACTGAAATCTGGGCATTAAAATATACAGAAAACAAATCAGAATATACAGTATACCTGGTAACTAATCAGATGAGGGAGGCATGTGCAAGGTGGACAGGGAGGAGAGAGTCGAGCATTGTTTGGAACCCACTGATTGGAAGGACTGTGAGGTAGAGGATGGAAGAAGAGAAAGCAGGAAGTGGAAAAGATAAGGAATCTAGTTGATCCTGGAGTGCCTCCTTGTACCCAAGAACCTACAATAGGATACATTTTCAGCACATTACTTACAATGAAAATCATGTGAATGAGGATGTGGGTCATAGTCCAAGTGATAAGAAGCCTGCCTATCAAGTTCAAGGGTTTAAGTAAAAATTTCAGTACCACACGTAAACTCTTCCCCTCAAAAGTGGTTTGAATGAATGGATATATCCAAAATGAGTAAAATGAGACAAGTAGTAAAAAAGTAAAAAGGCTGGGGGGAGGGGGTGTGGGAAGACAGATAATAAGCAAGAAGAGAAAAGGCTCAAAAGATAGCAATTTTCCCCTAAAATGTTAGCACTATAAAATATATCCTATGGTTTAATTTTTTTCTAATTGACAAATGAGCTGTACGATTTCTGCCAGCTGATCATTTAAGTATGATTATCATGTCAAAATTGTACCCTCAAGACTTCAACATATGTATTAGTGAATGAAGTATAATTTTATATGTATGTTAGCCAGAGTTTCAGTGCTGTGAGAAAATCCCTGAATCAACAATTTTAAAAGAAGGCAGGCTTGGTTCAGCTCACAGTTTGATGCTTTTTCCACAGTTGGCTGGTTCTGTTGCTAGAGGTCTAAGGTGAGGAAGAACTTCCATGTGGAAGTAAGAACTGCTCGTTCCATAGCAACCATCAGGAAGAATAAGAAAGAGAGAGACAACCATCAGGAAGAATAAGAAAGAGAGAGAAGAAGGGAGGGAAGGAGAGGGGAGGGGAGATATATCTACAAAGACAAGCCCCCTGTGACCTCTTCCTTACAACTCAGCTCTATTTCCTAGTAGCCTACTCAGTTATGAACACATCCATAGATTAATCTATTGATTCATGGATATAGATAGTACCTTCATGGTCCAATCAACATCATATGACCACCAGCTGGAATTCAGGCTTTCACTCATAACCTTTCTGAGAGGAGACGCTTCATATCCAAACCATAACAGACTTTTATGGCCAAGTTTTATAATCACAGATCTAGCACATCATCAATCTACATACACTCTTAGGTATAATGGAAGTTAAGGAATTGCAATTGTGCTTTTATAGATCTCGGACAGAGGATTTATCAAATTACATGGAACACATTTCAGACCCTTAGAAGAAATAACTGAAATAGAAACAATAGTCACATGCCTGCCCAAATCCTCTATTGCCCGTAAGCTTAAACACAAACTACCTTTCACAATTGCTCTCCAAATGAAGTCAAACAGAGAAATACAAAATGCAGCTAGTACCAAAAGGAAGAATAGCCTACAACACAGCCACAGAGACAATTTGAGTGTTATCAGAGATCAGATATATGATATTAAGTCCTCAGGATACATACCTAATAATGGCAGAGACATGATCTACCAAAGATGCAGAAACCATACCAGCATGAAGTCCTCAGGAAAAGCTTCATAAAGATTTTATTAGAGAACAAGTATTAAATAAAGGGTAACCTTTCAATAAGCAGATGCATTCAGCAATATGAATTGGATGTTTCTGTGTCTGGCACCATTTTCAAGGCTAAAGTCTTATTGGGACAACATATTTTCTCAGAGGCAATGAAGGTCTGGGAAGCATCATTGAGTCCCTTCTAGAGAGAGGAAATGGCTTATGCCAGGACCTGAGGCTTTCTATTAACTCAACAGATAAGTTGTATGAAAGCATATATTAAGTGTTCAAATGCAATATTTTCAAATAATTTGTGGCAAAAACAAAAATAACCAGGACTCAAATATAAAACTCTAACTTATTTGTTATCATTGCAATTAATACGATGCACAATATTCTTCCCATTTAACTGTCAGTACCTCTCCAAAGTTTGTCAAAGTAAAATAATAGCACACAAACCTTACTTTGTGACTGCTATGATCTTTCTTTCATAGTCTCAGTTATTAATAGATGCTGTAAAGAACAGCAATAGCATGAGCTGAATTAAAAGGAAAAAAAAAACATGAGCCAGCAGCTCATGGCTATTTTTCCTTTTTTAGTTGAGATGTTTTTGAAACAGGTCCTTGCTTGTCTCCAGTTCATGGATGGAAGGTCTTGTCCTGCCTCTACTTCATATTAACAGATGCCACCACAACCTATTTAAAGTTAATTTTCAAGAATAAATATTCAGCACACATAAAAAATTTCCTTCTAATTCATTAAGTGAGACTTGGTCATCAAACTTGCCAGCGAGTCACCCTACAGCGAGCTATTTCCCCAGCCCTCCTTCCTTTGTAATTTCTTTTGCTTAAGAACAGTCACTGACAGTCCTGCTATGTATGCCTCTCATATAGCTTGAATTACAGGACCTTTCCACCACACTAACTATAATGACAGATGCTGCTTCTGTGGAGTGGGTCACCTCCCTCCACACCACCATGGATGACTCTGGGTCACCTTCATAGACAGATGAGAGATAAAGAAAGGCAGAGAGAGCAAGACAGACAAACAGAAACACAGACAGAGACAAAGATGAGGCAAAGACATGAATGGAAACAGGAAGGGCATAAAAAATATCCTAAGATCTCTAAGAAACTGGAAACTAAACCACCCACTGCTTTTCAGATTCTCTGAGGACATTGCATTACAATGGCATGCACATGACTGCTGCCATGTTCCCCTGCTCATCCACTCTAGACCTGGCCAGCTCTCTGGAGGACTCTGATTCCAGTACCCTGTGGGCAAGTTGCTGCTGAGGGAATGTGTTGCCAGGCCCACCCCAGAGCTTCAAGAAGGGTTCTTCTCACAGTTCATCTGTTCCAGATGTGAGTCTAGTTTGGCTTCTTCTCAAACCTCCTTTGTCTCAGCTTCAACTCTGCCTTTCAATTGCCTCTCAAATACTAAAAATGAAATCGACTTATGGTACCTCAATAATACATCGTTTTTCTTATATGTGTCATTTTAAGATGAACTTTAAAAGACTGTTTTACACTCATATGATATATAAAAGGAAAAAGACCACTTTGTGCATTATGTTTTTTCATGCTTTGAACTAATATTGGTGCCTAAAATAGTCAAGAAGGGCACCTTGTGACGTTGGTCAATTCTGAGAAACTAAGAATGAAAAAATGCAGAAGTTAACATCTTTGTCCTCTTAACAGATGTTTGTTCTATGTCTCCAACAGACTGTAATCTTTTCAGTGGTAGTAGTGTCTGTCTATGTCCTTTGTTCATATCTATGAACAATCACAGCAATAAACACATTAATTATGATGATGTTGTTGCTGATGATAATGATGTTTCTGACAGGATCTCATTTAGTAGCTCAGGCTCACCCTGAACTGAGAATCCTCCTGCCTCAGCTTCCCAAGTGGTGGGAAGACAGGCAAGCTACCATGTCAGGGTTCCAAACACATTTTCAAGTCCACATAACCAGTAGATATCATGAGGAATTAACTCTTAGACCATTAGTTTTACAACGAAAAACTGATGGCTGTCAAGTAAAAGACAAATTCAACATATTGTACTAAATTTTTATGTTGGAAAAGAAGATGGGACATTCTTGTTTTTAAATGAAAGTGATTTAATTTTAAAAAAAAAAAAACATGAAAAAGTTTAACAGTAATAGCTGTCTTATTAGAGCAAACACTCCTTCCCCTCTGTCTCTGTTTTACATACAGAATTGATGAGTTCCTGCTATATTTAGCCCTATCTAACTAACCTACTTATTTTTCTTCTCCTCTCCTCTATTTTGTTGGAAATAGGATTTTGGAAACCATGTTTTTCAGGCTTCCTTGCCAGCTGTCTGCCTCAGTTTCTAATATGAAGACCTGACAAGATCATAGGATCATAAGCAAGAGGTATGGATTCTCTCTCACACTATCTCTATCTCTCTCTGTCTCTATCCCTCTCTCCATCTCTGTCTCTATCTCTCTCCTCCTCTGTCTGTCTCTTTCTCACCCTCTGTCTCTCTGTCTATCTGTCTCTCTATCTCTGTTTCTCTCTCTGTCTCTCTCTGTCTCTGTCTCTCTTTCCTTCTCTCCTTCTCTCCTTCCCTCCCCATCCTCCTGTTTCTCTTTGCTCTGTATGCTTCTTGTAGATGCTGTTCATTATAGTAATACTTTAGAAAGCTAAGCCTTGCCACCCCAGATTCTCCACAGTCTCATAGGGAACAGTTTCCCTGGGCCTTAGTCTATCATCTCTCATTTGCCCTCAGCTCTAGTAGCATTGTCTGTTATTATTTGTCTCGGGATTACCTCATTTCCCCTTTCTACTTCCTCAGTGCTTTCAACACATGCATAAAGAATTCCCTCTATTAAGTACACTTTGTCAAACATTTTGTTTTATGTTTTTCTGAATGGATCTTGGTGAGGGACCTATCTATTAATCAGGTTTTCTCAGTCTCTGCTAGCTTATAAGGAATGTGGAAATACAAAATCTAAGCTGTATACAAATTCTCTGGTCAAATATATGTGTGTGTTAAGAAACAGTGTCAAAGGATAGCAAAATACCATAGTCTGCTTTTTTAATTCTAAAATGTTCAGAAATCAAATAGAATAATACCAACAACCATTTTCTACTAGTAGAGAATATTAATTATTTTTATTCTCATTTCTTATATAAAAAGTATCATTTTAAACCACTTTATCAAGTTTTTATTTGTAAAACTTCTTGTAACTTCAGACCACAAGAGTATCTTTAAAGTGTTCCATAGACATCATACTAATTGTGTGTAATGTGTTATAAATAATAGAATGCAAATGTCTGATATAACATAAAATAATGTGACTATAATGTGTCTTGTTAATAACAGACATAATAAATCAGTATCAGTTGAGGATTTGAGTCCATTGCTTTACATAATCACATTATCATTTTTTCTATTAAAGTATAAACTCTTATAACTGTATTCAATTCTAATGTAAGACTGCCTTGAGTCCATTAATCTGATACTAATTGAGTTAGATGATAAGTGAACAAAAGACTTTGACTCAAAATAAAACAAAGGCCCACACATCAGCTCAGTAATCGCCTCTCCCAGGCACCTGTTTTGACTGTAACTGAACAGCAGGGTGCTACATGATTCCAAGGAATGCCTCAAAGAATAAAACAATTCCACAGAACAAGCTCAAGATTGAGTGACTCCATTTTGTTGGTTTGTGCTACAAACTTAATGTTATTTGAATGTATTTTTTATAGTGTGTTAATAACAGTAATAAAAAAAGAGGAAAAAAATGACAACACACAGTACTGTTATAACAAGCAGATGGTGGCTGGAGATGGGCTGTTCGCCAACTGTTTCCATTCTTCCCTAAGAAATGATCAGTAAAAGGAATACATATTTGTGTTCCCCAGTCTGCTGTAATATTCCAGCTTTAAGACACAGGTCACCTTTAAAGTCTCCACAGATTAATAATATTATATACAATAATTATTTACTACTCTGAATTTAGAATTGCTGTCCAAAACATGAATGGTAATTTTGAAAGCTCAGGAATGTTACTGCATGCGGATTCTAGCCAACATTTTACCTATGTAGCTGCCTCCATTAAAAATGACTATCGGAAAATACTTATTAATAAACATGAATTTTTTTATTTTCAGTGATTTTTTTTATATTTTATTTTATTTGTGAACATACTGTACAGAGGGGTTACAATTACATGGGCAGGATAATGCGTACATTTCTTACCAAGCATTGCAGCTTCCTCCTTTTGTTTACCCTTCACGTCCCTTCCCAGCCTCCGCCCTCCCCCCCAATCCCAATCCTTCTCCTTCCCCCCCATTCACCCCCCCCCCCCCGCACCAACGTTGTAAAGCTCGTTTTGGACATGACAACTTGTACTGGTTTTTCCCCATCTCCTCCTGAAGTTATACTGACATCAAATATAGTGAAAGCAGGGGTTATACTGTGGGGGAGGGACATACAAAGCAACAAAGAGATAATCTTATAAATGGGTTAGAAACACATGCATGAAAGAAAAAAAAACATTAAAATACATATCTAAGGGTTCATTTTCCTGACATCACATTATCTGACCTTTTCCGTTTGACTCACGCATATACTAGATATTGCAAATAAGGGAAAGCATGGGACCTATGTTTCTTTGGGCCTGGCTTACTTCACTTAATATAATTTTTTCCAAGTTTTTCCATTTCCTAACAAATGGGGCAATGTCATTCTTTCTGATGGAGGCATAGAATTCCATTGTTAAACATGAATTTTTAACAAAGATAGGTTTTTTATTTTGCCCTAAATTTCTTGGATATTTTTAATGAACATCATGACAGAAATTATTAGTTGTAAATATTCAGTGAATATGCTTACAATCTGACTTGAACATTTTTGGATACATGATTCTAAATTGATACAAAATCCATTGGGGAATATTCAGAAGGAACCAACATCATATACATTAAATTGACTCATCTCAATCATAAGGGTGATTAGAAGTCTGTGCTTACCAGTTGGTGTATGGCACAAAAGTATCTTTTCTCATTATTTGTATTTGTTATATTTATTATTATAATTTATTATATTTATTATATACTTGGCATTTATTAAATTAAACCAATCTTAAGGGAAAACAACCTGTACTAGAAAAGAAGCAGCTGTTTTCCATCCATATGACATCATTTCAGAAAAAGTACTTGAATGCTATATAAAAGTTTGCATTTTTTTAACATCAGTAGACAGAGATGATCTATATGTCCCTTTCCTTCTCCCTACAGAGTACACTGAGTTTGATGCACATTTACACGAGTGTAAATGACCACTATGCCTAAGTGTATTATAGCTATGAATATAATTTGTATTTAGCTGAGCACAAAACTTTCTCCTTCCCTCTTCTAATATACTGCTATGGTCTCAGTTCAGACCATGACGTTTTCTCATCTGTTTCCCTGACAGCCTTTAAAACCATCCCTCCTTCCCTTACTTCCTCTTCCTCTATCCTTTTAATGAAAATAGACTATTTTAATGCCAATTCTTGTTCTGTTGCTCTCTCTACTTTAAGAGACTTCTAACACATACTTGACAAAAGCTAGAAATTAGCCTTTATGTACTTTATCAACTTCATCTCTTCTGAAAATGCTTAAATATCATGAGCTGGCAAAACTTGAACAGTTTTTAAACATTTTCCTGATGTTACATACTTAGGTAAAATAGTCTTCTCCATAAAGCACATCTGCGCATGCATTAAGGAGCAAGTACTTCCTCCTTCACAAGCCTAACACATGCTTATATTTATTTGTTTCTCATTCTAGACAATAAGCTCCCGAGGCCAAGGACTATGTCATCATCTGTGTCCAGTGTATGCATCACTTGCAATTAATTAATCATTGTGATGGCTTTACATCTGTTAGATGACTACATTGAAATATAGCTACAAGTATTAAATTTGTTATATCACAGTCTTTATGTAGCAGCTTAATCATAAGGCTAGTATCCAGATAATCTGCATCCTTTAGTTCTGTAGTCGACATTTTCTGAGTCACTTTTCAACATATGTTTTACCGTTTCTCCCTTTTAAGGGAGTCTAAGTTCTGCAGCTGTATGCTGTGGATAGGATTGATTTGGGTCTGCTGAATAAGGTAAACCTGGCTTCCTTACTTCCAAAAAGACAATCTCACTGTTCTAACATAATCACATGGTAGAAATCAAACTACTCAAAACCAATGAAACTCAGAAGATCTGGGATTATGTGTTAACAGGAAGTGTTTTCTTAGAGATACATAAATATAAGTGAAGAAAGACACAGCCCAGGAAATAAAGGCAATCACTCTATGGCATTGAGAAAAGAGCTATGGTAAAGAGAAATTTGAGACAAACACAAGAGAATCTGCATCCTAGTCAAATACATGACATTTACATGAACTTAGAACACTTCTTGCAACCCAAACATTTCCACTAATTCCTTTTACAATATGTTGATTTTTTAATGGTTTTAGGCTCATACAAAATTACCCATAAAATATATTTCGTCCCTGCCCCCAACATTCACATTTTCTTCTCCATGAAACACTTCAATTTCTGTCCTGTTTTCATTCTTTGCCTGTACAAAAAAATGAAACAAAACAAAAAAACTTGTACAAAACCTAAGTCATAGGTCTCAAAAACAAATAATCTCTCTGGCAAAATGGCGGACACCTGTACTCAAGGAATTGTTTATTCTCTTCCACTCAATTCATTCCTTTGCAATGAGTGCTCTATGTGATTATGCATAAAAAATACCAGTCAGTTTCATATTCCAACATAGCAATACTTAAATCATAGTAGTATCATTTTTAAGCAGAAAAAATATGAAGTGAAACAAAACTAATGTTTAATTTTTCTGTGTAGAAAATGTAACTTCTCTGAATAGAGAAATCCATGAGGAATCACTGCGTTCCTTCCTCAGTATTTTCTGTTCATTTCCTCACGTGCCTAGTTTTAAGTTTTTTTAGTCTTCAAGACACAGATCTTAACTCATTTTTTTGGCTTTTTCTTCAGTCCCTATACCCAGAGATTTCTTGTGTATTCTCTTACCTTTCTTAAGCCAAATAAAGAGGGATGTGGATGAAATACTAAAATATTTCAGTATGTACTCTCAGTCTTTCTTCTGTTGAGAAAGGTCTTTAGTAGACAAATCAATCAAAATGCAAATACCTATCAAGTGGCTTTTCGTGCTAAGTGCATTGTAGGAATTCCTGAGAAGCTGCAATGAATAATAGCAATGAAATATCTCTGCTTTTCTCTTTACAAAGTTTTCAGTGTTTACTTTTTCTTAGGAATTCCATGATCTCTGCTTAAGTCTTTAGCCCTGATGACCTGTTGCTTTTTCCTGCTCTTCTATTATGAAGAAGCTTACCTTTTCTATTGTTTTCTCTCTCTCTTATTTTTTTTTTACTTTTTCCTCTGCTAGATGTCTGCCTTTATTTATTTATGACCAATAGCAAGGCTTTTAATTAGGATCTAGATTGTAAATAACTATAAGAATTATGTAAAATATGATGCAACTGTAATCAATTTCTCTTGATTCTGTTGTAAGGTGAGAAAACAGAGAAGCCACATTTTGAGAGGTCGAATCTTGGAGTCTTTATTGAAAGGCTGGCAACTGCATGGTGGACTCCTGTCTTAAAGACCAGCAGCCAGCAAATATATTTAACACTATTAGGAAACTGAGCCATGAAGGTCAGAGAGGAAAGAAAGAACAAAAGCAATACCAACAAACCAATTCTGCTCCAATGGACAGCTGAAGTGGCTCACCATGGTGACCTGAGAAGAGCCAGGAGACAAGAGACAGGGCATAACACGGAGACATGTGGCATGGCATAATGGTACCTGAGCTTCTCTGGGCCTAATAAGGCCAGGTCAGGTTGAATCCCAGGCCCTGAATTTCCAGGTTTAGTAACCTATCACCCAATTGCCTGTATCTGCCTCCAGGGATTCGGGAATGCCCATCACCTGGGAGAAGGGGCTTCACCTTTCCCCACCATGAAGACAAGACCTTATCATCTACCATGTGGCCAAGATGGCAAGGACCAGACCCAAACTTCCTATTTCAGTACTATATGGAATAAGTTATTCAAGAAACATATGTGTGTGTATATATATATGCATCAACAAATATAACTAACCAATAAGTATAAGGAACTGGTGCATCAGATATGAGAGATATCAAGATAAGTAAAGCCCAGTGTTAACAACTTGTTATATAAATAGATTTCATCCACATCTAATGAATAAACTAAAATCACACTGTGTACAATTTTAAGAGAACTTGAATGCAATTGAATGCAAGAAATTGTTAGGTGTGTGAAAGAGAGGGTAAGAGCAAAGAAAAGTAATTAGGTAAATCAGACAGTAATCACAGCAGGAAGTTATGGGATCACTGAAAGACAAAGGAATCAGCATCATCTAGAAGAATGACAGATGGGGGGGCATATAATGTATAGTAAGACTCTAAACAATGTAGAGAAAGGAACATAAAAATGGATGCACTCAGAAGTGAAAGAGTTGAAGGTGTCAAGGAATACTTAAAACTAACCTAAGAATAAAGGAAAGAAGAGGGGAAGGAGGGAAAGAGAGAGAAAGAAAAAGAAACTAGAACTCAAAACCATTTAAGAATTAGTCTCGTTTACAAGAAAAATAATGGGATATCCATCTTTCCTACCAGTTTCTATATTTTCTGTGAGAAATATTGTCAAAGAAGATGCAAAAAGAATGTGGATAAGAAACTTATATAAGAGTAGCAATTTAGGGGCTTCTACTAGCCAATAGAAGCATGCTTTTTGTTTAGCAAACGTGTGGTGATCAATAAACTGAGCAAGTGCCTAATACTTACAAGGACTATTTGAAGATTTCCCTTTAGGATTCAGGTGATTCAAAGAACATGGATGACTGGAGTCCTATCAATGGCACATTCCTTCAAAGTCTTCTCTACAGCATTCCAAGTTAAAGCCAAACGCCAGATCTAATACACATCACAATACATTCCATGTCCAAAGCCCAGAAAGAATCAATGAAAAGAAGCTGTAAGGGCATGAGTTGTAGTAGAAACTAAATAAGGCAAAACTCAAAAGCTTACAAAACCACAATGCAGCAAGCTTATTAAGAGTCTGAGTCTATTCAGCACAAAGCACTGTAGCCAAAAAAAGAAAATAAATTGAGAATCAAAAACCTCAAATTTTGGAATTGACTGAGAACTTTGAACATTGGCATTTATTTCTTCTTGTAAAGTGAGATGCATTGGGGTCATCGAGTCCAGTGGAAACTACTGTGTAGGAACTTTTTTATTTTCTTTGATGCCCTCACTAATCTTGTTTCACCTCATGTCACAAATGTTGCCAGTATCATGCATATGCTCCTGAAAAGACTGAAAGTCAAGGTTGTAGCACACCATAATTTCATTTGTGTGTTTTTTGTTTTCATTTAGAGTTTCATATATACATACATATATATACATATATGTATATAAAATGTGCCTGTTATTTTAAAAAGAAGGAAATACAAATCATTACTTGTTATCTCTCATTTCTACTGTCTTTTTCACTTACTTCTAATGGGAAAAATTGAAATTCCAAAAGACTACTGTATGTGCATCATCACAAATACACTGAATTTGTGCCTAAAAAAGAAAGGGAAAATACCTCACGCACAATTAAATCCTACATTTCTGCATTCCATTATTATCTGGTTTGAATTTACTTTGTGTTTCAAAATTATAAAAAGTCCTAGAGTCTCTGTGATAGACACACATTACTTTCCCAACTCACTGTTTCCTGAGTCAATGGAAAAGTAATGTATATAAGTAATATCAGTTTGCCTACAAATAGGATAATTCTTGAATTAGAAATGGTGTCAGGAACATGCTCACCTTGACACTGTTCAAAAAGAAATGTACTCATTACATGATTTTATGTAACTGTAACCCAGAGGGTTACCTTTACAATAAAAACAAATAAATTGTATGTATATATCTACCAATATATATCAGAAAAATGAAATTTTAAAAAGTGTGTTAAAGAAGTTTTGAGGTGTTTTTTATTAAAATATTCCTTATTTAATAATGTTTGGACTTCCAAAAAGCAGTTGATCTGCAATCAACTGAATGTTAATTATATCAAGAAAATTTCACATTAATTACTTAACTCTTATTCCTAAGTCATGACTTTTTACTGAGGCCTCTTACATTTTGCATTCTCATTTTTTGTTTTCCTGAAAGTATCTATTTCCACATATAATAAGTACTCATGTATACTTCAACTATATAAATTTTCTAAATCTATTTTCTAACATTTTTATTTGCAAATGTAACTGCACCAGTTTCATTGCAATATTAAGACATGTGCACCATATATATTGATCTACCCCCACCTGCTACCTTAGAACTCCTCCTTCTTAGCCTAGCCTTTCTAACAGTTTTTGGTGGTTTTCACTGTGCTATTTTCATGCATTTGTATAATATACCTTGATTTTGAAATTCCAATCTAACTATCAAAAAGCTGTTAAGTGAGACAAGCCAAGTACACAAAGTCAAATACTACACGTATTTCATCCATAAGTAGACTCTACACTGAATAAATGTGCAGTATACATGTATTTAAAAAAGGCTGTCTGCAGGGAAAAACAACAGGTAGGGTAGACAGGAGGGAAAATTGAGGTGTTTTTAAAAGATTAGAATATACACCTTCAACGAAAATAGAATTTAAGAGAAATTTTTGCTAAGGTTCCCATTTGTTGAGGTGATTTAGGAATGAAGCTCAATGTGGAAAAGCATTTCACAAAGTTATTGCAATGTGTTAACTTTGCCCATCTCAATCTACTTTATACCAGCATGGATGCAGCAATTCAAACTCTCTGCCTTAGTGCTACCTCAGGCCTAAAAAGATGGCAAAGCAAAGAAGCCACCATGATTACTTAGAACCCCTTCCATACATAACATCTATTGCTCAAAAATCTGAAACATGGAGACCGTAAAAAGACACACACAGAGGAAAGAGTGCAAAGACTAATCATCAAATTCAGTCCTTCAGAATGGTGAATATCTGAAGCATCTGAAGTAATTTCAAGACCTTAGAGGGGACAGAGATGGAATAGATAGGGAAGATGTAGCAAGCATCCTGCCATCTGCAATATCCCTTGATACTGAATTCCACCACTTTCACATTCCATATGTTCTTCCTTTTCTCTAATTCTAATCCTTTTATTTTTCCTACAATTTATTATATTTGCACTGTCTAGGAACATACAAGAATAAATCTCCAGCAAATCTCAACTTACTATGTTTGTGCAGATGAAGATCATAATCAAAATACCTTTTGGGCTTCTCCAAAATCCTAACACAGTATAAAGTCATTCTGTATACATTCCACTTTTATTCCTTTAAGTCTTTTGTAATTTTCCATTTCATGTATACCTTTCTAAATATGGAGAAGTAAAGTTGTAATAGAGGAGTCTTTTACCTGATGCATGTTTTTCTTTACACTAAGTCAGGTAGACTTATTTCCATAATACCTTCTAACAGCTCTTTCCCAGAACCTACTCAACCATGCCCCAGGCCCTGGTGCACAAACAGCCCTTCCCCAAACTACCTTTGTAATGTTTGCATTTATTTTTGTCCCTAAGAAACTGAGAGAACATATTATGGTTATAGCTAGGGGTGTAAGGAAACTGAAGACAACCAATTTTAGACAATCATAAAGAGATTCACCCTCATTCCCTCAAGCAAACATTAAGAGGTTTCACAAGTTTTGTGTATCACTTTTGAAAAATGTGCCCAGTTTTTAAAATTAATATCTTCATGATAAAAGGCAAAATTCTTTCCATTATCAGCAAATTATTCAGCTGATCTTAGATTTTGGTGAAGACACAAAATAATGAATTATATGGTTAAGATTTACACAAATAACTGCATGCATAAAGAAGTGTGCAATGTTTTTCTTATAAATTAAACATGAAAATATTGTGGTAGCTAGGGTACTTGGAGGTGTCTGGATAGACAACCACAACAGCAAATGCAAAACAAGAGAGACCCAGAGAGAATGAGACATCTCCCAGCTCCACGATTGCTCCCCAGATGGCATTTGTGTTTCAGTAGGAATGAATCAGATGATAAAATACTCAGCCTTCAAGCAAAACTAAATGGAAGCAGGTATGTGTCCCAATTAAATTTTATTTTAGGAGATATGTATCAATTTAGAGGTGCACCCAGCTTTTAATAGTAGTAGGAAAGTCCTAATCATATCAAGTGACAGTAATAGTAATTATTTTCATCTCCTAGTATTTATTATTTCCAGCTTTCATACTCATATATAATTGGACTTTTTCTAGTGAAGCACAAATATTTTGACTCTTTACAGATTGTTTGGAATTTATTAAAAATTCACACAACAGACTATATGAATTTTGTTCTTCCTTTGACATCAACATTTGTTGGATCTCAGAAACAAAATATTTCAGATATTTGCTATTCAGATGCTTCCTTCATTCTACATTGTTGGTGATCACTGAGAGAGACCCAAGTTTAATGGTTGCTAAGAAACAACCATTCAATACTTCCTCTTTCTTCAATAGTTAAAACATGCTATGAAATGTAACATCAATAATAATTTCCAACATTCTCAGGCAACTTTTTTGAAATTAGGCTATCTTCTTTTGGTGGAAGAGTAATATTCCCTTAATATTCCTCTGATATGTTCTCATTTTACACAAAATCATCGTGGCTTCTATATTATTAAACAAATAGCATTACAAACTGCAAAAACTAAGTCACTGAAGCAATATTTAGTCATAGTAGCACATAAAAACACTAAGGAGGATGGAGAAAGTAGTCTTTCTGTAGACACATTACACATTATTAAAATATGTTCATCACTGAAGAGATGAAGACACTGACATTGGTAATAATTAGTTGTCTATTTTGATAGTAAAACAAAGATATTTTGTCTTTTATTGAAAGTATTCCAGTAATAATATTTATAGGTAGAAAAATAGACTTTAACATGATTAGTATGTAAATATTTTTAAATACTTTGCACCTGAAAGGGTTTAGAGTTTTGTCAAGATGCATCTAGCTGCTTTTGGAACAGAAAGAGTAAAAGAAAGAGAAAGAGAAAAGGAGAGACAGAAAATGAGGGAGAGGAAGAAAAGGAAGAGAAAAGAAAGGAAAAGGAGGGTAGGGGAAGGGATTAGGGAGGGAGAAGGGAACGAAAAATGAAGGGAAGGGAAGGGAAGGAAAGAGAGGTAAGAGAAGATAAGGGAGAAGAAAGGAAGGGAAGGAAGGTAAAAGAAAGAAAGAGAAGGAAAAGGAGAAGTGAGGCAGAAGGGAAAGAGAAAGAAAAGGAAAGGAAAGAGAAGTTAAGGTAACGGAAGAGAAGGGAGGAAAAGGAAAAGAAGGGAAAGGAAGGGAAAAGAGAAACAGAAATTCTAATCCTTTGATTCCTTTTCAAGAAATCAGTGTTTTGACCAGGTATAACATAAATATATGCTTTACTGTATATGACAAAGGAGTAAAAAAAACAGCATTTCTTAACCTAGGAGTGAGATATTCTTCTTCACAGTCATTCATGTTTTGTGATATATTACGGAAGAATAAACAATGGGATTTCTCAACCTAGAAGAGATATTTTCTCATCATTATTACTTGGATCATGATTTTTGGAATAAAATTGTAGAAAAAGAGCAGAAGTTGAAAACTCTATTCAGACAATTCTAGATAAAAGAAGAAGAAAACTGTGGGAAAATGTTCTGCCGTACATATAAGAAATTTGTTCTTAAAAGAAGAAAGTGATTTACAGACAGGATCATTCAAATGATAGGAAAGGGTAACTTCAATCTACATTTCATGTTAGATCCCAATATTTTTACCTTCCTAAAAAGTATTTATGACTTCCTACTGCATCTTACAGCACCCTAGTGGGGAAGGAACAGTAAAATGTTTGGATTCCCTAAGCTTTTCTCCACAACCATCCACTGAGAATTTTCCCTTGTCTACTATATGTTTCTTTTGTTTTTAGGATCTTAGAACATCTTCAATAGACCAAAAGCTAACCTCTCAGGTCTTGCACCAGTTGTAATTTCAATTCTGAGTGAACACCCACTCAATCCCTTTGTCAGTATGCCTTGCCAAAGTTTTAACACATGAAATAAAATCTCCCAAGGCTAGTACTTTTTCTTGGCATAGGAACATCAAGGAGATGGAAAATGCTTTCAAAGGAAGACCTAAGATTTTTTTTTTCTTTTTTGGATTTTTCACATTAAAGCTTTAATTTTGCCAAGTGTGTCTTCAAGGTTCAGACCTCAATGACTAAAGGACAGAAAGTTAAGCTCCTATAAGGTTTTGCTACAATGGTATTCCTAAAAGGACTACATGTGATTTACACCTTCAGACAAAGCCAAGAGATCCTAGCATTCACATTTCCAGACTGCCTCCAATGTTCATTTTCCTTATCCCTTTCCTTTCTGAGAATTCATGTGCAGAATCATTTATTCTTTTCATCCTAATTTTCCTCCTTGTGATTGTCCTAATTTTTCCATTTGTCAAAATTCATATTACTTCTCATTCTATTTCTTTTGCATGTTTGTCAAAGTACCTATCACACTCTCCATACATGAAGGTAAACTATGTTAAACTATCAGTTTCTTCTAGCTATATTGTCTTACCGTACGAACCCGGTGTGAAGTCATGGTCATTTCTCCTGATTAAATTCAGGACTCATTATTTTTATTCTAATCTGTACCTTCTTTGTATTTTATTCTCATTTGTGACTTCTATCATAATAATTCGCTATCATAATTCATTCTCTAAAAAGAAAGTTACTCATTCTCATCCTCAAATCTGTAACTAGGAAATACGTTTAATAAAAACAAGTCTGGGTTATCCATGTTTTACATGGTGTCACAAATCCCCACAGCATTGTAAATTTTATATAGCTACCTCCAAAGAAATTTTTATTTTAATAATGAAATTTATGTTTCTCAATGTTTTTAGTCTCTTTGAATAATTGGAAAATAAAAGAATAGCTTACTAAGGATATTATGTCTCTCAAAGTTTCTACTTTGTAAACAGCTATCCTCTCCAGGGAATCAAAATCCATTGAAAAGTGATGCTACTTTCATGTGTGCGGCTTCTTTGTCTGAGATTCAATACCTCAATACTTTTCTGTGGTCCAAAGGCATAGACCTGAGAAGTTCCACACAGTTCCACCAATTAAATATCTTAATAGAATTTCAAAGTCTAGAGAACTAAGATAAAGAACTACTATTCTACCAAAAAATGTATTTTTGCATTGAGAGATAAATTATATAAAGTAATTGGAAGTAGATGCTATTTTGACAATAAAAATCTTAAGAGGAAATAAAAAAAATCAACTGGCATGTATGCCACATAAAATTATGGATATTTTGCCTAAAATAGAATAGATCTCATATTTATAGGACTAGCTAGAATATCTATAAAGGTGAAATCAAAACATTGTTAATAATAGGTGGAAATTACTGGTGCCAACTAGGACTGTCCTCAAACAAATTGAACGATATGACTATCCTAAAATTTGCAAATACACTTGATAGAGTTAGTTATATTTGTATAAAAATATAGCCCACAGTTTTATAGTAACTTTTAATTAACATGGTATTGTTACCATGTTAATACTATAGATACTATAGATACTATAAAGTAGAAAAAGTAAGGACAAATGATAAGGAGACTAAGTTTCTACACAAGACTCCAAAACAAAACAAAACAACAACAACAACAAAATAGCTGGAAGACTATTTCTGTATTAAAGAACATACTATCAAGATAGAAAAGACAGTGGAAAACCAAATTAAAAAGAAGTATCATGATTTCTCATCCAACTCCAAGGAAGATTGAATGATAAAATGGAGATAAGTTCATACTAATAATAGAGTATTGCCAGGTGCCTGTGGCTCATGCCTGTAATCCTAGCTACTCCGGAGGCTGAGATCTGAGGATCAGGGTTCAAAGCCAGACCAGACAGGAAAGTCTGTGAGACTCTTATCTCTAATAAACCACCAGAAAACCTGAAGTTGTGCTGTGGCTCATGTGATAGAGCACTAGCCTTGTGCTGAATAGCTGAGGGACAGGGCCCAGACCCAGAATTCAAGCCCCATGACTGACAAAAATAATAAAAATAATACTGATGAGGGTATGAAAATCAAGATCTAAAAGGTTGTTTATCTATGTAGAGTTTAATTATTAGCAATAATAAAAATTTTATGTCATGGGCCTTAAGTCAATAAATTCATGTTAACTACTGCATAACTGCATGTTTCTACACTTTCTGCATATAGTATGCATCAAATTTATCAATTTTTTTCTTTTATTCTGGTGTTGAAAATCAAAAAGTGGGTATATACAAAGCAAGCACTATCTCACCAAAATAAAATACAATTTTTTACTATTAACTAAAAGAAAAATCAATGAATATATTATTATAGTCATCAAATGAGTGTTTTAAAATGAAAATTGGCTAGAGTTTTTGTACTAAAAGTATTAATATAATCGTGTCTTTTTTCATAACGGACTTCTTTTCCCTTTTGTAGAAGACAGACCATAAAGGTTTTCAGAATCCTAGAATTATAGAATTAAATGAGGATAATAATTGCTGTTTTATCAATAAATTATTCAACTTAATATTAACATTATTTAAAAATGGTATAACTAATATTTCATCATTTATGATAAAATATTTCAATTCAATGAACTGTTTCTAATATTTGCTGTATTTAAAATGCATATGAAATAAAAGATAAAAATCAGATATTTAAAGTGCATTCTTACAAGCTACTTCTACTTCCAAGACTGTATTCTGTTTATATAATCCTAACTCTATTTAGTAATATGTAAGCAAATTTAAATTTATATAAAGCATATTTCTAATTTGAGCTAACTTTCCTATACCTGTAACTTAATTGCTGATGTTAATAAATCTATATTTTATTTTATACTGTACATGCATCTCCACAAATGCTGATTTCAGAATTTTTAGCAGAAAATTATAGACACGTTTTTTCATCAGAGAAAAACAGAATTTTCCTATTTCTCACTGATATAAAGAAGGAAAATGTGTTCTATTTCCCCTAGAATATCAACAAGTAGAGATACTATTTTCTTTGCCAGAAAAAATTAATCATAAGCCAGTTCAAGCAGAAAGCAGAGAGAGTTATGGAATCCAGTACTTTTCTTTAAAAAAAAATCAGAGCATTTACCACACGTCTGAACGCAGACGTTCTCATCACAGCCTCATAGGTGTTGAAATCAAATATAACCATCACATTATAATTCTTATTAAACTGGCCAACATTTTCAGCTTTACATAAATAATTGACTTTGCGATTCTTTTGAAAGGAAAATCCATGTTTAAACATTTTCTGCTTTGCTTTGTTTCAACCTTAAAACCTATCCTTACTGTATATTTCAACATCACTGAGACTTGAGGGATTGATAGGCTGTAGCCCTACCCCCAGTCCCCAGGCTTGACCTATTTAAAGCTTCTCCTGTCCATTTACTACCAATAGCTCTGTGGTGCAATGGGCACAATTTGGTGGAACTATTAATTCGTTTGAGGCTATAATTTTTGTTCCAGCAACTAACACTTCATTAAGTTGAAATAGTTTCATTATGAAAGGAAATATTCACAGAGAATTTAACCAATGAATGGAAAATTACTGTTTCCAACCAGTTTGATTCACACTCAATGTTAAAGCTTGTTAATAAAATTGGTTTAAGCTTTGAATTTTTTAAATTTTTTAATCATAGGAAAATAAAGACAGAGGGTAGTCATAAGCTTTTATGTTTACCGCAGAGAAACAAAAATAGGCATATAAAATATTTAAGTACCCTTTTAAATGGGTCAGCTTTTAGTTTATTGAAATGAAGTATAAACTTATGCTTTGTTTTCTGGGGGTTTTATAACAGTTTATAATATTAATTTTATATTTCATTTAAATCAGAAATTCAGCATTGTTCATTCATTCATCCAATCACTATTTGTTGGAAGCACTGAACAAGACACACCAAGATAAACAAAAACTGACATCAATGCTTCCCTAGAGAACTAACATTTCAGAAAGTGATACAGAAACTACAGAGCAAAGTCCCAATCATTTCATTACAATCAGTATAAGTGACATGAAAATAATGTATAGAGAAAGAATAATGCTTCTTCAAAGAATATTACTTAAATTCTAGCTGAAAACAATCAGGTCTAGCTTAAATGGATTAAGAAGAGGAAGTAAAATAATAAAAAGAATAGACACAATAAGAGGATACATAGAACGGCTCACTTTAGTCCTTCTGCTAGAACAGAACAAAGTAAATGGGAAAGAGTACTGAATAAAGACACGGTGTGCTCAACCTCTCTCTCCATCATTACACTTGGTTCATAATCTTAGCAATTTCTTCTCCCCTAGTGTGAAAATGGCTTTGACATCATAGTCGTTAGAAAGATAAAAGAGTGAAGATATTCAAAAGTATAATATAATTCCTTGTGCATTACAAGTTCTAAAGAAATGCTAACTCCTTTTCTGTCGGTCACATATGTTATGTTTTATCATATTCTCCTCTTGAAAATTTATCATCAGTTACTCAACTGAATAGGAACAAGAATTATTTGTTTTTTCACACAGATGTTGAACACTGTCAGGTAAATGGATGTCATGACAAAGATCTCTCAAGTATCATCCTGGGAAATGCACTTTTGATTTCATTGTGGTCATAATTATCCTTGATATTTGATTGACTTTTATTTAACAAAGCTATTTAATAATGTTAAGATCATCAAAGATTAAATTAACAAGATTTAATCTCTAAAAGAGCCAATAATTCTCAAGTCTAGAATTAAGATTCAATATATGCTTTATTTTCTTTAAATAGAGTTTTGCTATGTATTCCAGAATGGTTTTTTTTGTTTTTTTTTGTTTTTTTTTTTTCAGGTAAGGGGTAGGTTTATTCAGTAGACCTGCTGGGACCAGGCAAGGTTGGCACTCCACATGGCTGGGAAAGGCCTGGGAATGAGAGAGAGCTGGGAAAGAGAGGAAAGAGAGAGGGAAGAGCTAGAGCAGAGAGAGAGCAGAGAGAGCTAGAAAAGAAGAGCAAGAGAGGGGAGAGAGAGAGAAGTGAGAGCAGAGAGAGAGAGCCGAGAGCAGAGAACAGGGAGAGCTAAAAAAGAGCAGAGAGAGAGCAGAGAGGAACAGAGAGAGAGCTAGGTAGCAGAGAGAGCTAGAATAGAACAGAGAATCCAGAATGGTTTTAAAGTAAAAAATTCTCTGTCTCAGACTCCAGTGTGCTACTATATCCAGCTATTATCCTTTTAATAATAAATTTATTTGATTAAAAAATATAAAATACAATCAATATTACTTATTAATGTCAAATACTTTTATAAATAAGTAGGTACATTAGCCATAAACTGTAATATGGATTTTCATTATTTTAATTCTTACCACCCTATCCTCTATTTTCCTTTCTTCATTTCTTCCTATCTGTTGTTTTATTATATTTATTCACTCTTTACTACATAACTAGCATAAAATACTTTCTTTCTTTTGAATTGTAGTCACAGGTTTAATTAGAAACTCTTATTTTTTGTTCTGATTATCTTTTCTTTCCTGTTTATCTATAAAGATGGCCACATTTAGGGCATTCAACTGTGGAAGCATTAGTAAAGCCAGTTATTTCAGCATCACTTGCTATATGCAGGAGTTGCTTGCAGACCTGGTCTCAGACTTGAGGTCATAAAGTGTTCACAGATAGCTTATAAATGCCAAAATTACTACAGAGACCAGCAAGTCCACTGGCAGTGATGTTCTCAGTCCAAGTACTTAACCAGCATTCTGAGTGCAACAGAAATACTGACTTGGGCAAATCCCTCTATGCTCTCTTGGAAAGATTCCCAGTTTTACTGATGCTCACTCAGGAAGAGATTCAGGATTTTTCTAAATATATCTGTAAAAGGAACTACTCAGGGGAGTGCCTACGTCCCATTTATAGTCTGGGTGTGCATGAAAATCTATCCCAAAACTTGTCAGCAATCAAAGGCTAAAAGAATTCACTCCTGGTCCCCGAATTAATGCTTGCCTTATTTGAGTTTCAAATTCTGTGTTAGGCTCTCAAATATTCACTAAAGGCTTCCAAAGCACATATGGTTCCTAAATTATCTTAATTTTGAAATATGAGGTGCTTTTCTATTATAGGAGATACCACGAATCACTTCATTCTTGATTATTTTCAGTCCCACATTTTGCCAAGCTATAAAATTCATAACAAATAATTATGAACAATTAGAAATCACATTAACACACATCCATCACCGCCCACTTCCCTAATAAGACTCTTAGTAAATGTTCCATTATCAATATTTTTTTGTTAATCTGTGGAAACTATATTTATATGTTTAAAATAAAGTCAGGAATTTGTAAGCTCTATTCACCCACCCTCTCGAATCAATTGCATCCATTTTCCTGCATCCTGTGAAGTGATAAGGAGAACTACGTATTGTACAGATACTATCATTCCAGGGCAATATGTTTTGCTGGTTTAAGAAAAATAAATTGAGGAAGTTGCACAATAAAATCGATAACCCTATTTAGACACTAGGAGAGAAAGATAAACTGAACAATAAAACAAGCTAGCATTTTTTTCCTAGATGGTTCCAGTTCAAGAAAAGTTAACATAAAAAGAAGACATGAAGTTCTCTTTGAGTTTTCTCTTTTGCCAAGAAAGTTCACTAGCCTGAATAAATTATATTTAACAATTCTAGGATTTTTTGAAGCATTTTTTTAAATGAGTAATTATATTTAAATGTGGGTCCATCCTTTCAAGACCTTTATAAATACATGCAAAGATCCAAAGTATATTAACTATGATTCTGTTTGTGCAGTGAAAAAATATCAAATTTCTACATGTGGCATATGGAAATATGGAAATGCCCAGATAACATCAATGCCTTTTCTGCATCCTAAAACAAAGAAGTGATCTCACTCATTAAAAGATAATTTAAATGAGGAGAATGGGGTTATTTAGTAAATTTTAAATTTTACTCTTATTAATACGAAGAGAAGACTTTGTACCAAACTTAGCCCCCAAAACCTCATTCTTTTTCCTTTTCTATTCTTTATTATAGGCTGAGCAGAGGATGAGAAAATTACTGTAGGGTCTGGGAAGGTGGCTCAGTGGTAGAGCGCTTGCTTTGCATGCATGAGGCCCTGGGTTCAATTCCCCAGCACCACATAAGTAAAAAGAAAAAAAGTGGGAAGTGGCACTGTGGTTCAAGTGGTAGAGCGCTAGCCTTGAGCTGAATTGCTGAGGGACAGCTCCCAGGCCCAGAGTTCAGGCCCCACGACCAGACCCCCCCCCCCAACAAAAAAGAAAAGAAAATTACTGCAAGAAAATTTTTCATCTTGCCTTGATGCTTATAGATCATGAAATAACACACACTGGCACAGAAATGGGATACAGCAATTATTTGCAAATAGCTATAACGACTTTATGATCCTCGAATCCTGCAATCTTTAATAGGTTTAAGAGCTCAATTTGCATGTGTGATTTCTCTTTCCTGACACTATAGGACCAGCAGGAATGTTAATATTCGCTAGAGGTGGTAGTAGACTGTCAGATGTGCTATCCAATTTTATCACCAAGTGGTACAAATGTGAGGTGGCTTTAATAGAGGCTTGCTGTTGGTATATGGAAAGGAAAACCCAATACAATAATTCAAACACCTTGCATACTTCATCCTTTACAGCTAACAGTTTGACCAATACTTTGACTTTTAACACACTTTATTTTCTCTTTAACTCTTTAGTTAAAGAGATGATTCTCATCTGCTCAACTTCTACACATTTTTTCTACACAAAGAGGTATGTGTCACAATATCACTAAAGAGAAAATTGCAAAACATCTGTTCATACTTATCTTTGTCTAAAGGTTAGAATAAGTAGGTGGATGTTTAGTATATAGAATGACATTGCCATAGGTACAGAAGCAATCAGGATGTACACATTTGTGTGGAACATTATGTTTGCTTTCTTTCCATTACTGTAAGACTACCTGAGATCATCAAATTACAAAGAAAACAGATTTAGTGTGATTCCCAGTTCTGGAGGTTTCTTTCCATGAAATTAGGCAAATCAATTGCTTGTGCATCTTTAAAAGGGTAGATGAAGGAGGAATGAAGTCCAAGGATCATGGAAGCAATGTATGTGGAACAAACCTGCTCAGCTTATTGCCAGATGTGCAGGAACAGAAGAAGAGACAAAAGGAGAGGTCAGGAAGAGACCATCATCCCACAGGTGTGGAAAAACTTTTATTCTTTCCAAGGGCCATGTACATACCTGTAATAACCCTATTGGTCATACAAAATTACCAATACAGACAATGACCTGACTTCCATTCTGCCCTGTGTCTTCAAGGTTCTAAAACTTCCCATTAGCTCCAACATGGGGACACAGCACTTAACACTTGGTTCTATGAGGGATTTTCCAGTAAGAAACTAGAGCAAATATACTCAATTATTTTTCTATAGAATCAGAACATTAATAAAACTTGATAGCATTTATTTAGACCAACAATTATTCTGTTAGAAAACAAGCTTAAATCGGAAGCCGGTGGCTCACGCCTGTAATCCTAGCTACTCAGGAGTCTGAGATCTGAGGATCGCATTGAAAGCCAGCCCAGGCAGCAAAGTCCTTGAGACTCTTATCTCCAATAAACCACTAGAAAGCCGGAAGTGGCGCTGTGGCTCCAGTGGTAGAGCACTAGCCTTGAGCTGAAGAGCTGAGGGACTGCGCCCAGGCCCAAAGTTCAAGCTCCACAACTGACACAAAATGAAAGGAAGGAAGGAAGGAAGGAAGGAAGGAAGGAAGGAAGGAAGGAAGGAAGGAAGGAAGGAAGGAAGGAAGGAAGGAAGGAAGGAAAGAAGGAAGGAAGGAAGGAAGGAAGATACAAGCTGAAGGAAATAAACAACAACAACAACAACAAAAACAATAACTCTCCCCTTTCCCTACCTGTTCATCTTCCACTAAAGAGGAGGCTTTCTAATTAACAGCTCCTAAAACAAAGCATGCTTGTTTACAAAAGAGCATTGTGTGCCTGAAAGTGGATTTTTCTGGCTCTTTCTGTCTCTTTCTGTGAGAGCTTTTAAGACAGTTCCAAAATGAGTACACCCCTTAGGATTAATGTGTATATGTAGTCCTCTTCTACATGGAATAATAATGACATACATAACCCACAAGATACAGAATAAATCACCGTGTGTAACATCCAAAGCGAGTTTATGAAAGACAATGTGACTTCCACTTTGCTCTATGGGATCATTTTCTCTGGGAAACCAGTTGCCATATCACTAAATAGACCCAAGTGATCCTCCAATGAGGAATGAAGACTGCTAGAACATTCAGTAAGGAGCTGAGGTCTTCTGGCAACCGCTAGCTGGTAACTGACACCTCCTGCCAAGAGCTGTGTGAGTGAGCCACTTTGGAAGCAAATCCACCAGCCCCAGGCAGGTCTTCAGTTGACTGTGGACCTGGCCAACATTTTGAGTAAAACCTTAGGAAAGACCCTGAGCCAGACCATCTGGCTTCGCTTCTCCCAAAATACTGACTTTCAAAAATGCTCTTCTAATAAAACTTTACTGCTTTTAGCTACTAAGTTTTTTTGGGAAATATGTTGTTTAGTAATATATAAATAATTGTTTTGGTCAATAATTACTATTCTAAAATTGAATTTGCATATGCATGCTACTCACTGGCTACATCACATAAAAAGAATTACAAACACGAACCCACCCTTACTCCTCCAGCATTTAACTCTGCAACATCCCTAAAAAAACGCTGAGTAGGAAAACTGATGAAAAAGCTTGAGGAATATGTTCTGATTCGCTCCCTCCCCCCAGAGTCTCAAAGAACAGAAGTCTAATTATTAAAATAGGTTTAATTTTTTTTCATTTGCCCAAACTCTTCCAAAATGTTTGGTAAGAACTATTTTTTTCACAACTCTAATGTATCACAGAGAAATAAGGGTCTGGTTTTGCTCTACTAGTGAGAGTAATCACATTTAGTTCTTATTGTCTGAGAGCCATTTGTATTGCTGATTTTCTACATTTTAATTTCTTTCTGAACTTTTAGGAAAAACTGGTACAGTTCCCTGACTATATCCATCTCATACTTGCACTGAACCTAAGTACATTGTTTAATTTACACTAAATCATATAATCTTAGACAAAATACAATTTGTTTTCTGAATTTTTTAATCCTCTTAGAACACTACATAATTCTTAGAGAAATGATGATAAGTCTTGCTTTTCTTCCTTCATTGTACAGAGTACCTAGAAAGTTCTGTAAACAATAATGGCCTAGTCAATAAATGTGGTTAAGTAATGGAGCAAAAATAATAGTAGATAGGATAAAGAATTGTACTTACATCTAATATAGTCAAATACAGTAAATTAGCACAAATAAAATTCTTTAGTGGGTCATATTATGAGTCTACATGAGTTTCATTTATTTCTTGGCCATGTCCCCATTGACATTACAATACAGTTATCAATCCTTAGCAAATTAAACTGTTATACTTAACGTTTATAGCTATAACAAATAGTCTTTACAATAAGAAGAGCCTTTTAAAGTTCAAGTGTTTTAGTAATTTTAAAAATATTGAGCATCAAGACCAACAGATTTATGAAGTATCTTTCCTATTTAAGTTGCTAAACTTGACTACCCAGAGTTTCTTCAGGAGACTTCTATTGTCGCCATGGAGCCCTTGGGTTCAGTCACAAATTTGACCTATAAGTCTCTTTCAAAACTTTCTTTTTGGTTCTCTTCCATTACTATTGACACCTGTAATGTCTTAAGGACTGATCAATTGGGCCAAAACATTAATAATATCATAATTTTAAGTTTGTTCCACAAAGAGATACCAGTAAGCCATTTATCATGTTAGACTGCGTATAAATTATGAAAAAAGTAGAGGTTGATTTTGAGAGAATAGAGACAGCCTATAAAGAAAGGAGAGATGAGCCAGTCCCTGGAGAGACTCATGTGAGTTCTTGCTTTACCATCCCCAGTATCACATCACATGAGATTTGACTGCACTTGGCTCTTTTTTTGCAATACCTCGATTCTTTTTTGGATTCAAAAACTTGGCTTTTTAGTCCAAGATACTGATAAAAATGACTGACTATATTACTTTAGGGAAATTCTATGACTAAAGTTGAATACAGAATTACTTGAGTGGAAAAATGTTTAATAGATTTTAACCTATTCCTTTGTCCATAGAAATTTCTGTGATATTCTTACATGTCAGTAGGGATTCAGCATAGGTTCATATATACAGAATTACTAACTCTAGCCCTCCCCTAATACATTCAGTTTGCCTTTGGGATCTATCTACTTAATATTCCTCTCTTCTTTTCTTTCTTTGTTTCTTTCCCTCTCTCTATTTAGTTGTTGTCTGGTTTCTTTTTGTTGTGTTGTTGCTTTTTGAGAGAGGATCTTTCTATCTTCCTGCCTCAGTTTCTGAAGCACTAGGCTTACAGATATGTGCATTGTGCCCAGTTCTATCTATTAGCTTTCTAATGGAATATTATATTTAACAATTTAAAAGTAAACTTTATTATTCCCTTTCAGCATTTTATATTCTGATGGCTTTACAACTGTCTAACTTGACTAAAATGCACCTCTAGACTTCTTATACTTCTCTGTTCCAGTCCTGTATTTTCCAAGCATGAATCTTTCCATTATGCATTTTCTTAATTTCCAATATTATCACTTCAGATTCTTATATCTTTAATTTATACAGTCAAAGTCGAGATAAATATCCTCATTTAGCTATATTAAAATTTAAGATAAAAGGACAAGCTTATGACTGGAACATTTTACTCCTCTTCAAATAGAAATGAGAAGTAGAAGGACCCTATCATTTTTTCATTGCTCTAACCAACTATCTTCTTCTATTTTGTCTAAAGTTAATCATAGATTCTACATGACTATCTTGTCATACCATGTTATCTTCTCCCAATCTTCAGTTTACTATGCATTATTTCCAAAACTTACCTTTGTTACACACTGTTTTACAGCTTGGTCACTTAAGGTGATGCAATGTATTTCTTATTTCTTAGTGATTGCAATAGTCACCTATTAAGGTCTTCACAATATTCTGATGTCAGTCTTCAACAATTCTCTTTTCCTCAGTCACATGTCAATTTTACAAAATAGGGATGTCTCTCATCATCTCAGTTTTAAAGTCTTAGTGATTATTATCCTTAACATTTTTTATTCATTGCTTCTAGTTCATCAGTTCTAAAAGTCCTTTAGCAACACCAACAGCTCTATTCATCTTAATAGTGATATAGCCCTTCATTTTCCTGCTGCCTTTCTCTCTTTTACTGGCTTATCTAACATAATGCATCAACATAATCACTCCATTTTGTAGATGCCATATATATGTTTTCACAGTTTATTCTCTTTCGAGCCACCAGAGAAATGCTTTGAAGAATTAAATGATAATTCTTTTGTACCGAATCCTTTAAAAGACTTCCCATTTCACTGCGAATAAAACCTGGAACTTGTCAGAGTGATCTGCAAGGCCCAACATGATTTATGCTTCTTTCTCATGTAGCCAAAAGTGATTTGATACAAATTTATCTCTAAAGTAAATACAACAGAATTTTAAATATCATTTTTATATAAAATCTTTCAATATAATCCAATATCTTATGTAAAAAGTAATTCTATGAGAGGGAAACAAAATATTCCTGAGTATACGCTTTGCTGTTTATTTAATTTGAGAACATTCTCACCTTAATCTCTGATTAATCAGTAAAATGCCAGTTAGAGGCCTGGCTCCAAGGGTAGAGCATCAGTTGTGAGCAAGAAAATCAAGTGAGCAGGAGGCCCTGGGATCAAGTAATAGTACTGAGGGGAAAAAAGGAATTCAAAATTCATGATGTATATTTGTATGATATAGAACTACTGCTAAAATTATACATATCTTTTAAAAGGATTTTATTTAAACGGAAAGACAATAGCAAAATATATAAATGATTAAACAATATTCTCAAAATGGTTACCAGAAAATGTAGTTCTGGAGAAATATTTCAAGAAATTAACAGATAATATGCTTTAGTAAGATTAATAGTAATTACAAACATTCACTAATCATCTGAAGTTATTATCATATAAAGTAAGGTGGTATCTTAAAAAAAATTCTGTTGAATTTGATCTCTAGGTATTTCAGTAATTTTTATTGCAAGCTTACTTGACATGCCAAAGGAAAGGTCAGAAAGAATAATACTGACACTAGCAGAGAAAATGTAAAGAAGGAAACTTTCCAGCTCCTGCAAAGTTTTATGCTCAGAAGTGCTGATGACACAGCAGGAATTAGGCCTCCATCCCTGAAGCTAGATCTGGTTAATATTTTATGGAGTCACCTCTCTTCAGAAGTAACCAAATTAATGCAGTGGCTTCACTGAGTTCTGAGAGAACACAGCTCTTTCACATGCAAACTTTACAGATCCTCAACTCCCTGGGAAAACTGCTAAAGCTCTGTCAGCACAGGAAAGCCACCAGTGGAAGACTTTGTAATGTCATGCTGGTGGTAAGGGAAAGGAGGTAACATACTTTGTAGTAGAGCCCCAGGAAAACTAATACATTCGACATATATTCCAGAATCCTGTCGATGGATGGATGAATTTCCATTTCTAAAATGTTCTGTTGGTTGGTTATACCAGGAGATCTGCTTTTTCAAGTGAAATATTATTTAGAAATCTAATATATAAAACAGCAAAAGTAACCTGATTGAGACAGGGGAAGAGAAAGCACAACTTTGCTTTGTCTTCTTGGGTTCCATGTCCTGGTAGTGGCTATATTTTTTGCTGAACTCTAGGGTTCTGCAGAAAACTATTTAAGAAAAAAAGTATTAAATATGTGCTTCAGAGAACTGAGAAAAAATATTTTTTATTTATAAGTAATGATGAATAAATGTTTTCATATAAATGAAACCCAGACTGTACAATATATCTCATAAATTTGCCCCCCAACTGTCAGCAAACATGTTCAGGAGCTGACCTGGGAAAGCTGTAACACCATAAATAGAATTATTGATTTAACTATTTTAACTTATTTTACAAATATTTAATAGAGTCTGTTAAATTCATCAGACATGGATAAAAATAAGAACTAGGAGATGTATAGATTTCTTACAGTGCTTTCTGTACACATTCATTTAATACCAAATAAATCTCAGCATGTAGTTCACCACAGCCTCAGTAGAAGAAATTGATTCTCTTATTCTGCAAGCTCCTCTGAATATCTCTAGAAATTTCTTGGTAAACTTTTATATATCTGTCTTTCATATTTTGTCATCTTTACCTTTCCACTCTTCCTTACTGTATAATTCAAGGACAACCAGTAATACTACTGGAGAAAAGACAAGTTTTTCACTGCTGCATATGTGGTCTTATTATATACTATCCATAGCAATATTCCATCTTTAACTAACCTATGCAGAGCTATCAAATTATACAGGTAATTATGGGTTCAGAGAGTAAAAGGTGGACTGTGCTCAACTCTTGTTTTATACTCAATCAGAGGGTTGATCCCTAGCAACACAGCCTGGCCAACCAAAGGGTCAGATGCTGTCTATGTGAAAAGGAAACTTCCCTCTTGTATTCTACATTTTTCATTGAGTTAGCTCCACTTCTCCCCTGATAAAGCAAAGAAGCTGTTTCACATGGAAAAAAAGAGGAAACGAGAAGAAAAATGAAAAATAAACCACATGGAAGGAAAAACTGTAAAAGGAAAAAAGTAGGGTATTCTACAATAAACTTGTGAACAATAAAGATTAAAAAACATTTTGCAGGTTGGGGAGGAGGTTGAGATTTGGGTAAAATCTCAAGAGATAGGAAAAGTGAAAAAAGTCTATAGGTCATATGCAAAAGTCACTGTGATTATATATTCCCGAGGAAAGCCAAAATAATACTAAACACTTTTTAAAGAAATTGCCTTTGCATTCATGAAATGCTTTGTTAAATAGAAACCTCATAGGACAACTAGTTAAAGAGAATAGTAATAACAGAAAGTGGCATGAGTCTAAAGTGGCCCTATTTGGGAGAAGGTAGAAAAGAGAGAGGGAAACAAGAGTGTAATGGAAGGAGAATGTGAACAAATTAATGACATAAATGTGTGGAAACGTCACATTGAAATCCATTGCTTTGTACAATAAAATATAAGGCTAAGGGGAAAAAAAAGAAATTTCCAACAGTGGTTTTGTGGATCAAAGAAGGCTCTTTTGGGAAAGGGATTTTTCTGAGTACAGTCAATAACTTCCAGTGATTTTCACCTGATGGTTGAAAATAACAACTGCTGGACCACTTGGAGCCTGCCTACTCCAAGAAGGCCTGTGGACCAGCAGTCTCTGACAACTCGTAAATGTTGACTGTCTGTCCCATCATCCATCTTATGAACTGGTCCAAATCACGCACATTGCGTGCTGAGAAGATTATAGGCCAGATATGCTGTAAAATACCTAAGATCCCTCCAGAAATGTATAAAGAGGACCATAGGCAGAAAGTTCAGGTTACTGTATTCCATGGAGAAATCTCACATGACTTCTGCTAAATATGATATAAAAACATCTTCCTATCTACAGAGTTCCATGACATTTGACAGTGAAGTTCTACTCGTAAGATTTAAATGCAAAATATGATAGACTGATGTGAAATTGGATAAGTGCAAAATATTCACAAAAACTGCATTGACTTGGACAAAATCCTTTTTTAAAGCATGGCTAGCCACTCTAGCCATAAAAATAAAACCTAGACATCATTAGAACTGAGATCAAAGTGAACCCAGAAATGATTAGACAAGAAAAGACTATGTGGACTAGAGCTTCCCCCCGATCTCTAAGTTGTTCATACATTGTAAAAATAGCTCTCTGATTCAAAATTGACATTTGTATGATAAATATTATAATTAGTTTTAGATACATGTAAATAATCTGCTATAAGTCCATGCATCATTTACCTTCTGGATTTCCTTTGAATTATTTTTTCCCTAGAGGGAAAGCACAATTCATGTGTAGAATCTGGCTCTCATATTTATTGTTTCTGAAGCAGCATTTCTTAACCCACAGTCCCTAGACAGATCACCTGCAGAATCATATGAGAGCGCTTTTTAAGAACCAGTCTACTGGATTCAACTCCAGCTAATGATTCACAATCCCTGGTGACCGAGTCTAATAATATACTTAATAAAATGTAGGTACTCTCCATCCATTCAATCATTCCACACATTATGTTATGTCTGGCATTGTGCAACGAGCAACATAAATACTTAATAATCATGATAAATGAAACAAAAGAGCCTTTTTCCAACATAAAAGGAGAACCAAGACCTCTCTGAGAAGATGACTAGAGTACTAGGGACCTCAGTCCAGGTGCAAAATGAGCCCATCTCAATAGTAATATCTGTCCAGTCCCAGATGTACAGATGTTGCCTCAATGTAGCCCCAGAAGCTGATGTGATTCTCTTAGTGATACAGGAGTCAACTTTGTACAATGTCAATATTAGGAGTTATCATTGCCATCTGGAACTGGGAAGGAGGAAATGACAGAAGCTAGACACTATTCAAAATGAGTAAATATTGAGTGTGCACAAGAAACCCAATCAGAGTCCTCAGAACTGTGTGTGTGTGTGTGTGTGTGTGTGTGTGTGTGTGTGTGTGTGTGTGTGTGTGTGTGTGTGTGTGTGTGTGTGTGTGTGTGTGTGCTGAATCTTGAACTCAGGGCCTGGTTGCTGTCAACTAGCTTTTCTGTTCAAGGCTGGAACTCTATCGCTTAAAATACAACTCCATTTCCAAGTTTCTGGTGGTTACTTGGAAATAAGAGTCCCCAAGATTTTCCTGCCTGGACTGGCTTTGAAATGGAGTCCTTAGATCTCAGCATCCTGAGTAGCTAAGATTATAGGCATGAAGTATGGGCCTTGTTTGAATCCTTAGGACTAATTTAGGGAAACAGATTTTGGGCTTTCTAGGGAAATGGCAAGAAAATTACTACTAGTAACTCTTACTTAATAGTGATCATTACATTTCTTTCTTTTCTTTCATTTCTTCTCCATTCATTTCTGTACCCTGAACATTCTCTGAAAAGTTCATTTAGTCAGAACTATAAGAACAATGGCAATAGTTTCATGAGGATTGTATAATTTGGAAATAGGATTAGGCTTTTAGAAAATTCTAGCCCAATAGCTAATGGGGACAAAATTCACAGAGAAATTCTAACCATTTTTTAATCTCCTAACAAATGAGAAAAACTACCTAATGAAAAACCTGTTAGAAATATTCAATACTCCTTTGAAGGGAGATAGATATGGTTTATGGAATTGAGCACAATTCTAGATCTACTCGAAAAGGTGCCAAAATATCTACCTGAATTCTACAAATCACTTTCTACTCAAAACCTAAGGCTTGTTTTATGCTTTGTTTAATGTAATAAAGTTACAGGTTATGTTATTTTAATTTCTTTCTATAAAATATTTACTTACTGAGTGTATTCCTCAGGAAATCCACACACTCAGAATTGAAATCTAGAAAAAATAAAAGAGCTGGTACCTAATTCAGAAGAGGTAGAAATGGCATGAAAGAAAAAAAAACTGGAATGTATTTGTATAGGAAATAAGTCATGGAAGCAAAAAGTTACATAAATCAGTCTATCAGTCCTACCTTTTCTTGGGAAGACAATGGAAACTAAGTGAGTCAGGAATGGGTAGAGAGTCTTAGTTTCATGAAAGTCATCAGAAAAGGCCATGAGAAAAGATGAAGGACTTTGATAAAGACTTGGTAAATCAAGAATTTGATAAACATTAAAATATCTCTATATGTATACGAAGCAGGATTGGGAGACTAAAAGCATCATATATGTGGAAAGAATTCTTGACAAAAAAGAATCAAATCGTTACAATGAAATGCACTAGAAAGAAGAAAAATTCTGGGATCCTGAAACAGCAGTATTTGAAATGAAACACACAAAGTGAGAGGTTTTAAGTCAGCAGAATAACATTGTGCACTAATCTTACATTGTGAATAAAATCATCTAAAAATGAGTATAGGTTATTCTTTTTAAACAAACTCTTAAGTGAGAATATTATAATGTTTTACTGCATAATAAATATTAAATTGTATATATATATATAATTGCTTAATAAAATTTAAAGGAGTTTTGAATGCACGTTGGGCTTCAAAGAAACAAAATGAAAGAGAGTAGTAGGAAGTTATGTGTTTGAATGATCAAATGAGCTAAATTAGAAATATTAAATTTTGCATGGTAAAACATGATTAAAAATGAAGTAGCTATATAAAACCTTATTACACATAGGAATACACAGAATGAACTAGAAAAGAGATATAAAGATTTAACTGGAACAGAATTAAAATAAAATTATGTAAGTTTTAGATGCAGGAGATAACATAGTCTCTAAAACATATCTGAAAAAGTCTACTTGCTATTTTGAATTGTACTTTAAAGTAGCTTTTTCTTTCATAGACATGGAAACTATCATTTTTGTGTACAATTTTGTGTTTTTAGAAGACTGTAAAGTTAAAATTGTGAATTAGCTACTAAAATTACATGAGTTAATCAAAATACACTGAACAAAGCTCTAAGTCAGAGTATGAATTAATTTCTACTGAATTTTAGCATTGGGACAAAAGGTAACAGTTTCTAAATATGCTTTTCATTAACCTTTTAGAGCGATTTGTAGCAAAAATCTAGTAATGATGTCATAATAGCATAGATTTGAAAGACTTTTCTAGGAAGAACTTACAAAGAGCAGAGCAGTGTGAGGGAAATATTCACATAAGATATGATCATCTGATATTTCTTTTTGCAGCTGGGGCTATATCTTATGTTTGGTTATCGAAATAGACTAAGAATCTCTATGGACACATATTGCTTCACTTGAGGAATAAAAGCTTCAGTTAAATTTTCATTTCCTGGTATATTGTTACAGTTATGCCATGAAATAGAGACCTTAATAACTGAATACAAGCTGCTTCTTAAAATAGGAAGTGTAAGAGGACAAGCTTTAATTTTGCCCTGTTGTTAACTACTCAGTAAATACATGAATGACCAGCATTCAGATGACATTCAAGAAATATTTAACTATATGACTTATGGATAATAAAATGTTTCAAGCACTTCTTATTCCATTTGAAATAGTGTGAAAATGACAGTCATCCATAAACTTATTTTTCCTGTTATATTAATAGATCAGTCAGAGTTGCTTGCTTCTTATATTATTTTTTCTTGTTTAAACTGCCTTTTTCTGCACATTTATCCTACATGTGCAACTTTTGTTCAACATAATGTACCATTTGCCCAGGGATTTCAGGAGTAAGACAGCAAGAGGGTTATCTACAGAATTCCTTCCCATTTTCTAAAACTCCCTTGAGTTTTCCTTAAATTTCCACTGACTTTTGTTTTATCAGCAGTGCACTTACCATCACTAGGGATGCACTGACTCCTTTTTGGGTTGCATCCATTGCTTTAATATTTCCCCAACTGGTTCTAGTATATCTCATCCAACACTAATTGAATTGGAATCTCTGGGGAAAAGCCTAAACGGTATTTCCATAGAAAACTATTTCCCCTGGTTTTGTGTGTGTGTGTGTGTGTGTGTGTGTGTGTGTGTGTGTGTGTGTGTGTGTGTGTGTGTGTGTGTGTGTGTGTGTGTGTGTGTGTGTGTGTGTGTGTGTGTGTTCCTAATCAGAGGACTGCTGCTTCATTTAACTAGAGTGTCCTCAAAGTTTACGAAACCTGTGAGTCACAGGACTGCTGCTAAACTCCAACTGCTAATCCAATATATCTGAAATTCTACATTTCGAACAAATTTATTTTTTTTTTTTGGTCGTGGGGTTTGAACTCTAGGTCTGGGCGATGTCCCTCAGCTCTTCAGCTCAAGTTGAGTGTGCTACCACTTGAGCCATAGAGCCACTTCGGGTTTCCTGGTGGTTTACTGGTTATGGGATATAAGAGTCTCACAGACTTTCCTGCCCAGGCTGGCTTTGAACCATGATCCTCAGCTCTCAGCCTCATGAGTAGCTAGGATTACAGGCATGAGCCACTGGTGCCTGGCCATTTCCAACAGTTTTTAAGTGGTGCTACTGGGCATTGCTGCAGGCATCATTTTGAGAAACAAGCTACCATAAGAACTTTTGTGTGGAAACCTCTCATTTAAGAGTGATGAATAAGGGAAACCATGGGACCTATAGTATATGTCTGAGTCAAGCAGAAAAGGTCAGATAAGGTGATGTTAGGGAAATGAACCCTAAGATATGTATTCAAATGTTTTTTTTTTCTTTCATGCGATTGTTTCTAACACATTTATAAGATTATTTCTTTGTTGCTATGTATGTCCCTCCCCCACAGTATAACCCAGGCTTTCACTGTATTTGATGTCTGTGGTATAATTTGTGGAGGGGAAGGGGAAAAACAAATTGTTTAAATAGGGATACAGGTGGACCCATTGCAACAATGAGATGTACAAGTCATTATGTTGAAAATGAACTTTACATCTTTGATGGGGGGGTGCGGGGGGGGAGGCTGGGAAGGGATGGGAAGGGGAAACAAAGGAGGAGGCTACAATGCTTGATAAGAAATATACTCATTATCTTTCCCATGTAATTGTAACCCCTCTGTACACTATTTTCACAATAAAAAGGGTGCTTAATATTGTTTACAGAGGGTTTTGCAGATGTCGCAATATTTTGCAAACTCTATCTAGCCACTCCTTCTAAACCTCCTGTTTTGTTTTATCTTCAAGGCCTTTGATGACCGTGTGGTATTGGTGTCTGGTTCTAGGGAAAATTACTTTCACTTGTCTGAGGGAAAGGAAAAGATGATAGCCAAATTTCTCAGAAGATAAGAAAAACATTTTACAGTTAGCCAAGACTTGGAATAAAAATCAAGTCAGTTATGTTTCCATATTAAAGCAAATGTAAAGCACCTGTCTTTCTTAATTTGAATGTTCCCTCCTGCAACTTGTAAGACATAATCCAGAGTGATAGGAGGTACAAAAGAGAAGAAATATGCCTGGTGAGAATAAAAATGCATCCACTTCTAGTAAAATACCATTGTCCTTTGATCTCTCTCTCTCTCTCTCTCTCTCCCAGCACTACCATTTTCAAAGTCAACTTAAGACTTCTCAACTTCAGCTAAAAGTAACTCAAAGTCTTTTAAAACAACAAAGTCTACACCCCACCCACCTAGGATAACTGATCGCCTGTCATGAAATGGGTCTGGGCCCACTTGTTTCTTGCATTCCTCTGAGGTTTCACATCCCTAGTTGAGTTGGAGAGGAAGTCAAGACCCAGCACCTTTGGGCCAGTTGTATTCTGAGTCTTCCAGAAGGAACTGTTAGCAGAAAACAGAAAGGGTAGTCAAGGTTCAAAAACACTGAAAGTACTCCGGTAGAACCTTATACTCCCTTGTGAATTAAAACAGTCTGGAAAGAATGAAAAAGAATTTCCTCTCACTTGATCAAATACTACAGTAAACATTTTATCTTAAAATAAAATCTTAGCTATATACCTTTAAAATAAATATAATTTAAGTGGAACTCTACTGTGGTTAATATTTTTAATATACAGAATGTCTACTTATAAAGTAGAGCATGTAGCATAAATACTAGTCCAAAAGACACAAAATACTACAATTACAAAGTACAGAAACTTGTATGAGACAGAGATAATATAAATTGAAAATCTTAGAAAAGTCTAGAGAGAATTTCTAAAATCTAAAATTATCTGGATATGAGCAACACTTAAAAATAATCATTCTAAATAATCATTCTAACTCAATAGTAGTAATAGAAGTTGCTAACTTTTATAGAAGTTCAAAAAACTACTACTAAAAGCATAGATCAACATCCCTAATATAATGGGATTCAGTGTGGCCATTTTAACAAAAAAGTATTGCTATATATATAATCAATGTGAATAAATCATAGAAGTATAATTTTAGAATGTACATTTACCAGTTTAGAAGTTAATTAATAAATGAATAATGAAAACACTTATTAATATCTACTTAACAAAAATATTGGAAAGTGCATAAATTCTATGTTATAGGTAAATGGAAACAGCACCTTCAAGATGCCTATTACAACACATGAGAGACAGGAATGTGAGCACTATTTGTTAGATTTTTCTTCTTTGTTTGACATAATCATTGCTTGTTTTTAAATTTATTTTTATTAGCACATATTAGTTGTAGAAGTGAAGTTTAATTACATGTCTATGTATTCATACAAAACTCCTGGATCAGTGTCACTCCCTCAATCATTTTCCCTCATTTCCCTTTCCTCTTCTTAAAACAATATGCACAGGCTCAATGTTCTCTTTTTATACATGCATATAACGTACTTTAAATGCATAAAATGTACTTTGCACATATTTGACCTCCTTCAACCTTTCCATTCTCCCTCTCCAGTCTCTCTGGCATCCATCACCCAGGAGAATCTGTAACACACTTCTCTCACTAACTTTTGAGTGCATATTAGTTGTACAATGTTTTTCACTGTCTTACCCCTCCCCCCAATTCAACAGCTTTTGGTAAGTTTCCGTTTGTATACACATGACATATTTTGTGATCATTCATTCTCTGACATCCTCTTACCTCCCGCCTTTCCTCAGTCCCTCCCTCCACATTAAATACATGAACAAATGCTCAACATTTATGACTTCAAAGGAAATAAATATCAAAATGGGAATATTCTATCTCTCTTCATTCAGAGGAACACAAACAAAAGCCAATGCTGTCTAGAATGTAGGAAAGAAAGACTATTGGTAGTAATGTTAGTGAAACTAGTATGCAAAGCAGTATAGAGCTTCTTCAAAAATCTAAATATTTCTGGGTGCTGGTGGTTCCAACTTGTTATCCTAGTTACTAAGGAGTTTGAGTTTGAGAGGATAAAGATTTGAGCTCAACTCTGGCAGAAAAGTTCATGAGATTCCTTCCTAATCCATAGCTGGGTATAGTATTACATCCTAAAACATAAGGGAAAGTGAGATTAGGAGAGTTGTGGTTAAACACCATCCTAGTATGAAAAGTCCACAAGACTCTATTTCCAAGGAGGGAAGCTGGTCATGCTGTCTCTCTTTTTTTTTTAGTCATAGGATTTGAACTCTGGGCCTGGGCGCTTTCCCTGCGCTCTCTTTAGCTCAAGGTGCACACTCTACCGTTTGAGCCAGAGCACCACTTCAAGTTTTTCTAGTGGTTTACTGGAGATAAGAGTCTCACAAATTTTCCTGCCCAGGCTGGCTTTGAACCATGATCCTCAGGTCTCAGCCTCCTGAGTAGCTAGGATTACAGGCATGAGACACCGGTGCCTGGCTACATGGTATCTTTTGTCTGTGAGCATAAGACTCCTAAAGTAGGCAGATGACAGTTCAAACACAAGCTTGGGCAGGAAGCTAGGCCTTAACTCAAAGATAACTGGAGAAAACAGAACTGTAGACATGGTTCAAGTGATAGAGTGCAAGCCCAAATAATTTTAAAATCTACAAATAACTGCCATATCACTTAGTGATACCATATGATATATATCTGAAAACAATCTATGTCAGGATGCGATAGAAACACTTGTACACCCATGTTTATTAAAGAAATATACCCAATAGCTACACTACAGAAGCAGCACAGATATCTTGGAGATAATAAATGGATAAATAAAATTTTTCATATATACCAATGAAGTATTATTCATCCATAAAGAAGAGAATATGATATGTGAATGAAAATGGATGGAAATCATCATGTTAAGTGACATGAGCCAGATTCATAAGGACAAAGGCAACATGTTTTCTCTGACATGAAAAAATCTAGTTCTAAATGATTTACACATACACAGATATATTTTATTTCTCTTACAAAATCCAAAGCAAGAAGAAAGTCAAATGTGCCTTTTCTGTAAATGTTCATATTACTCTCTGTTCTTGATATACTTGGAATGTATTATTATAAAGTAACTAAATTATTTATTTACTTATGATAAAAAATAAAGATGATGACAGCTGTATAAAAATAACCATGATTTGAGAGCACATCAGGATATGAGGGAGTTTATATTTTCAAAAGAAGGTCTATAGTGTCAAGAGGTCCATGTGAGTGGGTTGTTAAAAGCTCCCTGATTCACTAATAGTCATAAAAAAACCAGTGAGGAACAACTTGGAAACTAGTACCAATTTTTGTTTGTTTTCTTTCTATGTGAAATTGGTAAATCTTAATTTTGTTGACTCAATCTTTTCATGTGTAAGTAAGTGCTATCAACATTAGCTCCCATTGATGGAATTCTTTTGAAGATCAAATTGTCATGTATTTAAAGAATTTATTCCAAATATTGGTGACCTACTCATATGTTTTATCTCTCTCAAAAAACAAAGAGTTAATTTAGTAAAATATGTTTCCAAAAACAGTAAGTTCATACCATTTGGGATCCCGCTGTACTTTCAAAGAATTTACAGTATCATTAAGGAAGCAGACTGTGGGAGAAAGACCTTGAAGTTAGATAAAGAGAGCTTCATGTCCAGGATCCTCCACCTAAAATACTTAATCTCTCTGGTTCCTTTCCAAGACTAAAAATATGGAGATATTAAAATATTCTTCACAAGTTTGTAAGTACAAAATGAAGTAAACTATGCAAGAGTAAGAAGAACAATATCTTATGTAAAAGTGTTGTTGGAGAAAGGGTGAGCAAATGTAGTCATTACATTCAATATACATTATGTAAAATTTGAGCTATATAAGTTAATGGTAAGGATTTGTTGGGGAGAATAATAGAAGGGCTGACATTGATCACGATGCATTGAGCTCAGACCTAGATTTATGGAACTGAAACCTCTTAGTATATCTACTCAATAACTAACTAACTAAGTAAATAAATACAAAAAAGTGTTGCTCATTAAATGTTTATTATCTTTGAAAATACAAGAACAAGAAGTGTTATTTCACCAGAATGTGAAATCAAATGGCAGAGTGCTTGGTAAACGTAAGATTTCAGGGAAGCAAAAGTATGTAGTATGCAAGTACATAAGACAAACTACCTTTATATGATATGATAGGATTATTCCAAAGTGTGATACTTCTCAAGTCTCAACAAAAATGCCTTGCTGAAGGAAGGGACTAAATAAAACTTCTGGTGTCTCTTAAAGAAGCTCTTGAATTTCTGGCTCATTGCCCTTGAGAATCCTCTTCATCAATCTTCTGAAACAGAATCCCTGGAGGCTTCATTCTCCTATCTTATCTAGTTCAACAAACTCATTTTCTTATCTTTTCCTATTTGAATCTAGAGGTTTCCAGGCATCTTTGCCTAAATTTCCATGCGTCATTTACAAAGCAGAAATGTGATGTTACATAAGACTGAGATATTTACTATGATGTGAACTGGGGCTGTGAGAGTCTGGAGGCCTCTGAATGAGCTGAGATAACCTCCACCAGGGAGGCTTATCTGGCTTGTTTGTACAAATGGGAAACAAGTGCTGAACAAGGGTTTATCTCAACCATGAGAGCTGCTTAAACAATTTAGATAACTTCCTATTTGCCAACCAACTTCTTGTTATCAGGAAATACTAAACCAAATAGCTGATAGTGTAAAATATGTGGAAGTTTTCAGCACACATTAATATTCCAGCTAGGAAGATGATGTTGTTTAAATAACAGATAGTTGTTGGAATGCTATTAAAAGTGTACAATGTACCTGCCAGTCAAAAGGCAGGACAAGCTGTCACAGATAGGCTCCTGTTCCACAGCACTGAGCCTTTTGTTTGCTTTTATCACAACTTGGAGGATAAAGAACTATTTACCTGACTGGATGTGGGACAGCTGCCATTTTCCTAGGGTTTTGTTTTTTGTTTTTTGTTTTTTACAATGGTGGATTTTGGATTCCTCTGCATCATTGATGCACTATACAAAAATCTAGTAAAGTCCAAAAGATACACTGAAAAGTCTTCAAGATCAAAAGTTTCCTGGGAAAAAAAATTGAGGGGGTGTACAGGGACAGGAATTCTAAAAACTTCAAATGGAGGTACAAAACATACTATCAATCTGTGTTTTAGAAGTTCAACTAATTTTCCACTGTGGAATAGCTTGCAAAAATAAAAGATGGCAAATGTTTTCTGTGCCATTTTACAGTAAAAGAAATCCTAAGCTGCTAGGAAATTATCACCAAAGAATACTATAGTGAGAGAAAAAAAATAGAAAAAGCCAAAGAGTGTGAGGGCATACATGCAGTTGAATGGCGTTAAGCCAGGAGTTTAGCAAAGCCAGCTCAGACCTGAAAACTAGTGAGCAACAGGATTAATGTCTGAATTTATTGAGCATTGTATTCTTCACAGAAGTAGATTTGAGGAACAACTAAATGTAATTATTTTATCTCATTTGAGTATGTAAACTGCACAGATAATAGTTATTGAAATCATCTGGTAGGTTTTCATCTTGCAAAATAAATCAGTTCTAGGGTATAGAGACATTGCTCAGATAGTAGTGAAGGGAAGAAACTGGATCTAGCTGGTGCCATCTTGGCCATGTGGTGGACGATAGGGTATTAGGTTTTAGGAGTGCCATCTTGTCTACGTAGTGGAGGAAGCGGAAGTCCCACATCCCACATGATGGGTGTGCCTGACTTCCTTGAGGCAGGGCTGGGGATTTGGACAATATGTTACTGGACCTGCCGATCTTGGGTCGGGACATCTAAAGCTCCCTGTGTCTGTGTTCCCTGACCTGACCCGACCCTATTTAGGCGCAGAGTAGCTCAGGCACCATTACACCATGCCTCTGCTACTCCTGCCCTCCAGTCAACATGGCATCCTACTTCAGCTCTCCTTTGGAGTTGATCTAGTTTGTTGGTATTGTTTTTTCTGCTTTTTTTTTTTTCTTTCCAGCTCTCATAGCTCAGTTTTCTAACAACGTTAAGTGTCTTCATGTGGCAACAGGTTGTTGTGTCAGGAGTCTGCCTTCAGAAGCCAGCTTTCCAATAAAGACTAAGGATTGGACCTCTCAAAATGTGGCTTCTCTGTTTCTCACTATCGAGTTGCCTTACAACAGTAGGGCGGCTGCCAATGAGCCTAAACCATCAGGTACTGAGTTTGAGTCACGGTCACACACACACACACACACACACACACACACACACACACACGACAGAAAAGAAGTCAGTTGTAAATGAAGCAGATAAAGCAGGATGCTTCTAAAACTCAATTACCAATATATGTGGAGATAAAGATCAACCTTTGACTTGAATACTTAGATGAAATAAGAACAGCAAATGGGGAAAAAAAGAACAAAGTAAAGAAGTGATAGTAAAGTCAGTTACTAGGCAAATAGTTGGAGAGAAAAATAAAAATTTTAGGGAATCCTGTATCTCTGTGTTGTGACTCTTAAAATATCAGTGGAACCTTTTATATCTAGGAAAACAATTTCAAATTTTCTATATGCGGTATAAATGCTTAGCCTGAGTTCACTCTCAAATTCAGGTGTGTTTCAAAAACAGTATGACCCAAAAGGCAGGGTGTGACCTGAGGCAGGTTACTTCATGCTCTGTGATCCAGTTTCATTCTCACTGTAAAACTGGAATGATATTCATCTCCTGGAGATGTGGTGATTCATCATGAATAATTATAAAGACCTTAGCAGTTCCTTGGCAAATAATGGATGGTCAATAACTATTCTTCTTTATCATGTTACACTGAGAAGTAGGACAGTGTGGGTTTTGCCTGACTTCTAAGAGAAGAACCTATCATTAAAACATATTTTTTAAATTTCCTTGTGAAAATGGGCATGATTCTATATCACACCATCAGCTATGACAACCCAGTAGGGTAAAGCACCATGGGACTGGAATAGAATCAGATCACAGAAAGGACAGTAGGATTCTACAGCCTGGAAACTATAACAGAAAAAATATCCACCTGGCATGAAATATCATTGATATTCTTGCTAAGGGAATTACTACTTTTCAGTTCTTTTAGTTACTGATTAGCATAGGAACCATTGGTGCTCACCCTCTGACAGTTTAATAGAGATGTGTTAATGTCCCTTTTCATTAAGGGAGGACCAGACTTCAGGCATAGATTCCTCAGAGTTCATCTTCCCTACATCCCAAATTGTCAAATTCAATAGCATGGTGTATTGTCATAGTATTCACTCTTGTAGCTGCCTTTTAGTTTTAACAATATTTTGCTTTATTTCAGTTTATTTGCTGATAAGGAATTGGATTTCAGGATGCATTTATCAGTATACATAAAAAAGAATTTTAAGCAAATTGTTCAGTCTTTCATTAGTCATATGATATTGGTGAAGTTGTTTAAACATTTCACCTCTAAATAGGAGATAATTGTATTCATCTCCAAGTGCATCAAAATAACTAGGCAAATGATGTATATGAAAAGTTTAAAGTGTCTAACACATAGTATTATAAGTATTATAGCCTTAATAATCATACTCTATGATTTTAGAAAATGATAATTCTTTGAGTAAAAATAGTACATAATTCTATTAAATAAATCTCTAAATGTAATAATCTGGTTATCTTACTATTTTCTATTAAAAAGACATTGAGATGAGACTTTTATTATGAATACAGTGTAAAGCCCAGTGAATGTACATAGCCACACAGATTGTCCACTATTCACTTCCAATAATTGATATACTTTAAAAATAATGACAAGTCCATCCCATCTATAAATGAGGGGGGGGAAGATCATACACCTATATGTAATTGGTTAAAAAGAAAATTAACACCAAGGAGGCTAGGTGGTGGTGGCTCATGCCTGTAATCCTAGCTAATCAGGAGGCTGAGACTTGAGGATCTTAGCTCAAAGCAAGCCATGGCAGAAAAGTCCCTGTGAGATTCTTATCTCCAATTAACCACCAGAAATCCAGAAGTGGCACTGTATTTAAAGTGGTAGAGCACTAGCCTTGAGCATAAAAGCTCAGGGATAACAACCAGACCCTGAGTTCAAGCCCCTTGCCAACAAAGAAAATAAAGAAATAAAAAATAGCATCAGGGATCCTAGAAACCAAATGTTGTATTTTGGGGGTTCAAAAATTGTTGAAAAAGCAAAGGAAGATGTAGATTTATTAATTAAAGATAAAAGTATTTGAGGATTGGGGAGAAATGAATGGATTAAAAATGATTCTTTTTAGAGCATTGTGACATTTAAGGTCTGGTTGCAGACAACAGAAATTGATTTTGATTAACATAAGATTTAAAGTTTTTGAAAAATAATTGGGAAGGCAGAAAAGGAAGCATGGGAACAGGAAGGGACAAAGGTACCCTAAGGGGCCTTGATGTGGGAATAGCATCTACTCAGTAAAATTCTTATTGGCATGTTGCTGTTTGCAGAGGACAAAAGCCCATGTCAAGCATCCTTTTACTTTTTTAAATTTTTATATTTTTAAATGCATACTTAGTCTAACTAATGCCAGCTATCTCCTCTATGCCCAACCAACACAAAGGATGCTATAACATTAGAACTTCACTAATATGAACACTTTACAGTATCTAACAGACAAAAAATAGTTTTAAAAAGGAAATCAAGGCTCTGGTAGGCTAAGAACATTGATACTTATCTCACTCTGCCTTTGCCTTGCCCAGGATTCACCTCTACCTTTGTCTTTATCACAGAAAGGCGTGACAATAGGTGCCATGTCTTCTGGAATTTTACAACATTTAGTCATTGGCAAGAGGGTAGAGTTTGGGGAAATTGAAAAAGTCAACATTGTTCCCCTGCTAAGTCACAAATGAGTGAAGGGTATCCCTTCATCAGAGTTTATAACTCTTTGAAGGCAGCCCCCAAATATCTTCTCTAGGCTCCAGTAAATGTGTTGGCTTTAACCCTTCGAGACTCAAGCTAGATAGGGCTAGTCCACAGGTTTCTGTCTTATCCTTCACTGGTTGCTCTAGTCCTACTTGTACATTTGTGAGTGCATTTTTTTTCAATGTCATTTGCAAGCTGGGAAATTGCATCTGTTTTTTCAGGAGCTCATACTGATCAATGCATTTGCACTTACACTAAGATGCACCAGATTGTACAACATAAGAAGATAGTTGCTATTTCAAGGACCCTCTTTCCAAACAAAGTCCTTCCCCTTGCGTCTTGCTACGTGAAGCATTTGTTCTTTGAGTTGACTACTATGTCACTTCTGTCTGAAATGAAAATGTAAAAAGTCATATGATACAAAAAATTTAGTAAAATATTTATAAATTTTAGAACACAAAGAGTTAAAGGGGAATTGTCAGCACAAATACATTGAACTGCATTAATACTAAAGGTATAAACAACAATTAGAGTTTAGCAACATGGACAGTTGAAACCCAGAGCATCTCAGTTGGAAGTCAGCCCCGGGGAGAAAAAAATCCATGAGGTTCCATCTCAAAATAAGTAGCAATAAGCTGGGCTGCAGGTATGAGTCACGTGGTAGAACACAAACCCAACAAGCACAAGGACCTGACTTCAAACTTTGGTACTACCAAAAAAGAAAAAAGAATACTTCAGCAGAATTACTTCTATATTTTTTCTTCTCTGTTTGTAAAATGGATTTCAACTAATTGGGGTAGGCAGAAGGCAAGAAATGATAAAGAGTAAGGGGAATGTCTACCAAAGGATTAGTAGCCCACCCAAGGAGTATTGAAAAAGAATGAGAACAAAACAAATAACCAAAACCCTTCAGATAATTTGTTGAAGGTGCACTTTTTTCATTTGACTAGTTTTCACTAGAAAACTAACCAGAAGTAACATCATTTTTTTATGTTCTCTATAGACTTGTCTCGGGTTATTTCTGAAGAGTTTTGTTTGGCCTTAGTTTGTTATTGTTCATTGTTCCATTTATTTATTTTTGCTAGTTCTGGAACTTGAACTCTGAGCCTGGGTGCTGTCCCTGAGCTCCATTTGCTCAAGATGAGAGCTCTACTACTTGAGCCACAGTTTCAGTTTTGGCCTTATTCTGTGGTTAATTGGAGATAAGAATCTCTTGGACTTTCCTGTAAACCCTAGTCCTCAAATCTCAGCCTCCTAAGGAGCTAGGATTCCAGGTATGAGCCATCGATGCCAGGCTTATTATTTTATTTCCAGTTATGGACAAGTTCATTATACTATACTGAAAAGAATTCTCATAGAAAGCCCTTACAACAATTCTGTGATTTCCAAACCTATTTTCTATTAAGACTTCAACAACTATTCTGAACATTTTGATTTTAAGTAGGCTAGTTTTCTTAGACATGAAACCAGAAACCAAGATGTCATGCAAGAGTTCTTGAGGAATAGTGTGGGAGAGAAGGTTCACCTTAACACTTTGAAGGGTCATATTCTTCACACCTCAATGTTTAAAGTTACAAATTATACTAACAACTGATAAAAAATATGCTTACTTTTCTTAACTTCTTCCCACACTCACAAAATTAACTCAGTAAATATGTGGGTAAGCTACACACAAATGGATGCACATCCAATCCTTGTGCACATTCACTGCAAAGAGCCCTGCATTAGCCATTCACTACAGAGATGTAGAAAGGTGCAGGACATCTTCAAGAAGTAAATTCAGAGTGTAAGTTTCCTGATATGGCTTGGGAAAGTAGTTGTACACTACGTTCACAGGTGAAAGCTTGATTCACCCCCCCCCCCGCCTTAATTCCTTACCCCATGAAGTATTACTGAAGGGGATGACATACAGCCTTGAAAAACAACTGGGTCTAATTCTCAGGGCTTACTTCCATACACTCAGACTCACTAGATCTTAAGAAGCCTCATGAAATCAGACACTTTGTTTAGGGTCTTGAATCACTCTTTTTTGAGTGCTCTGTTTAAAACACTATCCTTAAAACAAGGAATAATGCAGGATTAATATGGAAGAAAACAAACCAGCCTGTAAGCCCAGATAATTAGGAGGCTGAGATCTGAGGGTCTAGGTTCAATACCAGGTTGGACAGAAAAAGTCCCCCTGAGACTCTTATCTCCAATTAACCACTGAAAAAAATCAGAAGTGGAGCTGGGGCTCAAAGTGATAGAGTGCAAGCCTTGAGCAAAAGAGCTGAGGGACAGCACCCAGGCCCTGAGTTCAAGCCCCATAACCACAACCAACAACAACCAAAAAGAAACCAAGCCAACAATTAGGAACCATTACCAACCACTAAATAGATAAAGATACTTAAATCATTGACTAATGTCAAGTGTTGGACAGATGAGAAATTTAAAATCTTACATATGTTCTCCCTATATTTGCTATCTTTCTTTTTCATTAACTCATAGTTGAAACTTGGTTTGGAGTCAGAAGTAAAACTGGGCTACCGAGGAAGAGAGTTGTCATCTGCACAAAGCATGAAAGCCATTTTATCTATGCTATATAAACTCCCATCCATGAAAGTGCAAATTCCAAGCACACCTTGAAGGATTTCCCATTTCTAGGATCACCAAATCGCCTTGTGGAGGGGTACCTCACTACTTATTTCCAGCATACTAAATCCCTAATGACAACCCCACCCCACCTATGGAAAAGACATGCTCTTTCTTACAGACGAAGCAAATGCTTGTTGAGAGCACATAGCTAAAAGAGCCTGCAGGCTAATGAAATAATATTTCAGATCTCACATTTCCATGTGGCAGAACAGGAATAGAAAGAAATCCTACTAAAGCTAGTACTGACATTCCCAGATGTGCAGCCATTAACACATGCTAAAACAGGCTCTTTTAAAATCTATGCACTTTTCTCTAAAGGAATATAAAGTGCTCTTTTCTAAAGCAGCCCATATTGCTCTGTCCTCTTTAACTTAGGAGTTATCAAAGCAGCAAGAAATGTTCTGGAACACTTCCACAGTCATATGCAGGGAAGAAGGAAGACAATGTAAATCAGTATGGTATTTTTATTCCTACTTAGTCCTTTCTGAGTTCCTACAGAATCACACAATGTTGATTTATGGTAGGATTAGCCCAAAGTAGTCTATTCATCACTGAAGGGGTTTGTTGAAAGCCTGTTTATCCATTATTGTTTACTACCACCCAACAGATACGCTGATGATTAGGAAGAAATTCAGCCAAAAGTCTAGGTGAAAGCAAGTCATATAAATCTAAACTATGAAGTGCAACCCCTGCGTAGAAGAGCACATGTGCTAGGCTTGCAATGATTCCTTTGAGGGGTATTGAAAACGTGATGTCATCTAGCTCTTCAAAATGTATTGAACTAAACTCCAGACCTTATCAGAATAATTTATGTCTCCAAGAATCAGAAGCTACTGATTATTCACAGGCGAATGAAGTCACATGGATTGTCCCATAAAGCTAGAGGAGGCTCTTGCCTTACTTACCACAGTGCATATTTACAGAGTCCAAGCTGCATTTTGGCTCCAATAGTTACTTACCTCTAGTCACTGGAGATACAAAACAACAGTTTGACAGAAGTTTCTTCGCAATAGTTTCTGAGTTCATAATTCACTCTTCAAATCTATATGGAACACACAAATAATTATGTGTGAATAGGAAAATCTGGGCATTTGCCAGTAACTATACATTATGTTAAATATATAATGTTAATGTATTCTAATGTGTGTGTGTATATATATATATATATGTATATACATGGATGCAAATAGGTAAAAATGAATGCATGTTTTCTTTACACATCATTATAGAACAACTCCTTAGTGCAGTATCTGCTCTATAGTAGGCCTTTCTTTAAATGTTAATTTGAAGTAGAATAAGCCTCTACTCAGTAGTAAAAAGGTCATTATTTGGGGAAGACATTGGTACTGGCTCTTGCAACTAGCATATTACTCACAACATCATTAGATTCTTCAACTAGAACTCTGAAAGAAGGAACAGGAGAGGCTGGTTACTTCCATCCCCTGCCCCTCCCAATCTATTAAAATGTACCCTTATCAATGTCTCTTTTTTCCTCATGTCATTTTATGTTCCTTCCCAGCTCTGACTAAGAGACTGGCATTCTCGCACTCCAGCTATAGAGACACTTGCAAGTATATGTCACCGATTATTTGTGATTGCTTCCCATGCAGCACTACCCAAGAGAGGGAGCTGGTTTAGTTCATTCCTATTTTTCTATGCAAGAGCTCTTCAGGAGAACAGACTTGATCATTGTATTTTATGTAAAGACAAGTACAAATTTGGCATCGACATGCTACATAAAATTGTTACAACTGCTATCTTTTTGCTAAGGTTTTAAATATTGAGTATTATTCTCTAATTTTTCCTTTACCATACCATACTATGTTTTGGGGGGGGGGTGTCTTAAAATACACATGTTGCATCTGGCCACTGTGGCTGCTGCCTATATTCTGAGCTCCTTGGCTGACAAACATTATTAAGAGAATCCATGATTGGACAGCCCAAGGCATAAAGTTAGTGAGACTTCATGTCAACCAGAAGCTGTATATAGTGATATGAATTTGTGATTCCAGCTTCTCAGGATCGTGACCCAATGCTGGTCCCAAATAAATATGCAAGACTAACCAAAAAATTAACTAAAGCATTGTGTGCATAAACTGCTTTATTAAATGGCAAAGAATTCAATAACTACACTACACAATTAACAAAAGTGAGGGACAGAGTGGGTTGGGAAGGTTGGGTGAGAATGGATAAAAGGGTGACAATGATACAGATGCACTGTATTCATAAACTGCCCTTGTTGAATGGTAACTCTCATACAACTATTGAAAGATATTATATTAAAAAATAAATAAAGCAGAAAATGGCTGGGCATACATTTCAAATGTTAGAGCATTTGCCAACAAATAGAAGGCCCTGAGCTCAAAATTCTAACATCACAAATAATGCCATTGTTAAAAACTGTGTAAACATTCTAATAACCATGAATGAAAGCAGGATTCTAATATAGTTTGCATGAAGGCTCTACCCGAAATCATGTGTTAAAATATCAATCCCCAGTGTAGCAGTATTGGGCTATAGGATCTAACTGGAAGTGTTAAGGAAGGAGCCATTCTCATTGGAACTGCATTACTGTCTCTATTGAAAGAACTTGCATCATTGGCTTTGCTCATATGATCTTTTTTTATACGAAGACACAGTGCTATCTATCCTTTTGAGCTTTTCAGCATTTCATTATGAGAGGACAGGGCAAGAAGGCCTTCCTGGAATGCCAGCACCTTGACCTTGAATCCTCCAGCCTCCAGAACTCTGAAAAAAATTCTTAAATCACTGAGTCTTGAATATTTTGTAGCAAGTCACACAAAAGTAGACATTCATGTCTTCCTTTCCATTGCTGAGGCAGACTTTTCTAAAGGAGCAGTTGCTGACTTCTCGCAATGAAAGCCCTACAGGCCTAAAACTACACAGGCAGAAGAATTATATCCAGCTATTACTGCAAGAATAGGACAGCACAACTCTGTTTAAAATTTGTACTGATGATAAAACTATAAGCCATGCAAAAACTTCTCAGTGCTTATAAGAGTCCCAATCCCTTGAAGGTGTAATTTGGGGTTTATTTGTCTTTTATCCCAAATATTGCAAAGGTACTTGGTGAAATAGATACTTAATATCTCACAAGTAAATAGCTAGATGATTAAATACATATTCATCTCTGGAGGCACTCCTAAAATACCCTGCCTGACTACCATGAGAGAGTAAAATTAAAAGAGGCAAAGATGTGAAACTAGACCCATCTGTGGAAGATTAGGCATTTTGCCAATGTACTTTGCTGCAGGCCCGCCAGTTTGAACAAAAATGAGAACTGTCACAACTTGCCTTGTCAATCTTTATTTAGGCAGGTTTGCCTACTACTATTTGTACCAATGTTGGATATTTTATTTACTCAATGTCTAGTCTGTATCAGAAATCAGAAAAGTTCCTGTCTGTATAATCAGATAAGAGTTTTTTATCCATCCAATCCTTCATTCATCTACAAATATATTGTACTCCATGTGTATGTTCTACTTGTTCTATAAGAGTAATTATGAGAGCTCTTGAATTGGAAAGACTAGAAGAAAAAAAAACTTTCTAGAGTCTCTCATTTTTGTTCAATTGGAGTTGGGAACCCACTAAAATGAACATGAGATTTCTGCTGGGACCAAAAGAAAGAGGAGGAGTTAATTCACTTCCATCCACATTGGTTTCTCCCTATATCTTTGGAAATACAAAATAAAAGCAGGCTCGTAAGTGTGCCTGAGTCAGTACAGCACTAGCCAATGAATGAAAGTTTTAGTTCAAATCCCAGACTTAAAATGTTTTAAAGCTGAGGAAAAGGAGAATAAAGTGGATGCATTTAGCTATTCATCATCTACTAATAGAGTTACAGACAAAACTGAATAGGTAGAACATTTCATCAAATACAAAAATTTTAGAATATCAAGAAACCTAATAAAAAAGAAAGGATGGAAATATGGAAGGGAATTGTCACAATTATCTGCCAAATAATAGATATTTCCTAAAACATGGTACAAGTAAAATCTCACTAAATAAATGAAGATAACAAAATCTATTACAACATGAACAATTCACTGAACTGGTAGTGTACTACTAGGTAATCCAGCTGTAACAAGACACACTCATGACTTAATCATAGAAATTTTAGGAGAATTTTCAAAATACAGCCCACAAAAGCAAGAAAACATGTTATGTGGAGATTAAATAAGAGATGATGTTTGAAACAGGAGCAATAATCCAACAAAACCCAGAATCTACTCAGGGTTTTCTAAGAAGAGAGAAATGTATACAGGAGATTGAATATATTGGTAATTGAAAAGCCAAAGTGCTCAATAGGTTATTCTTAAGCCATCAAGTAGTTAGCAACAGCTGGAAGCTTCTATATCTCCAGAAGATAAAAGAAACAGAAATGCCAGAGCCTCCTTTTGGAAACTGAAAAGAACTCAAGCATACCTGGTGAAAATGAAACTTCACTGGAAAATTCTCTACCTATAGACTCACAGAATTAGGTAATACTTAATGCACAGAGCAAACAAAGACTACTTGGGCTCAGTGGCATGCTAATAATCAAACTCTTCCTTCTGGAAAAAAATAAATCCCTGATTTGTAGTAGTTGCCAATTTCCATGGCATAAATATTTCCAACATTTAGTTAGTTTTCAGCAACCAAGAACTTAAAATCCCCCTTGAAAAATTACTGAATATTTCATAATCTGATCCCAGCAATCAGAATGCTCCAGCACACTCCTTTCTACTAGTGTTTTCTTCCCAAAGGCCAAAGGAAATAGAAGTCTCAAAAACATATTTCCTAATGATACTGCAAAGAATAGCTTGAAGTAGACCGCTAAGCACACTAGTAAATACCATTTTATATATTTTCTTTAAAATTATACCTAATTTTCAAGTTAATGTTGTAACTTAAAACTATACCTAATCATCATGAACCAAAGACTCATAACACAATCTTCTATCATCACTACCACTAAATCCCAAATCAAAGCCTGTAAAATCAAAGTCTGTAAAAGACAAAACACTCTCATAGACATTAATAATACTGCAGTAAATTAGCACATAACAATCTGTAACTTCATGCTTCCTGTACAATTGTTCCCAGTGTCTGTGTGTAGAATTGTCTAGAGATCTCCACCATGCACACCAAAGCCCACAGATTTTCATTGTACACATATTTAAAATTATAAAATATTTACTCATAAATATTTACTCCTCGATTACTATCATGTCTCTATTACTTATCATGCCTGTAAATAGTTCATTGGACATATAAGATAAAAGAATTGGAAAGTTGAGCAAATGATAGAGTAAGAATTTGAAACATAACACTGGTTCCTGAGTCAGTGCTCTCAAAACTCAAACATATTTGATATCAACAAAATATTCATGTGACCCTGCCACAAAATTCACCAGGTAACAATGCTATAAAAATGTAAAGAAAGCCAGATTATGGTGGCTCACATCTGTTATCTACATGCCTACAGCTACTGAGGAGGCTAAGATATGAGGATCCATTTTGAAAGCCAATCAGAGAGGGATATCCCAGAGATTCATGTCTCAAATTAACCATCCCCCCCAAAAAAAATAATAAGCCAGAACTGGAGCTGTGGCTCAAGTGATAAAGCATTAAGCTCCTAGGCCCTGAGTGCAAGCCCCAGGACTAGCAAAACAAATTAAGTAAGTAAATAAAATTATGAATAGCTAAATAAATGTACAAATTAAAGCAACATTTTGCTCTAAAATCACCCAGCATTGTCATTTGGCCTATGTCAATAAGGATTCTGCATGGTTCTGATAGTGCAGGAAACAAAGATTGTTTTTTCACAGATACAACTGCTAAAGTAGAATTCCACTTTTATGCCTAAGGAAAATACTTAGATTTTATAGCTACAGAGCCTGTTCGATGGTGTTGCATATGGACCATCTAGAGAGGCCTATGATTTATGTACTGTAGGAATGACTTTTTCAAATTTAACTCAATCTCAAGTTATTTTTTCCACCAAAAGTCACAAGGGGATAAAAACGGCCTGTCACTGTCACAGCCTGGCAAGGAAATACACTGAGTAAGTTCAGACATGATTCATCCTATTTCCAGCTTTTAAGGTAAAAGCTGTGCTTTGATTGCTGTTTATGGCTGTTCATTTCTTCTGGATTTTTCTTAACACTTCCAATAGTCTATATCATGTATGTTTGACATCCTACAAAGTCTCAAAATGCATGTCAATGGGATCATTCACCTATCTTCAAACATTTATTCTGTTAAGAAATGAAGAGATGTCTGAGTTAAAGTAATAATATATTATGCTTAGAGTTCCTCTTCAAACAGCTGGGGTCTAAAAGCAAACGCTACCACTGATTGTGTTTTTAGTCGCTGTCATTTTCTCCTAAAGTCCCTTAGGAAATGATTTTTTTTTCATTTGAGTTGCTTTTCCCACTTACATAAAATTGAGAGTTTTAATTCTGCTCTGCTTTTATGTCTTAGTACTACATTCATGATTACTTTCATGCTATACTGTACTAAATTGCTCACTATTAAGATGAGAGGCTAGTTTGTTTTTTCATCATAACCATACTATATTTAATAAATATACATTAACATTGCCATCTTAGAGAAATCCCAGTCTATAAAAGAAGAAAAAAAGAATCTCAAATACACAAAAACACTTCTGAAGTGCTAGTTTGGTAAAAATTGGTTGCTATGGGATCGATATGACCTATACATGACAAACAAACATAATATCCCCATATATATATATATATATATATATATATAAACAAAGAAAACTAACATTAAAATATGAACTGCAGGTGGGCAATATATTGCTGTATTGCAATATCTAGAAATCTAATATTTTGAAATAATACATACAATAAAACGTATAGTAGTAACATTTGTTCTAGAGTCTGAAGCTAATCATTTAAGATTAAAATTTTAAAGGTAATTTTAAAGATTTAGCTTTTCTACATTACAATTCTAACAACTTTATTTTATGTTTTAAATATAATTTTTCTACTTGATGAATCACTACACTTCCCAAATTATACATCAAATATCTATACTAGGCATTTGTTTGTATAGTATGTATGTGTTTGTGTGTTTAGATTTGTCAGGTAATACATTTATCAGAATGTTTTTAATTTTTCTCCTGTAGAAATTCTTTAATTCTGCATATTCTGATCCAAAATTTGCCACTTATTTTCTATGCAGCCCCAAAGAAGTAGCTTATATGTTTATATTTTATTGTATTTGACCTGTGACTTGGATCTGTTTTAAATGTGCATTCCTTTCTCACGTTCTGTCTCCAGTTATTCCTATTTTACCTGAGGGCAATGTCTGTATCTGTAATGACAGGTGAAGATATACTAAATGCTGACTTGCATGGTTAACATGTAGTAAATCAACTTTCTCTGTCCTTGGCCATCATATTATTTGGCAGAGAGCTAGAGACTGGCCCTAATACAGGACTCATGGACTCTTGTCCTCTTGTCTACAAAAGGTTTTGTTCTAATTTTATAATGAATAAATAAGCAGGTTTTCTGCTAAATTATATAAAAGATGAGAATGTTAATCTTTGAAAATATTAACAGTAACGTTCTATTAAAATAGAATATTAGTTAGAATATTAACTATGCAAAATTTTTAATATTTAGATGCTCCTTGGAATGAGCAACTACAAGTTTTCTTTCAATAGTTATAGTCTACAAAAGGTTTCATACTTATCAGATAAAATTGTCTATTCATCAAGATCTTTTATTTTTACACGAACACATATTCCCATTGATACCCTTATTTTTCTATTGTTTTATCTCTTACAGAAGAAAGTCATATTATCAACTTGCAGTTACTACTGGAGTTATTCTGAAATTAAATTCTAAACACATATGGATAATAATCAGTGAAGCTAAAGGACTTCTCACAAGTATCCACCACAAATATGTTCTTATAAATGCACTGTCAAAAGTCAACTAAGAGGTTATATTTTTTTCAGAACAATAGTTTTGCTATTAATCATATTGCACACCTTTTAAGCAGAATTTTTTTTTATGTGTTTAACCATGTGTTCATGGTTTTCAAGATTTTCTTTTGTAAAACATGTCTGTGTGATCTCTTTTAAGGGAGGATTCACAGTGCCACACAGTAATTAAACTTGAGATATTTCTATGAACACATAAAGTTGGGAATTATTCTCCTAAAACTCAGGGAGTAGTTTCCCAGCAGGTTTCCTCTATTATTCTGTGGCTAATGAATAAGTAGTGCAACAAGATCAAGAAAACTTAAAAAGTATGTGTTGACATAAGTTGCCCCTAGAAAAATCCAGATAGGTCTTTGTGAAAAGCTAGCTTCTAATTTGTATAGAAATCAGTAGAGTCCCAGAGGCTATGTGAAAATCCCCACAGTGCTTTCTGAGAAAGAGACTTAAGTATAGCAATTATTGCATTGTTTGTGGTCACAGTGAAGTTAACCTCTCCTTGATGTATCCTTAGGCATAAAAAGAAAATCGAGGGAGCCAAATTTTAATGTTTTTCTGCTTTTCTTATATAACATCTTTGCCTAGATAACCACATGGTATGAAAAATTCAGGGTCCATTGGTTACTTCGGCTTGGTTTTCGTCTATTGTTTTTGTTGTGTTGAGGATTGATCTCAGGGTCTAACACATTCTCAGCAAGTAGACTTTTTGTTAATATAGAAAAAAGAATAAATTAAATATATTTAGTATTTCCTTCAGTATATTAAAACTTATTCAAAATGATGTTCAATGACAGCAGCAACCAAGGAAAATGGATCCACCAATAAATATCTCATGTAAACTAATCTAATATTAGTCTTAGTACAGGTTCAGAGTAATAAGATATTTCTGGAACCTCAAAAATATTATTTCTCTATTCATTATGTGTACTTTCTTTATGTACATTCCCACTTAAAGAATTCTAGACCAAGGGATTCTATGAGATATACCTTAAATAAGGTCAAGCTTGGAGAGATCATCTTAAGACCAAACATATTCTCTGAAAGGAAAATGGGAAGCCTCTTGTTCACTGAAGAGAAAACTACTGTTAAAATTTTCCAAGATTAACCTTCTCATTATCTTTTATATAATTTAGTAGCAAATACTGCTTATTTATTTATTCATTATAATATCAGAACACAATTCTGATTTCCCACTAACAATATTTAATTGTAAATTTCTCCTTGCTAATTAACACAGTCTTACACTAACATTTCAATAGCTCTATATTATCATACAATTTGTTGACCATTAATGATTTGTCTGCACTTGTACTTTCATAGACAAAGTAGTTTTGCATATCCATATACCTACATCTTGTACATATTTTGAATTAGTTTTTAGGAGAAATTTCTAGAAATTGTTGATTTCAATGTGAAAAATATTTTTCCTAATTAATATCTTGATTATTAAAAGTGTATATCCAGGAGTTCCAGTGGTGCAATCGGAGGCATGCGGTACTTATACATAAAAATGTATATCCTCTGAATAATGCCCTTAAGTTCTTTTTTTTAAATCCTTATTGAAAAGGTGATGAGCAGGGGGGTAACAGTTGCCTACATAAGGTAATGAGTGCCTTTGTTTTAAATCCTGTTAACCCATCCCTCATTTTTCCCCCTTACACCTTCCTATTCCTATCCCCCCCCCGCAAAATTTAAGGTTCATATCCAGCATAGTGTCAAATGAGTATCAATGTTGCATTAGTTCATCCTTTGTCCTGTTTCTGCAATTCCTTTTCCCTTCCACAGATCAAATAATCTTACACACAAGACTAAGGTACAAAAAACTAAGTACATAATAAGAACCTCTTCTTTCCATATGTTGGAGTTCGTGTTGATGCACTTCATTATATATGGTCCTATACACTATGCAATTGAGTAATTGAGATCTTCTGTTAAGACTATCATAGACATATTCTAGTTCTTACAAATAAAGGACAGCATGCCACCTAGTTATATTAGTAGCATACACAGATGATTTGTAAGCACCTTTTATGGCATAGTAAGAGGTATATGAAAATTTTTAATATTTAGATACTCCTTGGAATGAGCAACTATACATTTTCTTTCAAGTTAATCAAAATCTTGTCAGAACAAGCCAGAAAAAAATATCACAAATAGCTTCAGCAATTAAACGTGGCATACTGATATGTATGCAGTGGTAGGATCACATTATAAAGAGCTTTTAAATAAATCACAATTACATGGTTCTCTAAATGTCTCCGCTAAGTGTAGGAGCACAATTAGGCATCTAATTATTTGAGAAAATGTAATCACATCCCAAGTAGGAGCCTAAACCACAAAAACCTGTTCCTACTTGAGCCATTTTGTTGCACACACCCTGGGGCTAGTCAATTGTTTCAGTACTTCCAGAACTTTCCTCAAGTTTGTCTACTATTTTACTTTGTCTTTCTCTCCTTAATGGCAAATCTAGCTGATCCTTTTGACACCTTATCTTCATTAGATTTTCTTTATAAATTTTCATGATGTCTTTCAGATCATGCATCTACGTTGCTCACCCAATTTATTATCATCAACTCCCTTCAAAAATAAATTTTACAAAAAGTCTTGTAGGTACAAGCACAGTTAAATGAGGACAATACTAACAATTTTATCTATTTATAGTAGCTTTAGATAATCAAGTGAAAAACAAGCTATAGAATTACATGTTAAAAGGGAAAGTAACATAAGAATCTATGTGTATATTTGATTTCATAAGGAAAGCTATTCTAAAATATCACTAAAATGCTATGGACAGTCATTTCATATGAGGCACAAACCTGGAAACTCAAAAAATGAAGTAATGAATAAAATGCTCATGAATAACAATTTATAGATTCTGAATTTTCAATCAAGTAATCCTTATAGTATATATGTATGTCAGTTATAACTAATATAAAAAGAGAAAACATTGAAATCCAAAAATGTTATAAATAACTAACAAGTTTAAAACATCTTACAATGAAAATGAATTAATGAAACGAATGTGGTGGACTTTGCATAAGGTATGTACTCAAATGTTTTTTTTCTTTCATACGATTATTTCTTTGTTGCTTTGTATGTCCCTCCCCTACAGTCCTACAGTATAACCCCTGCTTTCACTGTATTTGATGTCGGTATAATTTGTGGAGGGGAAGGGAAAAAACAAATAGTTTAAATAGGGTACAAGTGGATCCATTGCAATAATGAGATATACAAGTCCTTATGTCGAAAACGAACTTTACAACTTTGGTGGGGGGGCGGGGGAGGAGAGGATTGGGGGGGAGGATGGGAAGGGATGGGAAGGGGAAACAAAGGAGGAGGCTACAATGCTTGATAAGAAATGTACTCATTATCTTGCACATGTAATTGTAACTCCTCTGTACAGTATTTTCACAATAAAATAAATAAATAAATAAAAAGAAATTAAAAATATAAAAAATAAAAAAGAATATAAACTATTTATACCTAGAATGCCTCAGGAATAGTTCAACCTCTACTTTATCTTTCAGAGTAGAGTTTATTTGCTGAGATATGTCCAGGGAATGCAATCAGTATACAGGAAAGGATGGAATTTTGTGTGAGGATTGCACTCCATTTTTAATTATTGGTTGTTTCCATATTATATTATTTTGTTTGTATTGAGGTTTAAACTTAGGGCCCAGTCCTTGCTAAGCAAGCACTCTTATCACTGAGTTTTGAGATAGGGCTTAGCTTTCTGCCTGGCACAGATCAGAGTATAATCCATTTATATTAGACTTCCCAGTAGGTAGGATCCAACATAGGCAGCTCTTATGAGTTTTTCTTTTCTGCCCAAGCTAGCCTCAAACAATGTCAGTCTCCCAAGTAGCTATGATAAACCAGTGGCCACTGACTTCTTTCTAAGTTTAGAAAAAATGGCTAGTTTTAAAAATCATTTTAATTATATGACAGATGATAAACTCCCTGTATTTTGTTTAAAACAAATAATGGACACCATTTAACTTACAAAAAATGACTTATTGCCTAATTGGTTTATAGAGTCATTTATTTTTCAATTTTGTAGAAATATTTAACAAGATATTGCAACATGTCATCAGAACTATTAATGGTACTTGTTATTCTTTTACTTGGAGACACCTCATTTTAACAGAGAAATTGATTATAAAAGTATTATCAAGGACAATAACATTGGCACTACAGCAGTTGTAATAAAGTAGGTCTATCTTTTCAAAAAGTTTAAATAAATTTTCTTTGAAATCTCAGAGATACAGATTTCGTTTATTTAATTTCATTGAAATGGCTGCCATATAAACTAATTAGGAAGGCTAATCTTTATTATCAGATTCATTAGCCTAGTATGATTTACTTTGTGTCATAAAATGTCTAGCCTGATATTTCTCTTCTGATAAACAAACATTCTCCTAACAAAACTCCACTTCTGACGTGTCATTTTGGGGAAGATAAAGCTGGGAGCTTGGCCAGGACTTTGTCTTCTAAATTAAATGAACTGTGTAGGATGGAATATCTCTCAGCAAAGCTTTCTTTGTGTGGCTTTTACTGCTCTTTTATTTAGAAGCAATTAATATTTTGGAAATAGTCAAGGAATTGTACATATCAAACACTGAATCAACAAAAAAGTCATCATTCCCATTGCTTCATCTGTAGTTTCTTAATTCAAGCATCCTTATGTAGAGCAAAGTACATGTTTTCTCCTGTCACTCTTCATCCTGTGTTATACATACATCTGATTAAAAAAAAACCTAGGAAATTCTAACATAGATGTACAAGGGAGCTTCACTGATATCACAACACTATTTGCTTAGAGTACCTTAATGGAATTACACCTAGTAGCAAAGAACAAAAGTAAGATTCAAGATGATTTAGAAATGCCAAGAATGAAAGGAGCATTGTCAAGGACAAGACACAGCAACAGCAGAGCTCAAAGGTCAGATTTAGGAAAGAAAATGTGTGGAGGATGAGTTACTGGAAATTGGTTCCCTCAAATCACCATCTTCTTCGAAAGTCTCTACATTTCTAATTGCTTCCTGTCTGCAATAAGGTTCTCATTTTGCTGTCCATTGCACCAGAAAACATGAAAAATCTGAAGAGCTTAAGACCTTGAAATCATGATAGATTGTAAGCTTACCTTTGCCCTAGGGAGAAAGGAAAGGAAACACAACTGAATATGGACTCAAAATGTACTAAGCTCTTAAAAAATATATATCAAGTTGTGTTTTGTCAGTATTAGTAGAGGTGGACTGGCGACACATGAGTGGTCACATGAGTGATTCATGGATACTCCAGTTATAGTAGGTAAAACGATCCCTAAGCAGCTCATGTCAGAAATCAATATTGGAAAGAAATTTACTCAGGGGAATTAATTCTAGAAGGCAGAAGTCCAAATGCTGTCTTTTTATTGTCAGGTTGGGAAAATCCAGATTTTAATGACTTTGGAGAACATAATAATCTGTGCATCTTTAATATTTGTCTTTGACATGGATCTGTGTATAAAACTGAAGGCTTCCTACATGCTAGGTTAGTAAACGTCCTACCACTTAGTTACATCCTCAGCCCTTCAACAATTTTAGTATTAGAGATTTTCTTTTCTTTCATCAAATAATATGGTACTACCTCATATATAAGGAAAGACAGAGAGAGGAGAGAAAGAAAGACAGAGAGAGAGGAGAGAGAGAAAGACAGAGAGAGGAGAGAGAGAAAGACAGAGAGAGACAGAGACAGAGAGACAGATAGAGAGAAGGGGGTCTTGTCAAAGCACATGTTGGGCATTCTGATGCTCATCCATTTGATTTCCTCCCTTCTCCTTTCCTCTTCAATTCATTCCTGAACCTACTTCATAGAAGAGGAATGAATTCAATGGGATACAATCTGTAAAGCACAGGGTACACTTTTTTAACAGTTAGGTAAAAACTTAAAAAGTCAGCATCTATAGCAAATGCAGAAACTTAAAAAAACACTTTATTTCTTGATATAACAAATTAAACATTTTTAAGCTAAAGGGTGGCGTATGAATATACTTAATCAAAATTTTACATATATATCGCACATATGCTATATGTGTGTAAAATGTAATAACAAAATCTGCCATTTTGCACAATTAATATTTTGTCATAAAATTATTTAACTTAAATATAAATCCTGTTTGAGTAGTTATGAAATATATAAATCACTTCATAACAAAATAATTTCCACAGTTACTGACCTCCCTAAAACTTAGGCAATCTATGGTCATTTCATATACAAGATTTACAATACAAATAATCAGCAATGATGTTTAGCAAAAACTTGGTAAGTATGATGTCCTTTATATATAGTGGATCAGCAAATAATAAATAAATTGATGAAGATTGATAAAACTCATGAACCTTTTAGTGAAGTTGTTTTTAAGCAAAAGATACTCTATATCTTCTCAAATCCTCTTATCTTCAACAAACATGCTCAAACTTCTTTAAACTTATTTGAATGAAAACATGTAATTTGAAATATTCAAATAGAGAAGACAATCTTGGCACCATGATGTAGGTTCAGAAAGTGTGAATGCGGGTCAGTGTCATTCATTCCCAACACTACTGTTAATATGCACTAGCACAGTCAAGTTGAACTCTCATAGAAAAAAGAGGAGAAGCACGTGAGGGCATATCTTACTGCAACAAAAAGGAGTTCATTGTCTGAAAAGAATATTTACTTTAGTGTCTATAAAATAAAAACAAACTTGCAACCAAACATCAAACTGCATTTAATATTGAATGGTTAAGAAATAAAGTACATCAGGCACCATGACTCATGACTATAATCCTAGCTACTCAACAGGTTTAGATCTGAGAATGGTGGTTCAAAGCCAGTACAGGTAGGAAATGCCATGAGACTCTTATATTCAATTAAACAAGAAAAAGCCAGAGGAAGAGCTGTGGCTCAAATAGTAGAGCACTAGCCTTAGATGGAATAGCTTAGGGGCAGTTCCCAGTCCCAGAGTTCAAGTCCCAGTACAGGCACAAAGAAAGAAAAGAAAGAAGGAGATTGGGGGGTAGGGAATAAGGAAGGAAAGAAGGAAGGAAGGTTATTAAAAATGCTTCAGTCAAAAGTACTTCATTTCACTAAAAGTTTGGCCCTTAGGTATTGAATTTTACTTTTGTACAGAAAATCCTTAATTTTTATAGTACAGTGTTGAGCAGTTGATGGCCTGTGGGTAAACTATCTAATTTCATGTTCAGTTAATGTGGTTGAGATCAAACACTACCTACACCTATCCTTAAGTGTGTGACTTATAAAATTGAGATAATACAGATAAACTGTCTAATATGGTTCCTGAAATATAGCAACATTTTATTATGTACAGATTAGTATTAATATTAATATTAAAACTACTGTTGTTGCTATTATGCTGTAGGGTAGTGGTAGAAACAGTACTAACCACAATTCCTAGCATTGGATTACATGTAAAGATTTCAATAATTTTAGATGTTTTTACATTTCAAACTACGTTACAAATTTTAAATAATCATATCAGTTTATCTTATTTTTAAAAATGTGTAATAACTCAACATAATTTACAATGGGTACAGGGTAAATATTTTTGATAGATACATGTATATTACAGTTGAGTAAATGTGAATTCCCTTATATTTCACTTCAACAATGGAAAAAACACCTCAACTTCACATTTGATAATTCCATTTACTTAACTCTCTACTGTGAACAACTAATTAGGGATCATGTGGCACTGTTTGAGTTTTGGCAGAGCACAATCTGTGGACTTTAATACAACCACCTGCCTAATTCACCTAGATAAGTCCATATGCTGGGAAAATATGACAAGTAAAAGACTTATTTGGTTAAAGAAGACTCAGAAGAATGAACTTGCCTAGTTATTGCAGATGGAATAAAAAAATTTTGTTTAGAGAAATGATTTTACCAATGCTTTTGTTTGTACTGATGTTGTTTATGTTATAAATATTAAAGAAACAGTATTTGGTCCCCAGGGATAGTCACAGGTAGAGCATTAGCCACATAAACATGTCCTTAGTTGTGGTACAGTGTTCAACATTTTCCACAGTAAGATAAATCAAAATCATTCAGTTAAAAATAAAGTTGAATTCTGATGTCCACACTAGTATCATTTCTCACATGCCCATTATTAGCTGAGAGTGCTCTTTGTAAAAGGATTCAGAAGCAATTGGTATATATGTTTGCTGAATTAAAATTGTTTCATTTTTCATCACTGTTCAATACAACTAAAATTAGCTTATAACAACTATATTCTCTGACCTTAATCAATGATTCAAAAATACATTTAATTATATTGAGTAATCTATATATAAAATCATACATAACTATATATACTATATAAAACTATATATATTATATAAAACCATACATACTATATGTGTGTCTATCTATATATACTATATATACTTTTATATATGCTATATATAACTATCCACACACACATACACACACACATATATATAACTTGTATACTTAAATCCATGTAAGATCTTCCTCATGATCTGTATTTGATTATACCAAGCAGTGCTATAGTTTATATTTATATACATTGAATATATACCATAAATTGAATATATACAATTGATGACATAGGTTAGATCATTAGATAGATAGATATATAGAAAGACAGACAGATAAAGTTATTAGTAGGTGGATAAAAGCACAACTGTTAATTTTGTTATTATTTGCAATAATCAATTTCTTCATATTGTTCCTTCTTCTACTCCATATTTTGCAATTCTTTATCCTTCTGAAAACTATGTGAAGCAACAAGTATTCAGACAGATAGTGATTTCACAATGGAGAAAATTGCCCCAGGAAACTAGTGTTGATTCTTTATAAACAAGAATAAAAAGTAGAAAGGAAACTGATGATGAAGGCAGATGTGAGCCGGGCGCCGGTGGCTCACGCCTGTAATCCTAGCTATGCAGAAGGCTGAGATCTGAGGATCGAGGTTCAAAGCCAGCCCAGGCAGGAAAGTCCATGAGACTTTTGTCTCCACCAGAAAACTGGAAGTGGCTCTGTGGCTCAAGTGATAGAGTGCTCACCTTGAGCTGATGAGCTCAGGGATAGTGCCCAGGCCAAGCCCCACAACTTACACACACAAAAAAACAGAAGGCAGATATGATAAGAAATAGAACCCAGTTTTTATAAACTAAATTGGATGATTTGGTACAGTGGCAGACATTATTTATTGATCTTTCAATATATAGCTTATTTTTACTTACATTATTGTTTCTACCAATAACCCCATTTAAAAACTGTGTTTTACAATCTTCCTAAAATCTAAACGTACCAAGTCCTGACCAATAAGGCATCAGTGAGTGTATGTTGTTATCACCATGGTTGTCTTCTTGTGATCACAAAGTTGTTAAAAAGATGGAAAATATGTAAATGTAGCTAATTCCTATGAAATACAAAAATAGTTTAAAGCACTGTGTTAGAAAAAAAAGTCACTAAGAAAATTACGTGGGGACTCTATGCAACTCCTCTCTACTCTCAATAAAGAGATATCCTGAATGAAAAACTAAAAGCAAATTCATTTTTATCTGCTAAAGTTTTGAGTAAAATAACGTGATGTGAGATCACAGGAGTCAAAATATTTATCAAGCAAAGCCTTTTTTTTTTTTTTTGATTAGTTGTGAGGTTTGTACTCTGGGCCTGAGTGCTGCCTTCAGCTCTTCAACTCAAGGCTAGCACTCTACCATTTGAGCCACAGTGCCACTTCTGGTTTTCTAGTGGATTATTGGACTTTTCTGCCTAGCTGGCTTTAAACTGCAATCCTCAGAGTTCAACCTCCTGAGTAGCTAGATTTATAGGCGTGAGCCACTGGCTCCCAGATCCAAAGACTTTTATCTGATTCAAACTTTAATTTTGTGGGGGAGGGACATACAAAGCAACAAAGAAATAATCTTATAAATGTGTTAGAAACAAATGCATGAAAGAAAAAAAACATTTAAATACATATCTAAGGGTTCATTTTCCTAACATCACATTATCTGACCTTTTCTGCTTGACTCATACATATACTAGATATTGCAAATAAGGGAAACCATGGGACCTATGTTTCTTTGGGCTTGGCTTACTTCACTTAATATAATTTTTTCCAAGCCTTTCCATTTCCTAACAATTGGGGCAATGTCATTCTTTCTGATGGAAGCATAGAATTCCATTGTGTATATATACCACATTTTCTTGATCCATTCATCTACTGAGGGGCATCTGGGTTGGTTCCATATCTTAGCTATGGTCAATAATGCTGCAATAAACATAGTTGTGCTGGTAGCTTTAGTGTGGTCTTGTTTGTAAACATTTGGGTAAATGCCCAAAAGTGGGATTGCTGGGTCATAGGGGAGCTCTATGTGAAGTCTTTTGAGGAACCTCCATACTGCTTTTCAAACAGTATAACCCCTGCTTTCACTATATTTGATGTGGGTATAATTTGTGGAGGAGAGGGGAAAAACAAGTCATTTAAGCTTACAGGTGGACCCGTTGCAACAATGAGAAGTACAAGTTGTCATGTTGAAAATGAACTTTACAACTTTGGTGGGGGAGGGGATTTGGTGGGGGGGTGGGGGAAGGCTGGGAAGGGATGTGAAGGGTAAACAAAGGAGGAGGCTGCAATGCTTGATAAGAAATGTACTCATTATTTTGCCCATGTAATTGTAACCCCTCTGTACAGTATGTTCACAATAAAAAATAAATAAATGGACACATTAAAATGAAAAAAAATTAATTTTGCGGCTTATGGTTTGGTTGTCAAATTGCTTATTTCAGTAGAAAAAAAGGCTTTACCATAGCCTTAAATGGCTCATAGAATTATTGAGAAGTCTGAAGAAACAAAATATAATTTGAACTTTCAGAGATGACTTTAGAATTGCTGCACAAATTTGAACCACTTGTGTTTCTTCAGTGATCAGGGATCATGCTCTCTGGAGTGCCAAGTTTGATATGCTTCCATGATCAGAAAGATGTTGCCACTGTGCCAGGATACAGCCACTGCTAACATGACAACTAGCAAAGGAATGACCCTCTCATAACAGCAGAGGAAGGCACAGCACAATAGAAAATGAAGAGCCAGATAGGGTGGAGTGCCAATCTATCATGTCTAATGTAACTGGCACCCAAGTTCAACTTAAAAGTAGGCAACCACTCTCAGTGTCCCTGAGTGAGCTCATCCTTGAGTTTGGGAGATTCTCTAAATGTTCAACAGTTCTCATATTGCTGAACATATTTGTAAGGAGGGAAGTTGTGACCCCTTTAATGTGTGTCATTGAGATAATCTGAGTGTAGCAAAAGCTACTCATGACCAATAGCACCCCTCCCCTCAGCCTATGAGTTTATCTGTAGCCACGGTGGACATTCCCATTAGTGCTCAGACTGACCTGACTTGAAAGCTTCTGACCTCAGTGAAGTACTGTTGCCCTTTTCAGCACAGGGTCTTCTCAAAGCCATGAAAGCCAAGCAAGGGAGCCTGTGTGCAGGGGGTTCATCATGTCAGGGAAATTTTTCTGCCAATTAGAAGCTGAGGGTTTCTCAATCTCTCTGGGATATAGAATCAATGTCCTTCCTGTGTTCTTTCCTATCAATTTTTGTTTTTCTAATCCATAGGCCATCAATATTTTGGCTTTTGAAACATCACACATCCAAGTGTTACAGCAATGTCATATTGCCGTAAGAGAGTCAGCTTTTTAAAGCTGACTGCGACTTCTGAACTTCATTCTGTTGTGGACTAGTAGCAAACATTCTGGGGATATTCTGGTCTGCAGCCTGAACCTTGAGAAGCACCGTGTTGAGTTTGGACCTTCAGAACAGCATTTCTGGAAACCAAACTTTGGGGGAACCAAACTTTGTTTCCGTCAGCAGTGACTTTAATCGCTTAATATATATTCATTCCCCACATCCTTCCCCTGCATCATTCCTCCAGACTTCTCACTTTTGTATTCTCCATCATCCCCAAACAAATGACTTTGGCCAGATAAAGTCCTTATTCCACTAAAATGACCATAGTTCCAGAATCCAGAAACTACTATGGAAAAAAAAAGTATTGGACAATAAGCCACATATCAAGAAATACTATTTTTTATTATTTATGGCTATCATTTGGACTTGTTGCCAATACTGAGGTTTGTACTCAGAACCTGGTATTTCCTAAGCAAATGCTGTTCAACTTACGTGACACTGCAGCCCACAAATACCTATTTTTACATATTGCACTATAGATAAAATCTAGTCACATTTGTTCATTACTTAATCTCACTATGCTTTCATTTTCTCAACTGTAAAAATGAGTGTTATCTTAGAACATCATGCACATATTTCAAGATTATAATGCAATGTAAAGAAGATATTTGTTAAACAGCCCAGAACAAGTCAGGGATTATTAAATAATTACTATTTTATCATTAATTACTTTCCTTTATATTCCAGTCTTACTGTCCTCCTTGTTCTTTAATACACCGAGCACACACCTGCGTGCTCTGAGCATTCTGTACCTTCTGACACTGTACATTCGCTAATTGTTCAAGGTTATGCCCAGCCTTATGCTCCATCTCAATGACATTGGTGACTTTCTCATGGAAGCTTTTGACATCCTAATCTCAATCCCCTGCTATAGACTCTACTTCTTTTCTTTAGTATCTATAACATATATAGAAATTGCAATTTAATTGTCATTGTTTATTTTGCCTTCTAATTGTCAACTTGTTCTTTATTGTTTATAGGGAGCAAGAGAGTTGTTTAACACTTGCTTCTACTTAACATGATGGCATGTAATAGGACAACCTGAATATGTTCTACCTATGCATATTTTCATGTAAAACTCCTCTGCCTCCATTTTATTTGAGACTATCTAATGCCTACAACACAATGACAGGATTTGCATTTAAGCCTGCTTATCTATGTGATTGACTAGACCATAAGAATAAAACCTGTGAAGTTGGTGACCAAAGATAAATATGTGACTCTTGCCTATCAGCCATGAACATCTTACACAAGATATTGGAAGAGAAGATGAAACTCTTTCCTCTCAAGTTAATCTTGTGAGAACAGGACCAAGAGCACACTGAAATAATTGATACGTGTTTCCTGAGTTTCAAGGCATGTATTGCTTTTCTGAACCACACCATAGAAATCAGATTGCAAAAGGTTATGGTTAGCTTGGCCTACACTGTGTTGGAAGTAAAGCTAATTGGCAGAAGTAACCCTACAAGATGCATTCCAGTGTTAAATCATTTTTAGAATCTAAGAAGAATTTTTGGACTGATTACATGACCCCAACAAAAAGTGTAGAACTCTTGTGCATAGTGCATGGTGCTTAGTGAAAACTCTGTGTGTGTGTGTGTGTGCGCTCCTACATATGTGTGTGTGCGTGTGTGTGTGTGCGTGTGTGTATGTGTGTGTGTGTGTGCGTGTGTGTGTGCGTGTGTGTGTGTGTGTGTGTGTGTGTGTGTGTGTCTGTCTGTCTGTCTGTCTGTCTGTCTGTCTGTCTGTCTGGACCCCACTTTACAAGGTTGTTTGAGTGAATGTTCTAGCAGACATGGCTGCAGAAGCAGCCAGTGATTTAGGAGGGAACAAATCCAGCAAGAATTTTTCAGATTCTAACATCTCTCCTTCCTACCCTTCCCCAACCTCTAATCCTGGAGAGACAAAGCCAGCCTAGGAGTGAGACAGTATGAAAGGAAAAAGAATGAGTAAAATGGAAAAAAATGTCTCTCATCCCAAAATACTATGTTCCAGCTGAAGTAGACACTAAACAGGAATCTAAATTTACTGTTAAGTTCAAAGTTCTAGTGTTACATTGGTTTTATTTTATATGGCATTTCTATGCAGTTACATCCATAGAAATGTTGTCTTTTAACAGAATACATTCAATGAATGAATCCATGAACATAGATAGTCCTGTTTTCAATGTTCATTTCAAAAATGTATCTGTGAATAAAGGAAATAAGTGAGGCTTTTAAGTAGCAATCAGCTTTTTCCTTTAAGCTTTGAAATTATGTATAAAAATTAACTAAATTGATTATTTTCCTTTTATTGTAAAATATTATAGACTGTTATGTTTACTCTATAAATGACACTGAAAATTTGCTAGACATTAACATGTATTCTTGTAAACAGAATTAATAACTAAGCTATCTAACTTTTGTCTAGTTTATTATCCATGTCAAACTTCATAGATCTAGGAAAGTATTCCAGCCTTCATTAAAGTTTTAAACAATTATGAAATAGCAACACACCCATATGGTTTAAATATTTTATGCAACATCTTTAATCACCACTTTATAATTTACACTATGGATGGTAAAATCATTACAGACATATATTAATAATTAATATTTAATATCCCTCTATAAACATGTGTTATAGATGCATTAAAGTCCTTTTCTTGTGAGGTGAATAATAGATTTTATTTTATGAGTGTTATATACCTTATGGTTTTATTGTAAACTTGGATTTCATGGATAGAAATCCAGACCATATTATTGCCATCTCAGTAATTTAAGATTGTGATAACTGTCCTTTGGACTATATAGATAATTTTTCTGCAATATATTTTACAACTACTTGTAAATATTCAAGTTTTGCTTCCAGATACATAGTAGAATTTCATTCCCTTGTTAGGGAAAAGTATAGATGTGGCCCTATAACTCGCTTTGACCAGGAAACCATGAATAGAATCAAAGCATGTCTTCTGAATAAAAGGACTGTGAATCCAATGACCTTGGAAGTAGGAGTTAAGATGCAGTATCTGTCAACCTGGTACCCTGACCTTCATAAGCATGCTCATCCACATGACTCATGTAGAATGAGTGAGAAATAAATGTTCTCATACTCAGACATAACAATTTTGACATTGTTTATTATTGCAACATGGTCTAGACTAGAAAGGGGCAAACTTTTCCTGTAAAGGGCCAGATAATAACCATTTATGCTTTGTAGGCCGTAAGATCTCCATTGCAATTACTCAGCTTTGCCAGTACTATGTGAAAGCTGATTTACTTAGTGGGGAGATACAGAGGAAGAGGCATTGAGTGTCTTCCAATAAAATTTTATCTTAAAACTACTGGTGATGTTATATCAAATTTTGTGCAAAGTAACAACAATATCTATTCTGGTTGATGTAGCCTCCAAATGGAATGATAGAAACTCTAGATAAGTGATTATTAAATCATGCAGTTTGAATGATTTCTCTGATACTTTATGCCATAAATAAAAACAAATATTTCAAAGAAATTTTAGATTCATTGTGACTCTCAGTTGCCATGTATTTTAAAAATAGTTTTTAACTATACTAAAACTAAATTTAAAAAAAAAACAGAATCCACATATGGTGCACACCTATAATCTCAGCTACACAGAAAAGAATAAGCAGCAGGTTCGTAATTCAAAACTGGTCCTTACCTGAAACATAAAGCAAAAAGAGCTAGGGGCATAGACCAAGTGGTAGAACACCACAGCATAAGATGTTGAGTGTCTTTCAAACAAAAATATTTAAACCCTTGAGTTGAAATATTAATATTCCTTCTTGGTTGCAGGCTAACTAACTATCAATAGCTCACTAAGGTTTTGCTAACATTGTTTTAAATTTCAATTTTTCACTTAAAGGAAAATGAACTATTACAATATTCCACTTTGACATACAGTTAGTTAACTATATAAACTTAGATTTCCTTGAATAGCATTACAAAGCAAAACATTCTCAACCCAACATGTAGTCTTTTTGCTTTAATACTCAATTGTGTTACATATGTGACACAGACATGGCTAGAAATATCAAGAATGTGTTTAGTACATTCATTTCCATGTAACTTTAACACAGTGTTACATCCCATAAAGAAAGGAACTTTTCTCTGTAGGTTTTTTTTTTAAATTTATATAAGCAAATTAAAAATTGGAAATAAGTATACTGGTAGAATCCTTTCAGTTATCAACTATTATACACAGGAATACTTTAACACATAAAATTATAGGTGTATATGTTGACACTAATACATGCTACTTACCTGGCAAGGTAATCTATAGTGAAATGGTAAAAAGGAGAATATTTGAAAAAACATAATTTACCTCTATAGCCCTAGACAGTTTTCATTCAGTAAGTAAAAGCATTCATGGCTGATACTCTGTCCCTCAAGCCATATCTCCACTTCTGCCTTTTTGCTGGTTAACTAGTAATACTATGAACTTCCAGTTTGTCCATTTTGGGATGGCTCTCAGCCTTGAGCTCCAAAACTCAGCCTTCTGAGTAGCTGTGAGCCACAGTGCCCAGCTGAAATTCTAGTTCTTTATAAGTTACCATGACTTCCATGGTAATAAAATGTACTTTTATTTTATTTTATTATATTTTATTTTTGTCAGTCATGAGGTTTGAACTCTGGGCCTGGGCGCTGTCCTTCAGTTCTTCAGCTGAAGGTGAGCACTCTACCACTTGAGCCACAGTGCCACTTTAGGTTTTCTGGTGGTTTATTGGAGAAAAGAGTCTCACGGAGTTTCTTGCCCGGGCTGGCTTTGAACTGGGATCCTCAGATCTCAGCCTCCTGAGTAGCTAGGATTACATGCTTGAGCCACCCCATGGGCGCCCGGCTTGTACTTCTATTTTTTTCGTTGTTGTTTTTTCTGAATCAGACTATCAACACTTAAGACAAAGTGGAATATTTAAATGAATATCAAATTACAAGTTACTTGAATATTAATGTAGTACATATTATATATTTCAACAGACATTTCTACTTTGACTGTTAGCTATTATGTCTCTAAAAAAGTCATTATGTCTCTTTCCTCAAAATTCAGTGAGTAGATATTTGGCAAATAGACCTATGGGATTTTTATTTTATGAAAAAGTCAACATTGAAATTATTATCCCAAAGACTCTTCTTGTTCTAAAGTGTTAATTGGTTGTCCTATGTAAATATTCATTTAAGTATATATTTCACATATTATTTAAATGTTAGGCCAAATTATGGACAAGTATTTCCCCAAATCCTTAATTTTCCTGTCACTAAAAGGTAACAAAAGCAAATCAAAACCCTGAACATTTCTCCTTGGGCACATACACACACAAACACACAAACACACACACACACACACACACACACACACACACAAACATGTAAATATAAATCCTCCAAGCATGTAAAACATACATTTGCTCTGATTCTTTTGATTTACGCTGAAAGAAATGTTTAGAGTTTGTATTAAACCCATCGACATTGTGGGTTTTCGTGGAAATGTTACCCAGGCTTTCATGTTCAGTATTGTCCTAAATAATTAACAATTCAAGCGTTCTTGGTTTCACTTTTACCATGTAGATACATTTATTCCACTCATTAGCAGAACACCATATAACATAACCCAAATTAACCAAATACAAAGAATGTCATCCCAGCAGGAACCCTGGAACACAGGATGGATTTATAGTGCAGATATTTTTGCTAGTGCTCATTTGGGGGTTCCCAGTGAGTGGTAGTACTTACATTTATTTGCCCAATTCTGTGGCTTAATCTTATGGTCTTTCTATTTAACAGGGTAAAAAGCCTTAGATGAGTTCTGTGTAAATAAGACTGTTGCTTTATTTTCTTTTGACACGTTCCCCCTACGGGCTTGATTTGTTATTAAAATAAATTTACTTACAGGGTGGTCTGGAAATGTTGCCTCTTCTTTTTTTTTATATTTGAGGAAAATTACTTTGTTTTAGAAAAATTCTCTATGTACTCATCTTCACAATAGGGGCTAATTACTTAAAACAAAGCCCTCTACATTCAAAAGCTAGTAGTATTGTAAAAGCTATCAAACATATTAATTTTTAAACAGATGCTCAGATGCATATCAATTGAACTACTATATGAGTAAGAAATTAATACCATTATAATTCCTCTTTTCCTCTTAAAAATTACTTGTTTTGTTGAATATATTATAACATTTATTATGATATGTTAGTATTGTGTTATTTAAGCAAAGCCTTCTGACTTTATTTCAGTAACCACCGTATTAATAATTCTATTTAGTTCATATTAAAATGGATTCAATTAACACTTAGTTCAATTTCTATGGCTTTTCCTTTCTTAGATGCTTTGATTCATCTCTTGTTTGAATGATTTTAGTGTCAAGTAATTCTTTTCAAGTTTACAGTTTCATTTTATTATGACTCCATTTGTTTCTTACCCTTTACATCTGTGTGTAAGAAACAAAACAAAAAGGAAAAAAGGAAGGAGAAATTCCTTAGTAAAACATCTCTTTTCCTGAAAAATGTATACGTATTCTGCTCATATTTTCTGATGGTGAATGATTTTGGTAAGTTGAAGTTTCCTACTGATATGTTTTCTTTCACTGACCTTTTTCCCATATAATTTTTCCTTTGTCCCTCAGGTTGAATAAAATTACTACAGTTATTCCTAGTTTCATTTTGATCTGCATATTCAAGTGCTTTTTTAAACAATACACCCTGAAGGACGCTATGTTATATCTTTAATCTTATTACTTTTTAAAAATCAATTATAGTTTCCAATTTATTTTCTGCATCTGTATTTTCTCTGTTATTACGTGTCCATGTTTCCATGATTATATTATCTTTACCTTTACTGTATTATATCAGTTCATTTTTTCCAGCACTGGTTTAAGTTTCTTTTCCATTTCTATCCCAAGTTTTGTAATTCTTGTTTCTTGACATCTTAGCATAATGTTAATTGCATTTCATTCATCTTACCTTCCTTCTTTGAGCTGAAAATTGTAAGGAAATCTCATCATTTACAACATATTTAAGAACATAAATGTTTTTCAAGAGTCTTCCTTTGTTAAATCATTTTATAACACATTTTATTCATTTTTCTTTTTTATTGTGAAAATACTGTACAGAGGGGTTACAATTACATGGGCAAGATAATGAGTACATTTCTTATCAAGCATTGTAGCCTCCTCCTTTGTTTCCCCTTCCCATACCTTCCCATCCTCCTGACCCTGCTTCCCCCCACATCCTGCGCCAAAGTTGTAAAGTTCGTTTTCGACCTAATGTCTTATACATCTCATTGTTGCAATGGGTCCACCTGTATCCCTATTTAAACAATTTGGTTTTTCTCTTCCCCTCTGTTTTAATATATTTTATTGTAAAGATACTGTATGAGGGGTTACAGTTACAGGAGCAAGATAATGAGTCTACTTCCTATCGAGCATTGTTACCTCCTCCTTTGTTTTTTTCCTATCGTATCTTTCCTCCCCACACCCCCAACTCCTCCCACCCACCACCAAAGTTGTAAAATTCATTTCAACATACTGTCTTGTACATCTCATTGTTACAATGGGTCATTCTCTATCCTCATTTCAGCATTTTGTTGTTTCCCTTCCACTCCTCAAATTAGAAAAATGTATACACAAGATACAGGGCACTGGAATCAAATACAGTGACAACAGGGGTTACACCAAGGAAGAAGAACACACAAAGAAACAGAAAAAAATCCCATAGTACATTATAAGTACATTAAAAAGAACAGCAGGAAAGATAAAAATCTCTTGTGTCTTATATTGGGGTTCAGACCCTAAGCAATTCTTATTAGAAAAAGAAAAGAACACACCAAATTTTTATTTTTTCTTTATATTTTTCCCTCCCATTAAATTTACTTGCTCTGTGTTTGCTTGCTTGTTTGTTATTGTTGTTTGCTAGTCCCAGAATTAGAACTAAGGGCCTGGGCACTCTCCCTGAACTTCTTTTGCACAAAGGTAGCACTCTACCACTTGCACCACTTCTGGCTTTCTGTTTATGTGGTACTGAGGAATTGAATCCAGGGCTTCATGCATGCTAGGCAAGCAATCTAACACTAAGCCACATTTCCAGCTCTTGTTCTGCATTTTAGATGAAGAACACCATGCTAGTAAGGACCACAGTCAATACTTCAGACATCAGATGTCCATTCAAATGTGTTAGAAGGACAGAAGAAACAAACGATTCGTGATAATTCTATACAGCAATCACTAAGCCAGGACAGGAGAAGCAAGAAGGAAAAGCAGCATCACTTATAGGTAAGTATACCCACCACTGAATTTCTGGAGCAATATTCCTTCCACTGCTGCTGTGGAGAGCCTATCTTCCCTGACAATGTAGCTATTGTAGCGTTCCTTTAAACCTCTTCATTGCAGGAGGACCTAGTCATTTGTGAAAACAGTCCTTGAAAATACAGTAGAGAGAACAGAGAGGGAAAGTATGGCCAGAATCCAAGAGACAAAACCTGGCAAATGTGGTATCCATATATAATCCTGATGCTTGTTCCCTTCAGCTTAATGTTTATGTTTGAGCAAATGTGGGATGATGCAAGAGGGGACAAATGAGGGTATGCTGTAACTCCAGTTCCCAATGGCAGCAATTTTCTTCCTTAACCATATCCCCCCTCTCCCCCCGCGCAAGAAAACTACTGTTCCTACTGCTCCTGTCTTCCATCTGATATTTTTCTTCTGAAGAGATTAGTGTTTCTAAATTAGAACCACTTGTCCTGAGCATTTTTGTTGAAATTTGGCAATAACTCTCCATCATTCCTTTCTTCATTTCCTTCAGCTAGAAGGCTGTCACTGTGCAGAAAAATGAGTGTTCACCAAATAGCCACATCTCCCCAGTCTTCCTTGTTCATGGGATGGGAGTCACGTGGCTCACAGGGCAAGGTGGATTGCCAGAAGTGCTATGTGTCATTTCTCTCCAAGGACCAATTCCAGATAGCAAAGATGTAAGTGAAAAAGAATTTTCAAGGTTGTAAGCAAATTTTATATAAACAAAAAACAATAATGTACAGGCATGTGGGTTCCAGTGTTCAAGACTAGTCTAGAGGAATTCCAACACCATGATTAGTCAGAGAACAAAAGTAGTTGATGGGTACATAGCCTTGCTTCCTGTTCCATGATTCTTCCCCAATTGCATAGATTTCAAATGGACCTTACAGGAACATTCTTTGTTTATTGAGTGGGTCCCTTATACCCTTGGTTTCCTTATTCACTGCATTCTTATATTTTTTTCCTATAGTTGTTCTGAAAAAGAATCTATGAACTGAAAGTATGGCCCCTTATTTACATTCAAATATAATAATGCAGTATCATTCAGTTTATGCTCTAGGCTTTGTATTGGTATTTGAGGCACCATCTTCCTGTGTCACTTAACATAATTTTTCTCCATTTTTGTTTGTTTTTAGAATGATTTTAGTGAGTGTAAAAGACAACTTTTCTTCCACCCTTTATATTTATCTTCTGCAGTTGTATAGGAAGGCTTTACATGTAGTATAAAGTGTAATGAACCGTGTCTGTTGCCTTTTTCCCTTCTGACTATTCCCAGAAGAAATCCATACCCAAAATAAATAAGCATATGAAGGATAATCACAAAAATAATGATAAAAGTATACCTAAGAGAATAACTGCAAAGTTTTTTTGATCAAATGAATAAAAGGACATATGTATTTAAGAAACAGGTTGTTAATGCCTATTTTAACATTCATTACAATCTTGAACTTTCAAATATATCATTCTTATAAATTTATTTTTAAATTTATTTTTATTTCCACATTTAAAGAGGTTTCAATTCAACATGTCAATTTATGAGTACATTGCATCTTTATCAACAACAACCCTTTCCATCACCCTTCTCTATCTACTCCAATATAAACTATTTTGGTAAGACCTATGCTTGCTCTCCCAAAACTAGACTACCTTTACTTTATTTCTGGTTCCCAGTTCCTCTTTTGTATGAGCATTCGTTTGGAATCTCTTCACAAAATATACAGAGCAAAAATAAATGGTCATGGTCTCCACGGAAATTAACAACAGATAACAGCTGTGAACAGGTAGAAGATTTTTGAGCAACAATTCGGCTCTATTTCTCAATGGTTTATTCCTAGATTGAGGTAAGCTAATGTCTGTATTGCATTGAAGTACTGTAAAGTTTCTCAATCTTTGTGTAAATAGGAAAAAGTATTGGGGAGAGAAAACATATTGAACAAAATGTGACTCATTAAGAATATGCATAAGTATACTTACCTAGGAAAATTTGTTTTGGATTATCTGTATCTTATTTCATACTTCAAGCTTTTCACATGAAGCTATTAGATATTAAACATTTTAACTACCACCATCACCAATACACATGTTCACATTTTTTGATCCTCAGCAAAAATTACTCCTAACCAAACTGCACTCATGCTGAAATATCATCAAGATAACCTAAAATATTCTCCTCACTGCCCAAAATGTGCTTGCCATCACTTATAAACATTGCTCCCACCATCAGTATTACTTCCTTCAGTGTCATGTTGTTAATACCAATATTATCAAGTTTTGGATCTATTTAGCAAATGTTGTTTTAGTAAAATGATTGAGTAAAACTCAAGACATAGAGGATTGAAATGAGGATAAAATTGAAACAGTGGTAGCTACAAATAGAAATCATTTTTTAGAAGATTGACCGAGGAGGGAGCAGGAGAAATCATAGGCAGTGCGTATGCAACTCATGTGGCTGATCTGTGGTTATTAGACCAATTTGAATATGGAAAAGAGATTTCATTCAAAAGAGAGGGGGGAAAGTACAGAAGACAGAAGGAAAGATCAAAAGTATAGTTATTGAAAAGGTAAGCAAGAGATAGATGCTAAACTCAAGAAGAAGTTATTAGAGAGACGTAAATGCTTTCTGTCTTTCTTAACAAGAGGGAGGAAACTACTCGTGCAAATATGGAAAAAGCCTCAACTTTGGCCTGACTTGTGTGTGGGGAAGGATTTTTTTAAACCTGCTGAAAGTGATAAGGTAGAGGCCAAGCACAGAATGTTTAGAGGATAGAAACAATGCAAGAACAAGCATAGGAGAGAGCTGCATAGATTTTTTTTTAAATTTCAATCAAATAATCAGAACAGCCTAGCAGTATGACCAGTTCACCTGAATGTTGAGACTCCACATTAACAGTGGAATTAAAGTGGCCTGTGTAATGGCCTTCTTTCTTACTACCCAATAGTCTTTATGCAGCTAGCACCAATAACCAAGTGTCATGAGAAGGAATGAATGAGTTTTACTAGGATGGCTAAAGGGAGGGCAAATGCTTACATCATTGCAAAAAATAATTGAAGTGACAGAACATAACTTCTGATTTGCATAAGCAAAACATGAATAAATGAATAAATAATTTATGAAAGTAAGGAGGCTACCCTACACTCTCTCTGCAGAGGTAGACACAAACAAATTAGTAGAGTATCTTAATTAAGTGTAAAGCTGTATTGTGTATAGAAAAGGAGACTTGATACATAACTTGATCCATCTCTGTGTGGCATAGTCTATTCTTCTAGTTATAGAAAATGTTCGCCCAAGAAGCATATTTATAATTTTTACTGAAATTTGCATTTTTCTAAGGAAAATGCACTGAAGAGTTATCATTTAAGATGAAATAAAGTCTATGTTCTAAATGCATTTTTCTTGAACAAATGGATACAGCTATTTGCTGAAGTAATTACTAGTTCAAGCTGGGTGGTCTTAAGTTTTTCATGTGAAAGTTCCAACCAGCTCTGATTCTGTACATCAAATAACATTTGGTGTGGGTACATACCCACATATATGGATAACTAATTAACATTATATATGAAGCCACAATAGTATGCATTCCTTTATAATGAAAGGCACAATTCACTGTCTTAAAAAGGAGTAAAAATAAACAAACACAATAAAGACATTTATTCTCAAGTTTAACTTCTTTGTATAACTTGACTAAAGTCCAAGATTACTTTTCTTTTGTTCCTAAATCCCCGCAGGCATGTGGAATAAAGTTAATAATAGTGGTTGGGGATTTTTATGACAAGGTCCTATATGGCAACACATGATATAAAATAGCATCAAATAGAGGTTGTTCTATCATATTTCTAAACAGATCTGAACATATTTTGAGCTATTTAATGGCTTAACATAAAAATTTACTAAGCTTTACTTTTAGTTAAATAATTTGTTTGGAAATAAGAGCTAAAATGGAATGATACAACTGTGTTGTGTTCAAATATGGTATAGGATGGTTTTACTTTTTATTTTTGTCTAGCAGAAAATCCCTGTTCCATCCTCTGGGAGGTAGTGTAGAGAATTGAACCATAAATTATTTGGACTTTTAGGAATAGAATGTTTTTGACTATTAATTTCTGAATTGATTTCTACAAAGCTAGAATTTATGGAAGGAGCAACACATAAAGCAAATGAATAAAATCTTGAAGATACATAAATATACTGGCTGGGCCATTTAGCTCTAACGTCTAAGAATGTTCACCAAATGTGAAAATTATGCTTCTGTTCAATGAACTGGACTGCACTTAATGATGTGTTTATTCAATGTAGGACTATTGTTCTTCCTGGCAAATGTAATACATCAAAATAATATTTGTTGAGTCTAGCAAAGAACTGACCTTCTCCAGCCATTATCCACTTTTTGGTAATGCATGCAACAGTGGAAAGTGGGTAGAAATCACATGCTCAAACCATTAATATTAAAAGGAAATGTAGAGTTTGGAGACTCAACCCATTTATTTTACATAAGAGGAAACTGAATCCTAGAAGCAGAGGCTTGCCAAAGTTTGCATAAACTAGACGAGGGCCAGAGCTAAAACCTTGGACTCCACATTTGATAATCTTCCTTCCAGCTGGTGAACACAGGAAGAACAGGGTTGCCACCCTTGTAACATATTTGTTCAATGAAGTCTGATAAATCTAGGTTTATGTTCTCTTCAATATTTAGGGACCAGAACTTGGTCATTAGAATTAGCCCAACAAAAGGGCTTATAGTTTACTCATTTGAAGAAATCATAAATAAAGAATATAAGTTTATTGACATACAACTTAAGTTCTTATATGACCATTATTTTACATTTGTTTAAATAGTTTTAGTTCATTTAAAAGTTATAAACCTGATATATTCTTGGAATTTGAAAAGCTAAGACACTATTCTAAATACCTGGCAATTCTTCCTACCTTTCTTCTAATGTATCCAACAATTACCCGTAGATGCTTTTTTAAAGTAAGTACTATCTACTTTCAGTGAAAAGGCCAGATAATTTGCTCTATTCATCAGTGGGTCCTATCCACATATTAGTTAGTCTTACTGATGTTGCTGCACCTTGGTAGTGATGTTGAAATTGAAATCAGAAGCTGATGTGCTAACATTCTTACCTAATATCTTGACACACAGTAGCAGAATCACTGCTGCAATCTACAAAGTTTCCTGGAAGACAGAATGTCACCTCAGCATAAGTTATCATGAAAGTTCAATGGCCTAGTAAACTCGTCTTCTACTAAAAAGCAAACACAAAGAGTAACAAAAATTCCCACCACTGTCACACTGTTCAGCAGTGGCCTCTTAGTGAGCAGGCTTTCAGAACGTAGGCAGCAAAACCTCTTGCCACAAAGCTGAATGTAGTTTGACTTCTTCCACCAGTCTATAGGTTTAAACTAACATAATTAAGGTCTTTGAGGTTTAGGGCTCAAGTAGGGTCCTAATTTTAAACTTGTAGGTTTTCCTCACAGTAAGTCATGGTTCAAGTAACAACTTGACAATCAGGTCTTCTCTTTTTATGCCTACTTTGTTTTTACTGCTGTTCTCCTTCTTGATATTTCTATGCTTCCCTCTTTATCCTCCACATAAACTACATTTTCTTTCCTACTGGGTCATCCAAACCAAATGTAAATACAATATTTCAAATAATGTTTCTCTTTTTTGCCCTACTTCTCCCTCCATTTATGTAACAACTTGCTCTTCTTGACAGCAAAATGTTGCATTTCTGAGCTACCTGGATGTAAAATCTTCTGTAAGGAGGCTTAATGGTGACTTCACTAGTTATACAAAACATCACATTTAATCAATAGTGTTTCTTTATCATTTAAAAGACAAAAAAATTACATTCCAACATACAGGACTCTAAGCTGTAGAGACCACGATTTAAAATAAGAAGTATAAGGTTATTTATCCCACGACATGATTTAAAAAAAAAAAAACATTTTACTGGGATTGCTTCACAAATATGCTTGAGATTGTTTCGGATGCTTCTCTAGGGAAAACATGGACAACAGAGACATGTATATCTGCATTTTCCACAATTCTATTCTCTACTTTCTTCCCTCAAATATTCAAAAATGTACTACAAGTTGATTCTTACAATGTACTCTGAGAGCACACATATAAAAACGTATAGCCCCAGTTCTGATATATCTCATAGTTTAGCAAAAATAGATATGCAAATAATATGTATAACTGATTCCATGCAATGTAATACACAAGCAAGAAGCTGATATTTGTACCACGATTGGCAGTAGAAAAAGAAATATTCTAAGTGAAAAGAACGCCATTTGCCAATACAAAAAAGAAGGCTAAGCTGTGCACAAAATAAAATTTGTTTATTTCTCAAGATTTGGAAAGAAAAGCAAGAAGCACATCTTTACACCTTTCTCTACTAGGCTGGTTTTGGTTTTGTTCCGTAGACCAGTCATTCATACATGGAAAAAGGCTCTAGGGAGAAAACAGGAGACTCACATGGCAATCCTTGTCCAAATACACATGGTCACCATATGTGTTTTGAAAAATGTCTCCGATGATTGATACAGCATCTCTTCCTTTCCAGCTGATTTGAAAAATCACTGCTATGGATTACCAACAGCCATTGAAGAATTCTGAGCAAGGAAATGAATAAAGTGATGTGTTTTATATCCAGATGTAGAAGACCTCCGTAGACAGAGTATCTCTTTTTTCCCACTGTCTGACTATAAACATGTTTACCATTTTGACCAATGGTCAGGATAAATCTACCTCCACAATATGTTAGGCAGAAATGCTATATTCTGCAACAAATTGCATTGGCAAGCACAGAAAAGAATTTGTTCATACTAGAAAAAGAATAAAAATTTCATACTTGATGTCTCTATGGCTCCAAGTTGCCATTTTCTCATCCTTCCTCTTTTCCCCCTTAGTTTCTAAAAACCAATCTTCTGTAACATTCTAAGCAATTTATTTTTTATACTCAGCTTGAATGCTTCACTAAGCAAAAAGACAAACCAACAGTGTGGCACCCACACTATATTTTTTCCTAATCTCTTCTTCTACGGACTCTTGCCATACAATTCAAGATATTGATTACATTATTCAAATTGCTTAAAACAAAATGTTACAAATGGTAGCTTTAATTTGTATTTTGCTACATAAAATAATTTTATTATCACTTTATATTTCAGCAAAATCTTGAGTATTTACTATATTCCAGTCTATATTAATTCATAATTAAAGAAAAGTTTTACATTTTTTATTAATTCATAAAGTATTTGTATGATCATTACTATCTCTTCAAGTAATAATGATATTCTCATAGCAGTGAAGCAATAATCACATAAAACTCAATATTCCTGTCCAATATAAAATACTATGATCTGAGTTTCTATTTCAAAGCAATAGTATTGAACCCTGAGTGTTTTTTTTTCTAAAGGAAAATGTTGAGAAAATGTTCATTTTCTAACAGTTCTCCGGCCTTTCAACCTTAAAATACAAAATGAAATCATTATAAACAGGATTACCATTCCTTAAAATTATTTAATTCCTTTCTACGTAGACAGGGATTTATTAAATTAAAAGGAAGCTTCAGTCTTACAATTATATTACATCCTAAAAATTATATTAATTGTATAAGCATATCAAAGCAAAGGCATCAACCTACCTATATCCTTTTTTCTACTAAGGTTAAGTAGTTGAAATTCTCCTCATGTCTTGTTTCAAAATGTTTCCCTGCCATTTTTGAACCTAATTTGGTGAGCCTCACTGTAGGACATAGAGAGAAATTGCATTTACTCCAACCTGTTTCCTGGTGAAATTGTTTAGCCCTCCAACAATAAGAAATTACAGGAGGACATTGAATTACTCCAAACTCAAATCTGAAGTTCTAGTGTGGAATGTTTTCTTAAGAAATATATCAATCTGAAAAATGTCACATGAAGATCTTTCATTCAGGTACTTATTTGAATAATACCATGCTTAAGGTAAAGCTTGGTTTTTTCAAAATTCTCTTCAGATACAGAATATTTTAACGTAATTGTCTATTTTCTTCTGGTTATCCAATTCAGTTTGGATATGGAGGCTTTGAATAATGGGCATATTTCAGAAAAAATAAATACTTTAAATATAGATTTAAATTAAATCTTCATTTTTGTCATTATTGTTGTTAAGATATGCAAAATGAGCATAATTTAGGCACTAAAATAGAAAGCACCTAAAAAGACTAAACATATGCATTGGAACACCTTAAAACTCACGTGGACGTTTTCCTGTCCTATCAGCTGTATGTGAATATTGAGAGAGGCTCTTTAAATTTCCTTCTAAAGAAAGAGCCTAACTGTGCATGTCATTCACTTTATTAAGTACTATATACTTTTATCTTTGAGAAACACATGCATATTATCTATGGGGTTGTCATGTTTACATAAGCACACAGTGAGCCTAGTCAACTTTTAATTTCAGGTAAAAAACAGTATTCCAGGAAACATTCGGTACATACTTACATTTTAAAATATGCTACATCCTTCATCGTATCTGGAAACCCTAAGTACATAGCAGCTAAAACCATAAAGCATGAAATCTTTAAAGAATAATTGGATAAAATGTAAACCTTATGCTACTTTGATGTTTGCTGAGTCACTAATAAATGGAGAACTCATTACACTCAGATGCTTTCATAAGGTGCTTGTGATTAATTTTAAAAGTTTAGGCCTGGAGATCTGAGTGCTCTGATGGTTCATGGAATTTGAGCAGCCACGACACAAGAGACTTCTGTACCTGTTTTAAACTCAAAACACTGAAAATCTGGAAAGATTAACCTGGATGATCTCCACCCTCCGTTATGATTATTCATAAGCAGATTGATCTCTGCATACTATTGTGCACAATTCAGTTTAAAAAATTGTGTTAAATTAAGTCACTCAATTTTCCAAAACCATCATTCAATTTCTACATTGTCCCTTAGCTTCTGGTCACTACCTGTTTTGGGCCCTAGCAAAGCACATTCTGTTTCTCTCCTAAACAGACTTCCACTTACCTGAACATTTAGTCACTCTTCTGAGTTAAGTCCTATGCCATCAACTTTTACAGTGCATTGTTTTAGACTATACCAAATATTGTCACATTCCAAGAGTGCAACAGGCAGATGTCTATGTATACAAGATTATATTCAATTTACATTGTAATAATAACATAAGAATAAATCATTTTGAAAGTATCTATATGCCAAGTACATATCCAATCTAATTTCACATCTCTAATTGGATGATTTACATTCTGCCTCCATTTTACAAAGAGGTTTCAGAAATTTCCCAGTAAAAAAGCTTTCAACTTTATGAAAGAAAAATATAGAGAGAATGTATATTCTGGTATAGGTACTACAGTAGATTCTAGGTGTCCAATACAAAAAGGAAAAGTCAGAAGAAAAGGAAAAGAAATAAGATGAGAAAGAAGAGAAAAAGGGAAGGGAAGAGGAGGAAGACAAGGAGAAAATGAGAAGAAAAGGAGAAAGAAAGAAGAAGAATCCTTGGTTTCATGATTTACAGTCTATTAAAGATAATAAATGCAAATAAATACCATTTTATATAGAGAAAGAATATTTTATAAAGATCGTAAATAAAGAAAATATCTATATAAGACGAGAATGACAAAAAACAGCAGTGAATACAAGAATTGGAAATAAAATCCATTCATACAAAGTTGTAAACGCATGTACATATTAAACTTTTGTGATTTAGGAAACTACATAGTATGATAGTTACAAAGGTGGTAATTCAAAAAAATCATGGTAGTTCAAAAAAATCATGAAGGACTTTATGTATATGAAGGCATCTTGAGCTGTAGCATGGATTTACTCAGAACGTAACAACTCATTTTACAAAATAAATCCAAAATTCATCCATTTAACAGCCAATCTTCTCAGCCAAAAAATCACAATGTTGAAGAAATTAGTTCAGATTGGCATTTAAAACTGTATCTTGTGCTGGTTGCTTTAGAATGTTTATGGTCATTTGGGTAAATGCCCAAAAGTGGGATTGCTGGGTCATAGGGAGCTCTAAGTTTAGTCTTTTGAGGAACCTCCATACTGCTTTCCAGAGTAGTTGAACAAGTTTAATCTCCCAACAGTGCAATAGCGTTCCCTTTGAGCCACATCCCATCCAACATGTTATTATTAGATTTCTTGATTATAGCCATTCTAACTGGGGTGAGGTGGAATCTCAATGTGGTTTTGATTTGCATTTCTTTTATGGCCAGAGATGTTGAGCATTTCTTCATGTGTCTATAGGCCATTTTTATTTCCTCTCCAGAGAAGTCTCTCTTTAAGTCTTTAGCAGTTGTTTCTTTGAGGATTTGTTTTGGGGGGATTTAATTTTTTGAGTTCTACGTATATTTTAGATATGAGGCCTTTGTCTGTCGTATGGCTTTCTATTGATCTTGCTAGCTATGTCCTTTGCCATGCAGAAGCTCTGCAGTTTCACGCAATCCCATTTCTCTAATCTTTCTTTGATTTGTTGTTTTTCTGGGTCTTTATTAAGAAAATTTTGGCAAATGGCAAAGAGCCCTAGAATTTCATCTATTCCTTCCTGTAATGTTTTCAGGGGGTCTGCTTTGACTTTGAGGTCTTTGATTCTGGTGCAGGGTGATATAAGATTCTAACTTTACTTTTCTACAGGTGTTTAACCAATTTTGCCAGCACCATTTACTAAAGAGGCTCTCTTTCTTCCATCCTATATTTTTGGCTTCCTTATCGAAAATAAGGCTATAGGTCTGCAGGCACGTTTTGGGGTCTTCACTTCTATTCCATTGGTCCTCAGGTCTGTTCTTGTCCCAGTACCAAGCTGTTTTGATTACTATGGCTTTGTAATACAGTTTGAAGTTTGGTATTGCTATTCCTCCAGCACTGTTGTTTCTGCTAAGGATTGTTTCTTTTGTTTGTTTTTTGTTTTTTTTTTTAGTGTGTGTGTGTGTGTGTGTGTGTGTGTGTGTGTGTGTGTGTGTGTGTGTGTGTGTGTGAGATGGGGCTTGAAATCTGGGCCTGGGCACTGTCCCTTAGCTCTTCAGCTCAAGGCAAGCGCTCTACCACTTGGTTTATTGAAGATAGGAGTCTCACAGTCTTTCCTGCCTGGGCTGGCTTTGAACCTCAATCCTCAGATCTCAGCCTCCTGAGTAGCTAGGATTACAGTCTTGAGCCACCAGTGCCTGGCATAAGGATTGTTTTTTGCTATCCAGGGTCTTTTATTGTTGCAGCATTATTCACCATAGCTAAGAAGCCCCTCATTAGATGAGTGCATCAAGAAAATATGATAGATAGATAGATAGATAGATAGATAGATAGATAGATAGATAGATAGATAGATAGATAGATGATATAAATTCTATGCTTCCATCAGAAAGAATGACACTGCCCCATTTGTTAGGAAATGAAAAGTCTTAGAAAAAATCATATTAAGTGAAGTAAGCTAGACCCAAAGAAACATAGGCCCCATTGTTTTCCTTATTTGCAATATATAATAAACATCTAGGATAATCTTTGCAGAATAGCTCAATAGCTACATACATATGATCATGTACAATGATGCTAAGCAAAAGGAACTACAAGACATCAACACAAGAGGTTTTTCTTTTTGTTGTTGTTTTTAATGTGCTATGAGATTTCTTGTTTCTTTTTATGTTCTTCCCCCATGATATAGCTCCTGAGTCACACTATTTGATTTTGGTACCCTGCTATTGTATATATGTTTATCCGAATTAGGGAAAGGAAGGGGAATGAAAAAATAGGTGAGAGAAAGGAGAAGAGGGGAGCCAGTGCACAGCGATACTCACAAGGCAGTATGTTGGAAATGCTCTGTATAACTTGGGGTGGGGAGGAAATTAGGCTAGACCTTGAGATATTATCCATCAACTGTACCGTAATGGTCAGTTGGCTGGACAACCTCCACTGGGTATAGGGAAAAGAACTCTGAAGCCAGGAAATAAATGAGAGACTTGTAGAGACTTTTAGGTGCTTAAAAACTGCCTAGTGAAACAATGAACAAAAGCAATTCCACCAGTACAGAATTTAGTTGTTTTTTTTGTTTTGTTTTGTTTTTTGGCGGTCATGTGGACTTGGGCACTGTCCCTGTGCTCCCGAAGCTCTTTAGCTCAAGGCAAGCGCTCTACCACATCACCACGTCCAGAATTTAGTTAGTTTTGTTTTTTTTAACCTAGTCACATTTTTATTATTAACAACTGTATGACCATATAACATTTGTCCACAAGTGGTTGGATATCACTGCTGTGACCAGCTTTCTTTTTATATTGTGAAAATACTGTACAGAGGGGTTACATTTCTTACCAAGCATTGTAGCATCCTCCTTTGTTTCCCCTTCCCATCTCTTCCCACCCTCTCCCCCCAATCTTCCTCCCCCCACACCAAAGTTGTAAAGTTCATTTTCAACACAACAACTTATACATCTCATTGTTGCAATAGGTCTACCTATATCCCTATTTAAATGATTTGTTTTTCCCCATCCCCTCCACAAATTATCCGACATCAAATACAGTGAAAGCAGGGGTTATACCGTGGGGGAGGGACATACAAAGCAACAAAGAAATAATCTTATAAATGTGTTAGAAACAATTGCATGAAAGAAAAAAAAACATTTGAATACTATCTTGGGGTTCATTTCCCTAACATCAACTTATCTGATCTTTTCTGCTTGACTCAGACATATACTAGTTATTGCAAATAAGGGAAACCATGGGACCTATGTTTCTTTGGGCCTGGCTTACTTCACTTAATATAATTTTTTCCAAGTCATTCCATTTCCTAAAATTCTATGTCTCCATTAGAAAGAATGACATTGCCCCATTTGTTAGAACACAGAATTTAGTTTTTATGATCAGACCTACTCAAATACTGGAGGACCATAATTCCTTGAACAAAACATAGAGGAACTTGAAAACATTTATATAGCATAGAAAATAAGCCAGTATACTTCCTTTGATAGTTCACATGTCAAAGGAGTTTCTTATTGTCAATCCAAACCTGTTGCAAAGGATAGTTAATGACATCAGTTAACATAAAGAGGTCATGAAGATAAATTAACTTTGAATCACCAAGTTTCTCTTTAATTGATCTGAGACCTCTCTAAAATTGTACTTAGGGCAAAGGGGTACTACATGCGCCACCAAATTGGCCTTTAGGCTAATAGAGGAATATTCAGATGTAGACTGAGCTCTGAACTTTAAATGACACTGGGGATCCACAGAGATTAGTAATAGTCAAGAGCACTGAGATAAATATTCCCTTATTTCTTTAAGATTTTCATGAAAGCAGCCTGTGTTCCAGTCTGGGTAAATGAATGTAATAATTCTTTCTAGTGGTCTGCAAATACTAAAAAACAGTCCATGCTAATTTTTTTTTAAATTTTAGAATAAGTCTGTTAACTCTTTTTGGACTTCTGAGTTTTTTTATCTCCTTCATTTATAAAACTATATATTCAATCATTATCCATTGTATATCGACACCTATGCACTAGGTGTCAAATATTGGGAATATGATGGCAAACAATACATAATTAACTCTTACCTTCACCAAGTTTATAATTCAATAGAAAAATAACAGTGAGCAAACAAGTACTTGTGATGAAATGTGTTGAAAAATTGTGAAGTGCCAGGCATCGGTGGCTCATGCCTGTCAGGAGGATGATATCTGAGGATCCCAGTTCAAAGCCAGCCCAGGCAGGAAGGCCCATGAAACTCGTATCTCCAATAAACCACCAGGAAACCAGAAGTGGCACTGTGGCTCAAGTGGTAGAGTGCTTGCCTTGAGCTGAAGAGCTGAGGGACAGAGCCCAGAGTTCAAGCCCCATGACTGACAAAAAATATGTAAAGGAGCAGTGAAGATGTGAGGACCTTAGAACATCATGAATTGTTCTTCAATTCATCTCAACTCCAGAGGGATGAATAGGGTAGATGCCAATAGAATAGGACACTCAGCTGATCTACTCACAACAAGTTGAGGAAGCTAGGTGAAATGCATGTGTATTTCCAGACCTAGATTTTACACAGTTAAATAAGAAGCAGAAAACTCTCTTCCTCATATGTACAATTTAGTCTTGAAACATTTAGGAGCCATGAGACCAGTCAGTCAAAACTTGTAGGTCCCCAAAGCTGGATTCATTAGCAGAACAAAATAAAACTCAATAAAATAATATGATGGAACTCAGGATGACAAAGTTCATAAATAATAGATTTAGAATTCAGCACTACTGTGAAGGTTTCTAAAAGAATTCTCCCAGTAGGACTCTATCATATACTGTACAACTGAAAGGAATGGCAAGTGATCCCACCAATAGTGGATTGGTTAATCTAATTTTGTTTTATCATTTTGAGTTTTGAAAAATTTGCAAATCGAGAGGAAGAGATTGAAGTACCAAATCAAGGGACTTTGAAAAGAAGGAAAGAAGTTCAATGTATGAAAAATAGGCTACAGAAAGAATATGTAACCCTAACTCAAGAAGAAACACTAAGGATAATACACTAATCCTTCCCACAGCCCTCTAATCAAGGATGGCAGATAATGCAAGATATGGAGTTGCCTCAGAATTTCTATCATGTTCTTCTGTGCTCTTTCAGGTAGAAGTAATCTCTGGGATTCAAAAATATTTTCTAAAACAAGTTCTCAGTTAGACAGCAACATTCTCTTCTGACACCACACATTTCCATTCATGGATTCTGTGTGTGTGTGTGTGTGTGTGTGTGTGTGTGTGTGTGTGTGTGTGTGTGTGTGTGTGTGTGTGTGTGTGTGTGTGTGTGTGTGCTGGTTCTGGGTCTTGAACTCAGGGATTGGGCCCTATCCTGAGGTTTTTTTTGCTTAAGGATAGTGCTCCACCATTTGAGCCACAGCTTCACTTCCCGTTTTTCCTATGGTTAACTGGAGATGAGAGTTTCACAGATTCCCTGCCCAGGTCCTGGAACCACATCCTCAGCTTCCTAAGAAACATGCATTCTTAAGAATGTTTTCATTTGGAAATTGTGGAGCACTGAAGCCTGCACCCAGTGTGAGGGCTGGTTCCTGGAATGATCTATGCCACTCTTCCCCTTTATTTTGCTCTGGTAGAGACCTTCCTGTAATTGTCCTGCTCAGTGGCTGCTCAATTCCTCACCCTTGATGACCTCCATTTGTGACCCACCCTCCTCCATGCCCAGCAACAAAGGGAAACAAAGAGGGATCACTTTAAAGCTTTTTTTTTTTTCAACCCTCAAGATACTGGAGCAGGTGTTCAGTCTACCAGTTCATGGATTCTGTGGGGGAAGTCTAGGAGGGTCTTTTGTTCCCTGGTTTAATGTTTAGCCTTCCCTTAATATCTCTGGCTTGAATGAACTTAAACCTTTTCCCTTTGATCTTTGTTTATTTCTTTTCTAAGCAGAGATGCTGAGCTTCTGCCCATCCAGTTCACCAGTCCTTTCAGCAGCATTAAGCTGTTGGCCTTAACAGCAGCTCCTTAAGGTACTGGCACCTCTTCAGCAGAGGGCTCCTGAGACTGTCGCCATTATACTGTCACCTTCCTGATTAACACCTTCAGCCTTCATCCCCATTTTTAAAGTACTTGTGAGAGCGCTGTTCCAAGGAAAGAGTTATGCTTTTGTGCAATCTCTCCCCCAAGTATACTTTGCTGGCTATCTTTCACCACATTGCCTTTAACAGCAAACGTTATTTATCCAATAGGAATTCAGATGAGAAAATCATAGGAAAAAATTTACGTTAGGTACTTGGAGGCACTAACTAAATTTTTTCAGACCATAAAGCATTAGCTGGTACACTGAAACAAAACTCTATAAAAACTAGGCCTTCATTAAGTGCTACTTGTTTTTTTTTGTCTCCCCAAAGTGTTTTCACAGACATTATTTTATAACCCTGTGTGGCAGACAGACCAAAAAGAAAAAAGAGAGAGAGAGAAGGAAACCAAAACTGAGAACAGTTGAATGACTTACCAAGCCTAAAGTTCAAACTCACATACCACAACTGTACTATACCAACATCAATTGGTAAAGAGCTGCTACTTACAGACCTCTAAGGAGTTTCCCGATGTCAGGTGGGATTCCTTCCTTGGAAACTTCTCAATACTTCCATAAAGCTCAAAATAAAGAGCTGGGTATCCAGGATTTAAATCAACAGTCAGTTATGAAAGTCAATATATATTTGCCATTAATTCGGCCACAACAACCTAAATCTACATTTTCAGCTTCTTTGTGAGGTAGATAGATAGGTGAAATTCATATACACAGTATAATTTCAATTCCAGTTGCAACTCTATATGAACATAAACTTTTGTTTAAGAATCTTCAAAGGAAAGCCAGGTGCTGGTGGCTCATGCCTGTAATCCTAGCTAACAAAGAGGCTGAGATCTAAGAATCACGGTTCAAAGCCAACCTGGACAGGAAAGGCCATAAGCCTCTTATCTGTAATAAACCACCAGAAAACTGGAAGTGGCACTGTGGCTCAAGTGGCAGAGCACTAGCCTTTAAGCTGAAGAGCTGAAGGACAGCACCCAGGCTGAGTTCAAGCCTCATGACTGATCAAAAAAAAGAAAAAAGAAGAAGAAGAAGAAGAAAGAAGAAGAAGAAGAATCTTCAAAGGAGAGAGGGTATTTCTACCTTGAGGTAAGATTGAGACACACATTCATGTCCAGGTCTTCTGCTATGTGTACACTTTCATTCCTTAAAAACATGGCATTTTTTTTGGTGCCCAAATATACCATATTTCCCATTCAACTTTGGCCTGGTCTTTGAGTCTTGCCTTCTGTTAACATCTGTGTATTAGAACTCACTGTCTAGAAAGCCAGCTATTGGAGTTACCCTCAAGAATGTGCCAGACCTAGCACTTGCTTACACATCTGGATTTGAACACTTTTGGCCACCGATCATTTCCTTTTATTTACTATTAAAACCAGGCTTTTAATAAACTTTAATATTTAATCCAGAATTTTTCAGGTGTTTGATACTGAAAGTTTATGTGTGTGTGTGTGTGTGTGTGTGTGTGTGTGTGTGTGTGTGTGTGTGTGTGTGTGTGTGTGTGTTTTAAATTTGATCCATAACACCAGAAGCAGAGTCTCTGACCCACGATTTGCTATTTTGTTCTTTATTGGCTGCTGGACGTGCCATATACAAATCACAAGGAAAAATGAACTTACAAAACTGGCATCGAAAAGTTCAGTTACATTTCATGATAGAGCATGGAAATAGATCCTAGAGGTGCACTGCAGCTCAGAGAGTGGGAAACTCACTGAAATAGCTATCATCTGGAAAAGATGATGTGACCATAAGCCAGAGACATGGGTCTAAGCATAGCAAGTTTGTACATTTATTAACTAAAGATTTTTTTAAGAAAAAGAAAAGGCTCTTTTAAAAGTTAAGAGCAGCAGCTGCCATGGGAATTCTAGTAAAAGTACAATGCTGTACATGGAACCTTGGAGGAGTTCAAGCCAAAAGAGATTGAAAACCACCAGTATGGAGGGAAACTGGATTCATACCATGGACAGGAAAAGAATAGTGTTCTTTTTCACTTTTTCCAGGGTATACATGTCCCCTCTGGGGCCAAAAGAGAGACATTCCCTTCAATTCTATCTACAGTCACCTCTCAGACAGATTTATTCTCAGCCAAAAAGAAAAATAGAGCTCCAGCTGCAAGGGATTCTGTTTGCTTGCCTGCTAAGAAATTAGTTTGTTAAAGTAGAACTTCATGCTCTTTATAAGTGAGAAGTTTCCTAAACAATGGAATATAGCAATGTTATAAAAGAGCCATCTTAAATCATAGAAAGATATGAAGTAAGCAATTATGAGATCATAACCAATCTGATACAACACAAAATTCTACAAGTAAATACTATTTTATGTGAGCTCTCCCAAACCTAAAGAAAAAAAAACATTCTAAATTAAGTAAAATAGCCAACGTTGTCTATCATAAAATTACTGTATCAGAAGCAAAATGTATACATAGTCATTCATCCCAAATGATTAATGGAGCACCCACCTTGTACATGACAGTATTCTAACAAAATCTTCAGTAAACAAAACAAAAATGCAAATTACTACAGATAGTAACATACTTTAATACAGATTTGTGAGGATTCACTTTTTTCACATATAGTTTATGTATTTTCTCTTTGAGGATTTCTCAAGAAGTTTTCCCTCACCTTGTCACACACACACACACACACACACACACACACACACACACACACACATACATATAAATATATATAGTGTAAGTGTATGTATATACTATATATGTATATAGCGTATATTTAGTATATAGTGTATATAGTATATATGTAACATATAGTATGTATATATAGATATAGATATAGATATTCCTGAGGATTTTGTGGCCAAAGTCATTTTGACAGTACTCCTCATGCTGTGAGGAGCTGCATAGAAACAGAAAGGTCTCTTACTCAGCTCATGTGGACTGGCCTTTGTGCCTGTGAGCTTACATTCTCCCCAAAAAGATGATTCAGGATAATGATTCTGGCACATTATCTCATTAGGCCTCCTGATACTAAATGAAGAAGGCAGTTGGAAAATAACTCTCCATTTCACAAGAGAGAAATCTGGGGCATGCAGAGGTTAAATAACTTCTCTAAATCAAACAGCCAGCAATTGGGCTGGGACAAGGACAGAAATCTTTAAAATTCATGTCACATTCTCTATCCCTTACATCGAACTGACTTTAGATTAAGTTTAAAGAATTCTGACCACAACCAAGGATATACCAAGAGAAAGGTGATAAAAACAAGATTATTATTTAAAAATATTGCTAAAGTGTAGATGCTGTAAACACTAATCAAAGCCTGAAAAATTAATCATCTCCTTACAAATAAATATATTTTATATAATTACTGTTTTCTTTGAATAGATAGGTCTGTAAGATTATATTTTAAAATGTTTCCATTCTGGATGCTTTTCCCTTCCTGCTAACACTAATAATGCAGCCACATATAAGACTCACAGAAACGGTTTCACAATATTATGTTGCTATCTGAGGATTGAAAACCCAAACTTGGAAAATAAAATGCATGAAGGAAAAAGCAGAAGGAAACACATTTGTAAATAACCTGGAAACATGGAGTAAAGAGATCAAACTGAAACTGAATATCCAGCTGTGTAAACACATTTAGATACTTAAAAAAATTTCAAATTGATGGTATTCATAGGGCCTTTCCACTGCCAAAATCATATACTTGCCGTTAATTCTTCTGTGATTCAACATCCTCTGTACACTGCTTCAGTCTAAACTGCGGGCCTCAGACGGAGCCATACGAATTCCAGGACTGTTTTTGTTAAATCAAGTGAACACTGTAAACTGTTGTTCTTGGTTATACACACTAGTCTTCAATAAAAATAAGATTTTGGAAGACGACACATTAAGGTGCAGGTGCTAAATATTTGCAAATAGTCCTCTTACTCCTAGACTTCCAAAATTATCATTGAAGAAGAAGGATCCTCAGTAGGTTTCATTTTCTAAAAAGTGCTAAATTCTGCTCCGGGAAGGAGAAATGATTTTATTTCAAACAACAAAATTCAATGACTAGAATACAAATGTTCCACAAGAGTCCTTTAATGGACTAAAAGTCAGTAACTGTTCTAGCTACGTGTTGAAATTCTTCTTCCAACCAAGTGAAATTCAGGGTAAGGAAAAATTTGGTCCTGGAATTTACAGTGGGGGTTAATTTCAGTCTTCCATGAAGCTTTGATTTTAATAACGGAAATACTTACGTTAATTAAATTAAAGCAGGAACACATCTGAATTCTAACAGATGTAGATAATGAATCTGACATCTCTCTCACATGTCAGCACGCTATGGTTCATGGACCAAAGATGGCAACCCAAATCTTATTTGAAAACTACAACTTGGCTTTTGGATTTTAATTGGTTGGTTTAGAACTTCATAGTGATATTGGAAAGAGTGAGATTGATTTTAAAGTACTGAATCCATAAACTACTTTATTAAATGGAAATTTCTTTGCACAACAACTTAAGATAATAAATATATATATATATATGAATAAATAAATGAAAGAATTTGACAGCAGATGACAAATATAGGTGAAATCACAGTATTGACTTAAAACAAATACTGTGACTTTCATGACCCAAATTTATCTATTGTGGATGGTAGAATTTCTCTGCCACAATCGATTAGGTTATCCTGGGAAGCTAATCAAATGTACTTAATAAAAATGATTATTCACCCCACAAAAAGAGGATTATATATTTAGCAAACAAAACTTTATGAAGCCTAGTTAAATTTCACTTTAAATAAGCCAGCAAATAATTTTAGAATAAAATTATCCCAAATATGTATATTTGTTGAATTTTAAATATAAATTGGTACACTGTTTTTATCTGGCAAATCTGCAAAAAGGCATTACAATAACCAGTACTTAGCTAATATAAAAATGTGAAATATTAGACTAAATCAGTTTGACCCAGTATTGTGCTTTTTTAAAAAAATCAACCAAACATTAACTCATTTCCTTGTTGTATTGATCTGTGATTAAAATGTTAGAAGAGTGATAGAATTTGGTTAAGCACTGTAAATATTTTTATACAAAGTAATTTAAAAGTCAACAATGGAACTGAGAATACTTGCAAAGTATTGGGAGACAGAGACAGAAGGATCTTGTGTTTGAAGCCAACCTGGGTAAATTAGGCAAGTTCTTTTCTTTTTCCCTCTCTTTTTCTCTCTTTCTCTCTCATTCTCCCTTTTCTTTTTCTTTGTTCTCTGTCTCTCACACACGTAAACAAAAAACATGAATTCAAAGACGAAAGGCATCCTCTAAATTAATATTTTAAAATGATTCCTTAATGTATTATCTCATAAATCCTATTTATGAAAACTATTTATCTTCTAAAAGTCACAAAACCTAATAGATTTGTTTAAAAACCATTAAAAAAAGAAGAAGAATCTTTGCAATGTAATGGTATTGATGAAATAAAATCATGGAATTTATGCAAGGTCTAAAGGAGAGATGATTAACTGAAACTAAGATTGGCTGTGTTTTCTCATCTAAACACTGTATTTTGACATATAATTATGCTTCTCTATACAAGTATCATATTTCTTCCCCCAAATACTATGTTTTAGACATTAAGTATACACATATGCATATACATATGTGCATTTGTATAACTCATTATTACTTCATGTTGGAAACTCAGAACCATGTTATTTAAACATGTTTTCTTAAGACATAGGATTTGATTCTGCTATTTCACTCCTGAGTATACACACAAAGAAATAGAAGTCAGCAAATAATACAGATTCCTTCATGTTTTGTATAGTGAAGCCCAGTTCAAAATAGTGAAGTTATGGCATTAGCCTACCTGCTCAACAGTACATAAGTAAAGAAATTAGGGTATGTTTACCCAGCTGAATATTATTCAACCATAAAGAAAAATGAAATTATGTTATTTACGGGAAAATTGATAGAACTGGAAACATGTTCAGTAAAATCAGCCAGAATCAAAAAGAAAAAATATCACTTGTTTTCTCATATGGACTGAATCTTGACCTAAAAAAACAGAACATGCATGCAAACAAATATATATGAACATAAAAAGGAAATATTTGTTATTGTGGGTGGAGGAGAGGAACAGAAAGAAGGAAAGGAAGCAGAAAGTGTGATGGGGTCAAATGTAATAAAAGTAGATTGTATACATGCATGAAAAGATCATCAGGAAATTAACTACTTAAATGAATGAGCAAACAGATTTAACAAGATTGTATGCTTATTGTAATACTGAGAATACAGTCTAAAATGACTCAAAACTAGAAGGTATACTTTCAAATCCACAAAGATTAGTTGAAATTCTTCAATATAATGATTAAACTCTGCATGTTTTCTACAAATCAGAAGACATATTAGGATCTAGACAAAAGCATATGTCTTCTTTATATTTAAATCTGAACTCTGGTTCTAACAAGTGATTTGTTTGGCATTAAGAATGAGGTTTTTATGTCCATTAGTGAGCTGACAAGATTGGGAGGGCCAAGTATAGATAGGATGAACATAATCCAAACTTCCAAAACCTTTTGGGATCTAATCCCATGACACAAAATTACAAGTGTGAAATCATTTGATGACAGTCAAAACATGGCATGTAGATATAATAGAATATTATTCAGCAATTGAAAGAACAAAATTGTGTTATTTACAGGAAGGTGATTGGAAGATCATTAAGTTAAGTGAAATAAGCCTGATTCAGAAAGACAAGTATCTCATGTTTTCTCCATATATGCAGGAAATAATTCATGAAAGTACAAAGGATATTAAAGGATATAAAGGGCTGGGAAGGTGGCTCAGTGGTAGAGCTCTTGCCTTGCAAGCCCGAGGCCCTGGGTTCGATTCCACAGCACCATATAAGCAAAAAAACCAAAGCCAGAAGTGGTGCTGTGGCTCAAGTGGTAGAGCGCTAGCCTTGAGCTGAAGAGCTGAGGGACAGCGCCTAGGCCCAGAGTTCAGGCCCCACAACCAGACCCAAAAAATAAATAAATGAATATATAAATAAATAAATAAAGGATAGAAAGAAAGGTAATGATTGAGAGAGAGGAGAAGGCATAAGTGACACTAATGGGAGATCAATGTGATGCACATACCCACATATATTATATATATATATATATATATATAATATCATATATAACACACATAACATAATATTTTATATGGCATATGTGTCTTAATGTATAATAAACATGAATTTAAAAGCAGAGTTGCATTAAACATTTAGTATAAAATTACCTTGAGGCTAAGAATATAAACTATGTGTGAGATATAAAGGAATTTCTTACTTGGACTAAAAAATTACGAAATTGGGAATACTTCTGGTGCCAAACAATTCAGATAATTCAAACCAAAAAGACATTTTCTAATAAAAAAACTACATTATAGATCACTATTTTGTTTAATAATATCTTCACAACACAATCAGGGCTCACTGAATATTTACTATCTGCCATGCATTTTCATAATAATGCAATTACTCCTCGAAGCAATCTAGTGCAAATGGTGTGCTCATTTTCTTGCCTATGAGAACACATACATTACAGATATTTCCAAGTCTGCTACAACCTCCTCTCCACCTCCCATAAGATTCCTCTACTCAAATGTACATATAGAGCTTCATCCAGTGTCCCCCTTTCAAACATCTAACCTCTGAGTGCCTCCAGTGTTTCCATGAGACCACAGGAATCAACCTGCATCCACACTAGGACAATCCACAAGCATGTTCATATCCAATGGTCATAGGTGACCACAGGGTGAAGAGAGCTGTTAAGGAAGGCTGCCTCCTTTCCTTCCCAGGAGAAGAGTTCTGACAGACACGTCCCAAGACTCTCGTGAGAGACCAGTTAGATACAAGCAGTAAACTGTGGGTTTCTAGGTAACACATACTTGAACCCACTTTTATTCATTGAGCATTATATCCCTCTTCTTACTCCACTCTCTACTATCACACCCCCAAATAAACTACCTGTACACAAAGTTTGTCTTCAGTATACTTTGAAGGTAATATTAATTAAACTAATTGCTTAAATAACATTGCAAAGGCTACTTAGATAGTAAGTAGCTGAACTTGTGTTTGAGCAGTCTAACTCCAATGTCTGAGTAAGTAGACTATAAGGACCTTATTCGAGGTCTTACACAGTAAATGACATCTTAATTTCCACCATCTCTTGTATTAAATTTCTGTGAACTCTCATGGGAATATACAAATTTCTGCTTATATAATAATAATATACAATTTTAGGTAATGTTACACCTTGACTCCTGTTGTCTCTAACTTCACCATGACATTTCATATTTCTTTGGCTAAAATGGATGATAACCTCTCCCACCAACCCACCTCCTACTCCTACTTCTAGTCTCACATCATCTTTGGAATGCTAAGGACAATGGGCAATTTATAAATTTTGTGCATTAACAGTGAAGAGCATATGCAAATTTTCCTCCTTTGGCATCCCTTCCATCCCCCTCTCAATTACTTCCTCAGTAATGGGTTGTTTCACAGAATGACATGTGCAACTCCCAAAGGAGAAATACCCTGTTAAAATAACATCCTCTAACACTTTAGGAAGCAGCATAAGATAGTGAGAAACACAATTAACCAGGTCAGACAGTTGAATTGTAACCATGTCTCCTCCTAACTACATATTTGATTTTGAATAAGTCAGTGAAACTATCCAATTTGTCAAATCCTGTTCAATCTGATGTAGATCTCTTTAAGATGCAATAGAATATTTAGTTTCAGAAGTTGTCCTTAGAAATAATTCACCAGTCTCAATATTTCATGGATTTATTCTATGTCATATGAAATTTACATTAGTAATTGTAAGAAAAGTCAAACATTATGATCAATTTTGTTTTCTATAAACCTACATGCACAAAGAATATACGTATAGGCAGTGCAAGTAGTTTACATTTGTGATCCTAGCTACAATGAAATCTGAAATATAAAGATAGTGGTTTAAAGTCAGCCTGGGCAGACAAGTCTTGCAAACTCTATCTCCAAAATAACCAGCAAAATATCCATCTGGATGTGTGGCTCAAGTGGAAGAAGATAGGCCAAGCAAGCAAACACAATGAGCCAGAGATTGTGTGTGTGTGTGTGTGTGTGTGTGTGAGAGAGAGAGAGAGAGAGAGAGAGAGAGAGAGAGAGAGAGAGAGAGAGAGAGAGAGAGAGAGAGACTGAGAAAATGCTTATACGATTGTACATTTTCACGAAGTGTTGAAATATTTATCAAATATTTTTAGGGATTTCTAGTTTGCCAATTTACAAGAGCAGATTAATTTGCAAGTCTAGATACAACTGTTCAAGTGAAGAAAAAACTCTCAAGGGCAATTAATATACAGTGAAATTAAGTTTTATGTCTAATCTATTATTGAACTCAAATGTAATTGGCTTTAAAATGACATGATAAATTGATATTGTTCCTTTTAAACTTCAATTTTTGTGTTATCTCATTAAGTAATGTTTGATAATTTTATAAAAATCACTGCCTTATGCATTTCCCCCACTCCATATATTATAAAATTCATGTTTTACTTAATTTCTTAATTTTATTCACTATGGCATAAACTTTAAAATAACACAGCTTGTTTATTACTTTATCAAATCAATCTGTTATTCTATATATCACAGTATAGGTGACAGAAATATAAACATGAGTCTTTGGCTACAGTACCCTTAATGTGCCTCATCTTGTCTGTTGTCAGAAGTCAAGCAGGATTAGGTATTACTAGGATGGGAAGAAAAAAAGGATTTAAAAATGTAGTGTCTGACTTTTAGAATTCTACTGTGGATATTTGCCAAGCACACAACTTACAAAGACTCAGAACCACAACACTAATTTACTTGATAAGTATTTACTGAACAGTCAATATTTGACATCCACTGTCTTAAGTGCTCCAGAGATATTATTGAGTAACCTCAATAAATCTCTGCCTCAGAGAAGATATCATGGATGGGGAGAGACTGCAGTTACAGAAACAAAAGCACATGCCTTATGCCAAATATCACTAAATTTCAAAATTGGAAAGCAGAACATAAAAAGTTTGAGGATGTCAAGGAAAGCACTGAAAACATGGAAAGATCTGAGATGGGCAGGTAGCTGGCTAAATAGCAAGACCTTCTATCCCAGTTTAAAGAAAAGAACTTACATGTCTGGTATCTGGAGAGACTGAAACCAATGAAGAGATAGGAAGCAATGAAGGAGGTGAAGAAATGGGATATCATAGGGAACGTGGCTCCTTTGGTGAGAAAAACTATATTAGTTGTTTTTGTTGTGTAACAAATAACCCCCCAATTCAGTCGTTTAATACAATGATTACATATTACTCAAAAAGATTCTGCAGATCAGAATTCAAGAAGTCATTTAGTTCACACGTCATCTCAGACTCGTCAGGATGTTGCAGTTGTTGTTTGGGACTGTGGTCATCTGGGAATGGAGGGTCCTTTGCTAGCTCGGCTCACTTACACAAGTGGTGAGGTGCTGGCAGGTGTCAGGCTTCATTTCCCTAACAGATGCCCCTTTCAGTAGGGTCCATGAGTGTTCTCATAGCCTGGAAGCTGGTTTATCCACACAAAAAGAGTAAGCTAAGAAAGCATTAGTCAGAAGCCTTTCTAGCTATCGCTCATGACCATTTCTCAGAAGTCCCACACTATTTAGTTCCACACTGTCCTTGGTTTCATAGATCAGCCCTCTCCGATATGGGAAGATAATACACAGAGGCACACTTATCAAGAGACAAGAATCTGTAGAGACATGTCTTGCACTGTTTTCTCAGTAAGAAATGTGGATTAACTCAGAAAAAAAGATATGAAGTTAATGGCTGGTTTTGAGCACTGCATTCACATAACTCCAGTTTTAGAAGATTGCTGTGACTGCTGGGTTGAGATTGGATGGTAGGGAGGCTAAAGTAGAATACAGGAAGTCCTCTAGGAATCTACAGCACACTAGATGGCGGCAGGGATTAGGAAGGTGGAAGTAAGACAGGGTCCCAGTTGAAATATGGAGATCATTTGAAGAGAAGAATTATTGATGAATTTTAGGGGTTACAAAAATGAGTCAAAGTGAGCAACAATTTATTATCTGAGCAACCAAAATTGTGTTTATTACACAGAAATATGTATTGTTCCGATACTGCAGAGTTGAACTAACCACCAAGTTTAAGAGAGTCAAGAAAGTTCTCCAGGAGGAGATATATTTGAATTCAATTGATAAATCAAATTAGCAAACCAAGAGGAGAACTAGGAGCAAAACTATAACATCATTAATTGAACAAAGAAATTCTAAATTATTGAGGCACTATGAAAAAGTATTTGATGAGAAGAAGTCTAATATGAAATATAAATTTTGTATTTGCTCGATTTAAAAGATTTTATTTACCACACACTTACTTTGAATGAGACATGCATTCTGCTAGCAGCAACTCATACAATGAATAAACTGTTTTTTACAGTAAAGATGGGGTGATCTCACATTATAAAAACTACTCAAAAATTTAAAAACAAATAAAAGAAAAATATATAGTATTGATAGTTGTAGGTCCAAAATTTCTTTCAAAGAAAATGAGAAACATGGTTAAAAAGAGCTTTGGGGGGTATATGTGCTTTAGTCCCTCAATATATTTTTTATGTCACACGGTACTAGAACTGAAGATGTTAATGAAGGATTTGCATAAAAGCTCAAGGATGCCTCATACAAGTATTGAATTTCCAAATTCTCTCTCTATTTTGTTTCTAGTCAAAACATTATTGGTACTAAACTGGTAGCCATATGTTGGAGTATAACTTGGGAGAAGGATCACTCAAGGACACCATTTTCTGATGTGCACCACTTGGTACATATCAATGTCACTCACCCAGGTGAGATATTTGAAAAGAGGGACAGCTTGGAGTTAGTGGAAAGTCATGAGTTAGAGTTGGCATAGAGGAAGAGTCAATATAGCACTCTTCAATCATTCATAAATAGTTATTAGTTAAATAAAAGAGCCTATAATCTTTTGTAGTTTTGTAAAATACTCAATATCCGATAAAATAGCACTGCATGGTAACATTATTTTGAAACACCTATTCACAATGCCTAATTAAAAAGCTTATCACTATCCATATATATGTATGTATACATATACATAAAAATATACACACACATATGTATATTCTATATCTTGCCATATTGAAAGCAGATCTACTTTCACTAAAATATAGGCTTCTCATATATCGAGTAAAAGTTGATCATTTATATTGTTATACATTGTTTTTACAATGTACAATAATAAATATAATGTGAAATAATAAATGCAACATACCAACATAATGCACAATTCTGAATCAATATTATTGATTTATTTTATTGTATCCACAGTTTCCCCTTAGATGGTTGGGCATGTTAGGAGGAAGAATATTCCATATTAAATCTGGGAGTTGTGGTCAGAATATAATTAATGAACCTAGGTGTTGCTAAAATTTTGAACTGTTCATAATCTTTTCTTTTGTCACTGTTACTTCTGACCTGCAGCCTTCTGGCATTTGGGGATGGTCAATTCTTTTAACAGAGTGTATAGAAAAGCTGCTTAATTGAAGCATAAGACATCATAGTCTGTGTAGGAAAAAATTAAATGTTTGTGTTCAAAAGAAATCATTTGCTCTAATTCCTTTTATCTGATGAAGGTAGTTTCTGGAAACACTTCTATGTGATGTCTTTTTTTGGTGCTGTCCTCATCTGGTATTGCATGGTGAGTGTAGGATTAATATAGCCTATAAAATTCAAACTTGCTTTGTATAAGGAAGAGGAAGGAGAAAGAAATCCCACAGAAAATAGAAAATGTTAGAGTGAAAATCTGTGAGTGAAAAGACAAGAAGGCTATAACTGAAGCATGGAGAAAAATAGAAGAGAATTTGGGGAATAAACGCTGCACACCAGATGGTAGAAATACATCGATGGTCTTTGCTTCAAACTCTTTAGTAAAAGCTTCACCTCAAGTGCTGTGGGGAATCTAAACATTGGAGAGAATAAAGCAAGCCTTGCATACACAAGAACAGCCCAAGGCTCTCCCTCCTGACCTCAGAACACACCTAAGTTCATCCATAATGAAACCTCTCTCCAATGTCTAAGAAATTGGACTCTCTTTTATCTTTGCTCTTTACTTGAATTCTCTCCTTCTCTTTCTCTCTCTTTCTTTCTCTCTCTCTCACTGTGTGAGTGTGTGTGTGTGTGTGTGTGTGTGTGTGTGTGTGTGTGTGTGTGTGTGTGTGTGTGCCTACCAGTCATAGAGTCTCCACACTGTCCCTGAGCTTTTGTGCTCAAAGGTAGTACTCTACTACTTGAGTCGGGGCTCCACTTTTAGCTTTTTACATGCTTATTTGGAGATTAGAGTCTCTCAACTGGCCCAGGCTAGCTTCAAACAACCATCCTCAGATCTCAGCCTTTTGTTTAGGTAGGATTACCAGGCATGAGCCACCAGTGTCTGGCTATCTTTACCTGAATTCTTGACTCCAAATTCTCTTTCTTATGTCTCTCCTTCTAGCAAACTCATTCTCTCCTATTCACCTAATTCAACATCTTGTCTTCATGAGACTACTACAATTCAGCATGACTTTCTGGTTTTTTATAGACATCATGCTCTTGCCTGTATCTTAGAGAGAGATCTAGTCAAAGGTACGTAAAGGGAATACACTCCTAGAAATAATGTTTTCCATAGTTGTACCTCTATTAACTACATAGCCTTAGATGATAAGTATATTGATAGATGATAGATATTAATTCCATTATCACACTTTCTTATTTTTATCAATATCATTTTGGAGATTCTTAAAATCATTAATAAGAACTCTGTCACTTAACCTTAAAATAAGTCTGGAAATTAGCATTATTGGTACCATTAGGAACAAATAAATCCCAGAATTGTTCCAAAGTTACAGCATAGCTGTAGTATTCTACTGCAAGGACGTGATATCAAAATACGATTACCATTACCATGCACTCATCTACATATAACCATTTTCAAGAATCAAATGTCTTAGTAAATGATATTTTCATAAAGGTATAAAATAGAAAAATGCTTCCATTAAGTCTTGATTTAATAAAGTACAATAGATATTATACAAACAGTACTTGGACTATGAAAAAAAGAATTTCTCAATAAACAAAAAAAATAAACTTACTTTCTTTTTTGGTGAGAAATCCAAAAATTGCTAAAACTGAACCACATGGGTGAAATGTAAAAAGTTGAAAGCAGACATTCATAATTCAGGGTGCTAGCTTTCAAAAATTTCATCTTGGACTGGGTATTGTAAACCATATCATGATGTCTTCCAAAAGCATAAAAAGAAGTTGTGATGACTGAGGAAAAAGTGAAGTAAATTTAAGTACAGTCAGCAGAATGAGGCAAACTAAGATGGGAAAGAAAGGAATTTGTCTAGAGGCTTTTAAGCTCAGGAAAGCCTCGGGAAAATGGCTGTAGAAACATTATTAATAGTGACAAATTGACATCATTGATTATGAAATTAATGGGAACAGGAAGAGCCTGTCTCTGAGCTTTTATCCAAAGATTTCAAATGTTTTAAAAGAGTTCCATGGTCAATTCTATCAAAAGAGACTGATAAATTGAACATAATAAAAGCACAGATCAAGACCCTGTCAGCCAACATTCTGGGATCATTATGCTCTCTCCCCCCAAAGGATGGCCTCTCCACTATGATAAAATCCTAAAAGCTGACAGCCACAAAATATTACCCTGCTGCTAATGATCCTGAGGATGGTGAAGCCCAGCTTCCAACCCACCTTCCTAGTGATTCCCTGTGCAAAGAGACCGTTAGTTTGGCAATAAATAACCTATTTGCCCATAGTCAGGGAGAGCTATTTGACAACCTGATGAATAGGAACTATTTTGAAAATAGAGGGAAAAAAATGACTGTTCACCAAGAAAAGACTGATAAATGAGATGCTCACACCACGCTGAGTTAACCATTTAAAATGCTGGAAGACCATGAATAGATCACTTGAGGTTTAGACATAATCCCCAAACCATGTGTAATGCCATGCTCTGAAAAATCCACGAGGAACAGTGAAGAAAAGGTAAAGGCTGTGCCAACCATGGATGGTTAACATGAACTGAGCTTGGGGTTATAGAGGGAATAATATGATTTCCCTTGTTTATTCATGGGTAGGGGGAAGTGAATCCAACATAAATGTACTTGGCTAATCTCAAAGAGGAGGCCATGTTGCTTTTTATCAAGTTGAATCTCGGTGACACCTAAAAATTGACTTATTATAAAACTGGAAACCTACACAAACCTCCTGTTTCTTCAGATCAACCTTTAAGCCAGCCAGTCTGAAAGGACTATAGTAGCAAGTCTCCGTCATCAAGAGTGAAAGAGGCAACTTAGTTTAGAGGCTTGGAAGTCTATGTGATAAGTAGAATAGTTAATTTTAAAATTAAACTCACCTCTGTAAAATTCAGATTCAATCTTTGTGTTTAGAAAGAGATAAAAATCTACTACAGGCTGTTTGCATATTCAGTGAATCCTGGGGTCACTGAACACAATTCATTCTCCACCTACTGCAGGAGCCAATGGTTTCAGCTTACCTGCAACTCTGCAGATGTTCTAAATACAATGCTAGGATCCTAAATGGAAGCGGAATATCATCCAGAGGTGTACAGTTGGTCACATGAGACATAATGCTTTTGAGGACTCCTGTAATGCTCTTAAAAATACTGAAACTGTGAGTGTGTGTTAATTAAAGAGAAAATGACCCTCATTAGGGCAAAGAATTTTGCTATGGTGCACTGGTAAATATTTCTCATATAGGATAAAAAACATTGCTTTTTCCCTTTCCCTCCGCAAATTATATCAACATCAAATACAGTGAAAACAGGGGCTATACCATGGGGGAGGGGCATACAAAGCAACAAAAAAATCACCGTGTAAATATGTAAGAAACAATTGCAAGAAAGAAAAATCATTTGAGTCCTTATCTTGGGGTTCATTTCACCTAACATCAACTTATCTGACCTTTTCTGCTTGTCTCAGACATATACTAGTTATTGCAAATGAGGGAAACCATGGGACCTTTGTTTCTTTGGGCTTGGCTTACTTCACTTAATATAATTTTTTCCAATGTACAAGATGCTATGTTGAAAAACGAACTTTACAACTGTGGCGGGGGATGCGGGGGCGGGATGGGAGGGCAGGGATGGTAAGGGGAAACAAAGGAGAAGCCAACAATGCTTGATAAGAATAGGGAATGTACTCATTACCTTGCTCGTGTAATTGTAACCCCTCTGTATGGTATTTTCACAATAAAAATCTTATTAATAATAATTAAAAATTGCATTTGCAAACAATGAAAGGAAGGACAATGAGGATGGTTTAAAATTCTACTATATTCCCTCTCACACAAATACACCTATCATCTGAACCCATTATTCAAGATAAGTAGAAAGTAAAATTCTGATCCCTTAGGCAGAGAGAATAGAAAATAAAATACTAACATATGAAATGATATGATTCTTACCACTGTTGCTGATACATAAAGTGGAATGAAGTTTGTATAGGACAGCTCACCTGAAATATTTTTAATGTGCTTATTCCTTGAGCTATTGTTTCCAGGATTGCAATATAGAGAAATATTTAGAGGTGGGCACCAAGGCTTAAACAACACTCATATGTTTTGTTTTGTTTTGTTTTGTTTTGTTGGTCTGTCATGGGGCTTGAACTCTGGGCCTTGATGCTGTCCTGAGCTCTTCAGCAAGCACTCTACCATTTAAGCCACATCACCACTTACAGATTTCCAATTGTTACTTGGAAATAAGAGTTTCATGGATTTTCCTGCCTGGGCTGACTTTGAACCACAATCCTCTGATCTCAGCCTTCTGAGTATTATTACAGGCATGAGCCACCGGCACCAGCTCATTATATGTTCTTTATTTAAACGGAATAATGGGCTCACATAAAATGTTTACCAATAGCGTAATAGTCAAATTGTGCTAAACTCATATGATAGACTATTATGGAAAGATTTAAATAAGGTTTGTATGTTTTGATATTTGACTATCTCCAAGGCATATTATTAAGTATAAAAAATATACAATCACATGATCTATAACAGAAGGAGCATAACACGGGGTGATGAAAGCATGTATTTATACAAATAGAATGGATACATAATTATAAGAGGTGATATCAGACTGGCTTAAAGTGTCACAAGATGTATCGTCGCACAATGTCTCTTACCAGTTTAAAGAGTGGCAGAATCCAGAGGCTGTTGAGTCCAAGAAGCTGGAACTCTCAGAACAGGCTGGACTGAAGTATAGCTCCAGTCTGGGGCTGAAGGCCTGGAGAGATGCTAGCAGGTGGAAGGTCATGTTCAGAGGCTGGAGTCTGATATGCACATGGATGGCAACAACAAAATAACATATTCACGCCAGAAGAATGGAGCGCACAACACCGGAGAGCTTCCCGCTATTCCTTTCTGTTCCATCTGATGCCTTACCTACAGAATAGGGCTCCGATACTCAGTGTACAGATCCAAATGTCAGTCCTGGCATGTGGAACACCCTCAAGACATACAGAATTGGGATTTCCCAATTTTATAGATTTTTTTCCCTTACATTGACCACAAATATTTACCATATAGAAAATTTTCTAATCCTCTCCTAATTTTTTTTCATCTTTCTTCATGTAGAGAATATTCTAATTAACAAAACCAAGGAAGATAGAAAGGGAAGTTGGGGATGGAGTTAGGGGTCTATTAAATGCTGTTTGAAGGGCTCATCAATTAAAGCCATTGAGCAAAGGATTTAAGTATGGAAAGTAAGAGTCATGGTGAGCTGAGGGGGCAGCCCACCACTCTCTTGTTTTCACTTCCCTTTGGTTCTTCCTATGTTTCAGTTCTTACAGGACCACCATTACTTTGAAAGCATGTTAAGCTGAAGCATGGTGAATTTATTTCAATTTACACTCTTACCTCCTTTACAGCATTAAACCCTTCCTAATTTGAATTTTTACAAATTTATACAGAATGAAGTTTGTGGAAGTACATTGCGAGAGTAAGAGCTATGGTGTAGCACTAGACTGCGTTTTGTCTAGTTTGCTGTTCTACAATATGAGCTCTCTGTGTGGAAGAATTATGTCTTTCCATCATTCCTTTTGAAAAATGAATATTTCCTCACCCTTAAGCCATATATTAAGGGGGGATAACAATCTAATCTGGACTCTGTTCTTGCTGGTAGGGTAGGAAGTTGGCCTTAGTTATTCCAGGGTTCCAAATTTTCTTCTTCTTCTTCTTTCTTCTTCTTCCTTCTTCTTCCTTCTTCTTCCTTCTTCTTCCTTCTTCTTCTTCTTCTTCTTCTTCTTCTTCTTCTTCTTCTTCTTCTTCTTCTTCTTCTTCTTCTTCTTCTTCTTCTTCTTCTTCTTCTTCTTCTTCTTCTTCTTCTTCTTCTTCTTCTTCTTCTTCCTTTTTTCTTCTTTCTTCTTCTTTTTGGTTGGTCTTGGGGCTTGAACTCTGGGCCTGGGCGCTGTCCCTCAGCTCTTCACCTCAGGGGGAGCACTCTACCACTTGAGCTACAGTGCCACTTCCGGTTTTCTAGTGGTTTATTGGAGATAGGAGTCTCAAAGTCGTACAGTCTTTCCTGCCTGGGCTGGCTTCGAACCGCAATCCTCAGATTTCAGCCTCCTGAGTAGCTAAGATTATAAGCGTGAGCCACCAGCGCCCGGCTCCAAATTTTCTTGCGCCTGTAAGGTTTGGGACTTTTACCTAATACCATTGCATTTGGTTGAGAATGCTCTCAAGATCCTGTGGCCTATACATCTCCTATTTTTGAAGATATGCTAAAAGGCATGGAAACAGCCCTTTTCAGTCTGGCCAGAGTAACATGAAATGATGTGAGGACCCTTTACCAGACATACCAAGCCAAGGTTTTCTTAGGTGCTAGTCCAGGCCCCAGACACTGCAGAACTACAGAACTGCTTCCTCCAGGTAGCTCAATACTTTCTCCATTTCTTTTCCATCTTGAACAGACCAAAAAAAAAATTCTCTTGCTTGTTTTGAAGGTGTCAAGCCAAACTACTTAATGGATTGACATTTTTGGTAACCCAAAGCCCTAAAAAATACTCCACTTTTCTATTTTCTGAGATATTGCTTTCTTTTACCTATCTGAATGAAGGGGATGAAATGAAATAAAGCAGTTCAAGAGAACAAAATCTGTCACATATAAAATGTGCCCATACTTCAAGTGAAGAAGTGAAATTTTCCAATAAAATACAGGTTTCTGAATGCTTTTTAACTGATAAAGCACTTTTCGGCACATTCACACTGTCACTTTTAATAAATGAATTTTATTATATTTTATCTTCCTGGACAAACCAACCTCTATTTGAAGTCTAGGTTCTATTTTAAGTATTTAATGTTAAGTATTGGTTGAATTGGAATGTAAAAATCAACTTCATGAGCCCTAAAACCTGAAAGCAAGGAAGGGAAGGAGGAAAGTTGACAAATGCAGATGTTATAACAGATGGATAAGTTATGTGAAATTCATATTTAACTCTCAATTATTTAGTAACTATAGTATTCATTGGGGAATGCAAATCATCAGGAGAATAGTTTACTTTCCATATTGATATATGCTTATCTAAAAAGACATAAACATCTGTCTAGTGAGATTTGGGCAAGGTGGGTAAACATTTCTTAAATTGATTCTGTTCAGAGATGGTCGATGAAGTAGGAAAAGAAGAATTCCAATGTGAAGTAATCTGAGTATTTCATACTTTGACAGTAAAATACATATTAGCAGTATCACTAGCCTCTAAAGAGAACTTTGGCAGAGAGGGAAATTGTTTAACTTTGTTCTAGTATTTTCCAAAGTTACATTCAGCATATTTGAAATGTACACACAATTATAGTTACAGAAAACCTCAAAATAGTATGATATACAATAGGAAAGGTATACATACATCTAATATCCCATTAGATGACAATAGGAATAATAGTTCAATTATCATCTAAAAGAATGTAAGAATTCTTTATAAAGGAAGACAGGTATAATTTAATTTCAAGTACATAGTTTTTACATTTCATTCCTAATACCCATAAATGAGGAGACTAGTCAAACAGTATATAAGTATTGACGTAACATAATCATATTTTCATTTTATGTATATGCTTATTTATCCATGCTAGTCTCTCATTCCTATTGGTTTTTTTGGTACATTTTCTCCTCTTGCTTTCTCAGTATGTATGAATAAGTACACCTTCTAATATAAGTACATCTTTTCTTAACACTTTGTTAAAAGAAATGACTTCATAGTAGATACTGACTACTTTGCAATTTGAAGATATATTTTAGTTTATTTGAAGCAAACTCTGAAGAAAACTCTGTTCTCATTTGTTTTATTTTGATAGATGGATTATTGTACTATAGAACAGAAATCATGCTAATCATACATTTCTGAGTGCTGATCAAGAGACAAAAAGGAAAGACACATCTACAGAGCAGTGCAGCTGAGCCTCCTTTAGTCCTCCACATCTCATTAGTGAGCAGATGCTTGGGTTTACCATAAGAGCAAGTAAACAACCAGTTCTCTCACAGTAAGTCATTTCTTCCTTTGGCTTATGTCAAAGTAACTATCGCTCACATTCTTCCTCCATCAGAGGAACAGAGGCCACCTGAGAGGGGAAAACTGGTACCCATTGGCTCACGTCCTAAAATGAGTCACTCTTCCTTAGGTGGAGAAAGCAGGGTTTCTTTCTGGCTCATGCAACCTGTGTGTCACATACTTCCATGCTCAGTGTGTAGACCAAAGTTTCTTCAACTTTACTATGCACCAGAAGTGTTGCAAGAAGAAGACTGTTGTACCACCCTTCAGCAGCTTAGAGATAGAGTCCCAGTTGATACTGATGCAGAGGTCCCACACTACCCATGGAGAAATACTACATTAAACACAAGAGAGATGCCTTTTCCTCACCAACTATCCAGGGCTCCACCATCTCTGCTGGAGCATCAGCTCTCCTAGCTGGATTAAGATTCAGGCAAATCTCTTACTTTGATAAATGAATTGACTAGGCAATTTCAGAGGGAAATTGGCAGCCCTATGTTCTCATTAGTAAAAGTTTTATCCTTTCACTTAGAGTAGAGGTGAACTTTGTGCTTTAGATGTTAAAACTGGTTCTTACCAATGTTTGACTTACTATAACATTTTTTAGTTCATTGGCTAAAATTCAGAGGAAAAGTAGAGCAAGTAGTTAGAAAGGCTTTAAGGTTTACCCCTATTCACATCTCGGTCAATTCCTTCCTTAAATAACAGATAATCTCCTGCCCAACAACTCGGGATTTTCTGAGTTGTGGAATCTATAGCTAGCTTGTCTTAATAGGAAGTCCTTTTATTAGTGTAAGATATTGCAATGATCTGTCTTCCTACATAAAGTATGTTTCTACACTTGAGGAAGTGACAGGTGTTTTCTATCCATCCATCATTTACAGTTCACTGCCATGAATCATGACAGCAGAATGCATATTAATCATGGGAATTAACATAAGGAGAAGGTTTTTTTTCTTTTTAAGTTTCTTCACCAAAAATTAATAAGCATATCCTTCCTTCAGTGTCAAAAACTGGATCATAGAAAATAAGTAAGAATAAAGCAAAGCCTGAAAAAATGGTGTAATACAAACACAGGAAACATACAAACTATATGTTATCAATGTGAAAGATATCACTTTTGTATAAGATAAATTTAACTGGAAAATTGTTGTTCAATTACAGTCAAGTGGACATAGTGACTTTTTACAAGAAAGTAAAACTTAGGATATCCCTCTTATTCATCTTGTTGTCTGGTGTTTTAACATTAAAGATATGCTCCAGTCTAGCTTTTTGCTGATTAATTGGAGTTAGGGTCTCACAAACTTTTCTACCTGGGCTAAAATCAAGATTTCTTCAAATGTTGATCTTCCAGATACAAGTTAGGATTGTATTTGTAGGCCACCACTGCGTGGCAACACAATATTATTTATAGAAATGAAAAACTGCATGACAGTTTTGAACAACTGGCAATTATGTAAATCAATGATGATGTACCATCTGTCTACATGGGTAATATTTGAAATACACTAGAACTAGGCTGTTAAAGAAAACTGAAGGAAGAGTAAGCAGTCACTGTTGTAATGGCTCCACAGAAATAAGGCAATTCTCCTAGGTTCCTTATTAAAGGCATACTTTGGGATTGTAAAAAAAAAAATTTGAACTATAGGGTACATAGCTCTATTTTCTGCTCTAGTTATTTAGGAATATAAATATATGTATATGGATATACATGTATATGTATATGCATATAGATGTTTGTTACAAAAATATAAATATATATAAGAATGTTTGTTTTAATTTGTAACAATTTGTTACATTTGATGTATTTACACTGACTCATCATTATCACCTAAACGCCATAGTTCACAGTAGATTTACATGTGATATTTTACATTCTATATATTTCACCCAATGAACATGTGTATCCATCATCATGGAATCATCTGAAATAGTTTTTCTCCATCTCCTGGGAACTGATATTTTTAGTTTTGCTTTTGCAAAGGTCAGACATTTAGACTCCTACAGTATGCAGCCTCTGTCATGTAGGAATTAGTACTGAAGATTCCAAAATGTATTTGTATGTCTTAGTTTATTTTTCCCCTGCATTCAGCAATACTCTTTCTTTTTAGCCATAAATTTCCATTATCTAGAGATAACATAGTTTAACCATTCACCTAATGAAGGAAATTTTGAGTGCTTCCAAGATTTTGGTAATGATGAATTAAAATACTAGAAACATTCAGGTAAAGTTTTGGTGAAGACATGAGTTGGCAGCTCATTGGAGTAAATGCTAAGTAGGGAAAATGCTTGATGATATGGCAAGACTTTAGAGTCCTAAAAATGATAGCTGTTCTCAAAAATTGCTATACTAATTTCCATTGCCACTAGCAATGGATAAGTGTTCCTATTGTTCCATATCCTTGTCAGTATTCAGAACTTATGTTCTGGGTTTGGACCATTCTGATAAGTGTGTAGTCTTCTAACTTTAATTTCTTTCAATCTAGTAAAACTATCCCAAATTATTCCTCTCTCCCTCTTTCTCTTCCTTCTCATATCCTCTTTTCTTATCTAACCTCTGGCTCAATCATCCAGGTAGTTTTGAAAGCCACCAACAAGTTGGCTTATGCAAATACTAACACTCTGCATTTGCCTGATTTCTTTTTTTTTCATGATCTAATTTAACTTGTAAATTGAAAGGACTTAACTGGATTCAATTTCTCAAGTCTCTTATCTCACCTTCTTAAAGGAATCATGTTTGCTCCCTCCCATCTTAAAACAGCAGTACCTTACCCATCACTCTTTCACTCTTCTTCCTCCCTTCTTGGTGTCATATCATTACCCACTGTCTGAAATCACGTGACTAAGCTACTTTGGTTTTCTGATAAATTCACAGAAACATAGATTCCAGAAGAACAAGAATTTCATCATTCTTATTCATTACTATATTTCTAGTTGGAACAATGCTGGGCATTTAGTTAAAAACCCATGAGTGGTATTGGTTGATAAGGTGATTTATGGTCTACTGTTGGATTGGGAGGGGGCTGGGAGATTGGGAGAAGACCAGTCATACTCTGCTCAGGTGGTCTCTGTGATTTTGTCACCCAGATCATCCAAGTATTCTCATGATTGCTTCACATGCATTCACATACTCTAAATGAGCATAGATTTCGGTGGCATTGTCTGTTGCTTAATAAAATGAAGATGGAGGGATTACTAGTTTACACACTAAATGAGCATGGCAGATCAAATTATCATCCTCCTTTGGAGATGAGGAACCCAAGGCAGAGAGAAGAAACTGAAGCTCAGTGTCACCCAAAAGGAAAGAAAGAGCAGAAGACAATTACATCATACAATCCACTCTAGAAACTTGTCTCAACACCCAGCTGTACTGTTCTGTACTGACATTATCCATCTTGTGGCTGGGACTCTTTTCCTCACACACAGCAACACACAGCTGTATACATTCAAAATGAGAAGTGGGTAATAACATAAAGAACCTATTTAATAGGGCCAAACCTCAGAGAACCGTTTTTCTCTCCCGATTGAGTATGCTGTCACTTTAATGGGACAATCATAGTTTCACAAATCATTTAGTTAAGACAATTTCTGGGATAATTACCTTGTCACTTAAATTTTAAAATATTAAAATTAAGGTTGAAGTTGGAAAATTATTCACAGCTTTTGCTTTCTCCTTCTCTCATAAAACCACCAATAATGTCCAGAAATACATGACTACTCTGAGACTGTAAACCTGAGATCAAATGAAGTGTAATCAATTTTTCACAGTGGTTTAAAAGGCCCATGGAGAAAAGCTTGTTTTAGCTAACCAAAGAGGCAGGGACTTAGTACAGTAATATAAAGTGCCTTTAGTATGTTTGCCAAAGTTAGTTATTCAAGAAATTAGAAAAACTGTTACATTTTGTAAGCTGATCTTTTTGACGCTCCTAACTTTGTCTCATAAATATGTAAGTATTTACAATTAAAAGCCAAGCTTTTAGACATAGAAACATGTTGGTTTGCTTACTTTCTCCAATGAGGAAGAGCCTAGGGCTGGGCTGTCTGATACAGTATAACACTTAGTCACATGTGGCTATTGAAGTTAAATGAAAATAAAAGGAGATTATACTCAGTTTCACTTGATGCATGTCAAGCGTGGCTCTCCGGTAAGAAGGCAGCTATTTCAATGTGAGATGAGTGAGAAAACAGGAGGCAAGTATATATATGACCCACAGGAGGGAAATTTTCAACATTCTCTTCAGGGAAGTCACTCTAAAACATTATTTCTGATATGACGCTAGATTGTTTTAGTAATAAGAAGTGTAGGCAAATCAATGTGGGAAGGACACTCAAATCAGAGAAATAGGACATGTAATGATACAGAATTGAGATCAGTACAATTGTGAAATTCAAACCAATTTTGTTTTATTAGGATGTAGGACACTGCCCAACTCTACGAGCCAAGCAATGCCGGCTTTACTACACAGAAACACTTGTGTTTCATTCTGCCAACTAAGCTGGAAACAGGTGAACAATGAGGTCATATCTGCATCTCTGGTGTTCTCCTTGCCACTGTGAGGAAGTGATGGTTGAAGAGGAGGGCATAGCATTTCCCTGAAGAGAGATGTTCCAACTGGGACAGACATGCAAAAACGAAGTGACAGGTCTCATAACCACTTATTAAGTAAAATGAACAGGCCTGTTTTGAAGATTAAACCTGCGAGGGAGAATAAAAGACATAACAAGGATGGGTTCCAAGTTTTTGTTGAGGATCATGATAGGTAAAGATTCAGTTTACTATAGGAGAAGATAAATAGTTCCTATAATACTGATGACTGATAAATGCTTTTCAGAAAATCTCTATCAATTTAAGGTGAAGAGAATGGGATATTATGCTAAAACAAAATCCTTACACATTGCAAATTTTTACTACTGAATAAAAGGAAGAAAGTGTCCTAAAAACCACACATTTTGTTGGTCTACTTTCATACTGCTGAGTAATCCCAGAAGGATAGTGCTTCACTGCTAAAGGTACACTACAGGACTTTCATCATGCAGTTAAGAATAGCTCATCTATAAGGTCCATATCTTGTGGCTATAACAAACACCACAGATTGGCTTATCAAAAATTGAAGTTTATTGTTCATATTTCTGAGGGCTCAAAACTACAACAAGCATGAACTGGCATTTTCTGTGTCTGATAGTGTTTACTTTCCAAGTCAGAGATGGGTGTTTTCCCCTGAGTTCTCACATGGTACAAATTTTAAGGGATATCTCTTAGATTTCTATAATAAGGACTTTAAATTCATTCATGAAGGCTCAACCTTATGGTCAAATTACCTCCAAAGACCTACCCCCTTCTCCTAATAGTTTCATCCTGAGAGTTAGGATTGCAGCATATAAATATTATAGGGGAGTTTGCATATAATTATACTGATGATTAATGATTACTGAATAAACTTGGGTTTGGCAGTTTCTCAGGTGAATATTTTAGTAACAGAGACGAGCCACCTGGCCCTTTATGATTTATAAAACGTATTTATTCCATACCTAATGTGCTTTCATTGTTTCCCTATATATTAAGCTTTGAAAAACAGAAACCAGTTACAAAATCTTATTCCCCAAATAATAACCAAAAACTACTTCTGTGTCTTTGTTTTGTTAAACTTCTTTTCCTATATATTTGCAGAGCTTTTATGAGGTAATAGCACTAAATGTAAAAAGAATTTATTAGTAACTATCAGTATTGGACGTGATATAATAGGAACAAAACTAAAACAAGCTCTGTCCTTACTGATTTTACCAAAAAATTTAGAGCAACTAAATTTTACTTCTCCTTCCTTGCCCTACATTTTATAACAATGTTTTCTAAATTAGAAAAAAAATGAAATTGATTTTAGTATCATTTTCCTCTAATCTAAAAAAATAATGACTTATCTGACCTTTTCTGCTTGACTCAGACATATACTAGCTATTGCAAATAAGGGAAACCATGGGACCTATGTTTCTTTGGGCCTGGCTTACTTGACTTAATATATTTTTTCCAAGTCTTTCCATTTCCTAACAAATGGGGACAGATAAACTGATGTTAGGGAAATGAACCCCAAGATCAGTATTCAAATGTTTTTTTTTGTTTCATGCCATTGTTTCTAACATATTTATAAGATGATTTCTTTGTTGCTTTGTATGTCCCTCTCCCACAGTATAACTCCTGCTTTCACTGTATTTGATGATGGTATAATTTGTGGAGGGGAAAGGAAAAACCAAATCGTTTAAATAGGGATACAGTTGGACCCATTGCAACAATGAGATGTACAAGTCATTATGTCAAAAAACGAACTTTACAACCTTAGTTGGGGGGGGGAGGATCTGATAGGGGGAGGTATGAGAAGGAATGGGAAGGGGAAACAAAGGAGAAGGTGACAAAGCTTGATAAGAAATGTACTCATTATCTTGCCCATGTAACTGTAACCCCTCTGTACGGTATTTTCACAATAAAAAAAATAATAATGACTTAGAATTGTAACAACAGATAAAATAGAGGTAGGTAGAAATACTACCCATTCCTATATAGAAATAGAGCACAATCTTTTGTCCAAAGGAACGTTTTTGTAAATATGCTCTGGAAAGAAAGGGAACTACTGTAAATCACAAAATCTCCAGTAGACTGGAAAAGCTTTTATATTTAGAGTCTTCAGTGACACTTCCACTAAGCATGCTAACTTTGATATGTTTATGATTTTCCATAAATGTACTTTGAGTATTCAGGCTTTAATCTTCCTTCCCCCACCCAAAATATGACAGTTATTAAAATTCTGCATGAGAAAAAAGTAGGAATATTTCTTGAACAATTTGGTATTTACCTTATGGTGAATTTGATTTCAGTTATAAGTCTGGAAAATAAAATTGTGTTCTGCACAGAAGTATACTCATGTTATTTCATAAAACAGATTTTACAACACTTATTACTGACAGAAGTGACTTGGATATTCAGAAATATATAGAATTAATTTTTTACACAGCATTTTTCAGATTCATTTTCAGATTCATCTACATTTTGTTAAGAAAAAAAGTAAGGCAGGTGTGGTGGCTCTGGACTGTGATTCTAGCTAGGGAAAAGTGGAGATGGAATTATTTTGTAGCTCAAGGGTTTTAGAATAAAATGGACAACAAAGTTACTTTAAAAAACTGTATGTTTTCCAGAAAATTCTGTCTCTTACAAAAATAGGAGAAAATGTAGAAAAGTCTTGTTCTTGAGATTCTATTGACTTAATAGCTACTAGTAGTCAGATAAACAGGCACCCTGTGTGTACAGAAGGTGGCCCTGGGTCAGCAGAGCATCTTAATTAAGACTTATTTTCTTTACCTATGATTTCATTTATCCACAGTCAACAGTTATGATAAGGTTCACATAACAGTTTGAATTTATTAAAAAATGAACCTTATATTTAAGTCAATATATTTTATGCTATTTAGATGTTAGTTCAATATCATTGCTGAAAAAAATTATATTAAGTGAAGTAAGCCATACCCAAAGAAACATAGGTCCCATGGTTTCCCTTATTTGTAATAACTAGTATACATCTAGGATAAACTTACCAGACAAGCAGAAAAGGTGCTAAGCAAAAGGAACCCCAAGATAGAGACACAAGAGGTTTTTTTGTTGCTGTTGTTTTTAATGTACTATGTGATTTTTTTTTTTGCTTCTTTTGTATGTTCTTCTCCCATAATGTAACCCTTTTTGTCACTGTGTTTGATTCTGGTGCCCAGCATCTTGTATAGACATTTTTCTAATTTGGGGAGGGAATGAAATTTTTAAAAATGCTGAAACAAGGATACAGGGTGACCATTGTAACAATGAGATGTACAAGACACTAGGTTGAAAATGAACTTCATAACTTTGGTGGGGAGAGGTAAGTAGGAGTTGGGGATATGAAGAGAGCAGGGATGCTAGGGGAAAAACAAAGGAGGGGATAACAATGCTCAACAGGAAATTTACTCATTATCTTACTCATGGAACTGTAACCCCTCTGTACAGTATCTTTACAATAAAAAAATTACAAAAAAAAACTTGGGGCATAATGGCAGATTCTTGTGATTCTAACTATGTGATAGGTGGAAGTAGGAAGATGACATATAGAAGCCAGCCTGGGGCAAATAGGAAATCCTATTTGAAAGACAGACTAAAGCTAAAAGGACTTGGGGGCATTAAGTATTAATTAAGTTAATACTTAAGTGGTACAGTGCTTGCCTAGTATGGACAAAGGTCTGAGTTCAAAAAATTTAGCCAAAAAACAAAAAGACGGAGGAAGAGGAAAAAATAGGAAATAGGACAAAATTAATGATGGTCTTTTCAGTTTAGAATACATTCCAGAAGAATATTATTTTATATTATTTTTATTTCTACATAAAGTTATTTTGTAGAATAGTGATCTGACAAAAAACACATTTTTTTTCCAGAAGAGATTTTTGTCAGAAATTGTTTCCATCTAAAAACAAAGATAACTTAAATGTTATCATCCTTATTGTCCAGCAGGATATGAAATGTGCTATATCTAACTTTCTAATTTCAGCCTTTTGGGAATGATGAAGTGAGGACTGAATTTATAGCCTCATGTATGTCAGGTATATTTTTTTTATTCTTCCAGGTTCTGTGAGTCAACAGCTTTGCTGTATAGCTGGTTTCCTCATCAACTAGTTAATTACAAATTGTGATGTGCTCACTTTCCCTATGAGATTTTGGTGTTTTTTTATGATAATTGTATATGTATATTTGTTGATTTTTTGAGTTGCATGTTGACAATTTAAAATTCAATAATATTATACTCCACCACATAATCTTATATATGTGTATACACATATATATGTATGTGCATACACATATATGTGTATGCATATATATGTATGTGCATATATATGTGTATATTACCTATGACCAGTAGACTGTGTAGAAATATTTATTGGTAAGTCAGTCAAGTTGTGTAAATCATCTTGGGAAAGAGACAATTACCAGATTGTAGAAGGTACAAGGCTCAATTCTTTTTTATGAAGAGCCTTGGGAGAAGAGACCAAAAGAGTTCACCTCAGACCAACGGCAAGGCCATACAGATAGTACAGACTGCTTTAGTTGCCTGCTTTTATAAACTTGGCATGTTTGCTAAATGCTAACTGCGCAAATGCAAACTGATAGGACAGAATGCCAAGTATCATCATAGGCTTACTTCTATTCATCACTTATAATTAAAATGCTTTTAAAGGAAAATAATCCCTCTAGTGGCTGTTTGGATTGTAAATGTTCATTATTTGTGCTTAGAAATTCTGTAACTTTTCTATTATGGGACATCAGTATTAAACTTTTCTGAGAGTTCCATGAAAATTGTTATCAAAAACCATTATGTTAAAACAACTTAAAAGATTGTATTCTTCCTAAGACTAAAGGAATTAAAAACATAATCCAAAGTGTGAATGCTTATAAAATATTGATTTTCATTTTTTAAGTCATTTTATGTGACCTATTTTCTAAAACTATCAAGAGCAACTCTGTGTAAAAAAAGAGGCAAACATTTTCCCCTAGGTATTTCTACCTTTGAAGAAATATCGAATTTATAATTCTATGTAAAATAGCATTCTGTAAGTGAGCTTACATTTTAGCAGCATCTCATAATAGCATTTTTCATGAAAAAGTAGATTTGTGAGCTAAGAAAGATTTTGGAGTTTGCTTTTGAGATTAACTTGGTTGGTGCAGGAAAGTCAAAGAGAGTTAGTGCTTCGTGTTTGAGGGCATGTGAGCCCAGCCAAGGACGTAGGCTTTAGTTAGTGTTCATCTTTAAACCTGAGCCACTGAAATGATAATCTGTCTCCTAGAGCTGATGAAGGTGGTGAGGCCACAAATTGAATTACAGGATATTCTCTTGAAAGTACCAAACCTGAGTTTAAGATAATCATACATAAAATGTCCAAGAAAACAGTTCATCATAGAATCCAATGTCTTTAAAAGCAAATGACAACCTATTTCCTTTCAAACCTTCGGATGTTAGCAAGGTAACTGACTGAAAGTGAATTAACTGGCCCAGGGCCCAAAGACATCAAGTGGGAAATACTTTCCTATACCCTTACTGTGGACAACTTTCACCAAAGTTAAAGCTTAAATGCAGTCTTTAAATATGAGACTGTCATGGAAATCAAGACCAGCTGGCACCAATTCAGAAAGAACAAAAAGATTTTCCACTGCATTTGAGGATACTGAAGTCTCGATTGCCATCATCAGTCAGTAGCGTCAGATGACCTGTCCTAATTGTGTTTTTCTATTACAGAGAACACATGTCATCAACTATACAAGCTGATTTGCCTTAATTTGATATTCACATGCACCTAGGAAGTGTGACTTCTGGGTTCCATTTTAAGGGGCAACACATGGTGGGAAAAACTAAAACAACTTTATTCTCAAAACCCTGTGTGTCCTTGAGGTTCATTAGGATTTTCATGTTTGCCTTTTGCTTTATTAAGTATCAAAGGTAAGACACTGTAACCTCAGTACTTCTTGAGTCACGCAACCGTTAACAAATACTCAAGTTTTTCTACTAAAATATCATCTCATCTTGAAGGTTCCAGTGGAGATGACATGTATCTGCCAACTTTTGAATATAATTTTATGAAGATAATGGGATTTTTTTCTTTGCCCGGAGTACTAACATGTATAATGGGATTAAATCCAATAACCAAAACTTCAGGAAATACCCTCCCAAAAATGAAATAAAAATGCAGAACAAAGAAACTAGATTTTGACAGTCTTTTATGTCTTCTGTGGTCCTTCTCCAGGTCTGATCCACAGCCAGTGCTCACACACATGAGTTAACTAAGTTAAAAAAAAAAAAAAAGAAAGAAACATAGTCACAGGAAAAGAGTGGACATCTGCCTTGTGGGAAGAGCACCTACAGGAATATGTAAGAGGGTATTAAGAGAAACCAAAAGTGCTACTTCCTGTAGTGTTGCTTACTAGCATAAAAGGCATGCTGTAGTTTAAAAAATATGGATTAACAAAGTAAGAAATAAGATCCTCAGTTAACTAAACAAAAATGACTACATTAGGGCAGGTTTTTACAGAAGCCTTCTATTGAAGCATTTTCTATTTTCTCTTTTTGCCTGTGTGCCAGTTACTGGGCCTTGAACTCAGGACCTTGTACTTGGCTTTTTTGCTAAAAGATCATGCTCTCCTATTTAAGCCTTTCCTCCAGTTCTAGCCTTTTCTAGTTAACTGAATGTAAGATTCTCTAGTATTTGTCTGTCATAACTATAGTCACCACATCTCAGTCTCTTAGGTGCTAGGATTTTAAGTGTGGGCCAACAGTACCTGGCATATTTTCTTTATTATTTTTTTTACTAGACCAGGCTCAATTGCATTCTTGCAAAAAATGTATGTTTGTTATTGTTATCATATAGGAACTTGGGAGAACCAGATGTGTACCTCATACATACGCTCAACAGAAACACATTTATGGCATGATACTAGGAACACAGATGGATAAACTAAATGAAATTTCACTATAAACACTTTTGCTTAATTTTTTAAAAAAATTATTCATTTATATGACTAGTTGTAACATCTAATTTCCTCTATCCACACTACTGTGATGCCTTCTCTTCTAGTGTTGTTTTCACTTTAAAATATGACAGAAATGGGATATAAAGGTATCTGGGCATTGATAAACATTAATAAAATGCATCAGTATGCATTACTACCTTTCTAGCAACTGTTCAAAGTTTGCCATTTGTGAAAGGATAAATTTGTTGATGCCAGCATGCTAAATGAATGTATACCCAGCACCCCCCCCCCCCGCCCCATCCTCCTCACATCCCTACACTGGGGCTTTAAAGTTGGAAAATGAAAATGGTAAAGTAACTTATGCTTATTTGGTCAGAGTGTATTTGGATTTTGTGTATGTGTAAATGTTTTCCATCTCAAGCGAATCTGTCTCTGAAAGCATCAGAGAGGTGCTGTGGCCACCTTGCTCTTGGGTGTCCTGGTACAGCCGGACACAGTGGGAACAGAGACAAAAAACAAGAAACCCATCCCAACCCCTTGCTGTTTGCCCAGGTTCCTCCATGATGGCTACCCGAGCTCACAAGTGTTCATTCACACTTTAGGAGTCCCATTCTGGCAGTCTAGGAGTGGAAATTATTCTGAACAACTGTTTGGTTTGGCTTGAAGTGTATGTAATAAAAAGTCAGCCCCTGACATTTCAAAATTAGGAGATTTCACATGAAATTTCTTTTATCCATTTTTTTTTCATGAAAATAAAAAAATCTGGGAATCTAAGGAAGTGTTCGCTCATGGCAATCTTCTTAAAGCCAAGAAACTCTTTACATATGGGGAATGAACTGTCCAATTCTCAGTCTTACTATAATCTGTGAGATTAGGGCTTATATGCACTACTGTTCACTTTGTTCACTGAAGTTCTGAACCCCAACATCTATCCTCATAGAGGTGGGGGACCCAAAGGGGAGAGAGGGGTGAAATGGGCATCTTACCCTCTTCTTTCCAGTGCAACAACAGTAAATTGCTGTTTATGTATTTCTCCTTTCTTGGGATGCTGGATGTACTAGTTAAGAAGAAAATGTGTTCCCTAAAGTAAGAATCAAATACTGAATCTACCTAGAGGATTCTGTTTCCAGTTGTGAATCAAGCTGATCATGCTTAGGAAAAGCCTCTCTGAGGGTTTTTATTCATGTTTTAAAAATGTGACACAAGGGAGACAATGCATAGACAAAAAATAAATAAGCTCTTGTTCATTTAATCTGGGTTGGCCAAAATGAAAAAGGAAGATCATTTAAGGAGGGCAGGCACTAATTACTTCAAAACATTTGCAGGACATCTTCTAAAGCAGTCCTTATGTATATTATGTCTTCTTTCTGTGATTTTTTTCCTTCTGGTTAAAAACAAGGTCTTCACAAACCTTGCCTTATCTTGATTTCATCTACTTTATCTGGCTAATTTCACTTTGAGCACAGTATTTAATATATCAAGCTATAATTTTGGAGATGATTTATCTAGAACTTCAAATTACATTCATACTATTATTGAACTGCATCAGTTTCAGAAGCAAGAGTATATTTGGAAGATAAAGTCATTACCCAATATTCAACATTCAATACTTGATACTCAAAAATGTTTTTGAAATAAACATAACTTTTATTGTTAATCTTCCTAAAGAAACTAGAATATTTTTACACAAAAATCTATCAATAAAATTGGTTAAAGAAAAGAATGCAAAGCAAAACAAAACAAGTTGAGAGAATTCAGGCTTTATCAAAGTCTTAGTAATTTTTTAAGCAATGGTGATTCCATTTCACCACTTCAGTTTAGAGCCTTTCTATATGTTACAATGCTCTCTGTATTTCTTCTTGTTCCATGGATGAAAGTAAAATTCATATAAAGCATACCAAAGCCATTATGGATAACTGGTGGTAAAACTTTATTATTCAAGTTTAGATGTAACAGACATCTTTGCTGCCTGAAGATTGTTTGCATAAGAAATACACCGAGAACATGTTTGTGAGTAGAAATGAACATGCAACTATGAAAACAAAATAAAATAAAACAAAAAATTTCCATGTGTTGTAAGAACAGAACTATTATAGCCAACATTTCTAATATTCAAATCAGGACTACAAATTGAATTCTTAGCAACATGAAATCATTCCATATGAAAGACATATTTTTTTCACTGCTGGTGAATATTCCTGTTTAATTTTACAATGGCATTTTGAGATGCTTCCAATCCCCGACCCCTCCACATCCCTCCTGATTATCCATGTGGCCAATAAGTAACGAATTTGGCATTTGTCATTGAGATATTTGCCTTGTTGGTAGCCATGAAGAAACTATGGTTTTATCAGCCTTGTAATAGTTTTGCCCCTTCATAGTCAACACTATAAGCTGTCTAGTTATAATATGTACAGCTCATCTTTAACAAAAATGACCTTAACCTTTCCTGGCCCTTGGGAACTGAGTTTAAAACAAACCCCTTGGCCACATAATACTTGGCACTCTTATGGTGCCTTTCAACCAAGGATTGCAAAGTGCTTTACAAAAAAGTACTACATTACCCTTATTATTATTTATTAATATTATTAATATTAATATATTTTTTCCACTTTACAGCTGAGGAACCTGAGGAACAAAAAGAAAAGTGATTTGTTGCAATTCAGGTATTGCAAAAAGTAATAACCAGGGGGTAAACACAGGATCCACAGTGGGCATTATGGATTGTGAAAGACCATTTTTTTTTTGGCTGCAGGTTAAATGCTATTTTCATGATGAATTTATGCTTGCCTTTTCTCTACATTTCTTTTCAAGATGACAACATGAGCATGTACTACCCACCATCTCCGTGTGGATTGCTATTGAATTTCATATTTTCTTCATCCCTGATTTCACACACTTCTGCCTTACTATCTTCCAGAAGTTCTAATTACTGGGATTGAGATGCTTTCTACACAATAGCTCTGCTATCAGGATCTGAGTGCCCTACAAATTAGCAATAAACAAATCAAAGGAAATGCTGTGCAAAGAAGCCACTCCTCTGCCCTTGGTGAAGATTTTCTTTGGTAAATAGAATTCCATCTAATTGTGTAAGGACGGTTTGATATTTAGCTTCATATACAGGGAGCATTTCAGTCCTTCAGTTTTTCCCTTGTCTAGCAGTCAGCAAGTTTTAGCATAAGCTCATTAAAGATGCCTAGATATTCTGGCTATGTCCCTTAATAAGACAGAAGTAACTGTGAATTGATCTATACTTAATGTCAAAGCACAGAGGCAGGGTGACCGTGAGCTTCTTTACCCCATGCTTCCATTGCTGGATGGCAGATATAATTCCCTTCTAGAAATGCACTGAGATTCATTAACTAAACAGGCAGACCATTCACAGATCTTAAGACAGGTCACTTTGTGATGTCTTGCAGCCACATAGCAAGAGACTAGTAACTTTTAATAGTATTGATAACCTTCAATTTATTACAAAGAATTGTATTTCCTCAGGCATTTAAAGTATATATATACATTTAATATTTGTAGGGGGCTGTATCTGCATTGGATCATAGAATTATGTGCACATGTGCAATCATAAACATAATGTGCTACCCACAGGCCTCAAGGAAGAGCTCTTTAATCATGTTTTCCTTCTTCTCCTCAATATTACCTTAGAAAAGTATCCCCATGCTTGTTTTTCTAAAATCTACCTTTACTAAAAGAACAGTTTAACTATCTTAGAAGTGGATTTTTTTTTTCTTTTTGATAAAGAACATCTCAATATGTCATGTAGAAAGAATTGGGCACATTCTACCTCCTGAATTCTAGAGAGAACTTGTTAACTCTGATACTCCATCCCTTTTTCTTGTGTTTAGAGTTCTGTAGTGTCTCTCAATCCACAATCTTCTGAGGTGGGCTGCTTCTTTATAGTTTTATCTCCCAAACAACAGTATGTATATAGGGCTGAGTGATGAGGAGAGAAAAAGTGAACAAAGGAAAAGTGAATATACCTTAAGTTCAATCCAAAATTCAATGGAGAATACAGAAAAGAAATTTTAAGACATACAGGTTTTAAATAACATATGATTTTAGTTGGCATATAGTTTCCTCATAGGGGAAGCCTTTTCCAGAACAGAAAATTCCTAAGTCAACTTGAAAATTCTTTTTAAAAAGTACCTAAACATCTGATTTTAAATTATTCACAATTAAGACAAGAGGATTCAACAGTCTTACAAAAATTGTAATCTACTTTGAGAGATGGAACAAAAATATGGAATATTTAGTGTTATGATAATTTGTCAACTTTAAAAAAGCCCAACCTCTTCTCCACCAGAATATGCATAATAATGAAAGCAAAAATGAAAATAAAATAATTAATAATAAAAGAGTATGGAATAAGTTCTATCATGTCAATGCTATCCAAGAATATTCTACTAAAAAGTAGACTGACCATAAATATTCCAAGAACCATGATATGTATTTTCTGATGCTAGTCATTATTACTATGTCTGTCTGAGAAATTAAAAAAAATGAAAAACAAAGGTATACATGTCAACAATGAGCAACCTATTTGTGTCTGACACACCAGAGGAACTGTTTAAAGAGTAATTTTGTCCAACTGTAATACCTGCAATATTGTCCAAGTGAACCAAATCTCTGGTATTTTGTTGATTTGAGCAGTCCATATGTAATGGGGCTTGAAGATTGTTACAATGCATTTGAATCCATTTTTAAATACATAAATTAAATATTGTTGTTTGGGATATCTCTTCTTTTCAGATCATAGTCACCCCTCAGATCTGCATGTACATTTGGTGACGCATCCATCAAAATTCTTAACAAAGATATAAATGATGTCAAAATCATTTGAGTGTCAAAGCTCCTCATTCCACCTCTTTATTTCAGTTTATGTGAATCTTAGAACTACACCACAGCCAGGCGAGGTCAAATAGGGCCCTTAAACAATAAAACTGAAGCAAAGGACTTAGTCCTGATTTCTTTCTCTCACTCTTTTTTTTTCCTTTTTCACTTTTTTTTAAATACAAGAAAACAAAAAAAATGGAAGAATGGAAATGACAACACAACATGAGAAAGATATTTTTAACTTCATTCACTACAACAGTCATGAACTTGTTGAACTCTACCTGCCATCCAACTTCAAGAAAAGAAGAGACCCGGCACTGTGAGAAAGAAACAAAACCCAAACACAACAAAACAATACAAAAGCAACTGCGAAATAATGTAAAAATGGAGTGCAAATGCGACTACAGAATGCAAATAAAAAAAAATCAGTGCTGCGGATTCCAGCAACACTTATCAAAATAATTTCTGAAATGTTTCATTTGAAACAAACAAAACAATAAAAAGAGGATATATGTTTATCATCTTCAGCATAACAATGTGAGTTAAGAGCTTAAAAATTAAAAAAAAGAAGTACTTGGAATGAATAGTGCTACCCTTTTTTCCTAAGTAGGCATAAAAATATTTTCATTTCCTTCTTATTTTCCATACCATTATATCAAGAACTTTTCATTTGTTTCATGTTACCGTTTACACCTTTTATGCACACACACACACACACACACACACACACACTCACAAACATACATACACACAAAAAGATATCTACTGCAATAGAAATAGTTGCTTCATTACCTTGTTTGCTACATTTGCAAATGTAAACAGCTAGGCAGAGCCAGAACTGACTCTAATGCATGATGGAATATCTTTGTTGCATACGTACACTGTAGAAAATAATTATTCAATATGTCAGGCACCATTATTTGAAATGTAATACATTAATATTTACTAGAAAAATAAGTTTTTTCCTATTTGTTCTCCCAACTTCCTTAATGAAATAAGTTAATCTGACAGTACATCCAGTAGCTTGTAATATCTTCTACATTTCCGTGGCAAAAAATAAACTACTGGTTGGGACAATATAATGCAAATTATTAAAGTCAGTCCTTGTACATACATCCTTGTAGCAAGCATTGAGGCTCGACTAACAGCACCTTTAACCAATTATTTAATGTTCAGTTATTTAGCCCTATTTCCCTGAGCAGTTATGCTGAGGAGCTTTTCCCTTCATGGATAGATTCTTTTTGTTTTTACAAAGCCTAAAGTATTAAAAGTACTATGAAGCCATACTTCTAAGAATCCTATTTAATGCTACTTAACTAAACCTGTATAAATCTAATGAAGGGATTGATTGGTACATATACCAACTGTCAGCCTGTGGTAATGTAACCTTAGATGCTGCCTGACCACAAAGTTTGGAAATTATATTTCACCAAAAGAAAATAAATAAATACAGCAGGTTACCTTGTGGAGAAATACCATGTGTTATTAACAAATGAAAACCATGGTTTGACATGTGTACCCATCCATTCTTTTGAACTAAGGGAATTCTTTTAGTTATAGTGTGCCAAATGAGAATTAGTGACAAACAGGAGGCATACAAAAGCGAAAAAAAATCCAAACTGGTTCATTATAAACAACAAAGAAATATCTGGCTAAAATAAAATTACCACAAAAGCAGTAGGGACCTTTTCAAATGAATATATATACATATATATATATATATATATGTATATATATATATATGGACAAAATGAACCTAAATGGCAAATGCAAGGACTACTGAGTATTTGAACATCTACAAGACAAAAATACCAAAGAGGGTGTGCATGTGTATGTACAGGCAGGGCTTGCCCAAAAACATTGTGCCACCATCTGTCACCTTTCTTGCTGCTCTCTCACCTAGCCTAACCACACTTTGCATTTCAGGGTCCAAATCTGAAACATGGTCAATGAGAGGAGACTGAATTTGAGAGGGTGCTATTTTCCTTCCATTGCTCTGGAGATTCAATTATTTTTCTCATCTACCTAGGATTTCATGATAGTTCTAAATTTAAGCAAGAATTTATGGAATTTTTTTGAACAAATGAGGGAATGGCCAGCCCAGTACTGCTTTAGTTTCATAATATGTAAACCCTTTTCAAATTTAATCCCTTTACAAACACAGTAATTATAGTCTAATGGGACTGTGTAGGGATGAACTCCCTCATACACATAAGCCAAAATGGTGTCCATTTACTAGGTTAAAAAAAGAAAAAAAAAACCAAACGAACAACAAAAAAAAAAAGATCGATCACCATCATTCATTCTTTCTCACTGACCATTTGTCTCACTTTTAAAATCTTGGTAACCTACTCATTAAAAGAAAGCATAAAAAAAGAAGGGAATTTCATGTTGGATAAGGCAGGCTCTATGAAGTATCTTTTTTAATAGGTTTTCATAAGACATTACAAGCTATTGAATTCCCATCAAGAAAACCTATTTCTATTTAATTGTGCTAAGTGCTAAGGTTTTTTTTTTTTACTCTTTAGGTTTTCCATTTTTTTCCACTTGTGCATTGTTCCTATGCAGACCCCTCTGGATATGCGTTGTGAAGTCATATTTGTCCGTGCAAAGATGCTGACATATGCTGCACTGGAAAGGTCCACTGTCACCATGGCAACTCATATGCAAAGCATACATCACTTCATCCAGAAAGACAATGCCACAGTGCGCACATTTTGTCGAAAGTTCATCTTGAGTACTTCTGTCAACTTTCTCTGTTTTTACTACATTCAAGGGCCCTTCACTTTTTACATTTGGTGGTGCCTTAGTCTTCTCCTTGGAGGCACCATTGGAAGTTGGCCCAGGTCTGGAATGCTTGATCGCCAAATCTAGAGGAATGTCATTGTCTGATCCAACAGCTGAAAAATGAGGAGGCAGATTAAAGGTGGGATAAGGCACATAGTTTTGGCAAGGATTTGGTAGGCCAGGCACATGACTCAAGTAGTGCGGATTCCCAGGAACGGAGAGCTTATATTTACTCCAGAACCGCAGCCAATCAGCTTCACTCTGGAAGTCATTATGTACAAAGGGAAGTCCAAAAAGTGGGTACTGGTACTTTTCAATGGGACTGCCTGGTGGTGAATAGTTTGAGTGTTTTGCAGGTCTCATGTACTTTTCGATGGGGCTGCCTCTCTCAGAGCTCCCTTTCCCTTCAGATATGGATGAAGTATTTCCTGGATCTCCAGTACTTTCCTGAGGACTTTTGATCTGAATGTGCAAAGGTTGCATCCTTTTGTGAATATCCAGAGTTTGGCTGACCAAGACTGGCTGTTGAGAAGAATGGCTTTTAGTCAATGAACCCTGGGCTTCATATTTACTTAGGCTCGGAAGAGGAATTTCTCTCTGATGAGCTTCGGACAAGTGATCTTCTGACCTCCTCTCTAAGGGGCTTCCATTGACCTGCTCCTCACTGCTACCCCTCTGCTGTTTGTTGAGCTGCTCAGCCTGAAGTGCCTCTGGGTTAAGGCGCTTTCTTGTTCTTCTCCTAATAATCTGCTCACCATTGTTTTGTTTAATGATGTTTAAAGGCCTGGGAGTCTGCAGAGAACACACATAATACATAAAAGGGAAACATTAAAAAATACATTAAAATGCATTAAAAATTCCTCACAAATATAAACCATGCTTAAGTTCAAAGCAAGGACTGGCTTTGTACTATAGATTTTCTAAATCTCTCTTGCGTTTTCTCTCTCTTTTGCCCTAAGCAGGATCAGAAGGAGGAACCAAAGTACACTGTTTTAGACTAATTAAATCATGTCTATCTTTGCAGGAGGGACAGAAAACTTTAATCTACTTGAAGAAAGCTTTTCTAAACTCAACAGCCTTTGAGCAGGGGGGGGGGAGGGGGGAGCTGTGCATCATTCTGAGATAAAATTGCATAGAATGACACTGGAAGAAATGATTTTTCAACTGTATTTTCAATTGTTAGTTTTGCACCAAAATTTTGTCAAGAAAGTCACACAGGAGAGAGGCACAAATGAGAATGATGAAAACTTTCTGCCTTGCTCTGAAATGAATTTTGAGCCTCTCCTCCCAGACCTATGTTCCAATTCTAACACGTAACATGATGTGTCTGGAGAAAGGCTCATTATGAGGAAATTAAGCTTAAACAAGGGTATAAAGGTAGGGCCCTACTCCAATAGGGCTGTGGCCTTAGAAGTCTGAAAGAGAATATCTCTCTTCACCATGTGATGACATAGGAAGAATAAGGCTATTTATTTCTGGAAAAGTTCTCACCAGAATTCAATCATACTGGCATTTGGACTTCCAACTCCCAGAACTGTCTATGAGAACATTAATTTCCCTTATTTGTAGCCCTAAGTCCACAGTATTTTGGAAATTTAAGCTGAGGAATACATGTATCTTTCTAAATAGGGACAAAGTATTCAATCAGAGTCTACATAATCAAAGACAAAAATGACTAAACTTTAAGGACAAATATTAGCTAACCAAAGCTACATATGAAGGATATATTTTTCCTCTCAATTCCATTTCTCTTCTTTTAATGACACTTAAACATTCACTAAGTAAGACTCTACTTGCTAACAAGTAAAGTATGAGCTTTGTGTTGGTAATCTAAATTCATCTGTTAGCCTTCAAAAGCCCAATCTGTCATTCTGCTCTACTTAAAATGAATGCTGACTTACATTCAGCTTAAGTATTTTATTCAGCTTAGTTATTATGTGATTGCTATTTATGTTCATATTCAACAAGTGTTTATATTACATGACTAAAATCCATGGGTAAGATGATAAGACTTTAATAAAAACTTTGATTATAGTAAGAGAACTAATTTTGGTCTATAACATCATATAAATGTTTCTTATTGACACATATTTACAGATAAAAAATTTAGGAATGTTTAAGTGGTATAGAAGCTTTTATTAAAAGATTACTAAAATACAGGAATAATTCCTACATAAACTATGAATAAAATAATCTGTAATTTGTGAATAACTCCTAAAAAAGAATAGGCCTCAGTCCAAAGGAGTATATTTTACATATTAAACAGATACAAATATTAATTTTTTTATGAATATTTCTGTTCTCATAAGGTATTTTGAAGACTAGAAAAGATACCTTGCTGATAATTCAATGGTAAGTTTCAGAATAAAAATTCCACATAGCTTGAATATGCCACATACATTTCTTTTATTCAGAACAAGATGCTCATATTTGTATTGTAAAAGTATTTCATAGGCCAGGTGCCAATGTTTCACTCCAATAGTCCTTGCTATTCAGGAGACTAAGAGCTGAGATTACAGTTAAAAAGCCAGCCCAGGCAGACAAATCTTTGAGATTCTTTATCTTGAATTAACTACCAAAAAGCCAGAACTGGCGGCATGCATCAAGAGATATAGTACCAGCCTTAAGTGAAAAAGCAGAACAAGATATAAAGCACTGAGATTAAGCCCCAGTACTAGCACACATGTATTAACAAACATACACAAATATCCTATAAAGGGACATACCATTCATTCATTTCTAAACTTTTATAACTTTTGTACACATTTCATATGTGCATAATTTTATGTATTTCAATTTATAGTTTATAAAGTAAATTCAATATTAAGAATATCTTGCCTCTGGAGAAATGAATACTAAAATCGTTTCTAGAAAATAGTTTATATCACAGTGGTTAAATTATCATAATGGGGCAAGGCAGTCATCTAATTAATTAATTCTTGGCCTATCATTGTCTAGACTTCAATTAAAATCAATGTCAGTAGTCACTACAACACTGAAGCTGGTTGCTGTTCAGAAATGGTATATGTCATAAAATTTTTAGATTGTACATGTTGGTGAGGATCTTTTTACTCTCCACATGCTAAAAAGTAACTAAGATTTTTATGGTTTATTATAAATTATCAGCCTGTTTTTGTTTATAAGAGTTCTTCCAGTGGTCCACTTATGAAGATATTCTGTCTAAAACTACAGCCATCATTTATTTACTGGCTGTGTTATGGATGATGGTAAAAAGCCAAACAAAATGAAAAAAAAAGCATAAGGAAATAGATTTCTGTTTACTAGGGGGGTAATTCTCTTGTAAAGACTTCTTGTGTTAGTAGATACATTGTTCTAAACTATATAATCTCTCTGTGAAGTCAAATGTATACTCAAATTGGGGAGATTTGTGAGTTTAAGTTACATTACAGAATTATAACTAAAATTTTGGGAAAATTCAATGAATTCAAGCCAGCTGGAGATTAAAAAAAAGAAAACACGAAGCACAAGGTACTTTTGCATGTAACCTCATCCCAATACGCCTGCTATTCTACACCTCAGACACCTTGCCTACACCCTCTGGAAACACTGCAGACATTCTGTGTTCTTCCTTCAGAACCTGACTTCTGAATGTCACTGACCTCTAGCTCCCAAGCAACCACGTGCATTTCTAAACTGGAAAGTAAACTTTTCTTTTCTGCTCTGTAGGTTATACTGAACATGGATGAGTACTGATTTTTTTTTTTAAATTAAATGTGTGCTTTTGAAACTTTTAAGAAAGTTCCTTTTTCCTACCTAAGTTAATCCCACCAAATTCTGATAGACATGACTTCAACTGTCTGTTATGTGAAGTTCCCAGAAATCAATCATTTTCTTACTTTATATCAAAAGAAGCATGATGCATTACTAATGATCTCAAACATATCTCCCCATAACATCCAAACCCCTTTCACCATAAATCACATGTGCACTCAAAGTGACTGTATTATACTACCATGGGGGCCAGACACCACAAGCCAGGCAGCAGGACTTATCACACCACAGGCCGGGCCAGCTCTGCTTTGTAAAGACTTTTCCTGAAACACTGGGGCAAGTTCTTACCGAGTGAAGCTTCTGGTAGAGGCCACACGCGTTGCATACATATCCACCATTTGCATTCTTTCGCCAGAGAGAGGTCTTTGTGGTCAGGCAATTGGCACAAAAAACACCCGAGCCTCTTCGCCTCTAAAATGAGAGGGAAAAAAAAAAACACCGAGGTCAAAGGTGAGTCACATGATCCATGGAGTTAGACCAAATCAACCCAAGAGTTTTGTCTTTAGCCTTGCAACAATGACAGTATAAAACCACACTGCCTATAATGAGGTCAGGTTCAATTGTGTTTAATAGGCACCACTGATTTTCATTATAATTAACCCTACAGTGATGGATGAGGTGTGTTGTGCACCAAAGGCTTTTCACAGAAACAGCTTTAACTTTTTGAACTTTGGGTTTTGTGCCTTTAATGATGGCTCTAAAAGGCATATATATATATATATATATATATATATATATATATATATATATATATATATATACACACACATATATATATATGTCTTTTAAAAGTGTCAAAACAAAAAACCAAAAGTCAGAAAGACAGAAAAGTAACTATGTTTATCGGATTTTGCAACACTGCAAACTGAACTTTAAAAATACAGTCAAGCTTAGAATAATGAACCACATAAGCCATTTAAAAGCAAACCCCATTTGTAATGACATTCACACTACCAAAATATTAAAAGAGCCTCAGATACTCAATTCTGGTGCTTCCTTTGCAACAATAAAGTCTAAGAGAGAATGTTTTCTATTTCCCCAAGCTGGGAGGACCTGAGAAACTTCTGCCAGGAAGAAGTACAGTATTATTTATGAGATCCCTTATGAGCTGCCCGCCTAAGCTAGACAACAAACTCCCATCAACGGCTATTTATTTATATTATTTGACTCAGACTTGGAAATCACAAGCTTTTCCAAACACTAAATTGATTTTAGTGACTTGAATTCTGTAATCAACAGATTCCAAAACAATCTAAGAATATCTAAAAGTAGGTAATTAGTATTTCTGGTTGCATTCTGCTATCAAGTAATGATCCCATCAAACTTCTCATTGAAACAAGCCAGGCTGTGTTTGTAGGTGCAAATGGGAACAGGCAGGAAATGGAATTCTCTTGCTGCAGAAAAAATGAAATAAAATAAAATAAAAAACTAAAAAAAAAAAAAACAACTGCTGTGGCTCAGCTCTGCTTTCGCTAGGAAGCAAAGCCTTTAATGATAAAATATGCATGTTAGATAAGGAGTGGAAAAAGTCTTCCTGGAACCTAATTTTATTATAAATTAAATATTACAAATGCTATAAGTCAAAATTTCAGAGATTCATAAAATTTAGGCGATTTATTTAACTCAAGTCCATACTGTAGCGGAGTGGGGAGCCTGCCAAGAAAGTACAATGGTTATAATTGTACTCTGATACATTTCAAATGGAAAGCTTTCTGCAGACATAATTTTGGCTTCAAGACTGGAACACTTTCTTGGCATTGAAAGGGCATTTGATTCATCGGGTGTTTCACAATGTATCACTAAAAAGACCTGGTGAGCAGCCAGTTCCCTATAGGGTAATTTTTCCATCCAGATGCAAGTGCTATCAGAGGCCCTCGTCAGCTAAACTAATTATGATCTTGCAATTGCTGATGCCTGCTCACTCTTAACATTCGACATCCTCCATTAATCATCAATACAAGGAAAATGAATGAAACGTAAAGAAATGAGGGCTGGTAAGCTGCACAGCTATAAAAATCCAAAATGAGAGCAATAACTTAACAAGATTGGGGGAATGTTTTGAGTGAGCACAAAGTCAGCCTAACAATTGCCCTTTTAAACCAAGAACACGATTTCATTAGTGTAGCGGGTGGTGCCACTTTAGGTGATATAATAAAAGCTAGATTTTCATGAAGATAATTCTAGCTTCCTTTTTCCAATTCAGGACCAGGAATGCCCTCTAAATTTCCAGATCCCAAACTACTGACTAGTATCAAATTTGGGTGTCAGAGGTCCACAATTCCCAAATGGGTCCCCCTGCAAAAGTTGAGGATCTGAGGCCTCCCAGAAACCAATGGGCTATTAGAGGTAGTGTTTATTGACCATTCTGGGGCTCCCTGTGCATCCCAAATAAGCTGCTGAACCTTGCTAGATTATAATTGTGTAACTTCCCTGAAAGGGGCCATCCTTTCATTTTCCTAGATCTAAATAACACATTTGGCAAATCCACTCCAACTTCAGCCACATGAAGGCAACGTAAATGTCCATTTGGAAAGCAACCCACATAGATGGCTGAGGCTCAAATCTGCATGTGTAACAATTCTCTCTAAGCCTGCTTCTTTTTTTTCCCCCTTATGCCCTGGTTGCTTGACACAGCATGCCAAAGTGGGTGTAAGCCTGATTTCAGTGAGTGTTTCAACCCTTGCACAATTTGGTGCTTAATTCTCTTGCAAAGCAAATGCCCTTCATTAGTTAGAGGGAAAACCCTGAAATTACAGTACTGGTTTTCACAGGCATTTCTTGGCTCTAAGCAAGCTATGAACTGCAACAAAGGTCGCTATACTTTCAGTAAACTCTATCTTATTTTAAATACATCAGGTGTACTTTGATTCCACTTACTTGAAGGAAGGATAGAATTTGGAGGTTAATAATCAGATTTAGGAGTCAGAATTTGGAGGTTAATAATCAGATTTAGGAGTCAGAATTTGGAGGTTAATAATCAGATTTAGGAGTCAGGCTCCAGTATTCAAGCTCTGTCTCTGCCAACTGCTTGGTACAATGCGAGGCCAAGATACTTAGCATCTCAGTATTCAAATTTCAACCATTTTTATAGTGTGAGATGCTGAGGGTATTAGGCATATGAACAGATAAAATTAAAACATTGCCCAAGAGGTAGTAAATGCTCACTCAGTGAGTTCTTTGTCACAAGGACTCCATTGTGATTTTTCAGTATGAGAAAAACACTTAGTTTTGTTGTCATCTCCCTAAATCTCATCATTGAACATCCAAGGCATAGTTAAAGATACAACTGGCTATTATCAAATGCATTCACTTGTTCCTATCTTATCAAATGTGAGAATGGAAAGTTGAGTCAGAGTGAAATATCTAAGTGTTCACACCTCCAATTCAATAGGTACCTGCTTGCATGGAGGTGGAGAGTGGGAGGAAGGTGAGAAATATTTCACATACACAGTGTCAGCTCCCATTTCAACAGTTAGCACTTCGGTAAATTTCACAGAGCCATGTTTTGTGTGAACTTAATTTTCTGAAAGCAGCAGAGGTGGGAGAAGTGGACAGTGACCAGGGTATAGAATCACGTCTCTATGAACCCACAGCACGGGTGAGAACCCAGACTTGCTCATTCCCAGCAAGCCTAAGTCAGACATAGGAAGCAGTTCCTTGAACTTATCTTCATTCTGATCCCATTCAGGGACAGAGAAGTTGCCTACCACCAAAAGATGGTGACCTCACTTTTTTTAATTTTTTATTGTGAAAATATTGTACAGAGGGGCTACAATTACATGAGCAAGATAATGAGTAGATTTCTTATCAAGCATTGTAGCCTCCTCCTTTGTTTCCCCTTCCCATCCCATCCTCCCCCCCCCACGCTCCTCCCCCCCTACCAAAGTTGTAAAGTTCGTTTTCAACATAATGACTTGTACGTCTCATTGTTGCAATGGGTCCACCTGTATCCCTATTTAAATGATTTGTTTTTCACTTCCCCTCCACAAATTATACCAACATCAAATACAGTGAAAGCAGGGATTATACCTCAGGGGAGGGACATACAAAGCAACAAAGAAATAATCTTATAAATGTGTTAGAAACAATTGCATGAAAGAAAAAAAAAACATTTGAATACATATCTTAGGGTTCATTTCCCTAACATCAACTTATCTGACCTTTTCTGCTTGACTCAGACATGTACTAGTTATTGCAAATAAGGGAAACCATGGGACCTCACTTTTAAACTAAGATTGGCCTTTATTTAAAAGAAAATCACTAAATACTCTATCCCATTCATAGTCAATGCTGAATGGAATGGTTTTAAGATATTGTGTTATTTTCTTTATAAGTCCGTTGTTAAGGACAGAAACTATGTCTCTTAATAGTCATCAAATTTGTGTTTATTTAGGAAAATTTGAAGTCAATGCCCTAAATTTCACCTTGTTAATATTTTTCTACTCATCCCTTTTAACCTCATCAAATCATCAGGGTCCCTCCGCTGGAGACAATGTTCAATCCTACAGTCCACTTTTAATATTTCAAGAACTATTTTGACGGGAGCTTCTTGAGAGGTGCTAGGGTTACTAGGTCAGGTTAGAGAAAGCTCCAACCCTCCTTTATCTCTGTCATTATAGTCACATATCGCGGATAGCTCTGCATCCACCTGGGTATCTTTAAATAATAAGTTTCTTCTTTTTCTACACATGTTGAAGAGATAACAATAACTTATTGTGGATAAGGATGGTGCTGGGAAAGGAAATGATAGGAATAAGTAGCTAGTGGAAAATACCAATTGGTGTTCCTGAAGGACATTTTTAGCACACATTGTACTCTCTTCTGTGAATGAAGGAAAGCTGACTACTTTTTTATCACAAGCCATTTACAAAAGTTGCATTTTCTACCTCTGAATATCTCTAAGAGTACATCTGACTTCTGTGTGGTTTTGACAGTTGCTAATGACTAAGAAGTTTCTCCCCAAACCAGGAACTCAAGAAAATGATTGTTTGAAAATTAAGCTTCAAGTACTGTTGACTTGAATGGTGAGGTTGAGGATACATTAGAGTCGCATCTCCATGTTACTTCTCAAAGTTATTTCATGTTCTGTGTGAAAAAAAGGGAGGGACAGGGAAGGCACTATCAAATACAAGGGATGGAAGGGGTGGGGGAGGGTTAAACTGGCAATTAATTAGTGATTAATTATTTCCAATAAATAGTGAGCAGACTTCAGAGCACCAGTTCCTTTTTGTGGATTTCAAATTTATTACAATCACAATATTAATGTTCAAAGAGTAGTGAATATAATGCATTTGGATCAACACACATGCCAGGATTTGATATAGAAAACGGTGTACCCACATTTAGCTAAAAGTACATGTTCTGTCTTGTTATATTCAACAACATTTTCACTGCTTTTGGAGTCTATCAAGAAAGAGAAAAGAAAAAAAAATAAAACCAAAGATCTTTTAATCTTTAGGTTTGCATCTAAACATGGTGTGTCACTATAATTAAACTTTCTTTCCAAGTATCTGGTCAAATTTTGCTTTGGGATATTTTCATTTTTTTTGGTTAGTACAGTTATATATTATTCTATGTTGAGACTTGGCACGTGTTGGCAAATCTAGATATGATATTAAAAAAAGGAAGAGGAAAAATGCCTTTAAATCAATTTGGCTGTTTTTATTACTCTTTTTCTTTTAGAACTTGAGACAAAATAAAAAATTTTAAGGCTTTCAGATTTCATTTTTAACAAGATTCAAATTCATCTGATTAATAAAAAGTGAATTTGATGAGTTATTTTTTCAAGTTGCTTATCATTTAGAGGCATGGATAGTGCTAAGATATTAAAAATCTCCATTGGTGAAGGAATTTGTGCAAAAAATGTTTTTTAAAAATATTTTTCTATGAGTAAGAGCCATAGTGAAACCATGTAATTACGTAACAAGCCTTGATAAGCACATTATTTACTCACATTTTTTATGGTTTTATATCTTAGCCACTTTAAATCGAATAATCTGAAATTTGATATATGTGCTGTTAGTCTGGATATACCCCAAATACTTTAACTCTTTAAATATTTTCTGTGTTTATATGATTTTTATCAAGAATTCTTTGCAATTTTCATTTTAAGGAAATTCACAGATGGCTATGATAGAATCTTCTGGTAGAATTTTGCAGTAATAAAATTTCAGTGGTAAATTTAATTGCATACAGTTCTGGGAATAATAACTGAATGTGCCTGGCACTGTGCTAGAATTTGGGGTCATAGCAATGCACAGACATTGTAATCTTCCAGACTTTCTAGTGGAATCTGCTAAAAATATAAAGTCCAAATTCATATTGTTCATGAACAATGAAACTTTTTCTATAGAAACTTTATCTAAAGAAAGAGAAATACTTTCCATGAACAAATCTCAGAGCTGAAATTTATCTAATGAGTGCTGCCGAACTATCAGTTCTATAACACATGTATAGAAACTGTCATAAATTAATATTATTTTTATTTATCATAAACATTCACCACAATGAGTCACAGAAGGCCATATCTGTGCTTCCTTTTCCCAAGCAGAGTGAACGCTGCAACTCACTACAGAACAAAGCCTATGAAATACACAAAATGTAGCTGCTAGCAACACTTAAAAATAAAAGGTAGTCAATAGTTTTAAGTTAGTAGAATTTTACCAGGAGCAATGGCGGAAGTTACCAATATCCAGGCTGGTTTTTTTTCTAACTAAAATTGTGAAATACAGCAAGTCTATGCTTACTTTGAAATGACCCTTTGACCTCATATTTCTTGCCAGAAAACTAGAGGGACTCTATAAAATTTAGCTAAGCACCCATCTTGTAATTACCTATCTCAGAGCTTGGAAAGGAAATCTGTGTGCTCTGATTGTTCAATTCACTTCTTAACTGCCACAGCAACACTAATGGAGACTTACGCAAACTAAACTGACATTGTTAGAAGCAACACAACAACTCCTATTTTTAATAATTCCCTAGTACTAATATATTGCCTAAGACATCCTGTGATACAGCTCACCATGTAGAGAGTTACCTACTACATTAGGTAATGCTATCTATCATGTTACACACATTAGCTTCATCTCTTCTGATATGCAACTGTCACTCTTGCCAGTAATAGAAAACCAGAAAACCAAAATTTCCAATGTATGTATCAGCATTTAAATTATCCATGCATAATCTTCAAAACTGAAGATTTTCGGAATGTATCACACTGATATAAAACCTATTACTGGTCACACTGATATAAAACCTAACACCATAACCCTAACCCCTAAAGCCTAACCCTCACCCTAAACCCCACTTTCCTTTATTTGATTTATTTTGCGTATGATAAAGGAACAAACTGAACACCCTAGGTCATACACAGATAACAAGAACTAAGTGAAGGCAGATCTTTGATATTGTAGCCCAGGCTGTTTCTGTAATCACACTCTGCCTTTAAACCAAGTATGCATTTGGACAGCCAAAATATGGTTGAAAATTTATTCTGTACTCTTTCTTCATTCCACGTGAAAGTCATTATTGTCAAAAGAACTACTCAGGTCACTTAATGCTTCTATTGCTGACCCCCGTGTATCTGTTTTCACCTTTCCTTCAGCCACAACAACGGCTGGAAAATTGCTCTACTGGGCAGGTCCCAAAATCAGACACTGAGAAGAAAAAATACATATAATAAAGAAACTTTGTTGAAGAAGACTTAAAAGTTTTAGCATCTTCTAAGCAAATTTTAGCTTCAGACTAGAAGAATTTATTATCTTCATAAAGTCATTGGAGATTTCATTTATATATTTAACCAACACATTTATTATGGACGTATTTCACACTATAAACAGTAAAAAAACCTCAGAGGTAAATAAATATTGAAGAAAAGCCTAGAGTACAAAATGACCATCTATCAAGCATTTAATCGGAGAGACAAATAGCTATGTATTATCTGTGTAAAGTGACCTTTACAATATATAGTGACAATTAGGATTTTGAAATAAGCTAAAAATAACAATAATTTTTTCATGCTGGTAAAAACGATAACAAGTGATACTGCCCTCAAGGCAGTTATATAAATATTCATTCTTCAATGGTCTCAGACATTATTGGATGTCATAAATTCTTTCAATAAAATTTATGACATTTTCTCTAGAAAAAATTGGCTAATAAAATATTTTACAAATAACTTCAGAATGTTCCAAAGAATGTCCCTCAAAAGATATATCTAAAGACTTTGTATCTCCTGGGTCCCAAGGTTAAGAGCTTTGTTATATATTGTCTTCATTTAGATTGAAAGTGAATAAATAATTAGATATTATTACTCTGCTTTAATTGATGAGATAAAAGATTGAGAGCAATTCTTTAACTTACCTATCATCAAAAAATACACCCTGGTCTCTAAATGTAGGCAAAAAGACAGGATAAGATTCTACAAAGCATTTCCGAATTAATCATTGGATATGGCTTTCTTTTATATATTTTCATCTTCATTTTATTTTCTTCCCCTTCCTCTTCTCCCCCCCTTCACCTTTTTGTTAGTATCAGTTGTACAGTAGGATTTCATTTTGAGATGTCCCTACATGCATAAAATTCAATGTACCTTGACCAGATTCACCTTCCCCATCACTCTTTTTTCCAAAGCTAATTTTTACAAGTCTTAATCCTCCATTTTCATACATGCACAGAAGGCATTTTGACCACATTTACTCTTGTTTGACTACTTCTTGTCTGGCCTATAACATTCACCATTATACATGCATCTTAAGTGTGCAGGATAACATGAAAAGGCCTAGTCTTAACTATATGATACTTTCAAAATGATTCAATGAGGTCCACTTTAAAAGTAACTAGTTAAAATCCCGATAGAGCTATGATAAACACCTAGGCCTCCCTCACTTCAAAGCTATTATTCTTTAATTTTTTTTAAATATTTGTACTAAAGAGGAGATGGAATTTTTATCAGAAATATTCCAACACAGCCTGATGTTGAAGAACCTTTATCTCTTTGTCTCTCAAGTCACCCATCAACAGCTGACCCAACTTACTCAAGTTTTGAGGAGGTAGAAAGAAATGACTCATCTATGATCAGATATAGCAATAAGCAGTTGTAGGGTTGAGAAATATAGTTATAGCCAGAAGAATAGAGCATCTGGCCTATAAAGTGGCAGTGGTGAGAAATGGAGAGAGTGAAGCACGTGTATTTCGATCCTGCTGCATCAACGTTTTGTTAACAGTATATGAGCAAAGCCACTGCTTACCAGCAGAAGTCCCAACATACTTCCTGCCTCATCGATGGGTGATAGTGAACTAAAGTCTCTGCTTCAGTACACGCCCTGGCTAGAGGTGGAGCAGGAAAATGATATTGGGTTTTTGACATGTTGTAGGAAAACACAGTCATGGGTAACAGTTGACAAGAATTTATGTATTTGAGTGTTTCCAGAAGCAGACCTTTTGCAATTTTTAGTATCATCATTAGTCAGCAAAAAGTCCTGCCAATTCTAAGAAATAAGGTTTATTTTTACCAAATTTCCCAAGATTCAGATAATAAGGTAAAATGGTTGTTTTCCCTTTAGCATCCTGCACAACTATAAATGCTTATGTTCTTCATCTACTTATTGAGTTTACATTTATTGTTTTCCTGAGTGAGATACTTTTATTTCATCAAAGAATAACAATGACAAAGTATTCTCATGCATTGAAATAAAATAACAAAATCTGAAAACTTCTAACATGAGAGATAAAGAAAGAGTAATGGGGTGAATTTGATCAATGTACATTATATAAATGTATGGAAATCACAAAAAAAACTCCTGTGCCATTAGTGTACATTATTTTTTAAAGCAATTAAAAGACAAATAGGTATTCTACATTCTAAATATTTTAAAGGCACTCAAACCTACAGGGCATGCACAAAGTAGATGCTGAGAATGTAGCATTTAGTTCTCTGAGTAGTAGGTACTGATTATTTCCATCTAAAAAGAAACAAAGCTTAAGAGCAAAATATACAGAGGTTTAAAAACTTTAAATTTGCTATCACAGACCCTGATACCAAGTGGAAAGCAGGACTGATATATTGAGAATGATTCCTGTACCATTTCATTCTTCATGACTTTTAAAAATACACAAGTAAGAGTGGGACAAATTAAGGAATGGGTCAGAATTGAAGTTTTGAGTCTGTTAAAGTTATATCACACTTTATTTCACTTTTTATATGTCCTCAGGATGAAGAAAATTGTAGGCATTTAGAATGATCCTAGCAGTGGTTGAAAACTGGAGCATAGTATGTTATGTCCTTATTCAAATGGAAGGAGTATCCTTCATAAAGATTTCTGGGACTGCTACAGGTAAAGCTGAATATGAGCAGATAATTTCATTATCGAGGTACTGTGTGCAGACAGGGAAATCAAAGGTGCTTGTTAAAAGTTTTAATAACATGATGAAAAAAAAAGACCACTTGGAATTTCCTTTAAGAATAATGATGTAATTTTGTAATAACTGAAATCTTTCACGGGAAGACGGCCTCTTCAATAACTCACTCAGTCAATTACACAGGAAAGTCCTGTAATAGGCTGTCTCTCCCCTGCCCCCATCAAACAGCTCACGTACATGACTTCCTTTTCAATTACCAACTTGTCTGCAGTACCATCTGTAAAAACGAACACATACCTTATGCTGCCAGTTTCTGCTTTTGCACGTCCATTAGTGGGACTGGCTGCAGCTGTTCAAGAAGAAGGCAATGATTGTCTTTGTTATATATATTCATTCCCCTCTCAGTACCACCATGTTAGCTCAAGGTAGCACATTGTTATGGACAGAGAACTCAGTCTCACTTGCACCCAGTTCTCCATGTGATCTGGAGTTTGTTAATCACACGATATCACATACCACAGCAAGAACTACCTCATTGCATCCAGCACTCCCAAGGCTCTCCCTCAATCATCTGCCCCAAAAGAAACAGTTAAAATCCTTTCCTGCTTTGACATTTTGTACAGCATACAGAATATCAGAAAACCAATCAAATGGACACACACACACACACACACACACACACACACACACACACACACACACACACACACACACACACACACACACACACACACACACACACACACACACACACACACACACACACACACACACCTGCCAAGTGAGATTTTTTTTTTTTCAGGAGACAGGTTCAGAAAATAGAGCACAGTAACTTAAAAAAAATGTTCTTTTTCCCTTGTTTTGTGTCTATATTCCTTTTCTGTTGACATCATTATTTTATTTTTCCACAACATGACATTATTGTACTGTCGACACTCTCTGTAAAGATGTAAAGAAATTATAGCAAGAAATTAGCCACAATTAATTTTGAAAGTGATCGACTCTAAAGAAATTATTTCTCCCTATTGTGTAGTAATATGAATTCTAAAAAGAGGAGGGGGGAAAACTCATTGCCAAAACTCTTAAAAGATTCTTGAAAAACGAGTGATTCATAGAGAGGTTGAAATTTAAATTCAAAGAAATAAACAATGAAAGAAACAAAAAGTGCTTTAGTTAGGATTTATCCTATGTTTTATTTTATCTAAAAATTACTCTAAATATATCAAAATTCTTCTTCATCATGAGATATATTTTGTTGTTAGGGTATAATCTAAGCTTTTGGAACATCAGAATGTCAACTATGGCTCAGCTTTTCATAGATTAAACTGCTTTAAACCCCCAAGTAGTTCTATTTCCTTAGCATTTAGATACTGATGATTCCAATCATTTGTATATGAAAATCATTATCAAAGGTCTGGATTCTGAAGGAAGAACTTTTTAAAAATCTTTATATTATCAATGTATTACATATGAAAGGAATTTAATGACAATTTAATTGAATTGTCCTCTACCAGAAGAGATAGTGTTAATTTTAATAAAAAGCCATTCTTTTGATATGTATATATACACAAACAGGTTGTGAGTCAAAGACTATACACATGAAGCATAAATAGACTTATAGTTGCAGAATGCAGAACTTAGACTGAAAACAGTTTCACGTAGATTAGATACAACATGATATAAATTCTAGCCGTACTGAGAATATATTCTGTAAGACAAAAGAAGCTGGCTTTGTTTTCCATGATCCTCAGAATAATTGGCACAAGTCATAGAAATGGCATGGGTAGAAGTATATATGTGTGTATTTATGTATACACATCTACGTATTTATCCACAGACTCACAAATTACTCTACTGCAACATCTAGTATTTTCCTGTTAATGTGATACCACTGTGTTATTTTTGGTGTGAAAGTAAAATTTCATACATGAAGCTAAAATACCCATGGTGTTAGAAATCATGGTACATATGTACAGTGAAAACCCCCTCTGCAAAACTAATATGTATTAATAAAAAGAAATAGTCTCTGTGTGTCTTTCAGAGTTGAGAATAAATATAATGACCTATAGACTATAAAAGTTAAATTTTCAAATAAAAGGCTATACCTGGGATGTGTCATCTATGTTAGCTCAGGAAAACTTGCTTTTAAAGATAGAAAGTAAGAAAATGATACCCTGTGATATATTTTTATAGCCAATTTTTAAAATATTTAGAGTACTCTCAATTTACATATATGTAATTAACCTAAATATAATGACAAATAAGCTACTAATAAATGCTGTTTGACATATCAAAGAACATTAAATTCTTCAATTTCAAAAAATATAAATATTTCAATGGATACTTGATTTTAGGTGAAATTGAGTATAATTAAATATGCTTTTAACATGTATGCATATGTAGATAACATATATTATACAGTACTAAATCTATAGCTACTTTTTATGCAATATAAAAAGCAAAAGGCTGCAAGTTTTACTCATCTTTACTTTTACAAAGACAGCAACAACAAGAATAATATTGAACTTAAGGTACCTCATATAGGTAACTAGGTTTGTCACATAATTTATGTCTTAAAAATATGTGATTTCCTCTTATTGTTTCTCCTTTTGTCTCTCTTCCTTTAGCACATTAAAACGATCTTAAGGACTCAATACACAAACAAATAGTTGGTAATATACTCAATTTTATGAGACGAAAAGTCTATCAAATGTAGCTAAGTCTCTCCCAAAAGCCACATGGGAAATTGGGGAAGTAATCAATATCTTTTGGAATTTTCTGGAATATCAAGAAATGCTACGTAGGTCACATTATCTTGTGAAGAAATTTATATTACTTAAATCTGGCTGTAGTTTCCTCCTTAATACTATACAAAGATTATACAAAAGATGTAGACATGGATACAGATAGTACATAAAAGATGCTTACTTACATTTATATAGGCATTGACTTTGAAAACTTAGCAAAAGTTTAATTTTGGATGTTAACTGAAAATTTATATCACCAATTTTTTACTCTACAAGAAATCTGACTAAAGGTCTCAGTTTAATATACATACATGCACACAGACATTTAAAGCATACACATTTCCTTCGAAAATGTAGCTTCAATGTCTGATTTAGTATGATTTTGCTTAAAATTTTAAGTCTTAAATTTTAAAGTATTAATTTAAAATAGTTACAATTCCAAAATTAGAAAGTTATATGTGACTAAGAATATAACATTTCTCTTTTTTTAAAGGTAGAATTAAAGAATGTGTGAACCAAAGAAATGTACTCATTATCTTGCCCATGTAATTGTAACCCCTCTGTACGGTATTTTCACAATAAAAAAGCTATATAGTTTCTAAATGAAAAAATGTTACATTGGAATTAAGTTTCTTTTTCTACATTGTAATATTTTATATTATCAGAATATTTATGTATAAATACACCATAAGTATTTTGGATCATGTTTAAGTTGCACATATAATGAAAACATATTTAGTGTACACATGTGTACGTTGGTTTGGAAAAAAATAGAAATGGCCATCTTCTTTTAAATCTATCTTAAACAAAGGCAGAAATACAAACATAAACTGAATGAATTACTTGGTACCAGTAAAAATTCCAATCAATTGACATTTTAAAACTCATTAAGGTATAAAGATAAAAATCCTAACTGTAAGAATTATCAAGAAAAAGAAAACCACCTTTAGTAGAGGTTTAGTTAATCAGTCCATCTAATGCAGGGCTTTTATGTACATCGGTTTACAAATGTCAGAAAATGACCAAATTATTCCACTTATATCATTAACGTGACCTCTTCCAAGATCTGACCTTCCTAATAGATTTGTTTTATAAGGAATGACATTGGGAACAGCTGTGCCATTCTTTCTTGAACTTGACTCTCCCCCCTAACAATGAAAATAGGCTGAATTGACTAAAGCATGTGTAGCCTATGGTAATAATGGTGGAAGGGAAAGATCAGAGAAGAAAAAACAAATAATGTGAATCTTCATCTAAACAAGGCAGTCTGATATATTTCAAACAATTTGGCTTAAGACATAATATAGAAAGAATTTGAAACTCTCATCATTACATAAACTTATTAGCACGAAAAGTGTTCTCATGGAAATGGAACAGCCATCCATTTGAATGCTCTGAGCTTCAAACCCCTAACTATGGTGTTGATGTTCATGTGTGTCCTATGCACAATATGCTAGTTTTAGTCTGAATAGGGAGACCCCTCCAGAATTCTATGCAAAACACAGCATGAGATGGATACATTTAATGTAGAAGCTAAACGATAAATAATGATGTAACATGAACCCTGGTTTTACTTAGATCTCTCTTAATGATAAACACCCAATACACTGGATTTATAGACTAGTTACAAAACTGGAAAAGAAATACTTGACAATTATGGTGCCTAACCCTTAATTCAATATCATGTTTAATCTTGTAGATGTAGCTGTGTTTAAGTATTATTTTTTCCCCAGGCTTCATATTCATATAATAAATTGTAGCACAGAACTCAACCATATATAAAAGCTACAATGGATCTCAGTGACATCTGTAATACTTTAGTTACCTATTTATCTGATTGTGATAGGTCCTCCATTGTTCAATACCCCAAGCCCAGCATTCTTCTTCTTCTTTATTTTTTTTATACAAAAGATGGAGAGATTTGGAAAGAAAATTTTTACTCATGTAACTGTAACCTCTCTGTACAGTATTTTTACAATAACAAACATAACAAATCAGACAATCCTGTTTCTAGTGTCTCTGGGATAACTGTTACCTTTATCTTTTTCAACTTTAAAAGAAAGCAGCATCTATTTTGCTCAGGGCAGCTCTTTAAAACTCTGGCTGTCAGAATGTCTTCAATGTGAGTAGATTTAGAATTCCATTAAAATGATTACTGGATCCTACTAAGCCTCCTGTTGCCATCCAGGTCTACACGTGGTATGACAATTTAGCTCAGGGAACATGCATTCAGAGTCACCTTTGTGAGCACATGCATTTTACATGTGTGGTTCGAAATGCTTTATTTTCATTCAAGAAACATTATTTTCTTAGAAGTCATAGTAGTAGTATGAGATATAATAACAAATATTAAAATAGCTGGCTTTATAAGTCTGAAATTCACATTTTTAAAACAAGCAAAGTTTGAAAACCATACTCTCTTAAAACAGAGACTTCTTAGAAGCAGACTCATTCTGTCATTTCATTTTTATTATATAATATGCTTTTGTAATATAATCCCTGATTATTAGCAGAGTGGTTTTGCTCTAATAGTTGAAAAAAATCACTTATACCAAACTATTTTAACTCTGGCTATATCCCTGTTTAGTTAAAAATGATCTTTTTAACTAAGGTGCATACAATTAATTAAAAATCAATTTACTAAGTATATAATTTATAGCTAGTATTTCAATTAGATGTGCCTTCTCTTATTAGATAAATATGTAATTTTTACCTTGGCAATCAAATTTTCCATTAGAACTACAATTAAAGCACATCATAGTCTTCATCACAAACACTTATTTCCTTTAGCTGCTTTCTAAAGTTGACTTAGATTTTCCTTAGCAACCAGTACATAGCATTCTCTATTCCTTTATTTCTTTCAATGTTTATTACCTGTTGAAATCTTTTTGGCTTGCAGAAGTAGCAGACAGGAAAGGAATAAACTTACAACCTAACTGCATGGTATTTAATCAATAACCAGAAGATTTTCTCCTTAAGGAATTCCCCGCTCTGTCACTTTGCCTCCTCTTTTAGAAAAAAAGAAAAGAAAAGACACCATTTCCTACAAAATTCAAACCCCTGACTCATTATTATACATAGGAGAGTATCAGAAACACTCTTCTCTGCAATATCTTTTTCCAAAATAGTTTCTTAGTTTCTTTGACATACAATGACAAGGCTTTTGAGTATAAACTCCTTTTTCTATCTCTAAAGTTTCTTAGAGGCAAATATTCAAAAGGTGCACCATACTCATTATACTGATTCTCTTTATGAAAGGACATCATTTTCCTGCACAGTTATCTTAGTTCTAAAAAGACACACACTTGACTCAGAGGAAAGGTAATGAATAAGGTGAAAGAACCACTTTGTGAGCACTTAAGAACAATATTAAAATAATCTACCACCATTGTGACAAGGGCAATGACTGATCCAAGCCAGAGCCTGTAATAGCTGCAGGGTAGGGGCAGAATTCTAGAGATTTCTGTTAATCAGGCCAGATGTTCTCTCTTCCTTGCAGGTGACAATGTCTCCTAACAGGGTCAGGTAGAGAAGCTGGGAGAATGGGGGACCTTCAGGGTGCTTAGGATAATCTGGTGGCGGCCAGTCAGTAGAGTTGGAGTGTTCTCACCAAGTTCATTATTTTTCCAGTCGTGTCCCCTTCAGTGAAAATTGGATGAACATAATAAAGCACTGGTCTGATCTTATGGCTCAAAAACAGGGGCTGAACCTTATTCTGGAGAGTTACAAAATGTTCTCCGTAGAGTCAGCAAAAGCTGAATAAATTGGCAGCTTCCTCAGGTGGTGGTTTTGAAAGCCTGCACTCACTTGGTATAAATTCTGGTGTGTTTATTTATAAACGTCTTATTACTTTAATTATCGCCTCATGTAAGAAAAGTCCAGCGCCTTTGAAGTGTTTATAATTTTGAGGGGAGGTAAGGTAAATATACATGAAGCAATTAAGAGAACGATGTGAGAAAACAGACGCATCTCGATCCTAAGATTTTTATGATTCTTTTGTTTCTAAATGCTGCAATTAATGAAAAATAGGAAACACAAACACACACACACACACACACACACACACACACACACACACACACACACACACACACACACACACACACACACACACACATTCAGCTACAGAGTCCATGCAATCAAGTAGGTGATGAGAGTTGGATTTAGGCAATTAATCACTATTCATTATTTCATCTTTCCATTTCTTATAGTTACTTGGGGTAGAAAACAGAACACACACTGGATGGCTATGAAGCAAAATCTCCACTCACACAATTGAAAAACTGACTTTAAGCAGCTCACCCAGAATTCCACTGATGCTCTGAGAACACAGTTCCCCTTTCTCTGGGTCATGCTTTCTGTACACAGAGTCTGTCCAGTCTCACGTGACAGACGCTTGCCCAGTAAAATAGCTGCTACATCTCCAGTGCCACATGTACCATATGCTCCACAAATCTGCTTTCTTCATTGCCCAGTTCAATGTCCTCCAATGGGATCTTGTGAAACAAAACCAGGTCACTTCCTGTCTCTCTGCAGCCTGATGGATGCCATGAATGGTTGTTTGGGTCTATAACAACTTCTCAGGCTTTATTTTTCTATTTTATTTTTGAACTGCAAGATATAAATTTGGGTGTTTTAAAAAAAACTATCTAAGTAGCTGCAAAAGGGAATTTCTTTTTTTTTTTTTTTTGGTCCAGTCGTGGGGCCTGAACTCTGGGCCTGGGCGCTGTCCCTCAGCTCTTCAGCTCAAGACTAGCGCTCTACCACTTGAGCCACAGCGCCACTTCCGGCTTTTTTTTTGCTTATGTGGTGCTGAGGAATCGAACCCAGGGCCTCAGGCATGCAAGGCAAGCGCTCTACCACTGAGCCACCTTCCCAGCCCCCACAAGGAAATTTCTATTTAACAAAGCAGCTGATGAATACAATACATCTTGATCAGTGTCACCCCTTTCCACATTCTGACCCATTCCTCCCAAACCAACTCCTGTCCTCACTTTTCTTAATTTTATAGGATATGCTTTGAAGTGTTGACTGCATTTTTCTCCATTTTCTTTTCACTCATCTATTCATTTTTCCTGTCTTTAATATATATATATATATATATATATATATATATATATAAAATAAATTTTCTGATGATTTTGTAAAAAGGAAGATTGTGATTTGTTAAGTCTGGGATGAGATCTGAAACATGGCTCATGGTTTGTGTGGTAATGATGTAAGACATACATTTTAACCCTGGAATCCAGAGCAAATCAGCTTCACATGAACCAGATAAAAGAATCATGCTTTCTCAAAAGAAAATTAAAAGCTATTTCTAGATGCAGTATTAAAAATAAAATTAAGTCAATATATGTAATATATATGTTAAAACAATATTTTTAATATGCCCATATATGCACACATGTATATCCTTATATGCATAATGACATATTCGGCATCTACAAACAAGAGTTTTCAAGTATTAAATGATAGCCATGCTAACCACATCTGAGTAGTCCATTCATGCCATCTGGAATTTTCTTTCATTTGAATATCCTTAAAAGAGAGTCCATCATTATCTTCACTTCTCATGTAACTGTTTGACAAAAATCAATTTGTGCTATTTTCTCTTTCCTAAAAAATAAGCCACATGATGGGGAAGTAATAAAATGGACCCCATCCTGCTGAAGAGTCTGATTAGTAGAACTTGGCAAAAATCTCACTGGCACCAAAAGCTGAGAGACTTTCAGGACAGATGCCATGGTCAACTCTTTGAGATCCAATCAAATGCCATTTCCTCAGTTCTCAATGGACACACAGGATACCTTTGGAAAGTTCACAATAAGATCCCTGTGACTAGCTGACAGGAGAATTCTCCTGCAGGTTTATCTGTACTTGAAAAGCCAGGAGAGCAATTCAGTTGTTGCAATGATGATGACAAAAGTAGCATAAGATTTGTTTTCTTGAATGCATGTGCTTACTATCCTGTGTTAAATGTCAGAAATTATTTAATGGGCCTGAAATTGTTCCTCTTGGCACATACTTAGAAAAAAATAAGCAATTCATACAAAATATATCTTTAGAAAAGTTCAATTTTGATTCAATAAGAGAAGGGTTGATTCATTTCATATATAACATAAATAAACTAGGGAAAAATTATGTATTTTTCATCCATATTCTTTCTAAGGTAAAGAAAAGCTTATAGATTCTATTGCTTTTCTTCTCTCAATGAAAGGCATCGTCTAATAAAGAGAGCAAATTTTATAAGTGTTTTATGAGTTTTCTAAGGCTAATAAACACAGAACTTTTTTCTACAACTAAATAAAAACAAGTCAGTATCATCAAATAAATGCCCAAGCATCAAACAAAAGGACAGGAAAGAATGTCCCCAAAGAGCATTAAAGATTTGATAAGAGCAAAAACTTGAAATGTACTCCAGTAAATTCATTAAGTTCTGTTAAAATAATACAAAAAACTGAATTAATAAGAGGAAAGAGAAGGAGAATGGGTAGGGAAAAAAGAAGAAGAGGATAAAGAAAGAAGGGGGAAGAGAAAAAGGGAGAACAGGGATAAGAAGAAAGAAAAGGAAGAGAAAGGAGGGATGAGCAGAAAGGGAAAGAGGAGAATGAGAAAGAGAAGAGAGGAAAAAGAAGGAGGAGGAGAAAGAGAAAGAGAAAGAGCAGGAGGAGCAGGAGAAGGAGAAAAAGAAAGAGGAGGAAGAAAAAGAAAGAAGGAAGAAAAAAGAAGAAAGCAAGTTACCAGTTTCTTTGAAAGGTCATAAATATAATGCCCACTCCTCAACTACATCAGTCATACTGCAGTTGTGCAGGAGTGGAGTTTTGTCCTATGCTCTTTATAAATTTATATAAAAGAGGGAAGACAGTGTTTCATTTGTCCTTTTTTTTTTTTTTTTTTGCTAAGTTTAAATAATAGCAAAGTCCCTAAGAAAGAGGATACAAGAACACTACCTTCCTAGCTTCACTCACCCATCCTCCTATAAATGAGGATTGGGATTGCTAACCTGCTCTATTGTAGAGACATAAAGAAGAGAGAGTGATTTTTTTGTTTGTTTGTTTGATGTTGTTTTGCAGGGTAATGTTGTGAGTTCATGTTTAAGTGGCAAGTGCAGGAGGGAGATAAGAGGGTGGTAGGGGGAAGAGTCAGCTTCTGGCATGGGTCTAGCTATGACTATTTCCTTGACTGCAATAAGCTAATTTCTTCTTCTTTTTCGTTATATGTGTACACTCATTAAAAAAAAGGAGGTAGGAAGTGATGCCAAAACCGAAATTAGAATGCATGAAATGGACATGCAAGTAAAAATCATGTTACCAAAATCAAGGGACTTGAAAAGAGGATCAAATGAGCAGAAATGACCTGGTGACATGGCAAAATGAACTAGTGAGAGATGGTATCATTCATTTTCCAATTGGCCTGTAAGTTCATTTCCCTGCTATCCTCTAGGATGCATTGGGTTAACTCTGCAACCTTCTTCAGGTTTTCTACAACGTTTATTTTTAAAACAAACCACTGGTAAAGCTAAAATTTATTTTAATAGCAAAAAGTAATATTCAAAGAGTGCTGTTCTTCCTCATTAGCCACAGGGGACATTTTGTACTCTGTTTACATTATTATTAGTATTTTGCGGCTAACAGGCCACTTTTAAACACTGCTTGGCAACAGCTGTAAAACTAAATGCTCCAGCCGTCTGTCCCTTCTGTTCAATGTCCAGAAACGTGGTGTTATGACATATATGAACATCACCCGAACTTCCTTGAAGCTGTCTGTGAGCTCTCAGGACTTTCGAAAATGGACTGTATCAAAAAATCCTTTTCCTTACTGTATACAGTCCTGCACTCTGATTCCAGAGATCCAGGGACTCTGGCAGGCAGAGAACCAGCTGGCTTCTGTCTTTCATGCATTGCTCTTATTAACGTTATTTCAATTGTGTTATGGGCTGCACTTTAGATCTAAAAAGAAACATTTAGTTTTATTTGAATGTTTCAATGATTAATGACCCTTTAGTGCAGTTGTCTTCCCATAATTGCCACAGTATAAGATGCAATTCACTTAAAAATAAAATAAAATCAGACCCCTGGATAGTACAGGCAGCAGATGATTGGTTCAGGCATTTGGCCACTAGGTTGAAAATTCATTTCCTTTTAAGCATTTATTTTCTAGTAGTTTAATTGGGCAGCTTTCTAAAAAAAATACATATAGTAGATCCAATAAGCCTATATACTTTTGTTCTAGACAAATTAAGGTGTTGCCAGGCTGGGTGGAAGGTTAGGTTTTTGTTGGTGTTGTTGTTGTATGAGAAGCAGGAGATGGCAGGCAGAGATACAAAGCTCTCCTCTTCCTCTTCAATAGCAAGACTGGCTGGATGGGACCTATGCCTTGTGTTCTTCAAAAGAATTTGCTACATTTCATCCCAGAGCAGCTCACAGCTGTGCACTGAAGGGAAGGAAGTAGTTATGTGCTCCTCTCATGTAATCAGGAAAAGGTGACTGTAAGCTGTAACAGGACCATGTGAGTCTTCCCTTCTTCCGTTTTATACAGCTACACTCTTCATCTCCCAGGGAGTCAGAACAGCAGCTTACTTAAAACTCACAACTCCTAAAAATACAGATGTTTACATTCTTATAATGGAAAAAGACATGGTCTTTGCTCTCCAAGGTTTTTCAGCAAGAAGTCAAGTTTGCATTACTTTCTTTTTTTTTTCTTGAAAATACGAAACACATAAAAGAAAAACTTACAAAAGCTAAGTTGCTAGGGTGTTCCTTTCCTGTCTATATAGGAAGACAGATAAAGGAATAGGTTAGAGGATCAAAGCTTGACATTATCAAACCACCATGCCTAAAACTGACTGAGAGAGTGCTGTCAGTTTGCTGTGTTTCTCTTTTTCAGTCTTCTGCCTAAAATGTTTTCTGACTTGACTTGGCTAATTCTGGGCCACACTGAATGTTAAATAAACTATTACTTAATCAAATACAGGCATATTAGTCTCACTCCTGCTGACAACTTCAATTAGAATATTTTTGCTTTGTTAAAAAAAAACTTCATGATCTTTAAACTGTTAAGGCCTCTGCACAACATCTGGAAACAATTTTTTCTATATCCAACCATCAAACTTCTATCTCCGTGAAGTGGTTTATCCACGTTTGTTTTAATTAGGCTGCCTTTCTAGCTCCGAATGGCTTTCAAAAGGCAGACTCACTCACATGTCTTAAGCTGTAAACTTACTGAAAAGTTCAGGGCTGTAATTAGAGCTTCTCCAAGGTAGACTATTTCTGTTTATTGGATAGATAACTTTGCTAATTCATTTGCTTCTTAAACTAGGACAATGAATTATTTCTAATTTTAGAACACAGGTTTTTAATTTTACAAAAAAAAAAGTTATCTGTGTTCTGTAACACCTTAGCTGTTCTGTGCGTATTCATATCAAAAGCAGATTGGGTTCAACCTCTCCACAGCAGCCCACATGCAAAACGTGTATTTCTTTGTTTGACCAGCCCCTGTTCAATACTGATACATTTCCAATGAACCTAACTTTAAGTTAGGCTAGCTATGGTGGCTCATATCTGTATTTGTAATCCCAAGCACTCCAGAGGTGGAGGCCAGGAGAATGGCAGTTTGAGGCCAACCCAGGGAATAAAAATTTAATGAAATACCATCTCAATCAAAAAGCAAGATATGGTGATACCTGCCTATGATCTCATATATGTAAAAAGGCATAGATAGGTGTAGCACGGTCCAAAGCCAGCCCCAGGGAGATCCTATACCATGAACAAAAAAACAAACTAAATTAAAACCATAATTAAAAATAATAATAAGCTATATTCAAGTTACAGAATCCTATCCATGGACAGAACAGCTTATTGTTAAACATCAAGTACAAAAAGATATCTACTTGTATGTGTGTATATGTCTTTCTTTCTTTCCTTTCTTTCTTTCTTTCTTTCTTTCTTTCTTTCTTTCTTTCTTTCTTTCTTTCCTTTCTTTCTTTCTTTCTTTCTTTCTTTCTTTCTTTCTTTCTTTCTTTCTTTCTTTCCTTTCTTTCTTTCTTTCTTTCTTTCTTTCTTTCTTTCTTTCTTTCTTTCTTTCTTTCTTTCTTTCTTTCTTTCTTTCTTTCTTTCTTTCTTTTCTTTCTTTCTTTCTTTTCTTTCTTTCTTCTTTCTGTGCCAGTACAGAGTCTTGAACTCCTGAGAGGTGGTCCTTTATCTCTTTCACTTAAGGCTGAGTCACACTTCCACTTCTGAATTTGGGGTGATTAATTGGATATAAGGATATCATAAACTTTCCTGTTTCGACTGGCTTCAAACCATGATCCTTAGATCTCAGCCTCTTGAATAGCTAGAATTATAGGTATGAATCACGGGCAACCAGCTAAAGTTCCATTTAATGAAGTGTTTCTTTCTCACAGGAACATTCTGTAAGATTCTGTACTAGTGATATTTTTGGTTCAATTTTTAATATATTTGCCCCTTTATAAAAAGCTTTGAAAGTATAAAATTCTCCACTAGTTTATTTGCAACACAGACACAGACTAAAGGCAAAAAGTAATGTGGAAACTTTAAACTATTTATTTTATGAGGTAACTATTTTAAAATCCACAGGGAAAATAATGAAAAATGGCCTCATTATCCCTGTTTTTAAACACGGATAAGTGTGTGTGTGTGTGTGTGTGTGTGTGTGTGTGTACATGCGTGCGCAAGTGCACGTGTATGTATGTGTTGGTGGCCTGTGGCTTTTCTCCACAAGTTTTTGATGTTATTTTTCTTTGAAGTATTATACCAACTTTATTGCTTTTTATTTCTATAAAATGTCTTCACAAATACTAAGGCTTGCAAAGTCAAAGAATGGATCTGTAGGATTACTAATATTTTCACTTTTCTGGGTAAAAATGACTGCAATGTGGTTCATTATTTAGTCTACATGAGACAGTGCATGTGGATATTTGGAAACACTCAGAGGATTGATTTCAGATGTCATATTTAGATTCCCTGGCTGTACATAAACAGTCAGATTCTTTGGAAGGATGACATACTCACTGTAGGCAGCAACAAACACTGTTACCCACTGAATTTCAGAAGGTTAAAAAACATTTATCTATTTATCTATTTTTTGTGTGCAGAAATGAGTGAAATAAGTATGCCTTCCCCCCTTCTCCTTAAGTTTTATTTAAAACTGTACTGAGATTTACCCTATATCTAAAAATTCTCTTATTATCTCTATGGTAAAACAACAACAACAACAACAACAACAACTTTACAACCAGGGGAAGTGGGAGGAGCGGAGGAAGTTGGGGGGAATGAAAGTGGGAGAAAAAATGAGGGAGGGGCTAACGATGTTTGACAAGAAATGTACTCACTACCTTATGCATGCAACTGTAACTCCTCTGTATATCACCTTGACCATTAAATTAAATATTAAAAAATAAATGAATAAAAAATAATATTAAATAATCTATATTCAAATTTTTCATATTCTAATTCATAATTAACTCCCAAGTGAATATAGGGAAATACTATACCTAGGTAGCAAATGTGTGAGAGTGTGTGTGTGTGTGTGTGTGTGTGTGTGTGTGTGTGTGTGTGTGTGTGTGTGTGTGTGTGTGTGTGTGTGTGTGTTAGGGGAACAACAGAGCCACATAATGAAGTACGAAAGGAAAACTATAGTCACTAACATTTGAAAATTGGGTGATCCCACAGAAAAACACATGCTTTTTGTAAATTTTATTGACAACTGTAAAACCTGGTATTGCTGGGTTCATTTTCTTCACAGTGAGACTTAGCTGAGGTGATTGCAACTGCTGTGTTTGAAGCTACATTTGGCACTTTAAAGACCTTTATAGCCTTGACATTTGTACAAACAGCTTGTCTCCCAAAAGCGTTAAGTTTTGCCATGATAATTTCCAAATGGGTAATTATTCCCATTCTTCATGCTGTGCTGACTTAGGGTATTGGATCAACCTGCTTGGGTTCAAATCCTGCTTCTGACACTAAATTCCTGTGTAACTTAGGTAAGTTCCTGAAGCTGTCCTTGATATGATTCTTCATCTGAAAGCATTTACAATATAATGGTCCCTGCCTATCAGGCTGGTATGAAGTGTGGAGTTAGGCCAGTACTTGGGTATATTAAACACTAAATAAATGTCAATAATGATTGCTCTGGTTCCAGACTTCAGTCCTTCCATGAATTTCAACTTGGATGTCTCATAGTTTCCGTAAAATATCAATTTATACACCTTTAGTATAGATCTAAGGTATAGATCTGTCCTTTCCCAAAATGGTTCAAGCTACCCATACATTCCTTCCCCATGGAGTCTTACAAATCATCAGCATCTTATTTTCTTCCAACCCTCTCCATTCCTAGTGGACTATTTTACAGTGTGAATATTGCTATAGCTCTTACTAAACTATGGGCTTGTACAAAGCAAAGAACACATTTTGGGATCATTTTCCAAAATGCCTTGCAAACATCTTTGCTCAACTATTTAACCCAATATTACTTTATCAACAGTGAAGGAAAATCTTCTTTTGTCTACAATTGGTATCTTTCTGCTTTCATTATTCAGTGTGACTCCACTGTTCTGAAGCAAGCACCTACTTTAGTGACTTCTACCATATGCAATCAGTCTCAATCCTTATAACTTCTACCCAAAACCAATGTCTACCTTCCATTAAGGAGAGTGCCCCGAGTTTGCCTCTTTTACTTTCAGTGCACCAAGCATATCATTTCCAAGTTCAACTTCTGAAGACAGCTTTATTTATATCATTTTTTTGTAAATCTCATCTTTTTACATTGCCAAATGCTTTGTTCCACATTCACAAGACCCTTCAGAATCTAGATTCCTCTATTAAAGTTCAACACCCCTCCAAGCCTTCAGAACTAGTTCGGTCCAAGTTCCTTCCACCAGATCTTGTCTCCTCACAGCTAGTACACTTAACATGTTTTCTCCTCTCATCTTAAGCACTGACTACCTGTGTAACATTCAAAGACCAACTCAAAACTCTAGACTCTATGAATATCTAAATGCTAACATTTATTTTGTGGGATGGCTTCCAAGGAAATTTCATCCAACTTGCCAGATTTCTACCATGTTGTGGATGCCTACTTCATCAGCTATATTAAAATTCTGTTCTGTGTTCCTAATTATGCCTTTCTGCAAGACCCCAAACCTTCTGATAGTGGGTGTAACAGTACCCATATCATATACGTCTATATCTCTTCCTTCTTAACAAATGAAGGAAACACAAAGCCAATGAGGAACACAAAGTGTTTGTTAGCATATAAGACTGCAAGTGACAGGAGGAAGGAAAAGATGGCTTTAATTGCTTTACAAATTCTGCTCACTAAAATGTGAAGAATCAAAAGATCAATTTAAAACCTAAGACAAAGAGGCATACTAATTTAGCTGAAGGATAATTTTCATTCAAAGCACCATTAATGAAAGGGCAAACATTGTTTAAGATTAAGATAGAACACTAGACCAAAAGATTGCTAAGTATCTAACTGCTGAGCTGCCATTAGGAATATAAGAAACCTACTTGTACATCTCTAAGTATAAGACTTTTAATATAAAACATTCTATCATTGACCATAATGGCATACATGGATACTTTCATGTGATGATCAAATGGTCAGTTGATGGATCATAAAGTTTCTATTGAAGAATTTCAGATCTTCCTGCAAAAAATATTTTTTGTTCTTCTGAACACTTTTAGTGAGTTTTATTTTTGTGTATCAATATGATATTACATTGTTGCCAATGCCATATATGCTGTAGTTTGCTCTGGCTTGCAGTATGTTTCTTTATCCAGATCATTCAGAATGTAGAGATTTGTGTAGAAATTTTTAACACACTCTGTTAAGGGTTTTCAAGCATCACTTAGTTGAAATGGGATTTGTTGTATGTAATTTTCTCCTGAATGTTTATTACTGTTTGCTTCTATAACAAGGTTTCCTTATCAGAACAAAAAAAATGTTTTTTTTCTCTGATCTCTCACTTTTCACCTGTGGCATCTGTTTGCAATTACTTGCTTCCACCTGCAGGACTTCTTCTAGTCCTAGTGAAATTGGTTACTATTTCAAAAACAAGCAGAAATAGTGATTTCGGCCTGCGGCAGAAGACTGCTTCAGCAAGGAGCAGGAATCTTGCATCAATTTAGTTTCCTGCTTGTGTTTCCTCCTCTGAAATTCCTAGTCCCCCCCCTTCCAGTGGTTTCTGATCCCTTGTAATTTTTCATTCTCGAGAATTACATCTTCCCAATTTGAGCCCCAACATTCCTTCTCTTTCCATGGCTATCCTAGAATCCTCAAATGTTTAACTGAAGAATTTATAGAGGGCTATCACGAGCCTATAAAAGTTATAAGGATTACAAGATCTCATTCTGACAAAAAAAGTATACATTGGATTTTATCTGATGCAATTTTGGGTGAATTTTATAGGGTTCAACATAATAGAATCCAGTTGCTGAAGTTACCAATTCAGACTTCCTTTCTGTTCTACTGTCTTTCTATGCTTCAAGTTTGTCTTTATCATCTTTCAGTACTTAGCCTTGCTCTGCTATTAGGATATCTGGTAGGGAAAATTTCTTGATCTACAATACTGCTTTGTAAAATATGATTCTTTTATGATCGCTATTAGAATAATCTAGGAGTACTTGTTTAAAACTAATTTCACTTTTACCCCACACTACTCATTGATTGTGAGTAAGTAGTTTTGATTCCAGTAACCTGTATTCTTATTAAGTGAATGAGTTAGCTTGAAGGGCACTTCTAGTCTTTTCCCTCCAGTCAGGTTTTGACTTTCTAGTCATAATTAGTTTTTCAGTTGCCTTTACTTTTCTTTACTAGATCTTTACTAAACCTATGAATTCAAGCTTGCCAATCCTGCCTCCTAAGAATTTTAGTCCTGCAATGGAAGCATGAGCAAAATGGAGCTTCTCTAATTAATGGATGTACCTGAAAGTAACACAAATTCCCATGTCAGGACATCCTTTAGCAATTCAGATAGATTTTTTTTAAATTTTTGCAATATATTGGTCTTGGTTTACTTTCTATTAATATACAAAAGTACAAAAGAAATATATCTTTTCGGCCCATTACAAGCTCATAGTCTAATGAACTTTTAAGGAAAATAGAGAAGAAATAAAAACTAAAATCACGTATGTAAGAATCAATACAATGTTTTGCCTAGGTATGAATACAATCATAGAAAATTGATAATTTCTATTGTAAATAATTCTATATTTCTTGTTAGAAGATGACATACAATTAAGCCTTGGAAAAGTCTGAGATTTATGTATGTCACAATGTACATATACATATGTACATCTCTGTGCGTATGTGTGTGTCTGCACAAAATTGAAGATGGAAAAAACTGAAAAGAAATATCGGCAGTATCTAAAGTAATTCATGCTTAAATCTATACAGAAGTATTATCACAGTTAACTTTTCTGATTGCTTAGAAAAAAACTTATGTTTCATGTCATCTACTATAAAATCATTGTATAGAGATCTGAGTCCATTTGTTTACTTTTATAATTGTTGTCAAAGTTTAAACGTATGAAACCTTTGAAAACAGAAACTAGTATGTCTCCACTTTCTAAATCACATAAAAGAGAATACATTTTATGCTTGCTTTGCAGGCCTCTGATGTCTTTTCCTTTCAAGTGTGCTAAATTACTGACTTGCCATGATGACTCACATGAAATAACCACACAAAACACTGTTGACTTACCGAAGAAGATATACAGACTCATTAGAATAAAGCATAATTAATTTTTCATTTATGTAAATTAAACAACAACAATAGTAGGAAGTACTGTTGTAGCTGTGCACCAACTATCTGTTCAGGAGGACTCCCAAACAGAAACCATGTTTGCAACATTTCTTGAGTGCGTTTTATTGTTCATATTGCTTGAGATGTTCTCATTATTCTTATGATGTTTGTAAAATGACAAATATAGAGAAGAATCTGATAAAGATACAGCAAGGCACAAAAGCTGTATGGATAATTGCCTTCACAAATGCAGTTCAGCTCTCATCTCTCCTAATTAGCCTCATTACCATACTTTAAGACAGACTAGCAGTCACTCAAGACCCTTTTCTTTTCTGTCAGAATAAGTGCTGACGGGCAAATAGACAACATATGGAAAAATTCTCTCTCTGAAGCCATTCTTCCACGCTGTAAACCTTTGGTAGAAAACCTGGGCCAGAGTCCATTGCTAAACTCCAAGTTCATATGGGTGTCTCTCTTGCAGGGACAAACAAAGCTTCTCTCATCCTTCCACCTTATTACAACTTTAGGAGTTTGGGTCACATATTTCAAGAGTTTACAATAGGAGTTTCGACCAGTTCCTGAATTTAGAAGGTATAAACACACTAATTCTGCTACACAATTTAGCTTTTTATATTTCTGTACCATTCAATAAGTACACAGAAATTTTAACACTTGGATATCCCATTTTCACTTGCTGTTGACATGGTCATGATGGCTATTGGAACTCCTCCTAAAGGGCCAAATGGAAGGACTTCTTTGATCAACCCTTGAATGGGAGTTTTAAATACTAAGTAAAATAACTGTCAAGACATCAGCTATAACAATAAAACTGTCAATATAGGCTCACTTGCTACAGGAAGAATGTTTCGGAAAGTACAAAAAGAATAGAACCTCAGGAAACAAAGCTAAGATTCTCACCCTATTTCTCCAAACTTTATCAAACACATACTACTTTCTGATTAACTTATTCTGAAAAAGATAAATTTGTTACAATTTAAAAGCTATGTTCAACTTATAATATTGTAAAATATAGGTTTTTAAATTAACATTCCTCATAATTATTATACAATTTCTTAAAGTTTAAAGAAAGCAAAAAAATTTAGTTACTTTAAATAACTTATCCATTTAGATACTTCTATAGGTACTCCTTGGGCTCATATGCTTATATAATCAACAGGTTACTTTTCTTTTTTTGTCCTGATCACTCTTCCAGTTCTCCAAAGATGACTTTTGCTAGATTTTATTCTGCTTTGGCACCACAAATCCTATGATACAATCTCAGTGGCAACAAAATCAGGGAAATGGATTTTCTCACTTTTTAGTTGGGGGAAAACTAGCAGTCCATTCAGCGTGACTGAAAACTACTCCACTGGCCAATATTTACTAAGCATGGCACACACACACAGGAGCCTTGTTAAAAATCCACAACAAATCTCTTCTTGCAAACAAATCCAAAGGCTTCAGAGTTTCTGCAACTGTCTGAGTAATGTTGATTGTGACAGCAGGAAGCTGCTTTCTTACTAATCTGCCAAGCTTTTATGATCACTTCTCTATTTTCTTTGCTACATATTCCTTTCAAACAATTATCCAGAGATGAAAGGCATAATATCATTAAGGTAAGATTTTCTTTGCTGCTTGTTTAAATACTATCTGACCCGTCCACTAAAGGCATAAATAATTAATATTGGACTCCCATCAGACTCCTGGAAGAAAAATAATAGCTGGTGGCATTCCTAAATAACAGGAAATATTTTAAGCTTCACACATAACACTTTAAAATGCATGTTGCCTTGCCTTGGATACACACACACACACACACACACACACACACAAACGGAAGAGGAAAAAAGGGATTATCTGTTGTTACAGTGAAATAAATGAAGAGTAACAGAGGAATGGGATGGGATGGGATTTCACAGGAAAATATCCTGTGCAGTGGAGAATTCTGAAGAGTACTATTCCGAAGCTTCTGTATAAAAATAGGTTTCGATATAAAGAGTGTTCGGTCTGAAATATATTTCTTGCATCCACCTATGTAGCCCAACGAACATCTGCTGTGATGTTGATGTGGAGTTGGGGCGTGAACTCCAAACGTGGTGAGATTAAATGATCAGTGGATTCCTAGTCCTCCATGTTGTCAGGAGCTGCCCTGGATGGCACAGGCCTTGCTGAAGCACACTGTCTCCAACTGCTTTGAACATGCTTCTCATTCTTTACGCTATTTAACTTTCAAATGCCTTACATTCCATTTCCAAAAATTAGATAATAGAAAATTTAGCGCCAATGATTTGTAAGGAACACTTAAATAAAATCACTAGCTAATGTTCTGACTCTTAAAAAAAAATAACAATAACAACAACAACAAAACTCTCCTCACTTTTAACCCTGAACTGAAAGTAACAGTACATGTGTTTTTCTTTTCGACCTCTCTGTTTTACAAGTTTAAAATTCTGCCGCCTGGGAAGATTTGTGTCCCGACCAGCTTTCTTCTGCAGCCTTATGAACTGTAACTTACGTGTCACCCGTGCATCTTGGAACACCACATTCACATGAAAAATAAAAAATAAAACACAACACCAGAGTAGGGAAAAGTGTTGCACACACATGCGCCTCATTCTTGCCTTCCTCTCAATAAAAACAAATTAACAGCAGAGCCTGGGGATGGCTTTTTAGTGTTCACACCTTACAAAAATTTCATAGATCTATAACACATCCTTTTGGGAGCACAAGTTATGTATGTTCAAGACCATTATGAAAACCCACAAAATAACAAAAATACTGATCGGAATGCTGATGGCACATTAGATATGACACTTTTTTCCCTTTTCCCCTCAAAGTATACAAAAGTGTGGTTATAGCAAATAATCAATGACCTTGAGCATTAGCAAATTCCTCCCAGCCTCTTCTTTTCTACACTGTAAAGAATACATGCAACTATGTCAGGAAAATTAAATCTGTATGGTGAATGGGGTACCGGTGACAGGAGGCTGCCATCTGGAGGATTATAGTCCAAAGCAGAAATATCTACAAGACTCCAGCTCCAAAATAACTACCAAAAAGCCAGGTTAAAGGCCTGATTTAAGTGCCAGTCATGATTAAAGTTCAAGGCCCAAGAGTTCAAACCAGTACCAGAAAAACAAACAACCAAACAAATAAACATGCATATTGGATTAGGGCTCTAGCTCAGTTGTACAGTGTTTGTTTGCCTTGCATGTGTGGGACCTGGCTTTGGTCTTTAGCACTGCAAAAGAAACTGTACTGAATATCTATCAATGTATTATCCATGTAGTACTCTATTTAGGTTTATGATGCTGTAGAAATAAAAATGTGGCATATTGTTAAACAAATGGCGGCTCCTCATTTCTCTGTAATATTAACTACCTTTTGGTTATGTGAGTTCATAATCGTCTTGTCATTCACTCCTATTTCTCACTCACTCAACACTCACTGTCCTTTCTCTCTCTTTTTTTATACTAATATCTTCCTTATCCTAGACATCTTGCTATTTGGATCATCATACATTTTAAATGACTAGAGGAGATATGTAGCCCATCTCATGCACTGATACTTCATTTCAAACAGGAATGGACCGATGAACACATGAAAGCAACAGACAGCAAAAAATGCAACCACTTTAGCCAATAAACACTAGATCATTTAAGAGAAGTCCCTCAAGAGTTACTGCTTCCTGATTGATGTAATCCTAACCACAGCCTGTGGTCCAAAAATTGCCAATCAATCATGTATCCATTACAGGGAAAAAGTGGGTTAACATGTCTTCATGCTGGTGCTTCAATGGTGTTCTGTTCAACCCTGGCACAGAATACCCTGTGCAGAAAATCAGCCTGGTGGGTGTATCGTTCGTTTGTTTTCACCTTACCATTTTGTTATGATGTATAGGCAATGAGCCTCCTGTGGCCTTCCTAATCTGAAAATGAGCCAAGAGAAAGAACGTGCTCAGAAGTGTTGAAAGAAAGGCCCATTCTCTGCCCAGGGAACTGCATCTAATACAGGAAATGAACACAAGTTTGCTGTAAGCTGTCCAGCTTCTGAATCAGCTGTTCCCCACTCCGAATCTGTCTCCCTCCCCCCACCCCACTTCCCAAACCAAGCACTCAAAGCCAATATAAAAGTTCTGAAAAATGTGTTTTCCCTTGCTTCTCCCGTGTTCTCTCAAAGCTGTGTAAATCTAACTTGAATGGTAAGCGGCTTTATTTTAACAAGTGTGAGTTATCAGAGTTCGCATATCAAATTAAACCCAATGAATTCTGGACTTGTTTTAAATTTCAAGCCAGAGGCCTAACTCCCTGCATTTCACTTGGCAGCTGGCCAGACTTAGTAATAAAGTGCTAAGCAGAAGACAGGAAATACTAGAGAAGTCGAACAATGTTATGACAATGTTTATAACTTTTACAGTCAGGCCTGGCTGCACATCTGTACAGCATCAGACTCTACTCAGAGCCGCAGAGAGGAAACCATTCCTTAGCTGGCAGCATTTTAGTCCAGCCAGATGTTATCATTTTACTGCTATCTTTTCACCAAACAAAAAGATATTTAATATATATATTTAATTTATTACATATTTACATTTCTGAGAAGGAAATGGGGGTAGAAACATCTCCTTTGGAAGAAATGGTATGCCAAATTAATGCTGTCCCATAAATGATTGATACAGATAGATCGAAGACAGCTTGCAGACAATGGTGTCTCTCCCTTTGATGTGATAACTTCAGACTGCTTTTGTTGGGTAATGGAAGTCTTGTTCCATGCCACACAGACACAGAGCAACTTCCAAGTACCACGGCCTTGTGATGCTTACTTGCATAAGACTTAGATGCCTATAAAATTAGGCAGTCACCTGACAAAGTACTTATATCAATGAGATGACATTGGCGGTTTTTCTTTAAGCACAGATGTAACATACGTGTTTGTCATTTTAGTTGAAATTCATTAAACTGTCTTTTTTACCTAAATCATTTTAAGAGGCTGACATACAAAATGTTGCATCCCCATTAAGAATGTTCAAGGTGAATCAATGTGCAAATAGGTGTTTAACCAATCTAGGCTAACAGAAAGCAAAATAAACCAATTCAAGCTCCTGGGTTTTTTTTTGTTTTTTTTTTTTTTGTTTTTTTTGTTTAGAAAATATTACCAATAATGTCTGTCTATCAGATCCAATTCCTAAAGTTACCTTTAGATATGTCACATCTACTCAGTGTTAAGAGGCCCAAATACATACAGAAATTCGAGCAGTCTAAACTTCCCTTTACATTTCTGAAATATTTTTGAATTTTTCTAATAGGATGTCTCTATTTGTGTATATGTGTGTGTTTGTGTGCAAGTATATATACACCCCAATGCACCTGTTCTCCAACAGCCTTCAAAGATTTTAACATGTCTTAGATAAAGATGAAGGCTCATTCAAAATGTGAAACACATTGCTGGCTTGATATCCTGGGAAAGCTACATTAACTCTACGGACATTAAGGACTGAAGACCCAGTCAAATTAAAGCTCTTTTCAAAACACCTGCAAAGGGTCATGAACAATATACTTGCAATGCCAACTCTAAAACACCGCCAAATTCCAAAAGTACCCAAACAGCAAAGAGGGAGTTGCTTTGGGTGAATTTGACTAGACAATACCTACAGAGAATATTTTATTATAGTGAGCACATTTGGTTTTGCCTAAGTTGGCACAGTTGAAGAAATGGGATGAGAAAAATCTTTATCTTCATAAGCAACTTTTTCACTAGCTCTTAAATCTGAGTGAAGCTGAAATAGGGTGTCCAATCTTGTAATTTTCACTTTTCTTTTTATTAACGGCAGGTTGATAGCTTTTCAATAGTAAATCAGCGTCTGGGCTTCATCTCTAAGCAAATAGTTCTAACACAATATCCTTGCAATCTCTGGGATACTGGAGTCTATTTACCTACTTTTGTTTTGTTTTGTTTTATTTTGAGGTAGAATCTTGATATACTGTAGCTCAGGCTCCCCTCAAACTCACCGTCCTGAATTTAGCTCTTCCAGAATTACAAGAATGTAGCTGACTGAATTACCTACTTTTAAAACCGTCCCTGCCCCAGAACTTTCTAGTATGAGGAGGACGGAAGCTGGCTAGAGATGCACTGTATTACACAGCATGTCAGTGTCTGCCATGAGGGCTATTCAATATTTTAAATATCATCAAGGATACACTCCTTAAATAGGCAGGTTTCAGAAAATTCAAATAATTTCTAACAATGTTTTAAATTAGTCTGCTTGTACTACTGTATTTCAATGCTATAACTGTTTGTCTTTTAAGTGTTCAAGTTTTTTTGGCTTTTATGCAAGTAAGCTTCACTGTGTAAAAGTTGTTTTGACATATTTAATTCCACAAGAGAATTTGAACCACTAGCCTTTCCTTCACCATTAACAGTACTGCGATGAGAGATTGCTCTTATTTCTTAGTATTCCTTCTCAAAGCTGAAGACAATTGATATTTGATTGATCTCAATATTGTTCAGTCAACCATTATATTATCATTACTATTTTGATGGATTGACTTATTTGTAAGGCCTGTACAGAATTTCTCTTTAATTCTATTAAGTGGACATTTTCTGGATTAAATTTCTATACTACTTTTGTAAAATTGGAACAGAGGACCCTTTCAAAGAGCTCTATATATTACATTACATATCCTTCATTTAAAAACAATAACAAAAAAAAATAAAAAAATAAAAACAATAACAACGCAGGATATGGAAATCTTGAAATTAAACATTATTATTTGTTGCCCAAGTACCTTTGTGTTTTGAGAGTTTGATAATTCATTTCTAACTTAATATTAAATGTGTACTGGTACAGGTTTCACCATTAAAGCCCAAAAATTCATCTCAGCATTTTGCTTACCCTTTTACAGTTACAGAGTTTAACAAGCATATTGACACAAACACAAAAGAGATTTAAATATTTGTGTTTGATCTACAAAATAGACTGTGTCTTAACTTCGCATCAAATGTCATTATCTGTAAGCCATTTTTTTCCTCAGAATATTGGGAAGCTCCTATTTAGTAACAGGAGTTAGTGTTTGATTATTGGTTTAAAATTTATATTCATGATTTACAAGTATCTAAACTAATAATGGAGGATATAATTAGTAAGTATATGCTAATTCCTATCTTATCGTCATTATCTGTGTGCTTCTCAAACTTTTTCATAGCACTACACTAGTTTTACAAACTTCTCATGGGTATTGCATATTGGTAATTAAGTAAAATAAAGATGTTAGTAGAATGGTCTGACTGATGTCTGATGTCAGACATCTGATTGATGTCTGCTGGATTCATACAAGGAAGATGGCTTGGGAACATCCAGGCTAAACATCAATATATGATTTACACTCTTTCCATGTTTAAACAGAATTAAGAGCCTCCATAGTACACCCAGTAAAAGGCCATGGTCAATTTCAAAACCTATGTCTTCCTTTTCATTTACTCTAGAGCCAGAATTCTTTTTACCAGTGGGCTATGGCTTCCTCCTGAAAGCAGAAAGTATTTTCTTACACAATTTATGATACACAGAGAAAGTATTCTTATAAACAATTACAACTCTCTAATTTTAAAAAAATAGGCACCCTCTCATGAACCTCGGTATATATCATTATTTTATTCTAGCTTAGGTTAAATTATAATTTATTTATTTATAATTTATTTCCTTTCAACTTTGCATTTTTTAATCCACTTCCTTTCCTGAAAATTAAAATCGGATAGGGTACTTTCTTCTTAAAATTCTACTCTGGCCTAGATGATTAAGTGTATTCTAAACACTCAAACTGTCAGATTTCCATTTTAAGATATGAATAATATTGTAGAATTAGGTACTAGTAACAAAATATTTTAGAAATGGAGTGGACTTAATATCTTGTATGAACTATTCAATTTGGTAAAGGCCATCCTTAGATTTGTACATAGAGAAACTCTAGCACATTTTTCATTAAATTCAGACATAAGCAAAACATAAAGAAAAATAAAAGATATAGTAATACATGACTTCTTTCATTCCACTAAGAATATTCAAATGAAATATATAGGGACCTTTATTTCATTTATAAAATAAACTAATTATTATTTTAGATCACATAGGTCTTAAAGAAGTCTGGCATTGAAATCTTAACTACAAAGGAAAAAAATATGTATTTTAGGAACTGTTTCATTCAAAATAGTATAATCCAGAATCCACTCTTGAGCAAACTCATGGGGAAATGGAGAGACTAGGGAGAGGTTAGGGAACAAATGAGACAAAATATCTTTGTACTTTTAATGCAGGAGAAATATGCACTGTTCTAATGTTGTAGACTAAAAACTCATATTCACTGAGGGCCTATAAACTGGCCTATGAGCTAGGAACAAACTGAACATAATTTCTTGCTTACATATTAGTGAGGGAAATGGCCACTAGTGAAATGCTGTAGAGAAAACAAAAGGCATATTTCACCACTGTCCTAAGAGAACCATAAAGATGAAAAAGTGTGATATATATATATGTATATATGTGTATATATACACATATATAAACACAAGGTATTGTGTCATATCCTACATGAAGGAATTTCAAGAATATTTAGAACAAGAACGTCTAGAAGTGCAATCCTGCAATTCTTAAGAATGGGAATGATGTATGGTGTTCTACATTGCCTGTCAGAAGAGTTCAATGATAAGAGAAGTTGGAGTAACAGTAGTTTGGTACCTCTGGGAAAGTAGGGATATATAGGAGGAGAGAGATGTGGTTTCTGAAATCAAGTAAAACAATTTAGGGGCCCTGAGTTAGATGTCTGGTTTGTGTATTAAGCATATGCATCTGTAGGAAGTATGGCATATGAATTGTAGAAGTAAAAATTGCAATCATTTTAGGAAGTCCACAAAGTGCTGATGACTAGGCAGTAGATGACTGGAAGGAAGATTAAAATGGAGGGGAATTTTGGCACTAGATGAGGTCAGATGACACATAAAATATTTCTTTACAACCCTGAGGTCCAATGACTGTGAGTGAGGAAATGGAAGGGGGCAGTCAAAGATAAGTTTCCCTCGGGATATGATTTGGTTAGATAACAGAATGACTCACAGGAGGATGTGTTCGTAGATTGTTTATAGTGTTCCCTAAATAGAAAGCACTATTGAGTTGCCAGAAACACTGTTTGGTAAAGGGAGTATGGTATATTTGAATGGTAGATCTCTCTTAAATAAGTATTAAGTCTAATTTCAAGGAACTCTCTAGTGTAGTTTTCCTGTGTGTATGTATATATGTAAATATATATTATATACTTTATATACATACACACAAATATACCTAATATGAATTATTTCATGTGACCAGTTGAATGAAAGACAAAGTCCAAAGCAAACAACCGAGGATAGTCTTGTGCTCTGCTGATTGGTCTCATGTGCCCAAAGATGGGATGGATGTATACTCCTGAAAAACCTTTCATTCCCAATAGGCTTTGATTACAGGGAGAGATTTAGCTATGTTTCAAGTCACATAATAGAAATAGAAATATTAAAAAATATTTTTTAAAAATCCAATGTGACAGAACAAGAGTTACAGATTGGTTTACTGAGCACTTAGGTAAAAGTGGTATGGCATCTACTATCAGGGGGACAAACTGGGACAAAGACCTAGATGCATCAAGGCAGTCTACTATAACCCACGAACTACGATGGCATATAGTTTTCAAGGTTCATAATTTTTTTATTTGTCAAGTAGGCCGTAGCAAGAACACAAAGGTCAACACAGTTGCTGTCACTGGGTTCTACTTCTTTGAAAATTCTAAAATTAAACTCTCAGAAAATGGTTCACTGAATGATTAAAGGCCCAATTTTTCCATATTTACTCTCCACAATATATGTCACATTTTTGTTATCAGCCATCAAAAAGGCTTTTATTAGCTTATGATATCGAGGATTCTCCTTTTCTTTTTCCTGTTAAGATTCTTATAATAATTTCAAACATGAGCTGCTAAGAAATGAGAAGAGAATGTATATCCATCTATGCATAAAGATTAAAAAAAAACATGTTTTTCCCATTCCTTCATTCATGCTTTATTATTGTTTTTCTTGCTGTTTTTGTGCAGTCTTGAACTGAGACCCTCACATCCTCGCTAGGCTTTTTCCACTTAAGTATGGCTTGTACTACTTGAGCTAAACCTCCACTTCTGCTTTATTTGCTAATTAATTGGAGATAAGAGATTCATGGGCATCTGCCCAAGATGGCTTCAAACATGTGTTCAGATCTCAGCTTCCTGAGTAGCTAGTGGCTTTCCTGTGTGAAATACTTAGATCAACTCTTGGTAAATGGAGTTAATTCTGCCTAGAACGATTTTCAACTACTATCTTCTATGTTTCAGTCTCAGAACTAGCTTGGATTACAGGCATAAACCAAAAGCTCCTGTTCTTTTTTTTTTTTCTTACCGTAAATGTTGAGCTACTTTTCAAATAGGAACAGATATTCTGACTCACAATTGTATAATTTTCTTACCTGTGATCATGTGTTCATAGACATACAAAGTTACACAAGAAAGTTAGGCAATACAACCCTGATTCTCAGAGTATCAGAATGCTGATTTAGTGATCTTTTAATTGAAGTACCTGCCTGAAAATTACCATTGTGAACAGCTACTTAGGTATGCAAGGTCTCACTGAGTTTCCTATAGCTGCACTATGAAATTCGTCACTACTTCATTTTTCATACATAAACATTAGTCATGATATTAGTCACATAACATTAGCAAAGCCTGCCAGCATACTGAGTTATACAAATGGATATACTCCTGCCTATGTCTTTTCAGTAGAATGGTGGAATAAGTGAAAATCATCTGAAATGTTAGATAATTACACACAGATATTTTTCAAATTAAGTTTAGGTGTCGTTCAAGTGCAAGAGCACTAGACCTGAATAAAAAGCTAAACCAGAGCATTATGCCCTGATTTTAAGCCTCAGAATGAGCAAAAATATCTAAAAACTATACAGACAGACAGACAGACAGACAGACAGACACACACACACACACACACACACACACACACACAGAGTAATCAAGGAGTTATGCATATAATGTGCATATTACACATTTCAACTACATACTGAATTCTTATGAAGGAAAATACTATGTATTAATGAGGGTTTTTTTTGCTTTTTGTTTTTTGTTTTTGTCGGTCACGGGGCTTGAATTCTAGGCTTGGGCGCTGTCCCTGCACTCTTCAGCTCAAGGCGAGAGCTCTACTGCTTGAGCCACAGTACCACTTCCAGTTTTTTAGCAGTTTATTGGAGATAAAGAGTCTCACGGACTTTCCTGCCCGGGCTGGCTTTGAACCGCAATCCTCAGATCTCAGCCTCTTGAGTAGCTAGGATTGCAGGTGTGACCCAAAGGCACCCAGCCTAATGAGTTTTGTCAAATAATAAATTGTCAGGACAAGTTATTAAGTAGGGAACACCTCACTCTAGATTCATAATGTGATTTCAAGTTCTCTAGTAGTGAGTGCCCAAGACATATTTCATGTTAAATGTATATTTAATAAATGAGCCAGTGGACAATTAAAAATTGTGAAAGTAAATCATATGATCAGATAAATTTATAATCAGACAAGTTAAAATAACTTACCTTTTGTAAAAATGTTATTTTTCCAATACACATATCATATATATGTATAGACACATAGGTGTAACTAAGTATGCACAGAGACACTATTGCAAATGTGAAACAGGGGAAGTTATTGAAAGGTAAGTAATCATTGTATACATCAAAAGAAAGTTCAAATTTGGACCCTGAATCCAAGTTACCCTGGGGTTAAAACAAAAATTAAGATATTCTTTTCCTAAACAACCTCAGAGTTTATAAAATCTGAGTAGTAATAAATATTTTGGCTTTATTTTATTTTTCTATATTGTTTTAGAAATTACATTCACTACATCGAGAAAATCTTTGCGTGGAAATCCATGATTACTATAGGGCATCACTTATACAAGAGAATCATAAATCTAGCCACACCTGTGATTTTGAAACTTAAAGTTCCTCCCCTCCCTCCCTCGCCCTGTTTCCCTCCCCTCCCTTCCTTCCTTCTAAAACTTGTAAATAAGATCATATTTAGCAAGCTCCCAAGCAGAGAAAGCTATGGGCTGAGGCAGGCCTATGAAGTGTTTAGGACATCTACCCACTCCCTAAGAAAATCTTTGTATTATATATGCATTCAAGGAAAAACAATCTGTTGATCATATGCCAATGCATTCATATAGGAAGAAAAGAAATATTTGTATGAATAACTTTACCTCATAGGGGAAGTCATACCATAAAAATAAAAAGTAACAAAATATGAACTACAGCAATGGAATTATTTGCAAGCTCCTATAATAGGATAACCATCAGTAGAGTTCTAGGTAAAAGCTTCTAGGAATCATATAGATGTAAGAGTAATGAAGATGAGCAATTAGCCCTGGTAGAATCTTATTTTCATGGCATCTGGGTACCAGTCACTCACACCTGTAATCCAGACTACTCAGGAGGCTGAGATCTGAGAATTGTGGTTTGAAGTCAGCCCAGGCAGGGAAGTCTATGAGACTCCTATCTTCAATTATCCAACAAAGAGGTAGAGTTAGCTGTGGCTCAGGTTGTAGAGCTTAAGCCTTGTGGGAGGAAAGAGCAGACACAATACCCAGAACCTGAAATGAAGCCTCAGTACTGGCACAAAAATGAAAAGAAAAACCACCTCTACATGGAAGAAAGAGTGCGATAGATGAGGTGAATCTCATCAAAGCACCAAGTACATTACGTGCATGTTGTAAATATAATATTGTAACCCTGTGGTGCAATTTGTTAGTGCTCTCAAAATAAACTTAATTTAGAAAAGAAAAATTACAGTAAACACCTGCAATAATAATGTTCATTAAGAATTCTATATGTACCAAGTACTATGCTGAATATTTTATAGGTAAAATAAAGTATCCATATTTATCTATTTATAGGTAAATATATACTACTGATATATTTATATGTTTAATACACATATATTAATATAAATATATAATACATGTTTATATTTACAACATGAACATAATATAATATTTACCTTTTTAAGGTAAATATTTACCTCTAGATAGCTAAGTAGCAAAGACAATATAGAGAGATAGACAGGTAGACAGACAGACAGACAGACAGACAGACAGACAGACAGACAGACAGACAGACAGACAGACAGACAGACAGACAGATAGATAGATAGATAGATAGATAGGTAGATGATAAGCAGATCTGCAAATAAATCAGTAATGAATGACACTTTTTGTTAAGGCAATGAATAGTTGTATTATAATTATTTGTTTATTCAGATAGTTCCCTCTAAAGACCAGGAATCCCTGAAGACATTTTCTTGTTCTTCCATGTGTCTCTAGCAACAACTAAGTTTCCTTCCCCATGATAGGCATTCTGTACTAGCTTCTTAAACTTTCCTTGTGTGGCAGCTCTTGAGTCAATTAAAATTTGTAGGCCTCAGATCTTTTTCAGTCTAGTTAGTCTCTAAGGACCTCCTCTGCTAAGAAATGTTGTGAAGTTTTACTTCAATGTTCTATTTTGAGTAACTGGTTTTTACAAAACTCAGATAAAGAAGTGAAGATCATAATACAGTTGTTTCAGAACTAGGCTAAAAAGATGTCTGCACAACCCTATTCTTGAAGAATCAGTGCCAGGTTCACAGAATCTGTATTGATTATCATTGGTCCTTATCTGCTTTGTTAACAATTTTAATCTCTCAGATTGTGATTGGGTACCAACTGTAAATAGAATACAATTCAGATACATACAATCTAACAAATTATAACCTTAAAGAAAACAACTCAAATAGGGAGGAATAAAGCAAATCCACTGACAATGGGGTAGCAATGTCACGTCTGCCTATGTTTTAACACTTTCCTTATTTCTCATTTTTAACAGGTAGCCACTGTCCAAAATATGTTTATCCTTCTTCTTCCAAAGGACAAACTTTCTTATGACCAGAAGTAAATGGCATCCATAATGAGGCTATTTGAGGAAATATGATCTCATTCTCAGAGACTCAAGCACGTAATAACAACTGACTCCCAAGGAACATGACAGTTCCCAAGCTACTCTGGAACTCACAGAGGATGAAAAGTTCTCGCAGACAATTTATTAGTAACTGAGAAGGAAAATAATTGTGAGCAGTCATCACTCCTTAAGACAACTGTATAAACTAGAAGACTGACAAATTATAGTAGAGCAAGAAGCAGTATAATGCAGTTGTTTCCAATTGTGCCTTAAACCCATTGTTGCTGTTTTGTGACCTGGGGCAAGTTAATTAACATTCTCTATATACCAGTCTTCTAATCTGCAAGTAGAAACTACAAGGTAACTATCTCAGAGGTGTTCAGATTGAGTTCATCTATCTAAGATTCTTAGAGACAAATCTGAAATAGAGTTGGTGTATGGTAAGTGTTAGCTTTTATTAAAGTCCAGGTCGGCAAAAAAATTTTTTTTTTTACAAAATAAGTACAGTATTTGCTGCTCACAATCCTAAGAAATCTATCAGAGTTATGCATCTAAGAAAACAAAAACAAAACAGACTTTGAATTCTTCCACTTATGAGGCTCTATACTTTATGACAGTCCTATAGCATGTGTGTTGGTAAAACTCTGTTTCTTTCTATACTTTGTTATGCATTTAATGCCTTTAGCAAGTAACTGTTCATGCCGGTTCAAAGGGAGGCCTTCCGAAAGCTCTATCATCCATTAAATTCAACAATGGCATCAAAGATGACCTTTTACTGGCTACTACAAAACTTTTTAATTTTCTTGAGCTTCAACTTTATTATCTATAAGCAGGGATTGTTAAATATGCTTTATCCTTTTGTGTTGCTCTGATGTGATATAAAATAGTTTCTTAAAATAGTTTCTAAAGCTGCATGCCGATGGCTCACGCCTGTAATCCTAGCTACTCAGGAGGCTGAGACTGGGATTCACAGTTCAAAGCCAGCCCTGGCTGGAAAAGTCTGTGAAACTCTTATCTCCAATAAACCACTAGAAAACCGGAAGTGGCACTGTGGCTTAAGCTGTAGAGTGCTTGCTTTGAGCTGAAGAGCACAAGGACAGCACCCAGGCCCAGAGTTCAAGCCCCACCATCAAAAAAAAAAAGTTTCTAAAGCTGAAAGAACATCTGAAAAGTATGTTCATGGCATTGACCATTTCCACCTGGCTAAGAGAGTATAATCACTGAGAACAATCCACAACCTCTAACAGTAGGAAGTGGATCAGGAAGCCATATGCTCCAAAGCTTAGGTAGACTTACAAAAGGTGACCATTTTCTATACATGTATAGGACATAGATAACTAAGAGCAAATATTATATAAAATATAGAACAGGTTAAAAACTGAAGAAAGGAAATGTTCATTCTTTCCTAGGAAACTCAATGTATCTTCTTCAGAGGGGACATGAAATGCAATGCAATGGCTTTTGACACCTTCCTCATGAATTCCTAGACATAACATTGATAGAATTTGAACCTTAGAGGTTAGATTTGGGGGGGGGGCAGGTCTCATGGAGTGTTCAGGGGCGTGTGGTCAGGTGCAAGATATGAAATATCTATCTCCTGGATGATCAATATGAAAACCCTCTTCAGAAGCAGTAACTGTTAAAGTGTTTCATTGATTTCTAGTTCTCCATTTAAAATAACTTTTAAAGCAATTTGATAAATAAATATTTTAAAAGAAAAGGTTTCTAGCTTGAATATTAAATTTCAGTTATCCCTCTATCAGAAGAACCTTCTCTTAATGAAAATGAGTTTTAACAATAGCTTTTGCAATAGATATTTTAGATGCTTCAAATCTAGTAATATAATATAAAAATTCAATAAGTATAATAAAGAAAACAAATATCTCCATTTTCCATACTACAAATGACTAGTTTATAGCTTAAATTATGTACCCCTATCACCAGTGTGGCACTTTAAATATTGTTTACATATGCCCAGTGTTTTATCTTCTCAGTTTTATGTACAGACAGTTCTATGTGCCAGACAGATGTTTCTTACAAAAATCAAAACAAATATTTTATATTTCCAAGTCAAGCAACGCATTAATTTCTACTTAATGGAACAGCAAAAGCTTAGTATCACCGTGTGGGCTTTCCTGTTTTCAGGCAGACTTCTTGCCCAACATTATATGAACATAAGATTTCAGTTTTGGAAATCAATTGCAGAGATAATATTTCTTAGTTTTGTCTTGACAAATATGCTAGGTTCTTAGGTCCGTATTGTTGGAAAAATATTCAATAGTAAAATGTAATAATTTCACTATATACACTTGTCACAGCAGTAATATAAACCACACACAAACTATTGCAACCTATCTGAGTACCAATCAGAGTGGCTCTTAGAATGTGCTAAACTTGTAGGGTACACTATTCTATGCTATTTTTTGTATAATAAAAAAGGTTAGGTTTGAAAAATTCACATTAAAAGTGTCACATTCACTTCCAGCAAGAAATGTGCAACAGTATGTGACAATACTGAATAAAATGTTGAAACATGTTTTCCTTTTGTTTTACTTTACTCATTTCTGTAATACAACACTGGTTACTGGAAAATGCCTTACAGCTTTATTCAAAACACATGTTCAAAGATTTGAATGAAAAAAAAAAAAACTTTGACTCTCTCTGGAACATCTAAACGATATATCATTGGGTGTGCTTTAAATTTTTTTCTTACTGTCAAGAACACTTTTATGTCTTTAAGATTTATTTAAACTAGTTTATTATATAATGAAGCTTGTCAGATCATAGGAACAAAGTCAAACAAGATGTGCTATATCAAAGTATAACATTTAACATATAGATTTAAGTATACATATCAAGTACAATGCAATCAAGCAAAGTTTAATCTGAAAATGCAAATGTTTCAGATTATTAAAGCCACATCTGTCCTTTGAAGCATAATTTAGACTGTTTATCAAAAAGCTATGTGTAATTATTCTCTCCCACTCTAAGTTTTATAACAACAGACTTCTTTTCCTAAGAACTTTTCTATTTCACTTTAGGGCTGGGTTTTAAATACTCAACCACCAAAGAACATAAAAACACAAGTGGAAAATTAAAACTCTTTACAATATATCATATTATAATTACTATATTTTGTTGGTAAATCAGGGTGATATTTCAAAAGACATTTCTTTAGGGTTTAAGAAATATCCTAAGTACTTTTGGAAATCAATTCAACATAGTCCCAAGCAACCAAAAATGTGTACATAGAAACAATATTAAATTTTTAGTATTAGGCCTTATTATAAATTTTGATTTTTCTGCCATGGTCAAATGGGACCATCAAAAAATAGTATGTAAGCCAGGTGCTGATGGCTCATGTCTGTAACTTTAGCTACTCAGGAGGCTATGATCTGAGGATCGTGGTTTGAAGGCAGCCCAGGCAGGAAAGTCTGTAAGGTTCTTATCTCCACTAAACTACCTAGAGAACAAATGTGTTATTGCTCAAGTGACAGAGCACTTGTGCACTAGCCTTGAGAGAAAGAAGCTCAGGGACAGCACTCAGGCCCTGAGTGCAAGCCCCAGGACACACACTCTCTCTCTCTCTCTCTCTCTCTCTCTCCCACAAACACACACACACACACACACACACACATACACACACACACACACACACACACACACATTATGTTACCAAGCACAGAACAAATCTGAAGTTCTAGAGAAGCAGGACTGAGTTTTAAGTACTTGGAATATCAAACATATGGCCTATTGAAAAATAAATAGGTATCTTGATTATTTTAAATATGTCCACTGGAAAGTTGATACATAAATTATCTTAGGCAATTTGGTGTGAACAATTGAGAATAAAGTGAGCCACTGGAATCTCACTGGAGAACAGACCTAACTTCTGTGTAAGGACACATGTTTTATTTCATACATAAATGAATGTAACAGACACTTTAGAGCCCTCATTTACAAAACTGACTAAAAGATGAGAGCTCATCATATCTTACATACTAGAGGCTCTCATATACTATAGTTTTGCTATAAAAAAAGCAAAGTTTATAAAATTAATTAGAGTCTCTGATCTTTATAGTAAAACTTAAAATTAAATGTATATCTTAAGCTATGTCCAAAAAGTTTATTTCACTCCATAATGAAGATTCATGAATGTGATCCTCAATTGTCCAGGCTCCTTGTAACCTAGATCCACAGCCAATGTCATGAAAATTCAACTTGTGAACTCATATCCAGTGGAGAACCCATTAACAAGTTAAAATCATAAATTTCTTCCATTTTATCTTCTCAAAATGTTGTATTATTATCATTCACAGTCTGCCTTCAGTAATGAAGAAGGGGTAGGAAGTAGGGAGCTTGCTTAGCATTTGAACAGCCCTGGATTTGATCCCATCTCCCTCCATTGAAAAGGAAAAAAAGGTTTCTATTTGAGTGGAAACAAAACTGTTCTTAATAGCTTTACTCTTATCTGTGATCCCACAGGCAATACAAATACAAGTACTAGATAACTGCCTTGGTTTCATTGTGTTTTAAAAGAAAATTGTGTCCATAATTTCCTTGATAGATTAAAGAAAATAAAACACAGTTCTGTGATAGCATAAACTCCATCAGTTTGTTTGGAAAAGACAAAGGTATTGTAGGCAAAAGCTTTTATCTTTTCGCTAGATGTTTAACAAAACAAAATATTTCAGAAAATTTAATGCACAACAAAATCCTGAAGGGCATTTTATGGAACAGAGCCTAGTTTCAACATGAGAAGCAGTATGTCAAAGCACATATATCCTAAGAAGCAACTGAAGTTTACCAAGTCCTTTAATACATACTGGGTATGAACCTAGATTGGCTGCAACTATATGTATGATAGTCAGTGTTATAACTCAAGAGGCATGAATCTAGAATGGCTACAAGTAGAGGCATGCATCTAGAATGGCTTACAACAAGTTTGGAGGGAGCTGGATGAAAGAGAAAAGGGGACAGAGGCTACATTAACACAGGAGCACTTCAGTAGTTACAGTTCTTTTCCATTTCCCTCCCATTTCACAAATACCCAGAGGCATTTCTTTGCAAATCTAAAAATAAAGTAATAAACTTAAATTCCTCAACTTTCATAATATTTTGACAGATTCTTCCAACTTTAATTTCCTTTTTGTAATGGTAGTGTGATTTGCATTATGTTACATTGCTTCATTTTGCCATAAAAATGTTAATCTCTAGAGAATGTCTCTGAAATCATGCACTACGTTAATAGACATCCCTTCAGAATTGAATAAAAATGATTTTCTCATTGTAATCTTATCCTCTAATGGTTACTAAGGTCTCACCATTGACTTGTATTGAAAGTCAGGATTAAACTCTTTTAAGAAATTTTGAATGGTATTCCCATCTCAGGTTCTTATTTCCTACACAAAATCCTTCATATAAAGGTAATAAGTAGAACTTATATATCTAAAATTTGAAGAAGTTATAAAAATTAGAGCATTGGAAGTTAGTACATTTTATTACTTCATCTAGTAAGCCAGTGTTCTTTTATTTTCTTCTTTTAAAAAGTAGTTTGGGCTCATGGAAGGGAAAAGGGTAAAAAAAACAGTTATGGTAGAACTTTCTATCTAGACAAGACCCTCATCAAGAACCAGAGTTGGAAGAAAGTGAATCATGTAACTCCAACTTGCCTTTTCTACTCAAATAAAGCCCTTTTATTCTGATAATATCTTCCTATCCGGCTTTCATACATTGATAGCAGAATATCCTGGAGCCAGAACCATAAGGAAATAATGCAGAATGGACAGACTAGAAAGATGGCTGTGGAAATAATATGGAAAAATAGGAGACAGATGAATTGGCATATACTTGCTGCAAGTTATTGTTTTTCTCCCTAACCACTGAAGTCACTGGCATCCATTGGACAAACTGGCTATCCAAGTGCTGTCCTACTATACCATCTAAAGTGACCCATGTGAGCTATGGCTTCCATAGTTGTTGTTTTCCAGAGCTTTTGAGTCTAGACAAATTCACCATGAAGACTCCACTATTCCTTGCTATATAACACTCCAGCAGCAAGAAGCGACAACCTCAGGGCACTGTGTCTGAGTTTAAATTTCCAAAGTACCAATGCTGCACTCAATTATGTAACTACAATTCATCAAGATCCATATACAGACTTTTTTTTATTCATTCATGTTTTTAAATAGTCAACATTCAATTATCTTCAAAGTATCAGATGCCCTGAAGTTTATTTCTGACCAATCACCCATTTTATTGTTTCTGACAATGTTACTGACTCTGCTTAATTAAACAGTTTATTTACATAAGCAGGACATTTGCTTAATCTAATCCAGGATTTGAGGAAGGAGAAATGCTTTAGGAAGAACAATAATTATACTTGCATATTATGAAAAATGAATAAAACTTCCTTCCACATATGAGTGTTGATTAAAGGCAACTCCCAGGATAAAGCATAAGTATGGATAAAGCAGAGTAGAGAGAAAAGGGGGATGAAATGTATACCTTTTATAGCTTTGGGTGAGTCACAAATTAATTATATGATAACTGGGTTTGAGTACTGAAAAAAATTCTGGCTAGTCTCCAATAAACAGTGCAATCTCTTACAAAAGCCAAATACAAATGATTTTAGAAAAGTTTTATACTACTCAATAGCAGAGGATATAAAAAGCACATACTCGCCATATTAGGACAGAGGTGTGATTATACCAGCTCATCATTTTGAGAGACAAAGAAAGCACATGCTATACAGATGATACTAAAGGAAAAATCAAGCAACAGGACTTAAGATAAATTTACAAAAGGGATACACATAGTGTATTATTTGTTTGTCTAAAAGGTATCATACTTTAGTATACACATACACATACACACAGAATCAAACAAAACCCACAACTTACAAGATGAAACAGTCTGAAGTGGCCCAAGATTCTTACATAATTGCACAATAGACTTCTTGAACTGCAATATGCTTGGCAGCAAAACACAGATAGATATTGTGCAAGTAATAAGTTAACTAGAAAAACATTAACTGGTGTTAAGAAGGCACTGGCTATTGTTGTCTTAAGTGAATTGGCTAAAAGAGGGTAAAATTATTTTTAAAGTTAAAGCTTTTAACATAATGCCCAAATGGATACACAATCAGGGGATTGTATTCCATACAAAGACTATCAAGAAGTTATACTCAGGTTTTAGGACTTTGTTTTATAATCCAACCACTCCACATCAGTGCTATCCATTTGCTATAGTTCCAGTGTGGTTCCTTTGAAAGCTTCTGGAAACATATATCTCTCAATTAATGTTATAAAAGAGATTACTGAAAACAGATTGAGTGCGTCCATGCCCAACCCTGAATTTGATTTTGTCTCTGACAGATCAATTCTCTCTTTGATTAGGCAACAAGGACCAGATTTCAAAGACAATGTCTCTTTACTCTGTTCCTCACTAGCCACAAGAAATACTAACTTCTAAAATGTTCTAAGAACCATGATCGATTGCTATTTCTTTTTGTTTTTCTAGTAGCATTATTAACATTACTACTTTTTGAGTGGAATGTTCTATACAGCTGGGACTATAAATCACACTCAGTATAAACTCAATGTCTTTTCTAGTCTTTGTCTAAGGCACAGAAATGAGAAATAGTACAGTATATAAATGAAAAATACCATTTAAGAACTGACAACTGTCCCAAATTGACAATATGGACTCGTATTCCATTTCAACCTGCATTCCATTTATTCCAACATTTATAATAAGTATTTAATTATATAGCATGGCACATACTTTGAAAAAAAGATTATTGTCTAACCACAGTTGAAGTTTCATTTGTACACAATATATCACTGTGTGTGTGTGTGCGCGTGTGTGTAGGTGTGGGTGTGGGTGTGCGTATGAATGGTTTGATGTTCTCTTGAAGAAACAGCTATTTTGTCTGGTAAACCTTGTATCAAAAGCTAGTTATTCATTATATTTTTGATATAGGAGAATGCTAGAAGTGTATATCATTTAAGGAAAATTAATAGAAGCTAGGCACAGTGATGTGCTTGCCCTGTAATCCCAGAACTCTGGAGGTTGCAGCCAAGCTAAGACCCAGACTTAAAAAGTAAAATAGAATAGAATAAAAGAGAAATGAAAAGAAGAAATGGCAACCATACAGGTGAAAAGCAGCTACCAAATTTAAGTTAATAATTAACTTACTTATAGCTCATATCCTCAATACTACAAGATGTAAAAATTCATTAGTCATTATTATCCTGTATTCTGAGGAATTTTCTTCCAAATTATATTTTAGATAATTTCTGATATATTAGGCATTCATTTAGATGAAGTGGATATTCAGTTCAGTTTCTAACCTTTCAGTTTACTACTGGATATTAAAATTTTTAATATATATTTTTATTGTAAAGATACCGTACAAAGGGGTTATAGTTACATGAGTACGGTAATGAGTACACTTCCTATCGAGCATTGGTTCCAAGACACAAGTGTTGACTTTTGTGATTAATATAAATACCATGTAAAGATGTGGCTAATGTGACCATCTGTCTAGGGACTAAAAAATTACTAGTATTTCTTGGAACAGTGTAGAACAACTTCATCCGGACTCAAGTCTATCAACTTTTCCAAAGCGTGCCTTAGATACAATGCTTGAATTTCACTTGTCTTTTACTTACTGCAATTCTATTCTTGCACTTTTTGGTAGATAGAAAAAAATAGGGAAGAAAAGCAGCAAAAAATGTTCTTAGTTAAAACATTCAAGATAATATCTGATCTTTCACTGTGTTGGCTGAATGGTTTATGCTCATTTCAATCATAAGCACCCACCATCTTTAATTAGAATATACCTAATGAAACAGCTCACTTCTGAAATATATCAATTAGTATTTTATGACTCTAGTTTCTATTATCCTAGCTGTAGAGCAACAACCATAAAGATCACAGCATTTTTCAGCACAAAGAAGTAGTACATGTTATCTGTGATTCATGTAAGTTGCATTAATAGAGAAGTGCTCCATAATAAACTGAACATGCTGAATTTGAAGTTTGTTCCTCTTTAAACACTACAACCAAGTTGTTTTGAAAGAGAAAGCAGAAAATTTTCTGCTTTGGAAGTCTCAAGATCACTACTGTCATTAGTGGCAAATCCAAATAATAAGGAAGACTCAGAGATGACATAAAATACTGTCTTGGCATTAAACTGTATAACCGCAGAATTCAGGGACCCTTTTCTTTTCATGAAATTGTGAAGTAACGCATAAAATGCAAAGTCTTCCTTGTTTGGATTTCAACATATGATTGTAAATTGTTTGGATGACTTGGTCCTGCAAAATGCCATAAACAACAGAGCTCTTGGTGATATTAACCAGCAATTGATCACTTTGGATTGCCAAGGGTTAAATATTATGAGGCTTTTCCTAAAATTACTATTAAAATTCTGAGAACATTGGGGAATTGAAAATAGCATACTTCTTCCCCGTGAAAAGAAAAAGACAAAAAAGAAATTAATATATTACATAATCATTAAATAATTTTAGAAACAAGTGAAAATATTAAATTACTAAAATTTCACAGAAGCAAATGAGAAATGTGTTTAGAAAACCTTTTCAGAGGCTGCCACTGTAAAACTATCATGTCAGAATGACAGAGATGGGCTGGGAAGGTGGCTCAGTGGTAGAGCGCTTGCCTTGCATGCTCAAGGCCCTGGGTTCGATTCCTCAGCACCACATAAGAAAAAAGAAAAAAGCCGGAAGTAGCGCTGCGGCTCAAGTAGAGCACTAGCCTTGAGCTGAAGAGCTGAGGGACAGCGCCCAGGCCCAGAATTCAGGCCCCACGACCGGACCCCCCCCTCAAAAAAAAGAATAACAGAGATATGTCTTCTGACCTTGTTTAAGACCACCAATAAATCCAGTGAAACCACCAGAACTCACTCAGGGATGGATGGATAGATGGTTGGATGGATGGATGGATGGATGGATGGATGGATGGATGGATGGATGGATGAATGGATGGATGGATGAATGGATCGATAGATTAATGGATGGATGGATTAGTGGGTATATGACTGGAGAGGTGGATGGACTGACAGACAGATGGACAGACAGGTGGGGAACAAAAGATAAAATGTAGAATTTCTGGAGAAGAAAGAAAAAAATCAAAGCATTCCATAAAAGTACTTTTTAACAAACAGTGTCATAGAACTGACTTAGGGACTTGATCTCATATTACACTTTAAATTTTTGTCTTGCTTTATTATCACTGAGAAGAGAGGACCATGTACTATTGTCTGAGGATAGAAATGGGACCTGTGTTTCGAAGTGGTTCATTATGAAGCAGAAACATGTAACAACATATGTAATGGGATTTTCAGACTTGGTCAGAATCTTCACTTCAAATGAAATATTAAACAGAGAGAATCTATTTCTGTTAATTGTGTATGGAAAGTCAAGGCAAACTCTCAAGTTCAAGTGCAGATAAAGCCAAAGATTTTAATTCAAATAAATAAAAAGGGGGATGTGGAGGAGTGGGGACTACTTCACAAACCATGCATGTGGATTTAGTATTTTATCTAAAGAGCTAGAAATGTAAAGATTCTGTTTGCTCATAGGTTATAAAAGCAATAAAAGATGAGGGTGCACGCGTCTATGGTCAATAAAGAAAAAGGAATGGGGAAAATTAAGTGTAGAATGAACTTTATTTCTTTCTAAATATGTGAAATGTAGGACAATAACTTTTGTTACAGACTTTTAAAACTCTAACTACATAGAGTACTGATGAAAAAACAGCTTCATAAAAATGTATAAAAGGTATATAAACAAGTTCCATTAAGAAAAGTTAGTATTTTATGAATGTTCCATGTCATGAACTAAATTCCATCTGTATATTTGTGAAATTAGAAGGAGAGGAATAGATTCTAAGGATGTTGAAAGGGGCTTTAAATGTAGGCTTTTGAATCTTAATAATATTATATAAATTTTAATAAATTCCTTGGGATAGAAGTGTACACATACACATACATACTCCACATTTTCCTTCCTAATAAACCCTGGACTACCTTTTTTAAACAATTATTTGGCACCAATCTGAAGTTCTTCTTATAAACTATCTTAACTGTATAAGCATCTTTATCAATGCATAAAGACCAGAAGTCTCTTACAGTTCAGTTTCAATAAATGCACAGCAATACATGGAAAAGACACATTTTTGTAAAAGGTGCATTATTTTCTGGATTAGTAACATAGAAGATTATTAAACTGAGAGTAAAAAATATTGAGCAGACATACACTTTAGTAGTACTTTCTCAATAATTGTAATTTAATATGGTTACAGAGCCTTATAAAGAAAGCCTATAGAAGACACTTCAGTATAATGCTTCATATTGTGTACAACTATTCAAAGGTAGAGTTTATCTCTTCTATTTGCAAAGAAACCTATATCTATAACTATTCTTATCTTCTATATATGGTCCAAGTGCTATCTATGATATGGTTAAATTCATATAAACTTTAGGCATGAGAATAAACAACAAAACAATGAAAAAAGTAAAAGTAATACAATAAAGTAATTTTTAAATAAAATTTACCACAAAGGGAGAGTTAGGAAATATATATTTCTGTTTAAATCCAAGAAAGTTGTATGTAAAATGTTGATCTGGATTTATAGTAAGTACAAGACAGTAGTTGCAAGATTAAGCTGAAGATTAAGCATGATGAAGTATCAGAACAGGAATTGCTTCCTTAGCCTAATGGTTCTGCAATATGGCTAACTAATCAACATTCTATTCAACATATAGCCTATGCCTCCTCTTTTGCCTCAAACAATCTATTTTTGGAGAAAATTATATTGTAATAAACAAGTAATTCTAATTGGAAATGCAAGGAAGATCCAGGCCAAATTTAAGTTTTTGCCTAATCAGCAAGTCGTTCAGAGTTTATCTACACTTTGCAATTTTAGGTCCTCAATATTTGCACAAAATTGCAAATTTTTATAAATGTTTAAGTTTCTGAAGGACCAAAACAATCAAACATAAGACAGACACACAGCTGATACCACAGTATCATTGATTTCTATCCAAAGGCTTAATTAGAAAGGAAGAAAAAAATATTTCCCTCTGTTTCTGAAAATAACCTTGAAATAAAGTTGTGAAAAATACTTAACATAATTTTATCTTTGTTCATTCTCCAGCTAACACATATATGTTATATGTCTTACTTCACTGTCTACACGAGAGCCATAACACAAATTAAAATGTGTAGCTTCCATTTACATAAATATGATAACAACACAAGGTTTGTTAGAAGAATATCCTCTGTATCCAAAAGCTATCGTAGCTTAAAATAGGGGGGAAGGTACTTGGAAGCTTAAGAAAGAAAATACCATAGATAAGTACCATGTCTTCATGTAAGAATATATGTAGAAGTTGGGTGCTGGTGCCTCACGCCTGTAATCCTAGCTACTCAGGAGGCTGAGATCTGAGGATCATGGTTCTAAGGTAGCCTGGGCAGGAAAGCCAGTGAGACTCTTATCTCCAATAAACCACTAGAAAACTGGAAGTGGCATTGTGGCTGAAGTGATAGAGCGCTCACCATGAGCTGAAGAGCTGAAGGACAGCACCCAGGCCCAGAGTTCAAGCCCCACAACCAACAAGAAAAAAAAAAAAAGAATATATGGAGAAGTAATTAAATATGCAAGAACATGAAATTCAAACGATTATATGCACAAGAAACAAATACGTTACAGAAAGTGACAAAAAGCATTAAGGAATATGTTTTGAGACTATACATGGAGATAGCTGATGTATGAGGATATTGAGTTTTCAATGGCATAATATTAAAATGGCATATGTATCATTACTTAGGTTCCTTTCTACCTTGCATAGACCAGACCAGCAAGTGCCTAGAAGTGTCCCAATGTGCTTACTTGTTTTGTAAAGAGGTAAGTACCCAAGTCCTTCTTCAGAGCTGACTAGGGAACTAGAAATGGAAGCTAATAGAGGAAAAAAGTCAAGACAGCTCCTGTCCAGACAAAAGATAATTATCTAAATTCAACAATTAAACATAAATCCCAACTTCATGCACTATCTTACAATTTTAGAAGAGTCACTATACTTTTCCTTTAAAAGACATAGTAAATGGCAACAGCACTTAGAAGGCTGCATAGCAAAAGGGAAGTATTGGAGAAATGGCAGTTAGGAAGAAACTTAGACAAGGAAAGAAGTCAGTATTAAACTGGCTATATCCCTGCAGAGTTTGTAAGGAAAATGAAAATTATAAGCAATGATGTAAGACAGGATAATAAATATGAATCAACTCAAACACTATTATGTGAGCACCTGACTCCAAGCTATGGTGGAATGAAATGCAGATTCTGCTCTTAGGCATCCTGTAGTCGAGTGCAGGTGTGATAATAGAATATACAGAGAAATAACACTAAGTTAAAAAGCTATCTTTGAATTGGAAATTTTCTGTAGGGAAAAATGATAACTGACCTACTAGTGACTGATTCAAGAAGTGTGTACTGATATATACAGTAATAATTCCAATGATCAATATTAAGGAGGCACAAAAAAGTGAGTGTCTTCTTGCCATCTTGAACTTATCTAGACAGATGTTTACATTATTTTACTTCTTTAGTTCTTATTTTCCTTTGTAAATTTGATGCTATATGTATCCGGAGACTACCAGGATCTATACACCAATTTGAGAAATATTGGCTTAATGTATAATGTCTCATTGGTAAATGGGAAGTTATTTGCTTTACGGCATGTACACATGACATCAAGGAAGATTTTTACATACACTGATCTCATGAATGTGTGTGTGTATGTGTATGTGCATGTGTGTGTGTGTGTGAGAGAGAGAGAGAGAGAAAGGTAGGTGTGTGTGTGTGTGTGTGTGTGTGTGTGTGTGTGTGTGTGTGTGTGTGTTGCTCTTGGGGCTTCAACTCAGGACCTCAAGCTCTTTCCAATTTTTTCACTAACAGCTGGACCTCTACAATTTGAGCCATGCCTCCAGTTCCAGGGTTTCTTTTGCTGATTAACTGGAGATAAATCTCATGGATTTTTCTGTCCAGACTGGCTTCAAACGGTGATCTTTAGATCCCAACCTCCTGAGTGGCTGGCATTACATGCATGAGCCACTAGCACCCAGCTGTGAAGTATAATTTTATCCCATTCATTAACTAGTTTTAAAATAGAAGGCATCTTTTTAAAAGACTCATTTCTGTAAATGATAATACATGACAACAACATCTTCTGAATGATCAATGTAGTATAATTAGTGAAGAGGAATAGCTGTTTGGGAATTTTTTCTCTGCTATTTGATTCAACATGAACTAAATTAATGTTCATGTTTGCCATTAAAATATGCTGACAGATTATTCATTTTGGATAGAAAAAAAGATTTACTAGAAAATATTTGTATCTCCTTCAGATTAAAATAAAATAATAAATGTTGTTCTTCCCTTTTGTCATTATAGAGAAAAAGCATTAGGTTAATCTCCTTCAATTAATTAATATTTGGTTTCACTTTACCATAAATATGCTGTTAATTGTTTTTTTAATACCAATTTCTTTGTAATAATAGAATTAAAAAAATTTTTAATTAGAAGCAGGGCACTAGTAGCTCATTCCTGTAATCCTAGTTACTCAGGAGGCTGAGAACTAAGGACCGTGGTTTGAAGCCAGTCCAGAAAAAAAATTCCCTGTGAGGCTCTTATCTCCAATTAACCACTCAAAAGCCAGAAATGGACCTGAGTTCAAGCCCCATAACCAACAAAAAAACATAATAAGGGTAAGGTAATTATACAATTTGGATTTGTTTGCCCAATTTTAGACCAGAACATTTAGTTTTATAAATAGATTATTGAGAGTCTTGTTGAAGTCAAGAATTAACAAAACTACAAAGCAAGATGTGAGACTTCCAATAAGTACAATTCATCCATCATATGGATTTTAAATCTTTCCTGGTGCTACCAAACAGTCCCAGAATCAAAAAAAAAAAACTCATCATTCTGAGATGATTATAATAATGTGATTACTAGTCCTTAAAAATAAAAAAGATTAAAATGTGAAAAAGTAAGGTAATATTGTTTCATAATTCAAATACAAGACAGCCTCGTGTAACTGTACCATATCATCAAGTTTATTATTTTAAAGTCTAAGCAACTACTTTCTCTGAAGACACTTCTGTCAGCTCATCCCAAATAAGGAGAACTATTTGTGGACCAGAAATCAACTATGTTTACAACAACTTTCAAGAACACAGTCGAAACCTGGAGAGGTGTATCTGATGAGAAAATTATTCTGCTTTTTTTTCTGAGTTTTTCTAAAATGTTTCAGTAGCTCAAGTATCAAACTTTTGGCCTAAGGCTTTGATTAAGAAAAAAATTACTGTCACATCCTATCAGGTGCTGGAAAATTACAGAGATGAAAAGCACTCTATAGAGATTTCAGGATGCTCAGGAAGCCCATAATGGAAGATATAAATAAGAGTATAAGACAAGATTGGACAGTCCATTCTCATGTCTCTTGCAAAATACTAAGGAATGGAAAAGGAAGAAGAAAACTTTGGGAAAAAGTAAACCTTGTGGGAAGCTGACTTCTGAGTATAATAAGGGACTGAGTCAGAACCATTCCTAAAATCAGGTCAGTAGCTTTACTCTTTCATTAGCAGCTTTTGATGACAACTAGCCTCTTAAGGAAGTTATATAAAGTGATTTCAACTGCAGGTATTTGTACACCCGTACACACACACACACACACATACACACACACACGTTTAGACCTTTAAAGTCCTAGCTTGCCACTATTCCATATGAATATTCATTCTAATGAATCATAGCTAAATAAGGTGAGGTCAATTTTTGTCTTTGCAAAATTTTATGGTTATGAATAAGCAAATTAATTGTTGCATTTTATGGAGCAATTTTTCTTGCTTCAGTTGCTAAAGGTATTAAAAATACAGTATCTAAAGCTGGACAACTATGCATGATTATCTTGCGAGAGAGTCTGTCTCCTTTGGCAAAATTCACAAAGCTGAAAGCACACCGTTGCTCCCACACTTTCAAGTCAAAATTAAATCATCATGGGGTTTTTAGTGTTCCCTAAATCTCAACAAATTAATACAAGAAGAAATTCCCTTTGGCAAGGGAAGTCCTCTGAATTCTTTTTTGACTATTTTCATCAAAGATCAAATCTAAATAGAATATGAAAACAGGTTCCATTGACCGTCAACATGACCACAGCAAGAAAGGAAATAAAAGTATGACCGCAATAGCCAGGATCCGTATCTTGTAGGCATTTGCCATCAAAGATGGCAAAATACCTTAACTAAGATGCAAACCAAAATGCACAGAAAGCCATAAGAAAACCTAATGAGACAGATGCAATTATTTCCATATGATCAACACAATTAATTATATGATTTTATTATCTTCTGTACTAAGCAATAGCAAGTTGTTATCTATGTATGAGTATTATTTAACTATCTTGCATTGTAAACACATTTCCCTTGGTATTCTACACTAAGTAGGTCTTGCTTATTATGGGGGCAGTTGGAGCTTTATTCATCTTTAAAGTCCTACTTCCTGACACAGATCCTCTAGTAGAATGAACTCTCAATAACTTCTGAAGAGATCAGTTGAGACAGGAGGGAGGAAACAGTAATTACTGGTGTTCGTATGTCCTAGATGTAGAGTCCAAGACTTATACCTTTTAACTTAATTCTAAGTATCCTATGATGAAGAAATAATCGCCTCTTATATACAAATGAAATTTATGGTCACAGATGTTAAGTAACTTGCCCAAGTTGACACAGCCAGTAAGTAGCAAGGCCAATATTCAAATACTGATCTAATCCTTTTTTTAGACAGATACTGCATGTATATATGGAAAGGCAACACCTATATTTTAGTTTTTCTTAAAAAATGAGAGACACATATCAGGTTGTATATTTGACCCCTAAATATTAATATAGCAAAGAAATTACACTATAATCAGCTCTCAGAAACTTCTTTTGATGAGTGATTGTATGACATACAAATGATATAAATGAATTTCCTCCTATGAATAGAGAACAAGGGGAGATTTCTCCTGGATCTAAAAATACATGGAAATGTATACCTTTCACCCAGTTGCCCTGCAACATTCATGATTTTCCCACTTTGACCACTGCAATTCCATAGACATAGAGAAATTTTAAAAATCTATTTCTTACAGACTTGGATGAGGTCACCACTTGTGGTTTGGAATAATAAAAGGAACTTTTTTTCATTATAGTAAACCAGCATCAATATACGAAAACATACTGCAGATTACTTCCAAATAAGAAATATCTAAGCATTCTTTCATGTTTGGCATTATCTATAAAGTTCTCTGAGGGGAAAATAGGGATAAACATGGTCCCATAATGTGATGACCTTGTATCAATTTTTTAATATCAAATAGTCAATCTTTAAAGACTTTAGAAGTTTATTTGTACCCTGTAGAGATTTGCAAATTTTAATTTTTTGACACAAATCTAAGGTCAGTCAAATGTAGTATCACCACAGAAGAAATATCAACAGAGGTAATGGTTAAAGTTTTGTTGTTGTTGTTGTTGTTGTTTCTTTACCCGTCCTGGGGCTTGAATTCAGGCCTGAGCACTGTCCCTGATTTTCTTTTGCTCAAGGTTAGCTTTCTATCACTTGAGCCACAGCGACACTTCTGGATTTTTCTGTTTATGTGGCACTGAGGAATTGAACCCAGGGCTTCATGTATGCTAGGCAAGCACTCTCCACTAACTCACATTCCTAGCACCAAAAGATCTCTTGATCACTCCCTTATAAGAGGTAAATGAAGTCAAGTAATAGTTAACCTTCATCCTGTTTCCTTTTAGTTCCTTAGAATCTTCCTTCCATGTCCAGAGTGTATCATATATTTAGTAAGGTATTGTAAATATACTGTTTTTCAAAGAAGCTCAGCTTCCAACAAAATAAATTTACATATTTCTTCATCCTACAAATAACAGAAACTGTGTGAAATCCAACAATGTTATCTTCACAACTTGGTGCTTGAGAAAAAAAATGTTATATTAACTTTCCAATTTTATCTCATTGGTAGACATAAAAATTCCTAAAATATTACTAATGCATTCTAAGACATCTTCCAGGAAGAACTGATTCAATGAAGAAAATAGTATTCCATTCAATCTTGAAAACAATCAGTTTTCCAGAAGCATGAATTCTAGGATTACATTTCCTTTGGTTTTTATGGAATTTGCAAATCCTAGTAATAAGCAGAATTTTAGGATCACCCTCCAAAATTCCTGATCCCTCCAAAATATATACCTTCTTTCAGCTATTTAACAAAACAAATGAAGAGACAACTTTGATCCCAGATCACTTGACTTTACAAGAGATTGACCAGGGGGCATGATTTAATCACATTGTCCATAAAGACCTCTTGCTGATCTCTTAGCAAACATCTTCAGGGCCATGTGGCAAGGATATGCCCATAGAAGAGAAAGGTATCTGACTAACTGTTGGAAGGAAAATAGACCTCAGTCATACAGCTTCAAGGAGATGTTGCCTGCCAACAGCCTGCATGTTTGGAAGAGGAGTTTGAATCTAGATGAGAACCACAGTTCTGGCTTACCCCTCAACTTCATCCCAGTAAGAACCTCAAATAATTAGTCATGCTATGCAATCGCTGACCTACAGAAACTCTCAGACAAGAGATATGTGGCATTTTATGCTGCTAAATTCCAAACAATTTGTTACACAGTAGTAGCTTTTCAATGTGTTCCATGTTTCCTGAACTACGTTATATATGGACAAAGTATTATATACTACTAACAGATAATTGTTAATACTAGATATATAACCTCTCCATAGAGAATGACAAATAACTATTATGATTATTGACAGAGTTTATAGTGGAGAAGAGGGAACAAGACATAGACACAGGAAAGAGTTCAATAAAAGAGTTCATAAGTCATTAGATGTATTTAAATTAGAATATGATTTGATTTGGGAAGTATCCCAGCAGCAGAATGGGAGGGAGGAAGGAAATTCAGAAAAAAGGAAGCCTAGGAGCTTTGAGGCCAAATATCCAGAGAGAAGGCCAAAGTCTCCTTCTGAGTAGTGGGAATTATTTTTTTAAGCAATTAGGCATGCCATTCCGGAGGAGAGATTAGATAAAATCATCCTTTTACTCACACTAGTAAGATATGTTCATTTCTGCTTTAGGGGATGGTAGAATCTATACAATTAAGTCAGTCAATAAGTGTTTTTCAAAAATATATTTCCAAGAAATACCACAGCACATGCTAGAACTAATACAAAGAGCAAGGCCAATGTACCATAGACCTACCCTCCTTTCTGATGAAAAGCAGAAAATAAGCAAGATAGGACAGTCCTACAAGTGATGCAACATAAATCTGAGTATATGGTATGGTTGTCACTGCTAATCCAAGTGATTACCAATAACTGATTATCAAACAGTACCATTTTTTCACATAAAACAGCCAGGATTCAAGATTTCAATGAAGTATACTTTACACAAATGAAGGATAAATATCTGACCAGTCATAGAGAACAGAAAGTGAGTTTTGGCTAATTTCCCAAACAGAATGTAAAGCCATACCTAAAAACTAACACCTATTATTAACTAGATGAAGGAGACTAGTTTGCTAGTTTTTTCCACTTGTAATATTTGAACAAAGGCCTAGAGCTACAATAATTCTGAGCCACTCTTGGAAGTTAGAGAGCATAATTTTCTCAGCTTTACATTTTTAAACTGCTTGTGTTCTAGTATTTTAAACACCATTAAACCAGTAAGTTGGAAAAAAGTTGCTCTAGAACTCTTTTCTTTGTGTTTATGTGTTTTTATTTCCATATATTCATTGTATAAAGAAGTTTCATTACCATATACATATACATTCAGTGAATGAACTTGGTTCAAATTTACTCCTTCTACTACTTTACTCTATTTAATCTACCCATTTCATTAAAAAAATAGAACTCTTTTTAATAGATTACATTTTTTCTTTTCACTCAAGATGTCATTAATTCATACTGAAGGTAGAAAAATGAACATAAAAAGATGAAGTACATACTTAGACAATTCAGTTCATAAATATATTTCAATGTTTTTTTGTTTTTGTTTTTGTTTTCTGTAATTCATGGTGCTTAAACTCTGGGCCTGGGCACTGTCCCTGAGTTCTTCAGCTCAAGGTAAGCACTCTATCACTTGAGCTACAGTGCCACTTCCTGTTTCCTGAGTGGTTTATTGGAGATAAGAGTCTCATTGACTTTCCTGCCTCAGCAGGCTTTGATAGGAGATCCTCAGATCTCACCCTCTTTAGTAGCTAGGATTACAGGCGTGAGCTACCAGAGCCTGGCTATTTCAATATTTTGAAGATGTTCTTAAAACCACAGTAATATCTTGGTAAGCCATAAGTACATCAACTCTATTTTTATAGTTATAGCATCCTACCTTCTACATGTGCCATGTGCCACTCCAATGATTTTATACACCCATCTCAACAAAATGACATACTCTGTCTACTGAAAAACAATATACATGATTTTTGTGGTCTGCCCAACATGCATCCCTCATCCTCATTCTTGTTCACACATAGACAGACAGACAGACAGACACACACACACACACACACATACACACACACACACACACACACACACACACACACACACACACAGACCTGGTGTTTAGTAAATTACATGGCAAGTATATTTTCATCTAGAAACAGACAAAATCAACATCATATTACTGATATATTAGCATCTTCCATATGTGGGAACATATTTTATATTAATAATTGCATGGACACATTAGTCAATTTGGTTTTAAACCAAACATAAAAGTCTGACTTAAAAAGCTTTTAAGAAAACGCAAATGAAAGGTGTGGGTTTTGGCCTACAACTGTGCTTTATAGAAAAAAAAAAAAAAGAATTCTTCCTGATGCATTCGATCCTTTCCATCTAAAAAGTTTTATAACATCCTTTCATCTGATAGAATTCATTTCAGCAATCATGTATTTCTTAATTTACTAATAAAAGTTGGGTTTTCAATAATAATTAAAGAGTTTACATTTAGTTTCTACTTATTTGCATCACATGATCTAAAAGTATGTTCTATGGCCCCATTATCTTCTAATTCCAAAGGCTTTAGGAGAGGAGAGCGTAAATGTTTTCAGAAACAGGCTTTATTAGCGTTTTATTATCATGAATTTAGCCTTTTAGAAAAGCTCTTTACAGTTATGACTCTCTAAAGTATTTTTGCAAAAACTTTCAAAGGACAAGTGATAATACTGACATAAGTTTCTAAATCCATCTTAATTGCTTTTAATATATGTATTATTATCATTAAGAAGTTGTATGTGATACATACATCAAATAACACTGTCTTTCCTCCTTTGAGAGTGGGGAATATGTACTGATTCCCTAATTTCCCTTTACTTAAATACAAAATAGAAAAAAGAATGAACATGAAATATCTGAAGAATGTGAATGATACTTATCTCTATATTTGATTTCAGTATCTGTGCAGCGCATGAACAACAACCTATCAAATTAGCCTTTTACCTAACAAAGACAAGGGAATTTTATAGAGTAAGACGAGTTTTACAGGGAATTCCTAAATGTCTCTATCTCATAAAATCAAGACATTTTACAAAGGAAGACAGTAAGATTGTGAAATAATTCAACACCATATTTTTTTTACTTAAAGCGAGAATATTGTGAAATAACTATATTGTAAGAGGGAAAACAAGTAGATATGTTATTATCTGCTTTTTAAATTCTTTTCAAATTAATTCACATCGTAAAATCTATACAAACTTACTATAGATGCACACATGCATGTAATACAGCCTGTAAGATTATGTTAAGTAACTTTTCCTCTTGGAGATACTGAGTAATCTTCTAACAGTTCAGGATCCCTGTGTGTGGGGGGGGGGGGGGCATACACACAGATACATCAGAAACAGCCATGAGCTTAGAATAACCAGTAACATTCACTATTTTGCATCCCTCTACATCAAATGGATACCTTCTGCTGCAAACGTTCTTCATTTGTAATTCCTGCTGCCCATGCTCAGAGGTGGATCTCCTCAAATATTTATACTATCTCAGACCATGGGCTTAATTTCATAAAACTGGAATCGCTGATATTTCTTAAGAATCTTTCCTCTAATTTAATATTAAGGACTAGAAAAATGTTTTTCTCAGAACATGGGGGTTTAAGTATTATTTTGAAAAGAGGAAAGCCATGTATAATGTATACTGATATCAGTGTAGAATATACAGCTGTATAAGCAGAAAAGTGATTCTTTGTATTGACAATAGTCTAATTTTACCATCACCTACACATCCAGCATGCAGTGACAATACCATAATTCCCTGGAATATACATTCTGAATTCTGATTTTTCAGAAAATTCTTCAATCCTTTGCTAAGAATGTACCTTAGAAATTCATGCCCCACATATGATGTTGGGACAGACACAATGGCCCATACCTATAATCTAGCTATTTGGTTGACACAGGTAAGATTATGATAGTCCAAGGCTGTCATGGAAAAAGTGCTAGACTTTATCTGACAGAGTAATACAAAAGGGACTCGGGGCATGGCTCTAGTGAGAGTGCCTGAGTAGCAAGCAAGAGATGCTGACCAAACCCCAGTATCATCAACAATGCTTCACAAGAAATGTACTCATTAACACCTTGCTCATGTAACTGTAACGCCTCTGTACAGCATTTTCACAATAAAAACATTAAAAATTAAATAAAAATAGGAAGAATGTACATGGTTAGAAAACATATTAACATGAACCTTGGAAAATTGAAAATTCATCACTTAAATTTTATTATTTTGATAACTACATGCATTTAGTACATTTGAAAACTACATGCATTTTAGCATTAGAATTGGTGGGTTTATAATTGGTGGGGTTATAATGTTTTATCAGAGACAGGGAGTTGCTGAAAATATTTAAACAGTATAACTATATTATTAAGTACAAAGTATATGTGTATGTGTATGTGTATATGTACATATTTATATTTATAAAAGTATTACCTCATTTAATAAAAAAAAAACCAATTATACCAGTTGGATGTCATTGTCCTTCTACTCATAGATGCAGAAACCAAGGCTTAAACAAAGTGAATGGCCCATGGTCATGTGACCATGTAGTGCCAGTAACCTGATTTAGCCTAGGTCTCTCTGAAAAGTAAATGAACAAAATTGTACTGTCAGTGGGATAACAAACGTGGTTTGGGATGAACAAGAAGTATAAGATTTAAAAAGATAAAAAGTCTGGTGAAGACTACAAGTTCTCTTTGGAGTGGAGAACATTCATCCGTGGCTTCTTGCCTATATTTATACTGTCTATAGACTGGACTGTCTACCAAAGTATGGTGGTAAGAATGCTTTGTTGCTTTCCCTTTGAATTTCACATATATTCATCTCTTTCATGCAGCAAACTACCAGTCTTCAAGATCCCCAAATAATTCCCAGTTTGGAAAATAAAAATCCATGATGGCCACATGGCATAGAGTCCAATGGCTGCTTTCTTCTACATTTTTTAATAAACCATTTGAGAATGGTCCACCCGAGGTATAGTATCATCAAGAATGTGTACTACTAGAAGCACACTGGCATGAGTATTAGAAAATGATGTGAAGAGGCAAATTTTTATTTTTAAATATCATGTTAAAAGATATGCTACAAATAGGAGTACATTACGAAGCTGCTTAAATATTTAAATAGATTTCGCATTGTTTTTCGCAGAAGGCTATGGTACAGGCTCATTTTACATTGGTGGAAAATATGGGTTGCTAATAAAAAATGGAACTATGGAGATAAAAATGTATTTCACATCTCTTTCACAAGGTCCTGCCACAACTCTAAAAAAGTACATTCGATCATTTCATTAACAAAGCTTGAACTCACGCTGGGGCATCTCCTGCTGAAGCACTAGATTTAACAATGAGTCCATGAACTCCAGTGTCCATGGCAACAGTAGCTAATTCTTCTTTCCAATCAGGGTGGCAATTCTCTCCCATGGCTTGAATCAGTTACAAAACAAAATACTCTCAAAGACCTTTCTGAGCCAATAGCCTTGCAGTTAATCTGCTAATAGGAAATAATCTGCTGCTAATACACACATTCCAGGGCAGCACTGTGTTTTCTTAATACTTTGTTTCATGGGCCTCTTTCCAAAGAAAGCACAGTGAAGAATAGAAAACAGACATTCATTAAAAATAGCATTATACTACCTGGCCACTATTAATGCCCCAAACTTGCTGTAACTTGCAAGGCTTTTAAAAGAGTTTATTAAAAAAGCGAGTGTAGAGGAGGCAATGCAACAGCCTAGAGAACAAAAGCAAATCATTCCTGCCAAGAAGGTAAGAGCCAAGAGAAAGCATATGCAATACAATTGATTTTTGTAGCAGACCTTCAAAGTTAGCAAATTTATTTTGTTTCATTCATTACTATTTGTAAAATCTGTCATCGGACATAATATAGCAACACAAGTCTCAAATGCCTTTATAGATGCCCCCCTTCCTGCCCCCATGTGAAATAATAGAAATGGCTTAGCATTGAAATTAGTTTTTCACCTCAAAGGTTAAAGTTTAACCTCTTGAGCAACTATAATGACTAAAACATTCTAATTACAGGGAAAAGCAAAGCCTGATAAAGTTTGATGAATAGCTCTCAAAGCCTCAAACTGTTTTTTATTGAAGAAGGCAGGGATGTTTCTGCTGGGGAAGAAAGCCATGAATAATCATAAAGAAAGAGGAAATACCTTTTTCAAACCACTCAAAGTAGAACTTCCTCCTGCTTGGAGTTGGGATGAGTTGGCAGCAACATATCTGATCCAGGGCTCCTAAACTCTACCTGGCTCAAAGAGAATATGATGTCTTAAACTTTTAGGCTGCAATTAACTCTTCATTTGAGAAGTACAGGTTCTCACCCTTCACTCTAGCCATGCTCGCCTCCTGCATATTCTCAGAATAAAATGAAATAAACAGAGGCAGAGGAAGAACAGAGTTCTTAAAGTTAAAGAAATCACAATACCAAAAGGTATCTCTTCATCCTCTATAAATTCGTTTTACAATTCTGGTTGTTATGACAACATGATGCAACCCGGTATTACCATGACAATCTGACACAACTTTCAAAAAACAGTAAGCACTGTTTTATTCTGTTATTCAACTGCTCCCAAGGAAACATGCTGTTATTTACTTCTGAGATGAAACCTGTAGTATAGTTTAATAGATCTTATGTCAGAAAAAGAAAAGCCAAATTATGTCACAAACTGGAGGGGGAGGGGAAATGTCTTAATCAGCCCACTTACTGAATGGGATCTTTTTTTTTTTTTTTAATTTCCATCTACTAAGAGTTTGAAATTGGGACCTTTTCCAGTTGAAGAATGAAAACTACCTCTTTACACTAGAGGGTGACTACTCATGAAAAATAACATGATAGTACTATCTTTTGCTATCACCGCAGCAACTAGGAACTCAGACTTTTACAACACTAGCCTTTTGGGAGGAGAAAAAAGGCTTCTAGGAAAACATACAGAATAGACTAGAGAGACAGGTTTAATCCAAACAATGGATTCGATTGGACTAATCACACAGTTCAGACAAGACTCTACAGAAGGCAAGTTTTAGTTGACTCTAGTGTTACTTAAATTATCATTTATGTTCAGTAAGGTACTATTGGTCCCCTTCCTGGATGATCATTTCCAATTGACTTAGGATTTGAGTCTTCTCCAGGAATCCTTCAACTTTTCCCAGACTGTTCCTTTCGCCTCATAAGATAACTTAAATAGCCACATCTATTGGGTAACTAACTACAAGCCTGTCAAATTCTGAGTTGTTTCTGAAAGTCTTCTAGTCTTTAAAATAATTGGTGCTGGGCTGAGAATGTGGCTTAGGGGTAGAGTGCTTGCCTAGCATGAATGAAATCTCAGTAGTACATGAGCAGAAAAAGCTAGAAGTGGTAGAATTTTAGCCTTGAGCAAAAGAAGCTCAGGGACAGTACCCAGGCCTTCATTTCAAGCCCCAGGATTGGCAAATAAATAAATAAATAATAATTAGTGCTCTTTATACTGGATTGAAAATAAAATTACAACTGAGGAAACTTAAGAAAGTATTAGTAGAACCAAGGTACTACTTGGCGGAACCGCAATTTGAACCTCTCTCTTTGGTTTCCAAAGACTACATACTCTTTCAAAACATATAGACTGAGGCTAAAATCAGATCATATTCTAATTCTTAACTTATGACACTATATATAAAAAGCCATCGCTAAATGCAAAATCTATAGGCTAAAATGGAATAAATTTTCATTATTTTGCAGAGGTAACTTTTTACTACAATATGACTATCAAGACAGAAAATTAAGTCATTGTATTCAGAAGACTATAAATGTGATCAAAATCCTATAAAAAGTTATTTTTAGAAAGTTACAAGCATCTTGTGGGCTTTTTTTCCTGAATGATAATGGCTGCCATTTACTATAAACATGAAAGAAAAAAAGATCTACAAACTAGTCCTCATTAAAAGCAATTCGACCTATTTCAATTCTTATTAAATATCTTGCCTTTAATGTAAGGTGGGTTTCTGAAGAAAGGAAAATGTTCATTTCGTACAAATATAAGAATTTCGTACAAAAATAAGAATTTCTGACTTTTCCAAGGTGACCAGCACTGTTAACATGAAAGTCTCAAAAACTTACTACAAAGACCAAATTTTTACTGTTTTTAATCTATACATTTTTTGTTTAATATTAAACACATTTTATACAATTGGGGATGTGGCTCAAGAGGTAAAGCATCTGCCTGGCAAGCATAAGGTCCTGAGTTCAAGCCCCAGTACTGCTTAGATTTAACAATTTCTGTTCTTGATGCTAGAAAGTCACCATTTTTCAATCTCAAAAATATCTTGTCTTTCAAGTAGTATAAAGAAAGATAAAAAGGCTGAAAATAACACAAGAAAATTCATGTAAAAGGTATACACAGCCAATATTTATACTTCGTTCCTGAGATATGCCTGAGTGAACAGAGTTCACAGTTTTATTTTTCCACTTGTCTCAGGAATAATAGTCTTCTCTCATTAACTCTATAGGGCTCTTGAGTCAAGTTCTGAAATTAGCACCAATGTCTTCATATGATAGTCCATTTTAGATACACATAAGCAAGTAGAGAAAGTGACTGAAGGAGAAAGAATAACATGACTAGCTCTTTCTAGAGATAGCTATGCAGCCTGAACAGCTCATTTTCTGATTCACCTTGTTCCATCTCAAAGAAAAGTTGATCTCCATGATCATTTGTTGCTATTACATATGACACAAAACAACATATGACACAAAACAATCTTTGTAAACAGTGCCTATTTGATGTTTAGTCTTTGATTGGGGATATATAAGCACAAGGTATATGATATTAAAATATTTCAATAGCCAGGCACTGGTGGCTCACACCTGTAATCATAACTACTCAAGAAGCTGAGATCTAAGGACTGCGGTTCAAAGCTAGCCTGGGCAGGAAAGACAGTGAGACTCTTAACTCCAGTAAACTACCAGAAAGCCAGAAGTGGCAGTGTGGATCAAGTGGTAGAGCATTAGTCTTGAGCTGAAGAGGTGAGGGAAAGCGCCCAGGCCGAGTTCAAGCCCCACAACCAACAAAAATAAATAAATAATTACTATATGCAAACTGTATGAATGTGTGTTGAGAGTGCAAAGGTGACAGAAGCATTGTGAGAAGCTGTTAAAGAATTAGAAATCTGGATAAGATCAATTAGAATGAGTGCAATCCACCTACAGAATCCTCCAGGAAATGTGGATTGCTTTAAGAGATGGAACCAATTGGCAAGCTGCTTAGAATCTAATAGTAAAAAGTTAAAGTAATGCTAAAATTAATGTAAGAATTTGAAAAGTATATTACAGATGCAAAATGATCTTCAAGTATGGATGAGTATGAAGGAAAAAAAAATCAAGGATATTGTTTACCCTTAGTCTTTTTTAGTTAATTTCATGACCTTGATACAGGCAAGAACAAGGCATTCAAAGAAAATACCTTCCATTATTCGTAATGTCTCAGAATACTTAAAAACTGTATAAAAATGGATGAGGATTTTTCCTCACTGTATCTATCGGCTACATCCAGAATTATTTCAGAATGAAATTAAAGAGTTAAAGAGTAAGGTTTCACATGGTGATGAGCACTCCTAATCCCTGCATGTGAAGCAGGAGGATACAGAATGAGTCCAGCCTCAGCTACATAGTGAATCATGGTCAGCTAGGCCTACCTAATAATAAAGGAGATCTTCTCTTAGTGAGATATTGAGATACTGACTCAAAAATAAAACCTAATGAATTCATATATGCAAAAGTTGAATTAAGAATTGGTACTCTAAGGCATACTTCTAGCCCTGGAGTTTAAGCATCACTAAGATGATATCCCCCACATCTAAACTGTACTAAAGATATGATATTTTCAAATTAATATTTAAGAACTCATACGAGGCAGGTTAATCATGATAGAAACAGTGAATACTAAGAAGCAAATGCATATTCCATGATGCTTCTTTACACTTTTGAAAGCTGAAGATACATTTTAGAAGAGAGTGATTCTAAGATTCAGTTATATTAGCTCTCTAGTAATATTATAGGAACAACCTGAATCTCAAAACCAAGAATAAACGTATATTCCTCTTTTCATTTATTTTTTTTTTTTTTTTATTTTTATTTATTTATTTTTTTTTGTCCGGTTGTGGGGCCTGAACTCTGGGCCTGAGCACTGTCCCTCAGCTCTTCAGCTCAAGGCTAGTGCTCTACCACTTGAGCCACAGCGCCACTTCCGGCTTTTTTCTTTTTGCTTATGTGGTGCTGAGGAATCGAACCCAGTGCCTCAGGCATGCAAGGCAAGCGCTCTACCACTGAGCCAACTTCCCAGCCCTATTCCTCTTTTCAAAATTAAGACAAATCCAGACATAGGTCCTCATGCCATAAGATTGTCAGTTGGAGATGTAGAGTATCACAGTCTGAGCCTAACCAGGGCAAAAAGTTTACTGAAGTGCCTCAACAAATAAGTTGGTGTGGTAGTACATACCTATCAAAGCATCTATATATTAGTCATAGATTGGAGGATCAGAATCCAGGCCAGACTCAGCAAAAATATGATTCTATTAAAAAATATCATTATCCCAAGTGGTAGAGGACCTAGCTAGCAAGCACAAGGCTCCTAAGTACAAATCTCAGTAATGAAAGAAATTTAAAAAGACAGGAAACCCATTGAATAAACATTATGTTCTTAAGTAATTTTTAAAAATCCATGTCCTTGATCAGCTTCTGATTTCCAAGTTTGAAATCTTCAGCAGATCACACACATACACATACACACACACATGGTAGAAGAGCAGTGAAGGTAGATCTTTAACCCTAATATGGATGGTAATATAGTAGGTAGATGTTAAGAATCAGGATTACATATTGAAACATAGTAATATTTTAATTCAAGAAAGTGATCACATAGACAGGTTATGATATGTGGTTGAAGAAGTAATCTAGAATAATTATGAAAAACATGTAGGAATTCCTACAAGCATGCCTCGAGAAATACAAATAGATATTTAAAGGACTAAGTTATGTTCTATTTATATGAAACTCTGTATTGAATGTAGCATATGTAGGATAAAAACATATTCATAATCACCTGAGCCTTTTGAAAATATACATATGGATAAAAATTGGTTTCTTAGCTATTTAAATTTTATTTTGTAGACATATTTGTGAAATGAGAGTACCAAAGAATTATTTGTGGCTCTACATAAATAAAAAGAAATGAAAATGAAAAAATTTAAAAAAGATTATTAAAACATTTTAAAAAGGATTATAAAACAGTGAGAAACAAACAAAAGAATTAAAAAAATACATAATAAGCAGTTAAAATTTAGAGGAACAGGCACTATTTCCTTATGGTACCAAGCTGCAAAAAAGCCACACAACAAATGATAGTTCAAAGACTCTTCTCTAGTAGTGAATATTTGCCAAGAATTTTCAACAAAAAGAGAGGGGGTGTCTTATTTCTATTGAAGCCTGGAGAATAAGAACTTGGAACATTTACTTGTATGGAACCCAATAAGCTAGAATAAACATGACATGATGCAACAGACATCAAGAAAATCTATTTGAATCCTATAGATATGGACTTTAGTGTTTGTAACAAAAGATTCATGTTACACAAAGAAAATCAAACTGCATGAAAACACCAGAGCAATTTCATGCCATGTCTTTCATTGAACAAATGCTATGTCGATGAAATTTTGATTCCTTGTAATACACTTCTTTATTATGAAAAGAAAACAAATATGAGAAAAATGAGCTAATCCTGGTTGCTTAATGAAGCTGTAATATAGTAATCCAGGAATTACTACTAGGCAATTATTGTTAGGAAGTTTTGGTGGACTTTAGAATAGAAATTTAACTTGGAAATTCTGAATTTAACAAAAAAATAAGATATTTCAAATCAGGATGCCTTATAAATCATGTTTTACTTTTCATTACCAAAAATATTATATTAATCTGAATATAAGAATAAGCCCTAGTCAGAAATGGAAGTGAGAAGTATCTTCATGATAATTTCTGGTCTCTTTTTGGGCCTCCATATCATTTTCTATGGGAGGAGAAAGGAGGATTTAGAGTTCCTGTAGGTTTAAAAATTTAATGAACATGCATTAAGAGAAATTATTAGATATATTTGCTGAGCTAAGACAATATACTTTGATATTATAAAGTTATATTCACACAACTGGATGGAATAGGATATGCCAGGATACATTCTGAAGGCAACTGTGATGACACCTGGAAAAGTGTCATATTTTCTTAAATTACCTAAAAGTCCAATGTCATCCTTATGTCAAATAAAACAATAGAATTTTACCTAATTAAGACTTGTCTCAGTTTTACCTCCATTATTTTTTTTACCTCCATTATTACAAAAGCAACAAAAAATGTTTGCTCCAATACAAATATGCAGTGATTCGTTACAGAATTCTATAAAATTCTTCACACAGCAAACTGTACCTTCCCATAAATTCTAATGGTATAGAAATAATATTTAAAATACTGCTAGCTTATAATTTAATGTGTAGAATAATACTATTAACCATTCCTCTGGAAATGACGATGTGATAAACAATAAAAATATAGTCCAGTTTTTTTAATATTCTTGACAATTATAAGAAGTATCATATTTCAAGCATATGAACTGAACATTTTCTTTCAAAAGTGCAGATCTTGTTCTAAGGTACTTCTTTCATTGTTCATTCTTACATGGTTGTGAGTTGGGAATATGGTGAGTGAAACAAAATCTTAAGAGCTAGTGATTCCTCATTCTGTAACTCTTTCCTTCCATTGTTTCATTGGTAACCACTACTCCATTCTTAATCTCAACAAAGAGAACACTAAATCATGGTTTCGTTGATTTTCTCTTGCTCACTGTACATTTCATGGGTATTTCTTATGTTTTCATTTCTAAACGTATACTAAGCCTATGAGCCAGGAACTCTGTTAGATGACAAGAGTATCTGAAGGAAAAAAAGGAGATGATTCAACCTTCCAAGTATACGCCATCTAGTAGGGAGTCAAGTACAGAATTTTTTTAAAGGTGGTATAATATACCTTTATTACCTGTATACCATAAATTAATACACACATTTGTATACTACACTAGAAGCTCTGAACCCTGAAAAATCTTATCTATGTCTAGTTTGCAACTACAAGGAAATCTATCTTAGAAATATTTTGAACCAATACAAAAATTTATTCTGGAGCCATATTTTCACCTGCTTACAGTATTGCTACCTTAACCTCAAAAACTGAAAGTTAAAAATTCATTAAAAAATATATCACTATCCAGCTGATAATGCTAGCTACTCAAGAGACTGAGATCTGAATATTGTGGTTCAAAGCCATCTAGGCAAGAAAGCCAGTGATTCTTAAATTAACTACCAAAAAAGCCACGGTAGAGCTATGGTTCAAGTGGCAGGACGCTAGCCTTGAGTAAAACAGTTCAAAGACAGTGCCTGAGCCCTTTGTTCAAGCCCCAGCACTAACATTAAAAAAAAAAGAAAGAAAGAAAGAAAAGAAAGAAGATACTCTGAGCTGGTGGCTCAAACCAGGGATCCTGGCTACTCAAGAGGCTGAGGATCTGAGGATCATGGTTCAAAGCCAGCACAGGCAGTAAAGTCCATGAGACCCTTGTCTCCAAATAATCACCAAAGCAGCTGGAAGTGGCTCAAGCCTTTACATAAAAGCTCAGGGACAGTGCCTAGGTCCTGAGGTCAAGCCCAGGACAGACACACACACACACACACACACACACACACACACACACACACACACACACACACACACACACACACACACACACACACACACACACACACACACACACCTAGGTCCTGAGGTCAAGCCCAGGACAGACAGACACACACACACACACACACACACAATCACCAGTCTGAGCATATGGAACCCCACAAAAAAGTAGCAACAAAAACACTTGCCACCATTACTCTACCTTTGTAAATGGTACAACTTTTTATACTGCCAGCCAAAGCCCAAATAAGAAGTCACTTTCCTTTGTATCTTCTCATGCTGTACTTCAGTCTCCACAATTCTAGGCGATTAAACCTTTCAAATTTCTTTGAAACCTCAGCCACAACCCTTCTAACTAATTTCTCCATCACTACTTTGTCAATATTTATATCCACCCTCCTCACTACTAGCAGAGTGAGCTTCCAAAATGCTCATTTCATCTTTTCATCTTTTAATTACTTGCTGGAAATTTTCTGTGATCCATTTCAAACCAAAAGGTTGTTTTAATTAAGTTTTTTATTGTGAAAATACTGTACAAAATGGTAACAGTTACATGAGCAAGATAATGAGTACCTCTCTTATCAGCATTGTTGCTCCCTCCTTTGTTTTTCCCCTACCATCCCTTCCCTCTCACTTCTTCAGCTACAACCCTCCGCCCCCTGATGCCCCCTCCCCCGTCTAAATTGTAAAGTTTGTTTTTTTCGACATAGTGTCTTGTACATCTCCATTGTTGCAATGGGTCAATCTGTATCCCTATTTAAACAATTAGTTTTTACCCTTCTCCTCCCCACATTTTAAATCTACCTTCTAAAGAACTGTGAGTCATTATGCATTCAAGTATGTGGGAAACATATCCATGTCTATCTATGGTACAAAAGTGAGCTGTGAACAAAATCATCTAGAAGAAATAAAAAAAGACGCCTTCCCTTATGCTACAATGCAGACTTTAACAATTTTTTTTGAGAGCACAAGATACAGCCAAGAGGTCAACATGAGACCAGTTAAGGCAAACTGCTGTCTCAGTTTTGGTTTTGTTATGTTTAGGGATCAGAAATGGAGAAATAGAATCAAGTAGCCTGAAACTAAAACCGTGGAGGCTGGAGAAAAAGGAAATGTACTGTTTTCAAAAGATGCCATCATGTAACATGTTAATAAGAGGATTATATTGCAATTAAGGTTTTTTGATTATTTATTAGAATAATATATCTTGGATATAAATATCAAGAAATTATCTGAATTCATTATTAAAGAGTGGAATGACCAAACCTACCTAATGACCTCCCCACCGTGTGTGTGTGTGTGTGTGTGTGTGTGTGTGTGTGTGTGTGTGTGTCTATGTGTATATTTAAAACATAAGACATGTAAAGATACCACATAAGAATTGGTGAATCACTAATCTCTATACAATTCAACAATGGTCAGGGTTAAGCTGTAAAACAGTCATAAAAAAAAAGAAGTCAAAACACACTACAATCAAAACATGGATATGGATACGTTTCTCTTGATTCATTTTCCAGGTTTGAAAAGTCTCATACATATTTTTGAGTTGATATTACTACTTAATGTGGTAATGCGATGATTTGTACCACCAACTCATTACATCACTTGGCAACATTGTGAATGTGTATATTACGTACTATAATTATGACAACTTACATATTTTCCAAGAGCATGTGCAGAATCCTAAAATCTGTTTCATTATATTGTCCAACTGAAATCTACATATTTCCCCTCAACTTGCTTATAGTCCTGTGCTTCTCAGTTCAGGCAGAATAAATTCCTTATCTTGTTTTTGTCATTCTCTTAACCCTGCTCACTTTCATCTCATTGCTCATCAAATCCTAAAGACTTGATAACATTTTAATTCAGAACTATATTACTTCTTATCTAGACTATTTAAAATACATTCTATGTTTAAACTGCCTAAAAGGAAGAAGAGTTACCAATAGGATGACAATGAGAATCTGAACCAAACACAATGAGTATGAAAACTGTAATACTTGGAGGGACTACTAGAAAAAGCATAGTCAACAATTGTTTTTTGATCAAATGTAGAATGATAAATAGGTCAGACAAGGCTAAGTTGGACTTCCAACTGGAAGTCCAGTTGGAATATTCAAGATTTTTCCCATCATTATGATTTAAGAGTTTCTATTATGATCATATATTGTTTTTATGCATACAACCCAAACCACCCAACAGAAAACTGCCCCTTTAAATATTCTATTTTCTTTTAAAAAAAGTGTTAAGCTAGTTAGATTCAATAAATGTATTAGGGAAATACTGTTTTTGTAGCATAGTTCAATCCATGTGATGGTGAGTTACACTGGTAGCACTGAGTCATTTTCCATGAAATTATAATCAGTTAGGTACATTTATTCTGAAATCCTCAATTGTTGCTTTTGAAAATATATGACTTCTTACAACATGGATTCCCTTCGGCACCTCGCTAGTTAAAATAAACTAAAGTACATCTGAAGGACAATAAAGCTGAAATAAGCTAAAAATAGCAAGTTTACTTCAGGTGTAAGAAAATCTCTCACACCAAGACCACCACAGGATAGTATTTTGTTTTTAATACATAACAGTCCAGAGAGGAGCTTAGGTTGGCATTTTTATAAAGTGCAGAATATATGTCTTCATATCCATGCAGAAAGCCACATCATCTGTCAAAACTATGCCTAACCATACCAAACAAACACTCTTATATAAATAAGAGGAAAATAAAAGACAGTCCTTTCCAGGGCATTTGCAGAATGTCCTGACGGATATTGTCATTATCAATTAGCATTTATGGATAACTTAAATGACAGAATTATATCTAATTAACCAATACACAAAAAGACAAAGAAGAGTGTTACAAAATATAAAGCTGTCTACACCATGTCTGAAATATAACCAAAACCATGTTTAAATATGGTTGCTGTTAACATGGTTTCACTTATGGTGTAGACAGGATGGTAAATTATCACACATTCCAGTAACAGGACTTGGCCTCACTTTGAAATCATGGTGGTAATATTTTTAATATGCAAGAATTCTTACCTGAGGGTAGTCATAAAAGATATGAAAACCCATATGTGTTGAAATTGTTTTAATATATAAGTCAACCACATACTTGGCTGTTTTGCTAAAATGTCAATTGCGTGTGACACCTCTACAGTGTGTCTTCTATAATAGGTGTTTCATATGACTGTGTCATTTAAGAGTGTGAAATTATAAAGCTATTTGGCCTGCCCATTTCTATCTATGTGTGCAGCTTTTTTTCTTTAAAACTTTTTCCTAAATATTTTAACAAATAACAAATAATCTACCTAACTAAAAGATTTTATTCCAATGCCTATGAGTATAAAGCTTACAAAATAATGTTATAAACTGTTTGGTGAATACTTCTGAAGTTTTGTTTACCAAAACCAGATTTGAAGGCCTCTTGAGGTAATGTGAAATATTCTCAAAAAGCAGAAATTACAGAAGGAATGCTTCCTTAGTCTTAAAAGCTTCCCAATTAAAAATTAAAATAAAAGTATGTGTGATTACTGTTTAACAATGCTTTGCTCCCAAAGTTTCAGTTCTTCATTTGTAAAATTATACATGGATGGAGGGGAAAAACTTCAAAATTGTCATGCCTCTGAATATCTGTCAACATAAATCTACAACTTCAAAATGTATTTTGGGAAATAAAACATTTTAGTTACACTTTCTTTAGGAGCCATATAATTGTGTCAATTTTTTCCTCCTAGAAAAATCGATTTCTCAGGCTAAGGAACTACAAATATTTATATAGTAGCACTCTCAGCTCTCTAAATGCCATTCATCATATGGTTTAAAACAGAAAAAATCTGTATCATAAATGATATTGACCTAAATGATCAGGGGTAAAATAAGAAGATCCTGAAAGATCTTCCTCAGAGAAATGTGCATTTAATTTTCATTTAGAATTTGAAGCACAAAATACATGGAGTAAAAAGTCCTATAGAAGTTGGGCAGACTCATGCCTGTAATTCTAGTAACTCAGGAAGCTGAGTTCTAAGGATGGTGGTTTGAAGCCAGCTACGCTAGGAAAGTCAGTGAGAGTCTAATCTCCAGTTAAGCACGAAAAATTTAGAAGTTGAGCACTGTGGTTTAACTGGCAGCCTTGAAAAAAAAAACTCAGGAAAGCACCTAGTCCATGAATTCAAGCCCCAGAACAGTGTACATGCCTGTATGAGTGTGTGCACGCACACATGCACATGTGCACATGCATGCACACTCACATGCACACGCCATCATCATGTAGAAAAGAAAAAGTTATTCAGGGACCTGGAAAATTAAGTTCTAAGATGAATATAGAAGAATTATTCACTGTCAAGCATAATTGAAGATGAAGATTTAATTCTGGTATTGATTTGGTGATTCAAACGCATCATTTTTTGTCTCTTCTTTGTTAACTCGAAATGAACCAGTCTCAATAGAATTCATATCTTATAGCATTATATTACAAAACATGTTTAAGGAACTGTCTTGTTATTGTTTTTGGTCCATTAAATACAGACAGACTGTTCAAATAACTCTTATTTAATTGGAATAAAATTAAATAATGCTTTAGGTACTGACCTAAATATGATTACCTAAATTCAAAGTAAATGACTGTATTTTTAAATCTAGTTGGCAGCAATAATTAATTTTGAAAGGACATTTTACAATTATTGTTACTTCAACTTTTTAAATTATTACTCTTCTTACTGCATAGGATTTTTTTGTACCTGGAAATAAAAGAATGAGACATGTTTTGTAAAATGTTTACAATCAACAACTGTCATGTTTTAAAAATCTCAAAAGCTTTTCTTCTTGATCATGCAGATTATGAAAATAAAATGAATTCTGGTCAGTTTTTTGTTTCGATCTCTGTCGTCATAATTAAAGTGTGAGGATAAAGCAGGTATGTCAAAATTTCTAGTTGATTTTCAATTCTAGAAAGATGCACATACAAAAAAGAATAATTCCAGTTAATAATAAAGATGCTTCACTTTAGCTCCTTTACAGTAAATAGCAGAAACTTGAGCTGAAAATGCATAGAATCCATACTCTTTTCTATTCACAAAGAACCCGTCTACTGTCTGTCTGCAAATAAATCTCCTCAGTAAATAGCTCCAAGGTTGAGCTAAAAAATATTGTATGGATCAAAGAATTCATGTCTTCCTGTGTAAAGTGAACAGGCCGCAAGCTCACTTGTTTGTCTAAAACAATTAGAGCTAGCTTGAAATGAAGGAGGCTGGGACAAATAAGTTACAGCTGATTCTACTCTGCAAAATATTTAAGGGGGGTTCCAAATTAATAACCGTCCACGGCCCACAAACAGCCTAATCTTTGTCAATTGGTGCCAAATTATGCAAGGTGCTGCCAATTCTAGTTGTCTAACAAATCAAGACCAGTGTATGTTACTCCTTGGCTGAAGCCTGATTGATTCTGGTCATTATATGGGCTGATCTCATTTTCACACATGGAATCAATATGTGAGCCAGATGTTCATTTACTGAGAAGCACAGAAACGACTCATCTACACACAACTTTATCCCATACCACAGAGGCCCACAGACCCATAGACTTTCCTTACCCTACAAAGCCTCACACAGTATAAAAATCTATAAAACATTCTGTTAATATTACTGACAGCCCAACGACTTTTACAGTACTATATAAAGTTGACAGATAATACATGCCAGTCCTAATTTGAGATAGATCTTTTCTTTGGGAACCTCAACCATTGAACAAGCAAACAGATTGAGAAGTAACATTTATTACAACACATAAATCGTTTTCTTACAACTTATATAGGTCTGGCCCAAGGGTGAAACTTCTGCATAGGCTGTGAATTCTAATGCAGCTAAACTCTCTAAACTACTGTCATTTCACTACAGGGTTCAGAGAAGAGTTTATCTAGCTATCCTTATCATAATAACTTTCATACTTTCTTCCATGAAAAGAGGCATAGTATATTTTCCTTCTTGAAATAAGGTAGGCACAACACACAACATTCTCCGGAATGGTAATAGTTACCCTGACATCTAATTTAAATTAAACAGATCCATCTTGTATTTCACAAGAATAAAATGAGAAGGAATGACCGCAATATGCAAATAAATTTTTCACTTTGAAGATAAAATAAAAAATATCACATATCAATAATATAATGGAACCAATGTAGACAGGATAAATATTACTTTCAGGGAAGAAATATCATTTTGAAGACTAAAGACGGTAGAATATTAATCACCATCTTACAGATATAAAAAAGAATTCCTCCATACTTCTTAGAGCTCACATAAAAATCCTCTACATCTCCTCTAAAATACCAACTCAGTATGACTCTGGACTGATGAATCTAACGTGCATTTCATAATACTGTAAATTCCTGTAATGTTTTTCCCATAATGCCACTTTGAAATACATGGGTCACCTAAGATGATATGCTTATATTCTCAATTCATTTGTTTTCCCTAACCACCTTGGCCTCTGTGGAGTTTTCTAATTACATTTAGTCCTGCTCAGTACTGCTTGAGGATAATCCAAAGGATGTCTGTTTCTCATCAGGTAACGACCATTCCACTTGGCTGCATTTCCTTCTAACTCTTGTTGAATGGCATAAGAAACAGAAGCTAGAAAACCATTTCTTGGAACTCCACTATGCCTTCTGAACCTAGACTTTTCTAAAGTTTTAGCTCCCTACTTCATAAGTCTGAGGCCAGGTGGATTTGGAATTAAGTATATTCTTTCCAACTCTTGATCGACATTCCTGGTCTGGGGCGGGGGGCGGGGGGGGGGGGAATGGAAGGAGGAGGGATGTATATAAGCATCGATCTCTCAACATATCCCACTTAAAGGGGAAGCTGATCATTTCTTTAAAAATGTTTTGAATAATGAGCTTAATCTGTAACACATTTGTGTCTTTCCTTCTCTTGTATTAAACAAAAATAGTATAGCCAATGAAATATGTTCCCTTATGTCTCCAATTCTTCTCAATGACACATTACACCACAGAAATGTGTAGAGACTACTATTAAATGTTTCAGAGTTCATTTCATTTCCTCTGTGACAACATCCTAAACCAGTAACGATAATTAAATCTACTAGGTATTTTCCCTAAAGTGAAACTCATTTTTTTTCACATTTTTAAAGAAAAACTGGATAAAGCAGGACCTGTACTCCTAGGATTATGACAAATCAGCAATGATGAAATCACAGTAGGCTTTCATTTGTTTATTCATTCATCAGTTCTATAGTACTAATCAGATATAAAATTAGGAGCTAGATCTATAGAGAGGCATAAATTCTTGGATGTGTTGGTCCTTGCTTGGGGGTGGAAAATGGGGATGCAAGTGCAAGTACTAGGATTTGAAACTCTCGGGACCTCACAAGCTCATATATTTTTGTTCTTTTTGTTGTTGTTGTTGTTCAGGGATGGTGTGCTACCATTTGAGCCATGTCTCTACTTTCTGGCTTCTTGCTGGTGAATTAAAAACAGGATTCTCCTAGAGTTATCTGCCTATCTTTGAACTGTGTTTCTCAGCTCTCAGCCTCCTGAGTAGCTAAGATTAAAGGTATGAGCCATTAGTGTTCATTTGAAACATGTATTATTTTCCATGAGTACTGGAGGATGTGGCTATGCAGATACAGCCAGTGAAATCCAAATATCAAACAACCTGCCACAATTTTTTGTTAGTATTGTCAATGTTTCTGTGACTCACCTAAGACTCAGCAAACAGTTTTTTCAGGCTAACTGAATTTCTTGTCATCTTATTCAGGAAGAGAAAAAGTAATCTAAATGCCATTTTCACTGGAAATTTGAAAGAACTACATCCATTCTAAGAACAGAATTACAGAAAGGAAAGAAGGTACCTGTTCATGTACTAGTAAGACAGTTTCAAATAAAGAGATTCTTCATTCTTTCCATAATCTCTAAATTCAACATCTTATGCTACATGTAATTTTGGGAAATGTCTTTTCATCTATATTTGTATCCATATGTTTTGCCCTGAGGCCACACCCCTATCTGCTTCTGAATTATTCTAATAGTCCTGGCTAGACCGCAGTTTCACAGAGATCTTGCACTAATCACCCATCTTTACTGCTGATGCCACAAGATTAATCTCATTCTCACAGTTATCCTAAGCATAGTAAACCAACCAACATAAAATATAGATTAGAATTTGTTTGTTATGAACTTTATCTTTGGGGATGCATTTGCAATGTTCAAAGAGAACCTTTTAAAAGTCTTTAAAATATTTTAGTTGCAGATCTTGAACTGGCTGATCACTTATGCCAGAGCTCACGTCTTACCCTAAAACTCAGGCATTCCTCCAAAAACTATTCATCTAACTTCCCAAATTATAAGTTTTAAACTAGCTAATATTACAAGTCAGTTCTATGGAATTTCGTCTCTTAGGCCCTCCAGATAATGTTGGATTTCCCACAATGTCATTGTTTCTTTTCAATGTCCATTTCTTACTGAAAGAGATTTTAATGAAGATTGAAAGATTGAAAATCTTTTATACTGAGTCATACGTTGACTTTGACCTTGGATTTTCCCTATGCCTTTTACATCTTGAAAATAAGCCCTTCTTTTGACCTTCTTATGAAGCTTAACATGTCAATCTGGAATTCAACACAGATGTCACATTGCTTTATTTATCAATATTACATAATTCTCCTTGCCATATTGAAGCATTTTCAGAAAAGCTATCTATCCTTTATCTCCAGCTCCAATGTCAAGGTTATCAGAATTAGTTCCAGACACAGATGTTAGAAAGCCTCAATGGATTGAGAAATAAATGTAAAAACATTTCAGGATGTAGTTAAGCAAGATTACATCACTAACTCCTGCACCTGTCTTAAAGACCAGTTATCATAGTACTCTCTTCTTCAGAGTTCTTCTTCGTCAATCTATTGGGTCTTATTTCAAGGCACTTCTGCCAGAGAGTACACACATAAGCAAAAAAAAAAAAAAAACAAACAGCAGCCAAATCTGAATTTAGAGCTTTTCTGGTGGAATAAAAGAGTCATAGACAGGTTCCAGGAAAAACAAGAACTTTTGAGACATTCAACATGGATTGTCTTCTAGAATAAAATTTAGCAGATGTCTACAGATTTTCTACATTACTAAAAAGATCTTGTATCCAATTTTGTTCAAAATAAATATATATTGGGTTGTCTTAGGAGACAACATAAACACAATGGTATCTATTAATTTATTGACTTTTCTGGCAGTATTTCTTCAATTTTATTTGGTCCATGCAAGACTGGCCAACTTTCCTGGCTGAGTATCCACATCATTCATTCTCTTCCCAGAATTGTATATTCCTTGTTCCCAAAACCTTACCTATGTCCTACCTTTCCTAACTTTCTCCATTCTGAAACCAGCCCTAGGTTGTAGTAAGAAATACATGTTATCTATTTTGAAAGTAAGACTTTTGGTTCCTATGGCCTAAAATTCCCACAATAGAGACCTGAAAAGAGCTCATTCAGACCTGGAAAAAAAATCTAACAAATTCTGCCTCAAAAGTAAGAAAGCAGTAGCTTTCAAAGAAAAACTTTAGACAACCAAAGATAACTAGGTATGAGAAATTCAACTACATGGTTGGTTGCCACATTGACTCTAAAACCACTGCAGTTAAACCACAAGTCAAATCAAAGATACATGACAAACTAAAACAAAATAGATATGAAAGAATATATATATATATATATATATATATATATATAGTGTGTGTATATACACATACACATACAACATTAGATGGAAGACAAACTTTAAAGTTTAAATACCTTATATCACAGACAAAATGTATGTACCGACATCTAAATGTTAACATGTTAGATGAGCGTAAAATAGCTAGCATAAAAACTAAATAAAATTATGCTATTCAGGAAAGTACTACCTCAGTTTTGTTGCCACCTTCCAATATTGAAAAATCCCTTTCAGACTCAATAGTGGCAAGATTTGTGACCTTCACTAAGAGCGTGTAAGACTTTCCATTTAAAAATCTTCTATTTTCAGGGTTTTTATAAAAGCTATAAAAATTCTCTCCTAACTGAAACTTGGCAAACAGGAACTCAGCATGAGGACATTTTTTTAAAGCGTAAATTTAAAAACAGTATGTTCATGTGATTATTTAACTGATGAAAGGTCTAGAATGGAGAGTTTTTTAGATTTTTTTTAAATAAGCTGTCTTTCTTAAAAACCTGCATTCCTCCAGAACTATTTTGTTTTTAAAACTGAAATTTTACACACTATAAATTCAAATTGGGCCATTTCTTCATGAATGTTATAAAAATAAATTAATATAATATAAAATGGACCCTGTCATTCTTTGTTCTCAGAAGACTGTATCCAGAAATAACTCAACCTATCACATATGGATGTGAAAAAAAATTCTCATTGATTCTTTCTCTCTGAGGTAGATAGCTATGTTCATGAGAGTAAAAATTTCAGCAAATCACTATAATATTTTTTGGTCAGAGAATACCTCATTTTCTATTTTTGCTTCTACCCCACCCTCCTAAAACACTGATATATGAAAACATTTCATCTAGTTGGCATGATCTATCACAAGTAAGATTTTGTTCAAAACTTAGCTCCCTCAATTTTTTTCATGGCAAAGTAAGGCTATGCTTGTGTATTTGCCCAGAAAAATGTTTTAATAATATATCCTAATAAGACTTATCCAATATGGAAACAAATATCACTGTGACAGATTTAATTGGTTTCACCTCAAACAACAACAAAAAATAAATAAATAAAAATAAAAACTAAAGTTGACATCAGTGGCTCAAATCTGTGAGTCTGAGAAATGAGGAGTAAGATTTGAAGTCAGCCCACGTGAAAAATCTGAGAGACTCTTATCTCCAATATTGCAGCAAAAAGCCAGAAGTGGAAGTATGACTCAAGTGATAGCCTTAAATGAAAAAGCCAAGTAAGAACATAAGGCCCTGGGTCTAAGCCCCAGTTCTTTTCCAAAATAAGAAGAAGGGAAAAAAAAGAAAGAAGAATAATTAGCTACTTTGTTCCAAATATGATTATGTGGAATGGCAATGAGACAAAAAAAAAAAAGCATAACTCTTGTTCTTAAGATGCCCATAATCTGGTGGTAAACCTACACACATAAAATGTAAACACCCTCTTACAGAAACCCACTACAAAAATATTCACAGAAATATAGTTTTAGTTGGCCTATTCTGTTTCCTTGATACTCTTGGGAATATCTGAAATGTAAGTAGGTACTAAAACCACAAGTATCTGAATAGAAACTAAAAATATAACTTTTGAACATGTTATATAACTACATAAACTTAGTGCCTTAAGTTCATAAAAAATTAGTTTAGCAAAATCCCAAACTTTGGTCATTTACCTAAAATCAGGGTATAAAATGACTGGTATTTTTCCATGCTATATTCGTGATGGCTTATATTTTAGGTACCATCTTTTTGTATGTACCATCTTTGGCTCTCTCACTGTACATCCTGACATTCTCTATGACCACACGTAGTACCCACCGTGGTCCATGTTCTAAGCTGACAGAGGAAATAAAAAGATTAAAGAGTATCACTGGATTATTGGAGATAGGGAATAAGAGGTATCTTGGGAAGAGTTGTACCTCTAGTGCTCTTTTCTAAGAGTATTTGTTTAGAAGGCTTGAGGCTCTGGATTTAAGTCCCAGCTCTGTAAAATAGACAAAAGATAGGAAGATAGGTAGATAAAAAGATAGTTAGAGTGATAGATAGGTAGATTATCTTGGAACAATTTTATTTTATACAGGATCCATTCTTTCCCCAATGAGTGAGATAATTAATGACCTATTCTAGGAAATGTTCTTCATTGATTTCTAAGAATGATATTCATTTTGGGCAGAAACAATTAAAGGAAACTTAGCCTTATGCTCAGAAACTAATGATCAAATCATTCTGTGGCTTATTTTCATAATTGTCTTGTCTCCATTTCTTTTACATATAAAGCTAGCATAGTGAGAAGTAAGTGAGTTAACACGGGCAAAACATTAGATAAATGTGTGTCATTTGTAAATGCTCATTGTTTGTACTTCTTCAGTGTCCTTTTCTTTTCCACAAGGCCCATAAGTCTCATTTTTATAATATTTTATAATTTGCAACATACGTTCACTCACTTTAACTGTGTTGTTCTCCAATGTTTAGACTGTTTAGTTATCCCAAGTTATTACTGCATTCAGGTTTGGAACACTCTCCTTCCGGGTCCCCAAAATTTTCCTTTGTGCAGATTGTGCTCTTCTTTGAATCCTATCTGCTTTCTAATGAAGGGGTTTTCTTTCTCAGTCCATTTTCTACCTTCAGATGTAACTTCTGCCTTAGGGAATTTGTTCCCTGAGTTTGGAACTCTAAAACCTCTATACCAGTCTTTTCACATCTGAGCTATTATGCCTTTTCTGTTTAATGAATTTACCATGTGCCCCTCTGTGGTTTTGATAGGAGGCTAGTCTGTAGTACTCTTGCCTTCAGCTCCTATCCACTGACCTGGATGTTCTGCTAGTTCTTATTCCAGTTATTCAAGCCAGTGTGACGCAGATGTACGCAAATCAAATATTAGCAATTTGAACTTAGATCTACAATCTTGATTACCTCACAAAGACTACTTACATTCTACTTACAGGAGAAATTGTCAGAACATAAAGTTTCTAATAATTAAATGATGGGCCAGATCAATATACTAAAATTCAAACCAAGGAGAGGAAGTAAACATTCTAAATTGAAATAAAAACCAAAAATAACATCTTAATAAAATAATAAAATCAGAGTGAAAAATGTTGTCTTTATCACTTTTAGAATATTCATTGTAGATGAGTTGGAATAAAAGTGCTCAAAAGTGTTTAAAGTAGATACGAGAATGCAAATCACCAATGGAGAAACTAAATCACACGTGTGAAAGATACTTTGTGAAATAAGTTGAGTTTGCCGTGTTTCTCTTTAACAAAAATTAATTTAATTTTGCAGTGAAACATTTCACATCAACCCTTCAAGAAAATGCAAGGCAAACAAAAAGAACAGAATAATAACTAAAATTACTTGTAGCTAAAGATGGCAAATTACCATGGCCGCAAGATGGCATAAATATTTTCACAATCAAATGCAGGACTTCGACTTCTACTATCATAAGACCTCTACAGTGATGTGTGTCAATTTTAATGTTGAAAAAAACAGGATACATTTTGATGGTTGTTTTCCTATGTGTTTCCTGTATGACAAAATCTATTACAACCTCAGAGAAGAACAAAACCTCTAGAGAGGATCAAGTACAGACTTAAGAAAAGTTTCCTCATTGACAAATTTGTTGTGGTCTCAAGGGAGTGAAAGCAGCTCCTAAGACCACAGATTGAACTGGGGAGATTCAAAGCTATATGACAAAGACCTATCTTTATTGTCTAAAATCTTTTCAGTATTGCCTACATTTTGCTAAGAGTTACATAGAAACAAAGATCTGATTTTTCTCAACAACTAGGTTCTGCATTGGGAGACATCCAAACAGATTCAAAGAGTTAACAAATTTAAAGAGTTAAATTTAGTTAACCACATTATATGCTGTTTTTCAGAATGTGTGGTTAACCAAATCTATGCATTTTTCTAAGAAGTACAGTGACATATATCAATTTTTTCCCGTGACTTTAAAGATAATTAGTTAGACATGTACTATTTAAAAAAAAAAACAGATCAATACATTTTAGGTAATTGATCTGAATTAGGATATAGTAAATCTATTAATTACATTATTTTTCTTAAATAAATGACCATATGTGACATTAATAAAAAATGTCATTTGTCATTGAAAGAAATTATGTGATAAATGTTGTTTTTTTCTTTTTTAGCACTGAATAATAAATTAATGTGAAGGATCATATGCCAAACAAGAGCTATTAGTTCTTATGGGCATTATATGATTTTATATGTATATTATGTTTTAAGACAAAAGAATATAAAAATCTGAGTCCCTGTCTCATATTTGACTAAGTTTTAAGTATATTTTCATATGACTGTACTAAGTAAAGACACATAGTGTGCTGAGTTATGTAAATTATTCACTGCTAACTAGCTTGATGAAGATTAAGGGTTCTCCGTTACTTACTATTTGTTATTTGTTAATAAAATCCATGAGGGTAAATTTGGTTTCTGAAATCATTATTTCTTTTAGCTTCATTTTTACTATTTCGTGAAAAAAAATTAAAATCTTTTGAATGATATTGTGGCAAAATAAATAAACTGACAATTTTCCTTTATAAAAAAAAACATTAAACACAAACTCAGAAATACTAGGTAGAATAAGGCATGATGTTACCAAATAAGTTACTGCTCTCTGAGTGTATGGTAACATTCATTAAATCCTTAGCAAAATTGTATTTGGAATGAAGGGAAAAGGAAACACCAATGATCAATACATTTTTAATATCTATGAGTCAGCAATGGTATTTCAGCACACATTTTGAGGAAATTAATCACAATAGGCAATTAAGAAATACAACAAATAACTATGTCATTGTTGCTAAACTTATTTCCTCTGTTAAAATGAGAAAAGGAATTTAAAAATTATTGAAGCTTATATACTTTAGCTTTGTCTCTAAATTTTATTTTGACCCTTCTAGCAAATATTTCTGAAAATTTTGTTGCGATTTTTACACAATGTAAGCATTTTTAGTGATAATCAAGTTAAAATATTTGGAAACCTTCTAAGAAGACTACTTGTCAAAGAATCAATGTTGGTTTAGGAATCAGTAGTATCAATAAAGACTGAGAAACAATATAAAACTTAGATAGTGTCTCTCATAATATTTCCTCATAATTATCTGTTTTACAGAACCATTAAAAATCTAAAATCTGGAAGTGGCGCTGTAGCTCAAGTGGTAGAGCGCTCACCTTGAGCTGAAGAGCTGAGGGACAGAGCCCAGGCCCAGAGTTCAAGCCCCATGACCGACCAAAAAAAAAAAAAAAAAGGAAAAAATCTAAAATCTGCAACTAGAATGGACACATTAAAGATCTGCTTCTGAAGAACAAAGAAAAGACCCCTCTCTGTAGACTTGACTCCAGCAAGAACGTGTCACTTCAGGAATTTTTACATATTCCCTGTTTCCCTTGTAACAAAAGGCTTAAGGTATTTTTTTAAGTGTTGCCTGCTTTTAATAGCTAGCTAATTATTTAAAACTGCAATTTATGGAGGGCTAGTGTGCTGCAAAGGGATCTTGGTGCAATATCTGTAGAAGAGATTTTGTTGCTCTGACAGGAGAAAAAGGTGTTATTCACCTCTACTGGACAGAGGCCAGGGAAGCAGATAAACATTACACATTATGCCAGAGCGTATCACAACAAAGAATGATCTGATCCGAAATGTCAATAATGTTGCTCCTGAGAACTAGGCTATAACCTATGAATTCCATCAATAGAAACACAAATAAAACAGTTTTTAGAAATATAATATTAATTGCTGAAGGTCCTTCTAACAACAGTAACTGCGGACATGACAAAGTTGGTGATATACATGTCATTTAATTTTCACCACAATGCAGAAGTGGGCATTGTATGTACTGAATATCTGGTTCTATGTTAGAGGGCAGGGCCACAGAGGTTCATGATGGTTAGGTTAAACCACATCATCAAGGTCATCTGAAACTGAGACTCAAACAGAACATTGTAGAGACTGGGAATGTGGCTCAGTGGTAGAGTGCTTGCCTTGCATGCATGAGGCCCTGGGTTTGATTCTTCAGCACCACATAAGCAGAAAAAGCCAGAAGTGGTGCTATGGCTCAAGTGGTAGAATGCTAGCCTTGAGCTGAAGAGCTGAGGGACAGCGCCCAGGCCCAGAGTTCAGGCCCCATGACCAGCAAAAACAAAACAACAACAACAACAAAAACAGAACAATATAATCCCCTCTAAGTGTTCTTTTTACTAACTAACCCGGTATCACTCAATTTAAACAAACATATTTACAAAATGTCTAAAACATCAGAATTCCATATAGTGAAAGCAAAGGGTAAGGAAGAAAATCTTATTCCACTGTTATTTTGCAGAGAAATGGGTAAGATAAAATCATGCCCTGAATCTTTGTCAATATAAGAAATAGTGTGGACTTGTGTGGTTTTAAGACAATTCTACAGCAGTCATTTTCATCAAGGGCAAGGCACATATTCTGTTGTTATATTCCTAATAGATTATATTGAAGTGTAGAATCTGGTGCTAGTAGGAGAGGAGAAGTGCACAGAGAAGGTTAAAGGCGGTGAATATGATGAAAGTATTTTATGTACTTATGTGAAAATAGAACAATGACGCTTATTGAGTTTATCTAGTGGAGCAGAATGAGGAGAGAGTAATGGGAGGGATGAAATTGGTCAAGGCATATTGTAAACATATCTGGAATGTCCAAATGAGCCCCCTCTGGTTTATAGACCATGATAATGACAATTCACCTTGTGAAGGTTAAGATATGTTCTTGAATTTAGATAAATATAACTGTCCCACAATATTGTGAAGTTTATGTAATCACTTAATCTCAATAAAGAAATAAAAAAAATACTAAGCTCCTTTAAAAAAATGAACCCACTGGTATAACAAACATATGTTCGTTTAAAGAAATACAATCCAAGAAAATAAAAGAGAATCTATAGCTTGAAAAAAAAATTGCCAGTCTATAATAATTGGGTTCTTATTACCACATACTAGATACTAATTAATATCTTACTAAATCAAGGTTTCACTATGCAAAATCCTCTGAAAGAGTATTTTCCTTACCTGGATACAAACACACATACATATACACATATACACACATATACATATACATATATACAAATACATATGTATATATACATACATATATACAAAATATATACATATATGTGTGTGTATATATATGTATATATATATATTTTTTAAGTCAGTCATGGGGCTTGAACTCAGTGCCTGGGCACTGTCCCTGAGCTCATCATGTTCAAGGCTACAGCCCTGAAACTTTGAACCATAGTGCCATTTCTGGTGTTCTGGGGGTGAATTGGAGATAAGAGTCTCACAAACTTTCCTTCCCAGGCTGGCTTTGAACTTTGATCCTCAACCTCCTGAGTAGCTAGGATTAGAGACATGAGCCACCAGTGCCCACTTGGAAGATATTTTTTAAAGATGTTCTATATAACTATATGAAGACTATATGTCATGCAATGTTTATATAACATTTACTAAAACCAGGAAAAGTAAAGATTATATAAAGGTTCTATAGAGTAAGCAACACTAAAACAACAAAAATAGTTGTGAGAAGTTTCCATGTTTCAATATATAAAGAAAAATATTCAGAAAAAAGTAAAATGACATTATTGCATGCTATCCAATATGTTTCCAAATGAAAGATTTTTACATGAAAGTAAACAACTTTAAAACCTAACTAGTTTCCTAACTACATTGAAGTTACTAAACTTTGAAGCTGCAAAGTCTTATATACCACTATAAAACACTTTCTTATGAATTTTCTAAAGGCAAGTGAATGTACCTACTTATGCATGCTCAAATAATTCTGCTATGAAAATCCTTTAAATTTCCTTTCATTTATTATTTTCATGGCAATGCTTTTTAACTATCTTTGGTTTTGCTACTTTGTTTTTGTTGCTAATTTATAAGGAGATTTTTCATGGGCACTGAACTTGACAAGAGAAAAACCAAAAAGACCAAATGTCTCACACAAAATAAATGAAATTTCAGTCATAAAGGCACATTGTGAAAAACTAAGTAGGAACATAGCCTTCAGATGAATGTAACTTCTTAACCATGTTACTAGGGAGGGTTTATTCTCATAAATGCTCATTATAGCAATCCTTTGAACTTAAATTTTTAATTAACTTTGAAATCCACAATGTAAATTTGAAATATGTTGCCTTTAGAAATCATGTCACTTTTAAGGGATGAGAATTACCAAAATCTAATAAAAATATTCTCATTCAAGATAATTTATTTAGAGACTCTAATTCTATTTCAATAAATGATCATTAGTTTTCTTTTTGGGGAAGGAAGCTTGAGTTGCAATTTTTAAAATGTGGATCTTCTCTTCTTACCAATATATACAGATATATATATATATATCTGTATATATATATATGTGTGTGTGTGTGTATATATATATATAATATACAATTTAACGTGATGCCAAGTAAAATGAAAAATATTTGTTTCTAAAACCCAGTGGATATAAAGTGTATTCTATACTGTAAGTGCAAATTTTTAATGTTTCATCTCAGATTGTGCAAATTTTGTGTTATATAAAGAGAGTAGAATTGTAAACAAAATATAAGGTGTCATTTAAATTCCATATATATTAAAAACATTTATCAAGAGTGAAATTCTATGACAGTTCAAAGGATGAGTTGATTATAAAAGACACATTGTCTTTCCAACACACTAAAATAAGTGTTATTAAAAAAAATGATCAAGAAAGAATGTGATTTTCAAATACTCTCTTTTGTAAAATTCATAGTCTTTTGGTAGTAACTCCTGAGAATTATAGTTCCCATTTGATTTCATCTAAAACATCTTAGCAAAAGAAGAAACACACATCTGTTCTATACATACCTCTTCACAGTCAATGAAATCATGATAGTTTTACTAATTTATCAACAGGTGAAATAGAAACACGTACAAACTGCAGCATTAATATTTCTTGATTGTGATTGGCAGTGCTAATTGCATGAAGGATTAATCCTGTCAACAGTTTCAAGACAATTATACTCAAGTATAAATTCCACAAATATTCTATACACACATACACATGCATGCAAACATGTATGCACGCACAAGCACACACACACACACACACACACACTGTGCTGTAGGAAATTAAAAAATAGACGAATGAGATAAAAAAAGTATAGAAATTGGAAAAAGATGGGACACTTTATCTTTCATCTCTTCTTCTCATAACTGGTTTTAGATTAAAGCCAATTAATATGTTAAGAAAATGAAACAGATGATAAATACAGCCTGATATAGAATCAAATTTATTGTTACATAAGCCTTAAGGAGCTTTGTAAAATGAATCTTAACATAAACACTTGGAAGTTGATACCTAAATTTTTTCTTCATTAGTGCTCTTTAAAATATTTGACCCTTGGAAATAAGGCAAAATAAAATGTAAAAAACATATTTGTTTGATATATGGGGAGCTTTTTAATAAAAAAAATTAACAGGCTCAAACGAGAATTACTCAATGACTTAGGGGTATATATCTGTATAAGATTTAAATTAATTATGGTCCTAGAAATTTTGAGGTCATGAGTTAATTTATTGTTTCAAATAAATAATAACCTAAAAGCTAACCCACTGGTTTACTGATTAGTCCTATCTGGGTTTTCTTTAATTAACATTGCATTCCTGACACACTACCTAAGTCATGTTTCTCTAATTTTCCTCTAATAGAGCTTGAAGCCTTTTGTTTATTTATTTATTTATTTATTTATTTATTTATTTATTTGTATTTGTATTGCCACTCAACTTGGTTATGGGTCAGCACATAGATGATGGGTCTTTGTAGGACAGATTGTTGTCCTGTACTTTGAATATATTAACCAGAAAAGTCTATTTTCCATTCACTTAAAAACAGATGTACTAGCCATGTGCTGGTGCCTCTTGCCTGAAATCTTAATTACTCGAGAGGCTGAGATCTGAGGATTGTGGTCTTGAAGCCTTCTTAAAGAACAACTTAAAGTGAATTTTTTAAAAATAAGAAAAAATAATGAAATTAAAGAGCTTATAATATTCTGGAACCTCCTAATTAATGATTAAAATTAGTCTTTCTTCCATTTGTGTATAAGCATGATATCTAATACATTTTCAAAATTACCTTTTGACAGTTCTGGAATCTGCACTGTGAGACCCACGAGCATCTGTGACATCATCTGCCAGAAATACTTGAGCAAAATACCCTTTTTCTTGGGTGTAGGAGTGAAAAGCCCAAAATAGGATTCAAAGAACTCTTTCCATAATTCTCTGGTTCTCTTTCTTACCCTATGTTTTTCTTGTTTCTGAGTTTTAACATTCTCTTTTTCTTCTTCTTCTGCTTTTTGCTAAATTATTATCTTTAAGTAGCAGTACAAAAGGGAGTTTTGACCCTCTTGTGTGGATCTTGTTCTTGCCTGTTCATGACAAGAACTCTGTATGATAAGGATTCCTATTACTACCTGGTCATCATTACTACTCTGGTATTTTCTCTTGAGTGAGAGACAATAGGCACTGACTTTTGCTAGTTTCTCCCAGTGCAAAAACACATTTCTTACATATATAAAATAGAACAAAAGATTTCTGTACAAACAGTATGTTTTTATAATTGTTTTCTGTTGATCCATGACTGGGTCTGAAGAATTGATATGGTAAATTCTTTTGCATTTTTTTTTGTTCATGGAATAAAAAAAATGATTTCATCTCTAGCTATAAATTTAATGTTTTCCTATACCCACAATATATTGATAAATAATGATAATGTACTAAATTTATTGTTAGGATTGCACAACTGAGATGAATAAACACAATTTCATCCTAATATGTCTAGAAAACTAAAGAAAATATACTGGATGTCCAGAATTAAAAAAAAAATAATGCATGAAGCACCAGTTGCTCATGCCTGTAATCCTAACTACTCGGAAGACTTGGGTCTTGATAATCACAGTTGGAAGCAGCCTTGGCAGAGAAGTCTGGAAAAATTCATCTCCAATTAACCAACAAAAAGGCTGAATTAGGGGTTCATTCAAGCGGTAGAGCACCAGCTGTGATTAAAAGGCAAACTTGAGTGAGTGTTCAAGACCATAGTTAAAATCTAGTGCTAATGTGTTTGTGTGTGTGTGTGTGTGTGTGTGTGTGTGTGTGTGTGCATATGTGAGAGAGAGAGAAAAAGAAAGGAAGAAAGAAGGGAGAGAGAAAGAAAAAAGAAAGAAAAACAAACAAAAAAGAGAAAAAGAAAGAAAAAATAGGAGACTAGACATAAAAAGATAACAAAGAAAGAGAAAAATATAAATAAATAAATAAGAAAAGAAAATAGAAAAGAGATGGGGGAGAGAAAATAAAAGAGAGAAAGAAAGAACAAAAGATAAAAGAGAGAGAGCATGGGAAGGAAGGAAGGAAGGAAGGAAGGAAGGAAGGAAGGAAGGAAGGAAGGAAGGAAGGAAGGAAGGAAGGAAGGAGGCGGGAGGGAAGAAGGGTAGGGGGAAAGAGAGGAAGAGAGGAAAGGAGGAACGGAGGGAGGGAGGGAACAAATTGAAACAAAAGAGCATGTAACTTTTTAATAATTGGCAAGCTCAAATGGAATGTTTTTATGTAAGAATATAAAACTAATTTTACATAGTTCAGGTAACAAGTTTTTATATTAACTGAAGGTTACACATGAATTTCTTTTACAAAGTTTGGTTTTGTAACCTCATGAGATATTCATAAATACAAATTTCAAATTTCTTATATAAAAGTCTTTTGTTAATACTTCCCTAACAAAAATTCCAGGATTGTTTAAACTTACTTGTTCAACCAAAATGTTTATATATCAGCCATGATTATATTCTATATTGTCTTATTAAATACAATTGAGTATAGAATACTGATGGATAACTAAGGATTTGTACGTAGATAAAATATGGACAAACTAATAACTAATCTATCAAAAGCATGGCATACTAATAAAACAGCATAAAATCAATGAGCATGATTATAGGAGATTGTAATGGTGTTTATGGCCTTTACTTGTCAGTTATGAATGTGGATGAATGCCTACCTTTTTGCTATCTCTCTTTAAGTTACTGTATGATCATGACCTTACATATACAATACAGGAAAAAGTTCAACTGTGGAAGGAAATTATGTAATCTATTCTTTATTAAGGAAAAAAATTAAAGAAGTATTATTCAAATAAAGTGTCTGCATGCTTCATCATATGAAAAAGTACTGTGAAAGAGAAAACTTGAGTGTGTACAAACACTATTAATGATTGAGGAAAGCAAACATCATTTGACTTAATATCACCAAATAAAGCCTGAAGGGCAGTAATGAAATGTGTTAGATTTTGTCAAGCGGGCAGACTTAAACCTAAAGTAAAAAAAAAAGTGATCCTATATATTCCTTATTACCATATATTCCACTAATACAAACTTAGATAAGCTTTTAGTCACTGTCCAAATTGATCCTAGACTATATTGGGTATACTGAAAAAAAGATTGATGAAAAGCTATCTTTTAACATCTCTTGCAATCAAATCAAGTAGCAAGTATTTGATTTCTCCATCAAAGATTCTATACTTTGAGGTTTGCTTGATATCGCCTTCATTCTGATGAAACTATACTTTCTCATACTTACAGTGTCTGATGTTTACTTTAAATGTATGTGTTTTTCTTTTTATTCTGAGATAGCCATGTAATTGTTTGGAGAGCACTTAATTCTATTTGAAGAAACTAAATCTTTAGTAATAACACTTTGATTTTCTTTTCCTGATCACATAATTTTAGAGAAAGAAAAGACTCCCTCAGAGCAGCCCAGCATTTCATATACTGCACAGTTAACTGCAAGCTTTACTCTTAACAGAAATAGATGGGAAATATAAAGGACAGGGAAAGGTAGAAATTTCAAAAGGTTTAAAATGGCTTGATAAGTCAAATAGAAGGCATTTAAGAAAGCCAACGTTTCACTTACCCTTCTGTTTGCTGTCCGGGTGATTGTCAAATCCTAGAAAGATGCACCAGGGTGAGATTTAGGATATATGATGGCTATGTTTTTTTTTCTCTAAGGTGGTTATGAAAGAGTACATGTGAAAGTTTACTGTCTGGAAATCTATTCTATTACACTCTCCCCCCAAATTTCCCTTAAAATAGCTAACAGAATTCTTCTCAAAATTCTCTAAATTTGAGAAACCACTGATGGATCTCTAAAATTCCATTCCTAAGATTCAGACTTTTCTCTGGAGTAGAAGACTAGTAAGGCAACCTAGAGTACCATCCTAATCAAAACACTTGCTGCTATAGATAAGCATCCAATTAAGGCTTAGGGACAAATAAAAGAAAACTTCTTTCCTTACCCATCAAGTATCAAAATTGTTAATTAAATGAACTATGCATATGATGAATTGCTAATATACTCTAAGGCAACAAAAGATATATACATATGATATATATGTATATATTCATATAGTCTTCACAGCAATTCTAAATAGTTTTAAGAATGATTTAACTTAATGAGAAAAGAAAAGTGAACAATACATCCATCAATTTATCCATAGGGAGCTTCATATCACAGTCTATTAACAAAACCTTCAAGGTCCAGAAAAATACTTTTCCATTCAAGCCTCTTAAATAGCGTATCTCTATCTGAATTAACTGGATTACATCAATGACTCAATTATTAAAATACATTTTAATTGTGTGTATAGATGTTAATTATGCTGAAAGTAGTTTTGGTTTAACTTTTTTAGTCTATTTTTCAGCATGGCCCTGTTATTTGTAACATCTGTGAAAGACATTCGTTCAGCAAACATTAGACAATGATATGCTTTTTAATTTGTTCCTTAGTATCATACTGTGAAATATATACTGACCCATCCATCTTTAGTTTATCTTTAGCTCAACATCATAATCAAATATAACTTCCTTTTTTTATGTTTGAGAAAAACAATTCAAACTAATCATGCCGATTTTGAAAAGGATTTCAAATCTTTGTCTTTTGAAGAGGCGCAGTAGTAGAGCTACAATTCAGAGTAGTATAATTACTAGACAGGCACACTTCTACTTGAACTATGACCCCAATCCTTTTTTTCTTTTGCTATTTTTTAGACAATATCTCACATTTTCCCTGGCCCCAAACCAGGCCTTTTTATTGCATTGAATTAAACTTGTTCATTAATAAAAAGGAATGCATCAAGCTCTATACGTAGCTCTGGGTCCCTAATACTTTGGCACAGCCAGTTTCCTCCTGAAGGTTATAGTCTCCATTAAATAGCACAATCTGGCAAGGTATTCTTAGAAGAGAAGTTCTATGGCCGTAGATGAGAGAAAAATCAAATGAGATAGAAGAGAATGAGAAAGATCATTACTGACGCAAGAGCTCTGAGAAAGACAGAGAGAGACAGAGAGAGAGAGAGAGAGAGAGAGAGAGAGAGAGATGATGAAAGAATAAAAACATGCATAAGCCTAAGAGTAATTGTGAGTTTAAGTCTTAGAAATTTATATTGTTTTATTTTATAAACAAGGGAGTTGATTAATTTAATAGTATTAGCATGACAGAAACACAGGTAACACAGATTAATTATACAGTACTCTCTTTTCCTATGTGGTAGCCAGTAGTAATAAGTGACTGTTATAAATTTAATACAAATCACATATATTAAAAATTCAGTTCCCAGTTGCAGTAGCCGTATCTCAAGTGCTCACTAGTCAAATGCAGCTTCAATAATTATCATGTTGAAAACAAATATTATAGAAAATTTCCAACACCACAAAAAATGAAAATAAGATGGGACATAAGTATACTGACATTTCAAAGGGTTTCATATACTACACACCTCAACAGAACTGTCTTTTGTTGACTAACAGTCATCAGAGATAAAATCATTATCGGCTAAGAGAATTTTTCACCTAAAATGGTAATGCTACAATAGACACAGAAAGGACAGAGAAACAGTGTTGGGCAAGAAACTATTTGCAAAGATTTTTACACTCCGCACTAAGAACATGATATCATCATTAAGTAAGCTAAAATGGAAACATGTAAAATACTTAAGAACATGCTGTGTCATTTAGTTTATACCGGTAATGATATAATGGATCTGGTTTAGGTTTCAATTGCTATAAAGTGACAATACTTGAACTACAGTAACATAGAAACACACACACACACACACAGAGAAAGAAAAAAAAACATACCACTATCTGTCAGTATCTTAAATCTGCTTTCTTCTATTTCTTCTGTGTTTTAACAAGTCTGAATTTATATAAAACTGTTATAAAGAGTATTGATTTTGAGAGCGAGAGAATATCTGAGTATCAGAAAAATTTAAACTTAGGTAAACTAAAATTAAAAGTCATAGTTCAAGCATATAAAGGAGAAAGCATTAAGCAGTATAGCAAAGATAAAACATTACTTGTACATTAGAGGAAGAATCCCCAGATTGCCCTGAATTAAATTATGTGGCAAAACACCAGATTATTTGTTTCTATTGGCAATAAATTACATAATCGCATAAGGATTAATTGCAAAACTAACCCTTGAAACACTGCCCAGTATCCCAATTTTGAACAATAATTCAAACTTGGTCTTCTACCAAAGAATTTCTAGTGAAGACAATTTGAGCAGTGTAATTCACAGGAAAGATTTCTTGATGTGGGTCTTCCATCTACAAATTTTTCTAGCAGCCTTTTTATCTCTAAAGTTGTGTATCATTATTTCTCTCAAAGATCTAATACCTTAGGGGACCTATGAAGACTTTGTAGTTTTCAGCCAACTTTTCCAGGGGTAAAAACTTTGGTAAAAGTATAAGAACACTATCAGGCACTTCAATCCTTATCCATATTTTTCATTAGGAGCTTACTCAGTCATTTTATTAATTTTTACCCATCAGTCAATCTACTTTTAGGGGGTGATCCTTTACTGGTTAGTGAAAGAAACATTTATTTAAGAGGTTGTACAAATAAGTTGTCATTTAATCAAAGCAGTTTATGAATACATTCTTTCTTGATCAATTTTTATAATCTCTAATATCTCAAAGAAGTATGTATTCCATAAGAAGCATCATTACATAAGTTTCTCCATCTATTTCTCAGAAATGAAAAATGTACTTAAGGTAGAGGTAAAACAACTGATCCACAAATAGGTGAGGCTGTTCAGAATTCAATAATATTCAGAAAATGTTCAGAAAAAATAACATTTAAGAATTTTACAATTTCTGAAACTTTAACAAATTCAACATTTAAATTCTTCACTATCTTTCATACTGACTTCCTATATGGAAAATAAAAATGAAAGAAAATTGAAAGACAGGCTAAAGAGAATGAAATAACATTTGTAATTCCTCTCACTTTTTTATTTACTGTCTATGCAATAAAGGATCACTTGTAATAAAACTAAAAGAATATGAGGTGAAATTTCCTCTCAGCGACCAATTATATCTTTACTTCAAAATGATCCTGGAGAAAAACTTGAACATAAGAAATTATATCCCAAAACATATAGTTTATAGATGAGGAGATAGTTACCACTCCAAACATTGAAGATAATTGAGCACTGATTTAAAAAAAAAAAAAAAAAAAAAAAAGAGGCCATTCTGGTATTTGATTTCAACGGACATTACCTCCTTTGAGCTAAAAGAGTTCAGATAAAAAGTTTCCTCTGTATAAAGACCAATGGCCTGTTATCTCTCCTCAAAGTGTCAGAATCTGAGTAAGTCACCTAAAATTAGAGTGTTCCTATTTCTTTCCTAGGAAATAAGGGTGATTTTGTTTCCAGCCATATGAGATTTCAATGGATAGGAAAACCGGAAAAGATCAAAGTATAATCAAAGACTTGTTGAAATGTACCAAATGCAGAGTTTTCAATTCGCTTTCTCTCTTTCTTGATCATCTTCTCTGTTTTTAGCATTAAGAGGCAATTATTATAGAAATAAAAGTAAATAAGTAACTTAAGTAAGCTCTAGAACTCATATATGGCTTTTCTGAAAAGATTATTTATAAAATTCTCAATTACTTGTACTCTGGGAAATTCAGGTAACAGAAGTTGCCAAACTAATTTTTTTCTTATAAACTCCATGACTAACACATATCTCGTTATATAAGGAAATTATTGGTGATAATACTTAATATGAATTAGGCATTTATTGAACTGCACAAGGTGTTTGACTGAGTCTTGTATATAAGAATTTCTGATGCTTTGGATTAAAACCAAGGAAGTATAAATCCAAAATATGAGCACCAAACTAATTTGTGTTTTTAAATAAGAGACAGAAAACACTCTCAGTCTCTACTTTAATTATTTCATGAGACATAAAATGCCTTATTTTCACTCACCATTAATTACTGGGTCAGGTTATCGGCTTGGGTGTCTATCTACCATACTATATGAATATAACTGTTACATATCTTCCCATGCTCCAATGAATAAAGGAAAATTAGTTGGAAAATTAGTCCCAACACTGGAATGTTGCAGAGTTAAATCTATGTATTTATCTACTCATGTACCTAAAACCTTCATGATGCTGAACAGTACCAAAAGTATAGGTTCTGTTTCCTGTATGGAACCTATTTTCCCTTAAAAATGTTTCCAAAAGATCATATTTAAATCATTCAAATACCCAACAAAAAATAATGCTCATGGGGCTGGGAAGGTAGCTCAGCGGTAGAATGCATGCCTTGCAAGCATGAGGCCCTGGGTTCGATTCCTCAGCACCACATAAACAGAAAAAGCCGGAAGTGGCACTGTGGCTCCAGTGGTAGAGCACTAGCCTTGAGCTGAATAGCTGAGGGACAGCGCCCAGACCCAGAGTTCAGGTCCCATGACCGGCAAAAAAAAAATAATAATAATAATGCTCATATGACCCTGACAAAAAAACAGAAAACTGGGCTAGAGTATGGAGTGTTGGTCTAGCAAAAATGAAAACCTGTGTCAAACCCAAGTACTGCAAATCAAAAAAAAAGTGCTTCTTCAAAAGTAGGTACCTGCCAGGTGCCAGTCGCTCACACCAGTAATCTGAGCTCCTCAGGAGGCTGAGATCTAGGGATCGCAGTTCAAAGCCAACCCAGGCAGGAAAGACCATGAAAGTCTTATCTCCGATAAACCACCAGAAAACCAGAATTGGTACTATGGATGAAGAGCTGAGAGACAGTGCCCAGGCCCAGAGTTCAAGCCCCACCTACATCTACACTTAAACAAAAATACTTATCACTTTTATTTTTTGTCAGTTCTGGGTCTTGAACTCAGGGCCTATGAGCTGTCCCAAGTTCTTTTCATCAAGGCTAGTGTTTTACCACTTAGATACACAGCTCCACTTCCAGTTTTCTGGTGGTTAACTGGAGATAAAAGTCTCATGGTCTTCCCTGCTAGGGCTGTCTTTGAACTGTGATCCTAAGATCTCAGCCTTCTGTGTAGCTAGGATTACAGGCATGCACCACTGGCACTCAGCCATAATTATCAATAATTTCTTATATCATAATTATCATAACTTCTTGTCAATTTAAAAGAAAATATGGTTGGGCTATGAATGTGGCTTAGTGGTAGAGTTTTCACATTAGAAAAACAAAAAACAAAAAACAGAAAAAGTTGGAAGTGGCGCTGTGGCTCAAGTGCTCAGGGATGTGCATAGGCCCTGAGTTCAAACCCCAGGACTGGCAAAAAAAGAAAAATAGAAAAGAAAATATTGTTTGAATATGGTTTGTTTACTCTTAGTGTCAGAACAAATCTCAATGGCTGCTGCAAAAGAAATAATCATTTTGCCGGGCGCTGGTGGCTCACGCCTGTAATCCTGGCTACTCAGGAGGCTGAGATCTGAGGATCGCGGTTCAAAGCCAGCCCGGGCAGGAGAGACCGTGAGACTCCTATCTCCAATAAACCACCAGAAAACCGGAAGCGGCGCTGTAGCTCAAGTGGTAGAGCGCTCGCCTTGAGCTGAAGAGCTGAGGGACAGCGCCCAGGCCCAGAGTTCAAGCCCCACGACCGACAAAAAAAAAAAAAAAAAAAAAAAAAAAAAAAAAGAAATAATCATTTTTACTAATAACAGGAAATATTAATATTCTTTTTCAAAACTAGAACTATTTTAGGCTCTTTCTCAATGCTAGCCTTCTGTTTTAAAAAATGAATAATTTTAATTAAATTAAATCAAATTCAATTGAATCAAAGTGAAGAAAAATATTTCAAAGAAATTGTCCATAGTTATTCACATGTATCAGGCAAGACTTTTGATTTGCTTCCTTGTATAGTTCAAGTTCCTGCTTCGGCTTGCCTTTAATATTATTACTAAAAATTGCAATCCAGGCACTGTTGTACACACATATAATCCTGGCTAATCAGGAAGTTGATATCTAGATAATTAGAGTTCCAGGCTAGTCTAAGCAGAAAAGTTGTCTGGAGTCCGTCTCTAGTTAACCAAGGAAAAGCTGGGATGGGATGTGTCCCAGGTTTTAGAATGCCAGCTTGGGAAGCAAGATAGTACATGAGGCCATGAATTCAAATCCCAGCACCAGTGAAAAATATGAATAAGTAAATTTTTAAAATTGCAAATTACAATCTTCTTAATATTGAAGTCTCAAAAGTTTTACATTTCACTTTGTGAATGATAATTATACTGCCTACCAACAGAAATAGAGTAGGGACCTCTGTTTTTTCAGATCATTTAATAAAAATGATTCCAATAATAAATTTAGGTAAATTTATATATGAAATATGAAAGTAATAAGACAACGTATAGTAAAATTCCTAAGGTATCTGTTACTAAGAACACTAAGTGCATAGTTACATGACATGAATGGGGGATTTTTTTTCTGTATAATGCAATCTATTTAATCCTCAAAGTATAGTATTTTTAAATGATTTCACATCACCATAAAGTAGATTTTCACAGTATTGTAAAAGGCCATGTCTCCAAACAACACCTTGTTTTCAATATTATTTTCTGTCTTCATAATTTCTTTCCTCATTGCAATTAATACAAAAGCGTGAGTTCAACTGGCTAGTTTGTATTGGTTCACTGACATCGCTCCAGATCAGTTCCTGCCTCCTATTTCAATTTTTTTTTTTATTGTGAGTTACACTTACATGGGCAAGGTAACAAGTACATTTCTTATCAAGCATTGTTGCCTCCTCTTTGTTTCCCCTTCCCATCCCTTCTCATACTCCCCCCAACTCCCCCAACCCAATCCCCCCCATCAAATTTGTAAAGTTCATTTTTCGACATAAGGACTTGTACATCTCATTGTTGCAATGGGTCCACTGGTACCCCTAGTTAAACGATTTGTTTTTGCCCTTCCCCTCAACAAATTATACCAACATCAAATACAGTGAAAGCAGGGGTTATACCATGGGGAAGGGACATACAAAGCAACATAGAAATCATCTTATAAGGTCTGGGAAGGTGGCTCAGTGGTAGAGCGCTCGCCTTGCATGCATGAGGCCGTGGGTTCGATTCCTCAGCACCACATAAGCAAAAAAGATAAAAGCCGGAAGTGGCGCTGTGGTTCAAGAGTGGTAGAGTGCTAGCCTTGAGCTGAAGAGCTGAGGGACAGCCCCAGGCCCAGAGTTCAGGCCCCATGACCAGACCCCCCCCTCTAAAAAAAAAAAAAAAGAAATCATAAATATGTTAGAAACAATTGCATGAAAGAAAAAAAAACATTTGAATACTTATCTTGGGGTTCATTCCCCTAACATCAACTTATCTGACCTTTTCTGCTTGACTCAGACATATACTAGTTATTAAAAATAAGGGAAACCATAGGACCTATGTTTCTTTGGGCCTGGCTTACTTCACTTAATATAATTTTATCCAAGTCTTTCCATTTCCTAACAAATGGGGAAATGTCATTCTTTCTGATGGAGGCATAGAATTCCATTGTGTATATATACCACATTTTCTTGATCCATTCATCTACTGAGGGGCATCTGGGTAGGTTCCATATCTTAGCTATGGTAAATAATGCTGCAATTAACATAGGTGTGCTGGTAGCTTTAGTATGGTCTTGTTTGTGATCATTCGGGTAAATGCCCAAAAGTGGGATTGCTGGGTCAAAGGGGAGCTCTATGTGGGTTCAATTTTTTTTTAACCTAAGTAAATGCTTTCCATGTACCGTGGAAGTTTCTTATTTTCTCATGGGTAACAAATGTTTGTTTGTTTGTTTACCATGTAAAGTATCAGCACAAACTTGAAGGAGAGAACTTCACATTTATAGGTCTCTTGCTTCATACTCCATTTTTATATAGTTATGATTTTCCTTCAGAGACTGTGAAACATTAGCAATTTTCTACCTCATATCAATCATGAATAAGATGCTATTTCAGAGCAACAGAGGGAGCTCACACATACTGTATTGCTCTCTTTCTTCTCCTTAAATACAAAAAAAATTTATGTGACATTTTTTATTTCTTGGCTTGTTAGGCCCCCATCCCAGACATCATTTTAAATCAGCACAGCAGTTAAACTGTTTCTGTTCTGCCACAGATAATTCTCTTTACATGTAATTTAGATTTTCTTTTATAAGAATCTATCTATGAAATGTCTTTGAAATTAGTTGATAGTTATGACTTGTTCTGTTTACTTTATTGTGTTAAATAAAATGTATTCTTGGAATTATACATGTCAATGTTTGAGAATGAGAACTGAATCTCGTTTAACACAGGCATTCAACATTTCAAAATCAACTCTTGCCTACAGAGCACTATACAGAAATCTTATTAACAATCATAGAAACTTAATAAAGCAAAGAAACTCAATCATATATAAAAAGCCATTAGAGAATAAAATCTTCTGCCAGGAAACACTTAAGTCTATGTGGATCAGCTAAGCAAAAGAGTTTGAAGGTCCATGCTTATTGTGTATATAAAATCCATCTTCTGACTGCATCTTAGGGATACAATTGGCCATTCAATAAACATATCCTAGTCATTAAAAATTTTAACATAGAAGAAAATACCCATATGTAAGATATGTGCATATGTATCTTACAAATGTATGATATGTGTACATATATCTGATTCATAAAATTCAAAACTGAATTTTTATTTGTGTAGTATATAATTTTTCAATGAAAGGTCCAAGTTTCATGGAAAGATGAACTAATAGGTCACTAAATGGGACCCTGAGGAATTTGAGAACCAGACAACCATCCTTGCTTCTAATTTGCTCCAGGTTTAATCTTTGTCGCACTGTACAAAGCTAACATTTATCCTCCAGTGTTCTGCTAATTGCTTGGTGCTATGTTGACTACTGGGAATGAACCACAAGACACATCACTGTGAACTGCAGGGATTGCTTTAGTGATCAGGACATTAAAAACTCCCCATCAGCAAAAAGGGAGAATTCTTTACTAAACTCAGTGATACAAATTATTTCCAGGTGGTGATAATTATCACTTGTGGTATTTGATATTCCGGACTTTACATCTAAATTTATACTTGACAAGTTAAACTTTTCATCATGCGCCTTTTCCCGTAATCTCTCAAAGGCCAAAGACAAGGATAGACGGATTAGTGATGGGTGAAACCAATTCCACCCAAAATGGCAACACTTAATTACAAGCCTTGTTGTTTATAATTAACTGTGTAAATCACTAACTTGAAAGTTTCTTTTCAAAGTATTTAAAACCAACTCTTTTCCCAGGAGGATTTAATACTGTGTATTATTATTACATAGTTAAGTATTATTTTGTTTCCTCTCTGAACAACATGTACCAATGATACATCTTACCAACTGTCTTGCCTGTAAATTTGGAAAATATTCATCAATGGCCTGAGTAGTACTGGTCTGTAGATTTCAGAATTTCAAGACTATTTTTATTTGTTACTTATGATACATATAGGTGTATGAAAGGTACGAAAAGGCAAAATAATCAAATAAATAAACAGTGGAGCAAGGCACTACTGTGGCTCATGGCTACAATTCTAGCTACTAAGGAGGCTGAAGTCTGAGGATGGAGGTTCAAATCAGGCCAGGAAAAAAATTGTGAGACTCCAATTAACCACCAAGAAGCCAGAATTGGAAGGGTGGTTCAGGTGGTAGAGTAATCATGTCACTGTCTGTGAAGTCAGGGACAGCCCAGGCTCTGATTTTAAGTCTTGTACAGGGACATATGGGGACACACACACACACACACACACACACACACACACACACACACACACACACACACACACACACACACACACACACACACACACACACACACACACACACACACACACACACACACACACACACACACACACACACACAGAGTGAAATTGCCATATGGCATTAAGGAAGCGGTTCCTGAGGGTATAGAATGTCAATTCTTAATGCCAGAAAATAAATGAGTGAGCTTTCAGAGAAATCTTCTTAGAGGAACTCATTTTTGATTTTTCACTAAGCAATGTTTAGGATTAGAAACCATTTCCTGAGAGCATACTATGTGCTAGATATCATCTACGAAATATCGTACTTTATTATTTCTGTTTCTAGTATTACAATCATACTTAGAGTCTAGAATGATAATCTAGTTTCACAAATGATTAATTGGAGGTATAGAAATATATAAACAATCTTGGTGGTGGCATAGTGAGAGGAGGTAGATTTTAAGTTTGAACTCAGTTCTTCTAATTCTAAACTTTTTTATCTTCTAACAATATCAATTTAAAAAATTGGAAAAAATTATATTAAGTAAAGTAAGCCAGGCCCAAAGAAACTTAGGTCCCATGGTTTCCCCTATTTGCAATTACTAGTATATGTCTGAGTCAAGCAGAAAAGGTCAGATAAGTTGATGTTAGAGAAATGAACCCTAAGATATGTATTCAAATGTTTTTTTTCTTTCAGGCGATTGTTTCTAACACATTTATAAGATTATTTCTTTGTTGCTTTGTATGTCCCTCCCCCATGGTATAACCCCGCTTTCACTGTATTTTAGGTTGGTATAATTTGTGGAGGGGAAGGGAAAAAACAAATCATTTAAATAGGGATATAGATGGATCCATTGCAACAATGAGATGTACAAGTCATTATGTGGAAAAATGAACTTTACAACTTTGGTGGGGGTGGGGAGGAGGATTGGGTGGGGAGGGATGGGAAGGGGAAACAGGAGGAGGCTACAATGCTTGATACTACAATGCTTGTACTCATTATCTTGCCTATGTAATTGTAACCCATCTGTACAGTATTTTCACAATAAAAAATTTTAAAAATAAAAACAATTTAAAAAACTTAAAAAATTGAGTATAACTCACTGCACAGGTTTGTGAAAACAGAAGGGAAGGAAAACATGGATGCACATATACAACATTTGCGATGTCCAAAAAATGTTAACACTGAGTCAAACAGAATGTAAAGGTATAAAAACAACTCTCCAGTTTCTATTTGTTATCACACAAAGTCAGTACTTACTAAGGGACTTTATTGTCAATGTTAACAGAAATAAAAGGAGTAAGAAATAAAGAGCCCTTCCTTAGTCAAGTGCAGATCTAATAGCAAAGAGATGTCTATGACACAGTGTGGCAGGTTCATAAAGAAAGGTAATGACAAGATCTACAAAGAATGGTTAGTGGTTTGTTCTAATTAAAATAATAATAATAACAACAATAACAACCTAATCTCTTAAATTAATAATTTTACTTTTGCAACCATTTCTAAATAATTATATCCAGTCTATCCTCTCTCTAATTCCTGATTTTCCTGGTTAATTCCTAATATCATAAGGATCCATATCAACACTTAAATTCTGCTCCAAAGAACCATGTATGTGACATTCTTCAAAGTCTGTGCAGAGTATAGTTCCTGGTGAATGCAAGTTAGATAGCACTTGGTCAGAGAAATTTTGGAACTCCACACGCCATCTCTACATCTTTCCAACTCTTCACATGATCATCCTGACTTTAATCCTCACAATTTAGAGTCTCTAGACTAGTTTTTATCGCTCTGGATTATAAAATTCATCCTGAAAGTCTTAACATGCTTTTAGTAGAAAGAAACTAAAATACCTACTCTAAACATTACCAAAAGTTTACAAACCATAAATATTATGGTCAGATTGGAAGACTAGTAGAAAAGTATGATTAACAAAATGTACAGCAAAACATAAGTAAATATTAAGGGATATTTTAAAGATTATTAATTCTGCAATTGTAAGCAAATTCAAAATATCCAATTGATGACTGGTGGTTCTACCTATAGCCTGTATATTATCTACAACAAAATCAGCAACAAGGGATTTACTTTAGTTAAGATTTCCTATTCTGAACGAAATCAAGAGCTAGGCTATAATCCTAGCTATTCATGAATCTTATTATCTCATCTCCAATTAAACAGAAAAATAATGACTAAAAGTAGAGCAAGTGGTAGAGGGCAGCAATAAGCAGAAAAATCCAAGTGCCAGCACAAGGTCTTGAACTCAAGTCCTAATAAGACCTCTATGGCATTCTTGATCTTTTACCTCTGTAGAACTAACATCACCAGTTTTCTTATCAATGGTCAGTTAAGTAAATAACTGAAATGCAGAATCATGAAAATGACATATATAACATTATTTTAATCATTTAAGGTATTGATTTATATGATTAAACATTAAATCACATAAAATGTGTTTTTGAAAATCTTTGAGTTACATACTAAGTTGTACCTCTGACATATTTTATCCACTTGAAAAGTAGCTTCTACTTATCAACACACTTCCCAACACTAATCTGAGTAAGTGATTTGTGTTTTAAGATAAAGCGTAACTATAAGAAAAGTTAAATAAGTAAAGAATTTCACATGAAAGCCAAGTGCTCATGGTTCACACTTATAATCCTAGCTACTCAGGTGGCTGAGATCTGCTTTGCAGCCAGCTCTGGCAGAAAAGTCCATGAGACTCTTATTTCTACTTAATCACCACAAAGCTGGAAATGGAGCCTTGGCTTCAGTGGTAGAGCACTAACTTTGAATAATAAAACTAGGAGATGGTGTCTGGATCCTGAATTCAAGCCTCAGGAGCTGGCACCAAAGAAACCACCCCCCCTCAAAAAAAAAATTCCATGGGAAAACACGCTTTAGCTCTAACAGTTATGTAGGCTCTTTCATATTAAATAAATAAATAAAACAAACAAGCTTTATTCACAGCATTCTATCTCCAAACCCCCAATGCCAAAACAAAAAGACTAGCCTAAGAGTCCACTCATCCCTGATGCATCTTATGACTGATAGAATGAAAGATCATTGACACAGTTTAGACAAAATTCTTGACTGTAATACAATATGCACTAAATAAGCTGTCATGCATACACTGTGGCAGAATACTTATATCACACACAGCAGGATCCAAAATGAGTAGTTCTACAGTGAATTACACCACTAAGAAGGGTCAGGGGTCAGAGGAACCATACAGAGCCCCACCATAGACAACAATGTAATGCAATGTCCTTCCAGTGTCCAAAACAACTCACCACACAGCTTCTGCAAAAGAGATCAATGGTGATGGCAGAGGAGAAATGCAAGATATGGAAGCCTCGCCAATATTCCATTTGTAATCTGTCACATCTCAGCACAATAGGACTACTGCAATTTACAATTTACAGTGTTGCCAACTTACAATTTAAATGAGTGCCTTGATATTTTCAAAGAATGAACTGTGTACACATCAGTCAGAATGACAAAAGATGCCTGCTCAGGTTCATTTTAAATCTGTCTTTTCTTTAGCAATGCTAACTAATCACTATCATTATTTTTACTGTTTACAGATGCAATATTTATCAGGCAAAATGTAATTTGGAATCCTTTCTTGCACCTAAACCTAATTCATTTTCTGACTTTCAGAAATATTTATATCATTAGTATCATTTATATCATTTATATCATTAGTAGATGTATATAGTAGATGTTATACTGAGAGGATTCATTTATTTTGGGGAACAGTGTTTAAAAAAACTAGTCTGAAGATCAAATAAACAAACAAACAAACAAACAAATAAAGTAGGTGAGAGCTAGGGGAGGGAAGCCTTAATCTGGGGATAAGGGAAAGGATTTAGGCGCCGGCCACTCCTAAGTTTGCACCCTGCATTTTAGACTCTTGCTTCCCACTATAGCCTATGGCAACACTCTTAATGTGCTTGCCTCAATTTCCACATCTGTAAAATGGGAATGATGATAGCCACCTCCTAGGCATGTTGTGAGAATTAATTAGTGCTTGTGAAACGCTTTGAAGATGAAACAGGTTATATAAGTGCTATTATTATTATGAGAGAACTGTCCGATGCTATAATTAAAAAATGTTAATACCTACCAGGTGATCTACTCCAAAATGATCATGGTTCTCTGGGGGTGTGGGGCTAAAAAGCACAACTCTTAACTTTGTCCTCTCCTTGTACAGAATAAAATCAGGAAGAAAGTCCACACAATCTGTTATCTAGACCAGGCAAGGTGTCCATACTCCCCCTCTGTAAGCCTGAAATAAACAATTCCATGAAGTCATTAAGGCAGTTTGGAAGCATGTGGCTATCCTAAGGGATATGGAGGCCCAAAGGAGACAAAAAGAACATGAAAAAAGACTGAAGCTATTTACTTGAAGCACCAGGGGAAAATCAGCATGTTGGATCAATGTTGTATCTTCATTATCACTGTCATTTGAAAGCAGGTATGGTTTTTGACAGAAAGCAGTGATTCAAGATCTGGTAGCACAAACAGACACAATGACATTAAAGTAAGCTCAGCCTCTGTGAGTTCTGTTGCTGTGGTAGGTTCAAATACTTCCAAATAAAGTTTTGTCTACTTTGTTTCTCTCAAGGCTCAGAACAACATAAAGGTTGTTAAGGCATTAGCCTCCAAAAGATTCCTTAAATTTTCTTTTGTTTTTAATTCTTGATTTTGTGTGACCTACTAGTCTTTGATTTTAGAGTCAGTAGGCACTTTAAAAAGTTTTACTAAAATGAAAGGTTTAAATTGAAGATAACTCTTCAGCAAATAAAAAAATGGTGTCCCTACCATTTTCTTCATTTAAGATTTACTTCAGTAACTTGTTTAAACCAAAAATCAACTCTATTTTCATGAGGTCAATTAAAATGAACCAAACCAAAATGACAGGAGTAACAGTCTAATTTAATTTTATCTGGATTTCAAAATAGCCCACATCGCAGTTTGTAGACAATTGACTTATCTTATAAAATCCTTAGGTCTGCTGCTGACCAAAATAATTTAAGAAATCTCTCTGAAACAGCTCCAACAACATGCTTATATCTGCTAATGCCCTTAAAAATCATCATAAAACACAAAGGTCCTAAACATAAGGACTTGTTACTTACAATTGATCCAGACAAAATGAATGGAAATGAAATCTAAACATTCAATTCCGAGGGAATATTATGAAATGAGAAGGAAATTTCAGATGAAAATTGAAATCATTCTAAATCAGTGACATGGCATTCTGGAGGACATAACTGTGGAGAAGAGACCAGTGAGTAAGAATCAAGGTCTAATACCAGGCATTAAGTTCAAGTTCCAGACTGTCATGAACTTGCCCTACTTGATATTGACCCTGCCTCTGGCTTTGTTAAGGTCTCATTTTCTTCTGTAAAATGAGATTCATCACAGGATTGTTGTGAGAATGTAATAATGAACATATAACTTTCATAAATTAACATATAAAATGCACCAAGGTCTGGTCCGCAGGAACAGGATAGAAACTAGGTTGGATGCAGTTGGCAGTAACGGGAGCTTGACACCCATTAGCTTTTGTTCAGACACTAGGTCTATATGTTAGCTAAGATTTCAGTACGGCAACACATTTTTTTCTAAGTACAACTGAATATGTAGACCAAAAAGCTATACTGTACTGAACTGCACAATAAAACTGGTAAGTATCCAGAAATCTATCAAAGTCAATTTCACCAATAATATTCAGACTAGCATAACTTACACCAACATGAATTAAATCACAACTGTTTCACTGAAACTGAGGCCCTCAAATACACCAATGCCTCAATATTTGAATTAGTTAAGCCTCATTGTGTTAATTCAGTTATTTACTTCATTCTCCAGTGTAACTGCTATGATATTCCTGGATTGGATTTTTGTGAAATACTAGAATTGGTGGACCCAAGATATTATAAGAAATAGAACCTAACTGGAAAAAGAATATGCTGCTATGAATTCAGCTTAGTGTGTCCTACAACTGTGGTAATTTATGTGGTTATACCACACGAATTATAATCATCCTTTAGTAACTCATTCGGCTGGACAGTCAAAGAGTACAATAGTTAACATTATGTGTGTTAAATACATATATCTGCCTAGTTCCTGTGTAGATAATTTAAATCTCTTCCTCACTATTCCTAAAGGATTTCACTTATTGCTAATATTTAATCATCTTAAAAGAGCACGTGATTAAAATACCACAGGCTATTCAATAGTATTAATTATTTAACTCTTGAAATCATTTGAAACTTAAGCTAAACTAATAAGAGTACAATAGTAAGAGTACAATAGTTCAATCCACTATATGGCATATGTATAATGAAGTATTTTTATTTAACTAAATACATATTATATGAATTGTACACACACAAACATATGCCTCTCTGGCATATGTTTTGGTGTTTGGTGTTTGTGGGTGTTGTGCAGTTTGCTGTTTCCCAGACAGGATTTTGCAGTGTAGCCAGGCTGGCCTTGAACTTCATATGTATCATAGGATGTCTTCACAAACCCAAGCCTGTGCTTATAGGAGTATGCCATCACTCCTTGTTTGAAAATGTTTTTTAAATAAGAAGCCAAATGCTGTTTACAAAAAAATATGAAACAAAAAATGTAGGTAAACCTTGTCTCAGTGGTTGATCATTTTTAAAACAATCAAATCTTTATTCCAATATGCAGTAATGAGTGATATTTGCAGTAATATTGCCTTTAAAAAGCAAAGACAGAGCATTATTATTAAATGCCAGGCACATTTATAAGAATACACAATCTGACATGTTCTTGTCTGCTATGTTTCCAGAAGGAAAGAATATATGTCAGAGAAAATAGGGGGAAATGTAAAAATGTCTCACACACACACACACACACACACACACACACACACACACACACATACATATGTGAGTTCTTATTTAAGCAACCTTTTAAAATTAAGCTATTTAAAAATATTTTCATGAGGATCTAATGTAAGCAGACACCTGTTAACTTGGGGAAAGAATATACACTCCAATTTATTATGCGGAGCTGAATAAGCAGCTTCTCCCTGGATTTCAATTCACTTACTTTTTAACCTGGATAGAAGGTCACTCTACAGCCAGGTTGGTTACAAGAAAGGCAAATGTCCACAAGTACAGACAAGAGACAGTTATGTAACAATTCTGAAAAACACACCCGACTCCTCTGTTTCCTCACAAAGCCCCGTTCAAATGTTTACATTAATAAAAATGCCATTACATTTGTCAACTACATTTGAAGTTTATCACTAAGTAATTTCCTAGAAGCTAAGTTTTTAATCTACCATCCAAATTACGGGAAGTTTACTTAATTTAACGTTTTAATTATATTAAGTAATATATCAAAGGTTTCATTCATGCCTGATAAAAATCGTAAAAGTGGCATATCAAACAGCAAACACTTAAAAGATGTCTTTTTATTACCCATGCTTTGTTAAGCTGTCTTTCTATGTATCACTTCAACATCTCCCATCAGTGTTCTCTCTTCTTTATGCTAAAATGAAATAGCCTGCAGGCTCTTTGGCTTTAACTGAGTCACTGAAGGATGGGCTCAAGCTCATAGCAATTCCTGTCCTAGATCTGGGATCTGAAGCCAGTTATTTGGTACTCTGATCACTAAAGTATCACACATAGTTAAGTGCTCCGTAAAGGAAGTAATTACCAAAATGTCTCTCTCAGGGCCTCTATCTGCTTTCTTCCACTCAGCTTCTTCAGAAGAGATTCTCCAATCATTTCTACAATCCTCTGCCTCTTCTCCAGGAAGATCTACCCAGATCAGTCCAGTCACATGCATCTCAGTAAACAGTCCTAGGCTCTTTCTATGCTGTACTCACTCAGGTTTTCTTGTGTATCCTATTCTCTGCATCAAAAAGCTAATTAATTCCTTGAGAACTAAACACCAGTGCTCTATAAACACTAAAAACTTTATAAATTAACTTGGGGTTACTCTAAAATCATATTCATATGCTCAACATGATGATCCTACCTTAAAAAAAATTAAATATTGCTTGGTACCAGTGGCTCATGTATGGAATCCTAGCTACTCAAGAGGCTGAGATCTCAGGATCTTGTTTCAAAGCCACCCCAGGCAGTACTGTCCATGAGCTTCTTAGCTCCAATTAATCAGCAAAAGTCTGGAAGTTAGAGTGTGGCTCAAGTGGTAGAATGCCAATTTTGAGTGGAAAAGTTAGACATTGCTCAGACCCTGAATTCAAGCCCCAGTACTGGCACATACACAGAAAAGAAAAGAGAAGAGAAGGAGAGAGGAAGAGAGAGGAGAGGGAGGAGAGGGGAAGGAAGGAGAGGTGAGGAGGGCTGGGGAGGGGAGAAGGAGAAGAAAAGGAAAGAAAGGAGAGGGAAAGAAAAGGAAAGGAAGGAGAAAAGAGGGAAAGAAAGAGAAGTCATCAAAGAAAAGAAAGCAAGTATTAAGGAAAAGGCAAATCAACAAATTTAATGGTTCATTTGTGTAACTGAGGAAATTTGAGACTTTCACAATTCTGTTGAATAAGAAGCAAAAGAAAAAGGAAGCCAGAAGAAATCATCATTAACACTACCATTAAACTACTTTTAGCGGGCATAATACTGTCCAGTGAGTCTATAATTAAAGTTTCAGGTATTGGTAAATAAGACTACATTCAAATTCATGAACGAATTAGGGAGGGATAAAAAATATTCAAAGCATAATCACTAATGTATCTTATTCAGAATGCCAGTCTTAATCACATAGTCTTCTGATTGCTAACAATTAAAATCCTGATCTCTTTTTCTCCTCTTAATAAATGAAAGCCTTTGTGAAGAAGATGTAAAACTTGCCCTGTCATATTACTGACAAGTGGCACTGAGCTGGTAAAGTGGTGTATTAATACTGATTACATTGATTAATAGTACCATAAAAATTGGTTCAGTGGTGCTTTAACAGATTTTAAAGGTACAGATGAAAGATATTCTGAACAGAATATATAATTGGTTTAACTCCAATCACAAAGAAGCATCTTTGAAAGTATGAATTAAGGTAGAATCAGACCTGTTTCTAGTTTCAATCAATAAATTCACTTAAAATTGAAAATACCTAATTAAGCAACTTTTAAGAAAATAAAACTCAAGGCTTAGGACCCATCCTATTAAATTCAATCACACTCATCCTTTATACAAATGAGTATGTATTCAGCCTCATTTACACACCGGAAGAATCAGTATTGATTATGTTTCCAATAAGATAGGTTTTAGGAAAACATTGTATCACATGCAGACAGACATATTATCAGTAGCATATTATCAGTAGATATTATCAGTTCCTCCTTTTCTAAGGAAAAGTTTCAATGCATAAATTGGTATTTTCTATTTTACTATTTTCTATTTTACTACAACACTGTCTCTATGATACTTGTAACAAAGGGATTCTCCAATATTCTCTTTCCAACAGCTTACAAAGCTAACTTCTTGGAGTTACATGAATCTTCCAAGTTTTTGCAGATGGTCAGACAGATTTACAAGTCTTGGTCAAGCAGCATTTCTGCTATAATCTGTTGTTAAAAAGGGCCCTCCAAGGATAAGATATCCCTTAATTAAGGGATCCAGTTGTTTGGGACAATGATTTTCCATCACTGTTCTGTAGTAATAATGCAATGAGCAATGTTTTCCTCATATGCCCAAATGGATAACTGAGGAAAAGACATCACAAATACCTTTGTAGAAATGAAGGAGGGGAAACTAGAAACCCAAGAGCCTAGGGCTGGGATGTAGCTCAGTGGCAAAGCACTTGCTTAGCAAGGGCAACATCCTGGGTTCCATCCCCAGTACCAAAAAAAAAAAGAAAAAGAAAAAGAAAGAAAAGACAGAAACCCAAGAGCCCAATTCTGAAGTTAGTTAGAAATTCTTGTTCAAGCTCTGCCACTAATGAGCTGTGAGATTTTGAGTAAGTCATTCACCTCATCATTGCTATCTTCAGAATAAAAGAAATAATAATTATGGGCAATATTCAATAAACATACTGTTAATGATAACTTTTTGCCATGGTTATAAACTGGGGTTATCCAAGCTGGCAACAGCTGATTTGAAAAGTAGTGACCTCTCCAATTCTGGAAATGTTCTACCAACCCAGGAAAGGATCTGTCTGTGAAAGAACATCACGTAAGGAATTCTTGGCATTGAGTAAGAAGTTGTTCTATTTGACTTCTAGAGCTTTTAGTATTCTTGGAAATCTCTAACTTTCCCCAAAGGTCACTTCTGCACCTTGACTAAGTTAAGTTTTACCAACCTTTACTGGGTGTCTGCAAACATTAACAAGAATCAGTCTATGTCCCAAAGGGACTTCATTTCATTGGCAGTCAGACACACAGACAATTTTACAATAACATGGAGTATCTAGGATACAGCTTGATGATCATCATATTTAGAAGAGCTTTCAAAAACATGATCTCAGGCAGAATCCTGAATTCAGATATTGGGGAACTTTTTGTGCTGACCCAAAGATTCAACTTTAATGATGGTATTTGTCCAGCTACAATGCCAGCAATTTAATAGGCAAAGCAAAGGAAACAAGAAGACTCCAACACCCCTACAGTTTCTCTTCAGATCGTATAAATCTTTCCAATTATTTTTAAATCAATAAATTACCTTAATTTCTCCCCAAATCAGGATTTTATTAACTATTTGTAGAGTTTATACAAATTGTGTCTACCTAAGGCAAAGTTCAAAGGAAGAATAAAATCATTTCATATATACAATCAATGTTCCAGATCATTCCAGTACTAATAGATATGGATTACTCTCCAAAGCCTACAACTCTGTTCAAATTGTGATAAACATAAATTCTAGACTTATGTAACCTTTTTTTCTAGGCTTTTCTATACCAAATGCTTGTGTTTGTATGCAAATTACTTCAAGTTACAAATAAATTTAAAATTCCATTTTTACAAAGTAAATGTGACAAATATGCACAAATAAAGTCTTTATTGTCAAAGCAGGATAACTCTCATGTTTTATGTGCACAATACTGAGAGTTCAAGAAGCAGCACAGATTCTGATGATTATAATACTTCCAATAAAATGAATGAAATGATCATTCATGCAATTTTTTTCAAAGTGCTTTTGAGTAGACTTGTATCTTTTCCAAAATATCTTCTGTATCATTAAAAAATCATAATTGAGCAGAATATGATTACATGGAAGAAAATTATGTTCAAAAGCAGAAGCAAAATGCATTTTATAATCTAAACTAGGGAGAATACATTTACAACACTTAAGTTGGTGCACTCCCTTCAGAGCTGCATTGCTACTCCAGCAATAAAAGCAAGCAGTCTGTCTACACTCACCTCTGTACCCTGCCTGCCTTTCACAGGTGTGCCTCAAGGATTTCTCCCTCCTAGTCTTTGAATCATCTTGCAAACATTAATGAGCATCGCTCTTCAGCTTTAATTATTGGCCCCTGACAAGTCAACATAATAGGAATCAGCTTAACCAAGCAAACTCCCCAGCGACATGTTCAATTACTCAGATTCTGCTTCTCCAGGAGAGCGCTGAGAGGTTGCTAATTTAACACTGTCAAAAAAATAAATACAGGTATCACTTACAGTTTCTCTTTTGACCTTTATGTCACTAAATATAACAGGCTATCTTTTCTTTCTTCTGTTATCATTCTACTAGAAAGGGTCTGCAGATTAAATATAGCATGAAGCCTTTCCAAAAAAACAAAAAACAAAAACAAAATTAAAGAATTGGCCTGAGGTTCATGGGATGAATGAAGCTGTGTGATATGCTGGGGAACCTAAAAATGATGAAATGTGCTTAAGAAAACTCTTCTTATCTCTCAAAGGAAAAAAAAAAAAAGATTCCAACGTCTGAGCTGTCTACTCGTATTGCTTTATTAGTTCACAGACGATTAGTGTCCTACTACTATGTCATATTATGCCATAACATATTTCATCATTGTGAAAAAAGATGCTTAAAACAAATGAAAACTTAAAAAGAATTTTATTTTTGATTCATTTGCTTAATATGCATGGGGCTTGGGACTGAACCCAGGCCTTTGTATCTGCTGGGCAAGCACACCAATATTGAGTTGCATCCCTAAACTGAAGGGAATGATGTTAACCATAACTTACCAACTGAAGTCCATAAGTATACTACACAGCAAAATGACTTGTTTACATTAATATATCAGTATGGAAATGAAGCAGGGAGAGTAATAGAGGAAGAGATTAACTGGAAAATACTGAAAAAACCTAGAAAGGTAACAGTGAAATCCTTCTCTACATAACTAATGTAAGCAAATAAAAATAAAACAGTATTGAAATTAGATACATTTTAATTCAATACTTTAGAGTACTAGCTTCCTTAGTAAGCTAACAAAATACAACCAGCAAATTGTACCATATTTGAGCTATTGTGATAACTCTATTCTAACACAACCAGTTGATGCAAAAACAGGCAGTTTCTTTCCCCTAAGTACTTTTACCTTCAATCTTTAATCATAGCAATAGTTACAATGGTAGGTTCGTTGATAAATAATTAATTTTGATCTGGTACAATGGTCTCAGTCTATACACTCACTCTAAGAAGGCTAAATTATAAAAAAAGCATCACTACTTAACAGGAAGATAAGATGCCCTGGAAAATTATATGTCTATCTTCACCACTGGCTCTGAAAGTAACAAAACTCAAAGCATGTGTATTAACCATGGTGGGCCAATTATAACCTCAGAAAATTTTGTTTTTAAATGACACTAAAGGCATATTATAGGTGTTATCTATGTTTCATTTTTTAATTTTTAAAAAATTATGCCCACCTACTAAACCAAACAATGTATATCTTCTTAAGTTTGACAGATGTGCTGCTAAAAGATTTCTACACATCTATCATTATTGTTCCTCATTATTTGTGGCTGTATGTTATTTCATGATATTCTACTTCCCCTTCTAAAATAAAAGTAACTTTTATAGGAAAATTCTAGCAAAGAATCATAATAGAAGAATGTCACTGCACATATTAAACAGTTTCAACGCATTTCGAATTCTGGGCTGAACCATGAGCATAGGTACCATTTTTGGAAACTCTCTTTTCCTCATTTCTCAAAGCATCACAGAAGTAAATAAAATCAGTAGAAATACTGAGTTCTCTAGTAATAGACAAAATTTGGAAAACTGCTTACATTTCTGACTCTCTTATGAACTGACAAAGTTACTCATACTATATCCCTTGCAATTTTTTAAAACAGTATTTTAATGAGCTTGTTGGGTTCTGAAACTGAGCATTTGCTAAACCTGATTTCTAAATTTGATGGCTTTACTAAATACAATTTTTCCTAAAATCTTCCTAAATCTTTTTAAGCTTTTTAGTCTTATTACACATTTACCATTTTTTAAGTTTAAAGAAATCATTATAATGTTTGGTAGTAAAGAATATTACTGAAAACTTCCTGTGACAGCATTTGTGCATTACTTCTCATTCAGGAAATTAGTTGCTAGAAAATATTCTCCAACTTAATGCAAAAACAAACAAATGAGGAAAATCTGGAAAAATCAGATCAGCATTCCTAGGCATGAATGAGTAATGAGAAGGATTATTTTCTTCCTAAAAATCTCCGAACTCGACTGTAGGAGTATCATGGTCTTAAATATGAGTTTTCAAATTGACAAAACAGTCAAACATCTCAGGCTCTAACCTGAACCCCATCCCAAACTTGAGACCTCTGAAAAGCAGAGCTTTTTTTTTTTACAGTCTCAGACTCAATGACCTGTCCTTTTGCCAAACACACCATGATACACTAATGTCCAAATTAAATAACTGATTTGTAGTCATGAAACTGAGCTCAGTTTCACTTTCCGAGATTCCCCTCTACGGTTATAAAGTGCATGATTAGTGCACACATATGGCCAGTGGGTTCTACAACAGAGTCTCCAACATAAGACTCACCTCTTTCAACAACACATCCTTCAAAAGCTACTTGAATGCGAGATTTGTCAGTAGTATAATAGACACAAATAAATTACAGTGTGCAGGCCAAAAGAGAAGAGATAAATTTCCCAGAGAGCTTAGAAGAGAAGGCAAGTCAATGGAGCTCTGAGATAACAGGCAGCTGATCCAGATGGCATGGGTACAGAGGAGAAGGCCCTTTCAGAGCAAAAGGGAGGCAGGAGGCCCAGGGATAGGTGAGAAGAAAGACAAAAAGAAAGAACAGGGAAACAGAGACCACTTTGATAATGACCATGACTGAAGCAGGCCAAAGCAGTAAAAACAAGTGGATCTGCCTCAAACACTGGGCAACTCTCCTTCCACTTCCTAGTTATAGATACTATGCTATCTCTTCCCAAAGTACCTGTGGGAGTCTCATTCCCCAAACAGCAAACCAGATAGAAGCCACTATTACAGCCTACTGGGCATTTCACAGTTACTGAAGGTTTCTAAGGTAAGGCTCCCTGGTTTGCAAGGATCGTTCCCTGAATCATCCCATATTACAAATGCATTCGTCTTTTTCTCTGTCTTCTGCTAACATTGCTGTTCTAACTTTCAGCAAAATACCAGATAGATATTTCAAACAGGTGCAGGAGTAGATAGGGCAAATGAACAGAATGTTTCAACATTTGTGTTTCTCTCTTCATCATCAAGAGTTCCTTTGTAGTGACTCAAAATGAAAAAGGAAAACTAACAGTTATTCATAAGGTTTCCAATATGTTACCAAGCATTAGTGACCTTTTCCATGGATTTTAAAAAGCAGAGTTGTTTGGCAAGGACTTGTTTTTTCCCCAGCTGATCAATTCCCTTCAGATTAGAGCATATGAAGCAGAAGGCTATAAGGACAGACCAAGTACATCAGCATAAGGCTAAATAGGCAAGGCTAAGAGCAGTATATTTCCACTCTGAAACCAGCAGCCAGCACCCAAATGACGTCTTCTGCTAAAATTATGTTAAACTCATCAAAGAATATGCATAATTTCAATATACAATTCTATATTGTGATCTCGATTACATTTTCCTAAAAGGCCCCTATGTTAAAAAAAAAAAAAGTCAAAAGCTCCACCCAATGTATTGGTAAACTCCAGGCATCTATATTCATGCTACCAAGTATTGTTCTACCTCCAAAAGCTTTGTATTAATCCTTTAAATAAGAAACTATAAGAAAACAAAATAGATTTTTATTATAGATAAAAAAGGTGCTGGGTTATACTTTTTTCTGAATGATTGCTTTGGAAAATCATGGTACTCCAATTTCATAACCTTTTCCAGAGCCATAAATATGTGTTGAAATTGTCTATTGACACTCTAACAGTGCCTCCATACTCAGACCAGCAAGGATGGAACTAGTTCTAAGTCCCTTAAAGTTGAACACATTGGTCTTAAATTTTCATGTCTTTATTCTGTGGTCTTCTGATCTTTTCATGTGTCCTGCCACCATATCACTGATATGATTGACTCTTGCCAGTACATTACAAATCCATTGTCTTAAATAGACTGGATGTTCTCTATGATAATAAGTATATCCTCCTGTCATATATCCTGAATGTTTTGGGGAGTCCTTTATAAACAACTTTATACAGCAAATTTGGCAGCCTAGTTAAGCTGGGAAGTCATCTGCCTAGGAGAGAGAAATTTAACCATTTTGGTGGCAATTCCTTTTTTTATGTTAATTATGGCAATGTGCCACATCTCCAATCTGCCTACATTCTTAAATTAATGACCCAAAATTAGTCCATGCAAAGGACAGAACTGAAGTTTACTAATTCCTTCAATCTGCTTCCCATCTCATCATGCATTTCAAATTCAAAAGATGATGCATTATGTCCATATCAAACTTTCTTCCTTTTAGTTCTCCATGTTCAAGCATGAACCAGACCAAAGAAAATTAAGAAAGAAGGTTAAATGTATTACTGTATCCCATCTCAATAGCACAATACCCCCTAGATATCATCTGATCGCCATCACATAACTGGAGGACAATAACACATTTCTGGGGATGGTTTTATTTGACACTAAGTCTACTATGCCAACCCACAACCAGATAGTCCATCTTAAACTTTATTCTATGGCCAGGTATAAATAGACATATGATGGGAAACAAATACTGGAGTAACGTAACTTAATATGGGATGAACAAAGATAGTAGTCCTCTACTGTCAACATTGAGAAAGTAATGAAACAACATAAGATCTTCCACTGGCTCACAATTAAAGCTCTTAATTTTCAATTGATTCTAAATGGACGTCAAAACAGTAAAGACACTGTTGAAGACCCGCTGTCCCACCTCCCCTATGGAGAGAGAAAACCCAAGTGGAACCTCTCCTACTCAGGCATCCTAGTACTTGTCTTCCACAGAAAACAAAGTTAAAATCTGGCAAAAGGAATCATATTTCTCACTGTATCTTGGTGTTATACAGCATTTTAGCAATTATGTATGAAACAAGCCTTTATTTCTCCAATGCGTTTTACTTTGTGGGCTTAAATTCTCCCTTCAGCCTGTACCTAATCATTGATTTCTTTTTCTTTTTACATTGTTGACTCTGTGATGTATGGCAAATTAGGTTTTCTAATTCATAACTACAAATATATTTGTGTAACAGTCTTATGAGAGATTACATATACTTTTAGGGATGTATCAGATGATCTAGAATCAAATGTACATTTGTATTCATGTGTATTAAGATATATGAAACACTGTGCAAATGATAGAACAACTTCCTTACCTAGATATGATAGAGGGTATTTAGGACACTAATACAGCATAATTACTTTGTTTTGGGAGGTGAAGACCAACATGCAAAACTGAAAATCAGCTGTTTCTCACAAAAAAATATCTTACCACATAATTCATCTGCAAGGATAACCTTGCTATAAGAATACCTTTTGTTTCCAACTGCTTTGAAAGTTACTTAGGACAAAGAGTGGCAGGCAAGGTGCTTGATTAAGGTACACTACACACACAAAATGAAACTCCTTACACACTTAATTGATGCTAATCAAAGTGAAGATTATTAGATGCAATTGCTTACACTTTATTTTAAAAGTACTCCTATTTCAAAGCCTACTAAACACTATAAAATCTCAAGATAAAACTTGCTGCTTTGATGCTTTAGTGCTCATGCATCAACACTGCAAGACACACTATATTTGTAAGTAACAATATCCATTATGCAACTCTATGAGGATGAGTTCCCCCATTTACTTTCTCTAGTCTTTTTTAAATGACAAAAACAATAGACTTATTATTACTCACGGTTGATACCAGTACATCAATATGTTACCTAACAACATTTAAAATATTGACACAAAATGGACAGCATGTTAGTCACTGGCCTTCTAAAACAAGCTTTTAGCATTTTAATCCTAGATGTTCATCTTTGATATTGCATTATTATTGGGAGAACACTAAAAATTTTCATATTATGCTATAAAAAGAACTAAGTTGGTATGAGTTCATTTTAATGTATTTCTAGGATTCATGTACCACAAATAGTTTATGTTTATTAGCCTTAAAGCCTTAATTGTTCAGGTATCAAAAAATAAATAACTTAGCCAGGGACTAGTGGCTCACATCTGTAGTCCTAGCTACTCAGTAGGCTGAGATCTGAGGATCTGATTTGAAGCCAGGCTGAAAAGACATGAGACTCTTATCACTAATATACTCATCAGAAAAAAAACAGAAGTGGCACTGTGGCTCAAGTGATGTTCTATCACTTCACTAACCTTGAAGAACACAAAGAGGATCAGGGACAGTGTCCAGTCCCTGAGTGCAAGCCCCAAGACCAGCAAAAAACAGAAACAAATAACTAAGCCTGGTGCTAGTAGCTCATGTCTGTAATCCTAGCTATTCAGGAGGCTTTTTTTTTTTTTTTTTTTTTTTTTTTTTTTTTTTTTTTTTGAGGATTTTGATTCCAAGGTAGGCTGGGCAGGAAGTAAGACTCTTATCTCCAATTAACTACAAGGAAGGAAAGTTAAGAAATGACAAGAAAGAAAGGGGGGGAAAGAAGGAAGGAAGGAAGGACAGAAAGATAGGAAGGAAGGAAGGAAGGAAGGAAGGAAGGAAGGAAGGAAGGAAGGAAGGAAGGAAGGAAGGAAGGAAGGAAGGAGGGAAGGAGGGAAGGAGTGAAGGAAGGAAGGAAGGAGGGAAGGAGGGAAGGGAGGAAGAGAGGGAGGGAGGGATAGAGGTAGGGAGGGAAAAGAAAAGGAAAAAATGAAATAAAAAGAAAAGAAAAGATGAAAAGAAAAGAGGGGAAGGAGGGAAGGAAGGGGAGGAGAAAGAAGGGGAGGGAAGGGAAGGGAAGGGAAGGGAGGGGAGGGGAGGGGAGGGGAGGGGAGGGGAGGGGAGGGGAGGGGAGGGGAGGGAAGGGAAGGGAAGGGAAGGGAAGGGAAGGGAAGGGAAGGGAAGGGAAGGGAAGGGAAGGGAAGGGAAGGGAAGGGAAGGGAAGGGAAGGGAACTTTCTTTGTAAGTTTCAAAGTCCTATAAAATCATACCAATGCATTTTGACAAGCACATTTCCTCCATGTGTTTTCAGCTTGTAAATCTTAGGAGAAACTAAAGTAAGCGAAGCACAAGAATGGGTTACTTCGATATTGCATAATTTAAAGATTCTTCTCTAAGACAAATTGAGAGAGAAAAGAAGGGAGGATTTAGTCATAATATTCAATGTGTATCCTATTAAGTTAAAAAAAATGAATAAAGGGTTTGGTTAGGAAGGATGAAGGAAAATGATAAAAGGGTTGACAACAATTAAAAATCCATTGTACTTATAAACTGATTTGTCAAATGGCAACTCCTTTGCACAACTACTTAAAAATAATAAAAATAAAATTTAAGAAACTTAAAAAATAAAGTTGGCTTTCTGGTCAATTCAACCCACTTTAAAATTATGAACTCGTAAGTGTGATGTTTTGCTTTTTATTTTAACTAGAATAAAGTCAAGTATTCGAGCTTAAATCATTCCTCAAGATTAAAAGAGGATTACTGTGGGCCTTCATCATCTAAAAAAAGCTACTTCCAAAATTATAAAATGGGTCAGAACAACACAAGCACTAAAGTCAGTGATCAATATCAAGCCTGTCCCAAAATGGAATTCATGAAGAAAAATTTATTTAGAGTTCTTACAACATTAATGAGGTAGAGAGATCTTTGCTGAGGAAAGCCAGAAAGTTAGCAGAGAAAACAAAGAGAGTGTTCATAAAATCCACTACAACCACATAGCTAAGGTGTAAAGAGGCCATTTAAATATCTAGGTTACTTTGTGCCTCTTGAACTATTTTGAACATTCCAGGGAATTGCTGCTGAATCCATTTTAGAGAAGTCCCAGATGCAAAATTAGATGTACTTAGAGGAAAAGTTAAAAGAGGAACTTTGACAACCATGAGAGGATAAAAGAATGGTGGGTGGAGGGTGGAGGGTATAAAAGAATTTGTAGGCTAGTGTAAACTTCCCATTTTGTTATAAAGTTTACTTTTAACAACTCTGGATACAACTTAAGAGTCTTTTCAAAACCTAAAGGGAACAAATAACTGGAAGTGATAGTGCATATTTATGATTTTACAATCTACCTGATAGGTAACCAAGCAAAGAAACAAATAATCCCCTCCCCCTACCTGCTCTGCTGGCCACTGACCTGAAATAAACCTCACTGGCTATGATACGGACACTGAGCATAGCTGGACCACTGAAGTATTAAGCACCAACAGTTAAGCATAAAAAGTCCCTCCTGAATTAGTAACACCAAGTAAAACCTCAACTTCAATGTAGAAGGTTGTTTTAGGAGGTGAGGAATGTGCTTAACCCCACAAACTACCATTTTCACATGAACATTCCCTTACCTTGTTACTTTAGCAAAAATTCCTAGTACAAAAGCCACAGCTTTATTTTCATAAAGACTAAGTTAACATTAACATTAATCATGGATTAGTGCTATGATTACATGGTACTAACAGCTCTCTCAATCTTAATATTTCAAAACATGGCATAAATGAAAGGTCCATGTTATACAGTGAGGTATAGGAATGTTTCACTTACATTTTTTAATGTAGATAGCTTGTTTATTCACACCTACCAAGCATTCATGTACAGTCTGAGCACCTGTATGTAAAGTTTATCTTCCCAAAGGACTGTACACACCACAAAGACAAGGGCTGCACCTTAACTCAAGTTAACTTCTGTACACAGTCTCCAGTACACTCTAGGCCAACGGCCTTGTTTTTGATTTAGGAAAACTTATCTCAATAAAAGACAGACCACATTCTTCAATATGATTTGTATTAGGAGAAAGATGATAGTTGGCTCTCTCAACTTGCTTAAATTTACATCTTTCCATTAGAGTTGTGTCAAAACTGTTCTTACCAACAAAGGGTTTAATGACGGGGGGAAGGGTTGTACATTTAAAAAAAAACATAAAAGTTGGACATAAAAAGACCCAACACTATAAAATAATGGAAAGAGAATTGTTTTCCTAACCTGCTGTAAGGAACAATGTACGTTAAGTGAAGTCAAAAGCCTTCACTTTGAAGTGACTGGCTCAAATCACAACTACTAAAGCAAAGTAGAAAAAAAAAAAAAGACAAATAACCAAAGGTATGAAAAGTATCTAACCTATTCTGATCACCAACAGGAAGACTAAACCAAGAATAAATACTATAGTACTAAAGTAGGACAAATATGCACCTAAAGTAAAATGTTTCAAAAGTCACTATAAGTAGATACTTAGTGACTACTGACTTCTACTGAACTTGGACAGGAAAGGTGACACCTTACTTATCATACAGCACATCTTGATAAACAGATCCTTAAATATCTTTCAAAGCTGAAATACAAAAATAAGTTTACATTTTCCTGATGCTTTGTAAATATCTTATGTGTAATAAACAATGATAAATATGTGAAATTACAGTAGTACAAATAGCAAAAGAAGATACAATATTTAAAGGCTGTAGGATGGTAGATAAGAGAATCCTACCTTAGAAGAGCCATTTTAAAAGTGTTTGTGCAGAAAATGAAGATTATGGCCTGTGTTTTGAAGCTTTGGAAATTCTCTTATTCTAATTGCTGAAATGGTTAAAGAAAATTGCTTTTCCTTTTCCAAATTCTTCATAATTTAATTTTAATTTTTCTTTTAAAAATTCAATATTAAACATTGAATCTGTAAGTTTGGTGCATCACACAAATTTGTAATTACAATAGTCAAATTACAAAGAATCTTTCCCTTGAATCTTCTTCAAAGCAGAAAAGTAACACAGTTTAGTTGGTCTTGTGACAAAATGTTTAACCAATCAATACTAGTTTTAGGTAAGTGGGGGGGGGGGGAGAATGTTGGACTTTAGAAAAAAAATAAAACCACTCTGTGGGTAATCTGAAATAGATCAAAATTAGGACCAAACAAAAATTTTAAGTATTTTTTCAATTTTTTATGTAGAAGTCACTGCACAGATATGAAAATACTTGTTCTGTTTCCCAACAGCATTATATACTTGCTTAAATGAAAACAAAGAGAGTAAATATATCCAAACAGAAAGAGTGTATAACATTTCTATCATCAAGGTCAACTTGGTCTTAAGCAGTGAAAGAAAGCTGTGTGTGTGTGTGTGTGTGTGTGTGTGTGTGTGTGTGTGTGTGTGTGTGTGTGTGTGTGTGTGTGTGTGTGTGTGTGTGTGTGTGTGTGTGTACTCACGCTCAAAAAAGAGAGAAAGAGGAGAGAGGGAGAGAGAGAGAGAGAGGGAGAGAGAGAGAGAGAGAGAAAGAGAGAGAGAGAGAATGTTTTCTCTGTTTCCATTAGTTCTATTAGATTGCCGGGGATTTGAATTGAAGCATGCTAATCACTTAAGGCAAATGGTGTGATCACATAGATTAGAGAAGCGCAACCAGCCTCAACAAGTACAACACAAAACACGGATGCTGAAAACCAAACACTGGTCTGCTATATTATACCTGCTAGTAATGACTAGATGTTTTTTAAAACAGAAGAAAAGCAGCAAGCATAATCCACTCATCCAACACTCAACATTAAAGAGAATTGGGAGTCCTTTTAAGGTAGACGAGAAGTCCTTCCAAAGTGGTAGGTGGGGGTACACATAGAAAAAAAATGTCTTCTCTCACTTTCCTGTTGTCTGCATTGTCATATTGGCCACTCAGAGCAAAGGCAATTCGACACTAAGTTCTGTAACTAACCTGGTCCAGCAGGATTTCTCACAGACCCTGCACAAAAGACTAACCCCTTTATAAAGTACTCATTTCAGATTTATGTCAAGGTTGAATGAACTGCAACCAAGGAACTGAGCTCAAAACATAAAAGTCTCCTCTGCTGATCACTAAACCAGTGGTTTTGCCAGAAGGGAAGAAATTAAAACTTTGTACTCTCTCATTTCCTTTTATGCAAATGTGGAAAAGAGAAAAATCCAACAGAAACTGAAGGAGAGCCATATACTTTTTGTTCATTAATCTATATGGGGAAAAAATTAAAACTTTAAGGTGACCATACTATTTTACTTTAACAATTTAAATATTCTAGGGGAGCTAATAAATTTTAACTTGTACTCACAGGCATTCCTCAGTCTTTGCTAGATAGGATTTAACTCCCATAACTGTCATAATACTAGAACTCCCACTGAGGTATTAGATATTATAACTGGAGCAATGATAATGGGTATTGCTGGAGTATATACCTCCTAAGGGAAATGAATGTAATCCTCACCAATGATTCTGTTACCAAGAAATCTCTAGATGTTGCCACCATTGTTGAATTTTTTAAGTGTACTTTCCTATGAATTTTCATTGCTAACTTCTGCTCTGAAGAAGCCTGGAAAGAACTAGAAGCATCCTAAGTATCATTATTTGGCTCCTGTTAAAATCTAGGTTCAAATCTTACTCCAATCACTCCTGCTTATAAACTGAGCCTACAAATACTGTGAAAAGCCTCAGTGGCCAGGAGTTTATGCTAAATTGAACATTACACAATGAAGAACAGGAGAGAAAACATCAATGATTAAATAGAGAACCATGAGGTATTTACTATGACTCAGCTATAGGCACTGGAAAAGAAAAGATATGCCATAGCTTTCACAAGGTGTTTTTAGTCCTACACTAGTGCCTTTAACATTTAATTTTGCCTTTTCTGTTATGGCCATCTGCTTATACCAGTGTGTTTTTTGTTTTTCAAATAAGACAGTATATACTCAATTATTGGTAGAAGAACAAGGGAGAAAAAAAAAACCTACAGAAGAGCCTGATGACTCAGGCATAGTGACACAAAAGTTCAAAAAAAAGTCCAGAAAGACTATATTCATTTATACAGAGAGAAATGATTATTTTATTTCATGTAACTGGACAATATGGTGACAGATGGGTGAAAGCTTCAAAATAATTGGTGTATGTTTAAACAGCTGATAGTGCCCATTACACATACCGTATGGGCCACCAATTAGTTGATTTCAGTGAGGGGTGCCAAAATACTGAGAACAACCAAGTTCCTCCCAGCATTGGTAGCCCAGGACTTACTGTCCATTCCTGCAGCTGACAAGAATAAAGGAAACAAACATGTCTATTGACAACAAGGCATCAAAATGCACAAGTTGCCTGGTTGTTTTTGTTTTTGTTAATTGGGGGGAAAGGCTACTTCTCTGACCACTGTGACACCTGTGGTGTCAGCCCCCATCAGCCCCCATGTTCTTTTTATTTGTTTTGAAATCATCACCTATACTGTGACTGACAAAAAGAGAGCCATAAAAACTCAATCAAACCCTTCTTTGCACTCCAAACGATATAATCAGGAGTCTCTAATAAACATGGAGGCTTCTTAGGAGAGAAGAGAATAGATGCAGAACACTTAAGAAGTGTTTAACAGGTTAAGAAGAACTCCCAATTTGGTCTGATATTTTGAAAAGAGCCTCATCTACATTCACTTGAATTTCAACTGAAAGACTTGGGCCTGCATTCAGACTTCTGATGTGACAACTCTGGGGTGTGAAACAAAGAAGCCTGCTGACAAAGGGAAAGTGGTTAAGTGGTGCATAACAATGTGAGCTGTTTGCTAGAAAAGTGCTGACAGCCACAGGTGTTTTCCTTCTTAAAGTTCAGAAGGCTCTCACTAGTGGCTCTCCAACACCAGCTTTTAGCAGGGCAGCCTGCAAGAAGATACAAATTTATTTCCACAATCCCAACAGTGTATAGTACTGGGAAAGTCTCCGAGTGTCCAGAAACTCTCAGAAGAGCTAGCTGAACATCAAAGACGGTTTAGATTGCAGATGCACTAATGAGATAAATGAAATATTAGTGGATCTCTATTGTATTTAATTATACTGGAAAATAACCCTTTTATATATTTTTTATAACTAGACACACTGGAGTTTCTTGTTTCAATTTTATTTTCCATTTCATGAGCCTGTACTTTCATACATACACTAGTAAACTCCCCAAAGTACAACAAATTTACCATTTTTAAATTAAAATGAAAAGAAAAAAAATCACACTCCATTTTCTCAGCTATTGTAATTTGGTAGTAAATGGAAAAGTAGTCTTTCCAAGGTACAGTAACTGAGAAAATGACCCTAAGGGCTAACTTAGTCATAGCTCTACAGACCGTACTGGGGACTGAAGTAATGCAGCAATGCTAATTAAAGTACATATTTGGTACAGTAAAAATAGCAGCAAGAAATGTGAAGCATCATGCTTTGTAATTTACTATTTCTTATCATACAAGTTAAAAAACCCAAACCATTTACTTAAAACTATTAAGTGGAAGGAATTTCTGTGCTCTCATATGGCCAACACTACCTACCTAATCTTATTTCATACAAGTTATATCCACATGATGACATATATTTTGATAAATTCATGGTCACACTAAATCAGGAACATATGTAACTACTCATATCTTTCTTTAGTGCCAAAAGGTGTGTGTGTTAGTGTGTTTGCCTGTGATTAAGGGGGGTAGGGGAGGGCAGGGTAAGAAAGAATATGGAGTTGGTATAAGATACTGGTTTAGGTCTCAGTAGATGATCAGAGAATTTGCATGCATCAAGAATTCTGGACATCCACCAATCTAGATAGGCTGGCTTGGTTAGAACATGAGGTTACCTACTAGATTGCCCAAAGGCAAGGTAGGCAGAACTGTGAAAAGAAGCAGTGCTAAATCTTCTGTAAGCTGAAACAAAGAGTGAAAGAGTCAGCCTATTGTTGGGGGACAGTTGGGCAAAATAGAAAATGGAGGAGACCTATGTTTTCAAAGTATCCACAAAGCAGAAAAACCCGAGGTGAGATGAGCCCAAGTCTACAGGACACTAACAGAAGTCCATATCCACGTTCCCTAAGCCATCATTTCAGGCATTTCGTTGTTTTTATGTGTCTCTTCTTTTTCCTCTTTCAATATAATAGCCAGCTGGCACACTTAAGGCCATAGGAAATGTGGGAAATAATAGTGTTCCAGAAATCAGATTGGAGGGAGGAAAAAACAGAATGTCATCAATTTTGCCATTCATTAAAAATATATACATACAATAACTGTTTGGGACATAAGGGCAAGCAGATCTTCTGATTATATGTAAAACTTTAAGAAAGTTATGATAAATGTGGGACAGTCAAATATTTTTATTTGTACTAAAAGTCTCGCTATATGTAATTTTCCAATTTAACCGAGTAAATTGATACATATCTAGAATTTCCTCAAAGAGTCCTATAAAAAGAAGAAAATGGAGAACAAAACTGATTTAAGACAGATAATACAATTCTACAGATTCAACAGCATGTACGCTGTACTTCTGAACACAAACACTATTCTTCTGGAAAAAAATTAATTTTCCTGAATATTTCCTAATGACAGAGTTTATTCTACTGAACAGAGAAGCTGGTTGATAGCACCAACTTGTATGTTTTAGTTTCAGCCACATTATACTCCAAATACAAAGAGATAGATGGATAAAAATGATTTGACTCACCACATGTTGACAAGAAGTATCTCTAATAAGTGCCATCAAGGAAAAAAAATGTATCAGTACAGATAGAGAAACACTGTATAAAAATTCCTGGTTACCAAATTTTTTTTCCACATGTCAGTTCTTCTTTCTACCTTCCTTGTCATTCTGACATAAGAAAATTCTGACTGGACACAGTTACTTCTCCAATCATTTGATGATATTAGCAATGGGAGATCAATCTTAGCATCATCTATCCACATAAAATGTGGATTTTGACATAACAGTTCCATGTCTAGAAACTGGGAAGGACTTGTGAACAAGCTATCTATAACACCACCATTTTTAACTTAAGAAAATAGAAGAAGGCTGCTCGGTTATAAATTTAAAAGAGAATTCAACTTCTTATATCGAGTCATATATTCAGAAATACATTCAAGGAAAGTGTAAAAGAAGCAGGATTTGAAATAAATATTGCTAAAGGGACTTAAAGGTTCTAAATGGCTTGCTTTTAATAAAAGTTTCCAAGACCCAAAAGCAAGCAATCTTGTAAAGAAATGTGTCACTATGTACTCTGGGCAGAGATGGAAAATCAAAAGGTGCTTCTTAGTTCCATAGTAGATTCTCATGTAAACACTGGACCACATAAAGGCCATTGATTCAAGAATTTGGTAGATCAAGAAATAAGCGTGTATCAGAGGATTCTGGACAACCACCAAGATAAACAGGCTAGCTTGGTTAGAATGAGAAGCTACACACTCAATGTCCTAAGGCAAGGTGATAACAGAATTGCCTTCCCTGTATAATCTACAATGTGGATGTGATGATCCAGTGTTTCCTGTATCTCTTTCTGGAAGGCCATGGAATGTTCACAATTCTGTCTAAGTGGTCATGACAAAGAGAGCTCAGTGATCTTCTAGTTCAAAGAAGCTATGATTTGATTCCACTCATACAGGTTTTAAGTCAGTGTTCTTTATTTTCAGAGCATTTTTTGTAGGGGGGGGTCCAGTCATGGGGCCTGAACTCTGGGCCTGGGTGCTGTCCCTCAGCTCTTCAGCTCAAGGCTAGCACTCTACCACTTGAGCCACTGCACCACTTCTGGCTTTTTTTTTTTGCTTATGTGGTGCTGAGGAATCGAACCCAGAGCCTCGTGTATTCAAGGCAAGCGCTCTACACTGAGCCACCTTCCCAGCCCTTTCAGAGCATTTTTTCTGTTTCTTAGCATCTGTGTTAAAACAGTCAAAAATATGCCACATTATGACATGGCATGCCCAAAAGATTACATTAGCTAATCCTTGTGAAAGTATTCCTCATCCTTTTTAGCATTGCATACCAGAATTAATAATTTTTAATTTTTTAAATGCCAGTACTGGGGCTTGAACTCAGAACCTAGGTACTGTCCCCTAGCTTTTTTAGGCTCGAGGCTGATGCTATACACCAACAACCACAGCTCCACTTTTGGCTTTTTGCTGGTTAATTGGAACTAGGAGTCTCAGGGACATTCCTGCCCAGGCTGGTTTCAAACTATCCTCAGGATTGCAGACATCAATCAGCATTGGTACCAGGATTAGAGAGTGGGATTAATCATTTTGAAGCTGGATATTCTCATTCTCTTCTTTAAAACCCAGAAGTTTGTTAGATTTTCATTATATAATTTACATAAAGATGTTCAACAAATGAGTACTGTGGTCAAAGATACTTTTCTTTAATTCTACTGAATTTATCTGAAAAGTTAATCTTTCATGTAGTAATTTCTGTCAGATGACATAAAATGTACTGCTGCTTTAAAAAGGCAAAAGTATTTTCTTCAGAAGGCCATTAAAAAAACAACACTCAATATAATTAATCAGAGCAAAATTTCAACAAACCCCATATCGTTAAGCAGATATATATTTAATGATTCTATCATTTCAAACACAGATTCCTTTTATGAACACTTATCAATATAATCCCAATTATATTACTCTGTAAGGCTGCCTACAGTATCTTGGCTCAAAATAGAGTCTACTAAAATAGACTTTACTGCCACTCTGATTTAGTATCTCACTTTCCCTTATCAGCAGATGAGAAGCCAAGTACTATTTAAATCCATATGTCTTCCATAGGCATAGTTCAAATACTAAATAAAAAAGATGAACAAATGTTTTAAAGCTAACCAGATTAGCCTTTAAGCGAAAAAAGCAACAAAGTGAGGTTTCATTTCCTGAAAATGACTTTTACTACATCACATTGAAATGATTGAAGGAGTTACATCCTTGTAAACCACCCAGATAAAAATAACTGACTGTGTAAGACAAGTTAACAGTCAAAGACCTTCCTGACTTTGGTTATTTTTTTCATGAATCTTTCCCTGGATTCATGAATCTTTGACTGGATTTCTAATCCTGGCAAGCAATGAATCTGGTAGGCGAGGGAATTATATTGAAACCACAGATCGATACTCGGGATAAAAAGAATAGAATAATTTACTAACTTTATATCCATGAAATTTCCCCATCCCCTCAATGATTTTCCTGTAAGGCCAAGCAAACAGAAAAATATTTGAAGGTCAGAGCTGCCTGCCTTTATAGATCTCAGTTGCATGGGGAGAAAAAATACATACTCTGGGTTATTTTTTTGTTTTTGTTATTGTTTTTGTTTTTTGCCAGTCCTGGGGTTTGAACTCAGGGCATGGGCACTATCTCTGAGCTTCTTTTGCTCAAGACTAGTGCTCTACCACTTGAGCCACAGGGCCACTTCCGTTTTTATCTGTTTATGTGGTACTGAGGAATCAAACCCAGGGCTTCATCATTCTATGCAAGAATTCTACCACTAAGCCCCATTCGCAGCCCCCCAAAATCTGAATTTTTATTTATCTCCCCTAGCCAAGGAGATTAAGATGATGAGGGTAGGTTTGTAGTACAAACTTGAGATATAATTTTTAATATATAAATGCTAATTCTAGTCTTCTCACTAACGACTTAGATGCTGCACAAAAAGTAATAATATTTCCCAATATCATTTATTTATATATTATATTTTCAGCACTCTAAGCCTTTAATTCTCTTATTTGGTGACAAACTGACCAAGATAAGCAGATCTGTTGCTCACTTCCTCTTATTTTCAGCCTAGGACCTAATATTCTAAAATGTATCCCTTCTTCAGAAGCAAGCACTACATGAATCTTTCTTCACATTTAGGTTCAAAAGCAGTGTACTTTCCATTCCATAAATTAACAATATAAAATGAAATCGTGAGTGAGTTTTGTTTTTCTTTTTAAAGAAATTATTATACAGGAGAAAAAAGAGTAATTTTGGATTTATTGTTTTGAGTTTTTCTTGTTTTGCCAGTCCCAGGGCTTGGAACTCAGGGCCTGGGCTCTGTCCTTGAGCTTCTTTTGCTCAAGGCTAGCACTCATCACTTGAGACACAGCACCACTTTGGGCTTTTTCTGTTTATGTGGTACTAAGGAATCGAACCGAGGGCTTCACGCATGCTAGGCAAACACTACCACAAAGCCACATTCCCAGCCATCATGGTTTTTTAAAAACATAAACATTGTAGGTTTGACTGGTATATTTTAGAGGTTACAAATATGGCAGCAGATTGCTTTCCTACATTAGGGAAAAAATAATCTGTGAACCCTAAGAAATCACTGATTCCTAAGATCACTCAGAAAAAATAAATAAATTTAAACATGTCCCAAGAAAACTCAAATAATTTTATTATTATATGAACTACAAATTGCTGTAAGTGAATTTTTCCACAGCAAATAGCTCACAAATAATGTATGCAAAAGGTTCCCCAAAACATGAATGTAGTAATGGTCTATTAATCTTTCAATCCTAACAAATATTCAAATACAAAGTTATACTCATAAACCTAATTTAAAATTATATGGGCAAGGTGACAGTAATTAAAAGTGGTTTTCACATTTTAAAATATGCATCTATTTTCTTACAGCTCTATTCACTTGAAAATATTTTGCCAATGTATTAGGTTCTATAGAATGAATATACATTCATCATGAAGATCCAAGCTGGGGAGTCTATCTGTAAATCCAATTGTATTATATATTTTTGTTTATATTATATATTTCTGTTTGAGACATTTATCTACCTATTGCTGGATTAGCTATTATAAAATAGCTATAGATTGATTACATAGATGAGTGGTTCTTAAGTCTTGAAATCACGTAAAAGTGGTCTAGAAATAAAACTCAAATGTCTGATTTTAAGGAAAATTGTTACGCCCAGGGCAGATCCTTTACTTTTAAGACCATTATATATCTTCAGACAATTTTCAAAGAACTACCATAAATTCTGTGATCATCACACAACAGAGTGGGGTTAATTTTTTTTAAAAGACATTTTAATTTGTACTTATTACAACAAATGCCAAGAAAAAAAACTTAAAGACTTTTTTTCCTTAATATAACAAGGGTAAATAGAGTAGTAAAAATACATAATGAGGCTTATGTCTCTGATCCAAATTGTTTAAAAGAACTGAAAGCCTTAAAGCTTGGAAGATTTTAATCAAGATTTCCATTAACTGGCCTATGAATATCCTCAGGATTGTAGAAATCTTAAACAAAAGCGAGAGTAGAATGCTTTTAAATACTTAATGTAATACAGCATTGACATATAACAGTTTTAACCATTACACAACAGGTGATATACCATAAGCAAGCATTTTAATTCGTCTCAATGATAAAATATGGCATAAAAAATGAGCTTCTGGATTAAATCCAAAGAAATAAATAAGAACCTCAATACTTAAAACTAAAAGATAATAGTTCTTACATATATCATTCAGAGTCCATATGGCATACATTTTTAAGTATGTACTCAAGTATGTTTCATATGCTTTTACTTGATCATATACATGCAATGACCTTAAACAAGAGATTTCTCATTTATATTTGACTAAGAGCTATTCCCATGTACATCATAAAAAGTAAACTTTCTAAATCTTATTTATATTATTTCAATTAGTCATTTTTATTTCAGACTTTAAATATCAACCTTCCTTCTATATGGCTTACTTACACTGTCCCTTTGCTTTAGTGTATTAGAAGATACCTAAAGCATATTTCACCATTCTGATTATTCTCCATGTGCCTATTCACCTTGCTCTGTCTTCACCTGCTGCAAGTGTTATCTTTTTTCATCTTAAAATAGTGCTCAGAATATCACTAGTAAACAGTAACTTTATTCTCTTCACTATATATGACTTGTTCTTTAGTTACTCAGTGTCAATCTCTTCTTCTCTTATTCCTTTTATGGGAGTCTTATTTTTATTATTGGTGGTATTTCTCAAGCCTGTTAGGAAAATATCTTGTCAGAAACAAACTTTGCTTTCATAAATATCAATAAATTATGTTCCACTGAAGAGGGAAGTGCCTACCCATTAATATAATTTTAATCAGAATATCAAAGCTCAGGTTCTATTTGGATTCTATTTGGGCACTTGGATTTTTCCTGAATTTCCTAAGCATGACTTATCAAAAACCAATGGATAAACAACCACCTCCAGAAAAGCTTCCAGAATGGCTGAATTGAGAAGAGGCCATTTCAAATGACTTTCCTCTGTTTCATTCCATAACATCTTACATCCCTTTTCTTGTGCTATCAATCATTTTACTGGTTTGTAAAGGACATTTCAGAGTTTATCCATATGATATTTCCACTAGAATATTTTGTATCAGCTAAGTTTTCAATATATATTAAAATAATAAATGACTTCAACTCATGCAGAATTCATTCTGACTCCTGTATTCTCTGTGAAAGATGTCATTTCCAGCTATCATTAGATATTGTACTATGGGTGATCTATAATGACAGGTTTAAAAGCAAATTTCATTATTTTATCATCATGCCACTCAAGTTGGACTAAAGGAGTGGCAATTCATTCAAAGGAAACATAGTAAGGAATTCAGACTTCAAAGTCAGATCCTTTGAATGTGATCCAATTTAATCCACTCATTTACTAGCAGGGTAACTTGGGACAAGTGACTTCACATCTCCAAGGGACTGTTTCCTTTCTGTGAAATGGAGTTAAGGATAGAAATGACATCAAGGGGTTACTATGAGGATTAAATATGTCACTATATATAAATATGTCACTATATATATAAATATGTCACTATATATAAAGACCACAGCCTGGACCATAGTGTTTCTCAAATGTTAATGATTATTCATTTCTTCCAGTCATCCAAAAGCAAACCCACCCCTATCATACATAAACCTTGCTAACTCTTGAAGATTTTATATCTGGCCTACTTGCAGAAATTGTTTTATATTCTATTTGTCATAACCTACATAGACTTCTTGCAATCACTGTTGAGAGTAAGCCATTAAATAATTGGCACATCTTCATCCCAATCCTGCCCAAAGACCCTTCTGCCAAGCCATCTTATAGAATATGGCATTTTAACTTTAATTTTGATCAAAATATTCTGGGTTCCTCCATACTGCAATTAATCCCTATTATCTTCTGTCTTTCCAAGTAAGAATGTAATAAAAATTTCCAAACCTGTATGTAAAGTCTTAGCTCCCTAAATCATAGCACAAGTAATTTTCCAGTAAGGTTTTCAACAGCCTGAAATTTCACCATTCTGATTATTCTCCATGTGCCTATTCACCTTGCTCTGTCTTAATCTGCTGTGTTATCTTTTTTCATCTTCAAAATAGTGCTCAGAATATCACTAGTAAACAATAACTTTATTCTTTTCACCACATATGACATGTTCTTTAGTTACCCAGTGTCACTATCTTCTCTAAATCCTTTTATGGAAGTCTTATTTTTATTACATTTTTCTTTTTACCTGTCTTTTGGTCCATATCATTTCAGAATAGTAAACTGTTTTATTCATCTTCATACCTTTAAGAGCGTCTTCATGGTTCAGGAATCCTACTAGTTGCTAAATTGCTATTTATTAGTCAAGAAAAGTCCGAAGCCAATATATGAGAAAGGAATATTACAAAGGTAACCTTTGCTTTTTGAATTTCTGATTTTTTAAAGTCTTGGTTAATTTTATTCCACTGTACCTTGGTTCTTTGAAAATGAATGCAGAACATAGATGAGTATTAGCATACTAAAATCTGTGCATACTCAAATGTAGTCCAACTTCACAAACAACGAAACATTCTGAAAGCACTTCCCACAGAGCAGGAAAATGATGAGAATGAAAAATTTTATAAGATGGGATATATGATGGTTGACTCACCTTTAAAATATCTGATTTTATATGTACATTATAATAAACTTTGTAAATGTGCTTAAAGAAATTAAAATAATTTTTTTCTGTGTTTCAAACACTGCACTAAGTAGCGTTGGCATCAAATATATATGATCATCAAAATATACTAGCTTAGTCAGGTACTGGTGGCTCACACCTGTAATCCTAGCTACTCAGGACGTTAAGATCTGAGGATTGCATTACAAAACCAGCCCAGGTAGGAAAATCCATGAAACTCTTATCTTCAACAAATTACTCAGAACAAAACAGAAGTGGCACTCAGGCTCAAATGGTATAGCACTAGCCTTCAGCATAAAGAGACTCAGGGACAGCACCTAGGATGTGAGTTCAAGCCCCAGGCCAAGAAAAAATACACACACACACACACACACACACACACACACACACACACACACACACACACACACGTGTGCAAATACATACGCACTAACTTCAAGAAACTATTTGGAAACAGGTAAATACTTCTGTATTTATAAACTTAAAACCTCATTTCAGTACTATCTGTATCTCCAGGTAACTAAGAAGTCTACCTTCCAACAACAAAAGTAAAATAGATACCTGACAGGATCCTTGTTGATGCTATGGAAACACATCTTATTCAAACCATCATAGTTATTAAATTTTCCCCTACAATAATGTTTGAAGGAAATTTTAGGGTTTCAATTTCTTAACTACCACTATGAGGCACTAATGAAACTTGAGAAAGGATACAGTTTTCTGTTTCCCAGGAGGATTTATACACGCCCTGGTAAAGTGACCTGTACTTGCCAATAAACTCAACTCTTGTGTTGTCCCACAGAAGAACCTAATTATAGGGACACTGATCCACTGATCCTAACCATTTCAACATTTCAAACAAGATGCAATGATTTAGTTACAAAGTTATTCAATGCTTCATTTTTTTTTACTGGGAAAAACTGGAAATAAATGTCCAACAACAAGGAATCAGTGAGAACTTTTCTTCTAGAAAAATTACTGCCTTGAAGTCAATAAATATGATATAAAAGCATATACGCCGATATAGAAAAATGTATACTGTAGTGAATTTGAAAATTAGTCAATAATAAACATACAAATCTTTGTAATAATAAACATACAAATCTTTGTAATTTGAATGACTATTGTATATGCATGCATAAACATATGTACATATACATATTTGTACATATATATGTATATATGACATATATATACCATATGCACATAAGTCCATCAAAGGACACATTTTGTGTTATTTTCTTCCTTTTGCTTATATATTATCTAAAATTATAATCACCTATAAATGAACATACAATTTTATTCAGAAAGAAAATGGTAGGAAACACTAATTTCACATCCTTTTCTACTTTCCATATACTCTTTACAATTTCTTTTTCCACTCCACCCCAACTTTACCCCTGAGGACATCTCCTCCCTTGACAATCATAGGTCCTCAGTACAAATGTGGTCACTTTCATCATGACCACCCGTACTTCAAATAATTCATCTATGAATAATGAGATATTAATTTGAAGGAACATAAAGAACTAAGATAGGTTTATAGTTTTAAGACTTCAGTGGGATGAATCTGAATTATTCACATCCATTAAATAGAGTTTGAATGATTCACAGCCAATTTTATTTTTATAATTGTAATGAAACAGCTGGGATTAGAGTCTATTCATGGACTCATAAGAAATTTGCACCCCACCTACTAAAATTAGTTTCTGCATCCAAAATCCTGATTTGATCATCTGACAGAGAACAAAATGGGCATCAACCCACAATGCCAAGAAACTGAAGAAAGAGACTTTAAGCATATCACATTCTCACCAGAAATACTTTATGTAACATTGTTCATCCTTTCCTTTATCATCACTCATAAGAAGCCCTCTACAACATGACTCTGTGTAACATCGTTACTTTCAAAAACTGAGCTTTTTTGTATAAAACAAGCTCCAAAACTATCATTCTTAGCTAGGCACCAGAGACACACAACTATAACCCTAGCTAGACAGGAGGCTGAGATTTGAGGATGGAAGTTTGAATCCAATCCAGATAGAAAAGTCTATGAAAATCTCATCTCCAATTAGCCACCAAAATGCAGAAAGTAACACAGTAGCTCAAGTAGGTAGCATGCTAATTTTGAGCAAAAATGGTAAGAGATCTCATCCATGGTCTGAGTTTGAGTGCTAGTGTTGGTACAAGAAAAAAAGAATATAATGCTTAACGACTGGATATGTGGCAGTTGTTTGTGTAGCTGAAGTTATACTTAAGATATAGATTTTAAATGAATGGTATCTGTTTGCAAATCAACACCTAAAGTCAAGGTTTTTTTTCTTCTGAAAGTTTCACAACCTATCAATACATTACACAATATCACAGGTGAATATATTTCTATGGTATGAAATGGTTTATGCTTTTCCTCATGAACATGCCCAAATTAAAACTCCAAAATTGAAAAACTACCTTTCTCAAGAGGGAATTTAACTAAAATGTAAAATTACACTTAGTAGGTATTTGATCATTCTGACTTGAATAATGATGGCAAATACTCAACCTACTCTAAGTGTCTTACTCTTAGGAAAACAAAAAACTTGAGATTCTTTTGCTTTATCACTGATTACATCTTTAACAAAACATACCATAAAATAGTATTATCCTTTTTTCTCCAAAATAAGCTCATATTCCATGACCTGTTATATTTATAAACTATAGTAAGTTATAAAAGCTGAGAATGATGTTGCTTCTCCAAGATGAAGGTAAGTCTGAAAAGATTTGCATCTCCTTGCATTAATAACAGGAGATTCCGCATTCACCAGACTCCAGTTTCCTGGCAGGCTGGTCACATAAGCAATGCGCCTGTCTATAAATGATTAAATGTCTTGAAGCCAGTCTATAGGAAGAGAGAATTAAATTATGACAGTTCTCTTCTGATGGAAATAAAAAACAAAATGCACAAAAATCTCCCATCAGACTGGTGCTGGCAAAAAAAAAAAAAAAAAAAAACTGATTGCCATTGGGACAGGATCTTATGCTTAACACTTTACACCTGTGTCACTGAAAAGGGGTGCTTTTCCTTTCTCTGTGGGGACCCTACTATCTCCTGACTTGGCCTGTGCAAAAAAAAAGAAGCCAAGCAATAGATTTGTACACAGGAAATACGAATAGATATGAGCTAAAGGATCACCTTCCACACTGCCTACAAACCTACAGCCCAATTCACTAAGATATATCTGCTTCCTCTGCCTTAGAAACCCTGCCAGACTTAGCAGTCTAGGTTACAACCAAGACGGGAATGCCTTTCCAAAAGACTTCAGCACTAAGAACCAATTTACACAATGAAATTAGACAACTAGAAAATCACCATTAAGCTTTAAAACACCAAATCTATATGTGCATCATTTAGTTTTCTTTGATCAGAAACCCTATATCCAAGCAAAAGATGAATAATCAATACAAAAAAAGCTATCAAAATTTTTCTTACAACCAGCTTGATGCAAAATTGTACATTTTCAACACTGAAAAGACATGAGTTTAAACTGTAGCTTTTCTTAACAGAGACCAATAGAAATACATCAACACAGAACAAAAGCACAGAGATGCACAAAGACTAGTTCTTTGAATATTTCTGTATATTCGATGTAGAATTTAATAGGTATATTTTCCTTAGTATAACCTAAAAAGAAACTTCATCAACACATCTTTAAAATTACTGTTTCATAGCTGTGATTTAGAGAGGAATACTCTCTTTTTTCTTGATACAGTTTGGTTCTTGTGTGATTGAACATATACATATATGTAAGAAGTCGCAAGGGAATCAGGAAAATGATTATTTATATATATATTTTGCAAAAATATTAGTAGGATGATTTAAAATTCTACTTTTATCTTCACTAAATACGAAGCAAAACAACAAATATCACTTTTCACTTGAGATCATCTTTAGTTTCAAAAAGTTCCTGTGGTCTCCTGTCAGTAGTTGTAAAGGCATTCAACAAAGTTGCTTGTCTGAAGGTCTGCTTGGCTGCCAATGGACTGTCCCCAAAAGAACATTTTTGCATCTGAATAGATTGCCCTGGTATCAACAACCTTTAAACTGTAAATTTAACACCACTAAAGAAAGGTAGAAATAATGTCTATATTGTACTGTCTTGGTATCACATTTACAAAATGAACAAATAATCAGTCTCCTTTCACTTATCTAGCACCCCGCATCTGAGGATCTCGAACAGGCTAACAAACACTAATTAACTAAGCTGCACAGCCCTCCTGAGAGGATGGCAGGCAGTAAGATCCTCTGTCAGAGATAGATGAACAAAGTTCCTGGGAGGCCTTGCTTTTACAGGCAATGGCCCAGCTTGGAACTCAACTCCCAGAACTTGGAGTTCAACTCTCACATCCCCACTGCTAAATATCCCTATTGCAATGGACAGGCACAACTGATAAACTTTTCTAAGTAGATTTACGCAGAAACCAAAATTAATTTCAAAGAGGAGTGGTGTTCCCCTCGGTGCATGAAAAACAGTAGTCTAATAACTCAAGTGTCAGAACCCAAGGATGGGTTTAAGCCAATGAGTTATCATACTTTGGACATCTGTCTTGACAAATAGTAAGAAAGAATTCACATGAATTCCTGATCCGTTATGAGCTCTTCCAACAGATTTGCTCTTTAGACTTCATTATAGTTGAGCATTTTAGTAACAAATGGAAAATCCATTTGACGTTGACAAAAAACTTTGTAAAATTTAACAACCAACTTTATTTAATCCCTGTGCACATGGTTACCAGATGAAAGATGAAGTTTTCTGTCATAAAATCCCAAGCAAAAATTCCACTGCAACAATAAAATCCTGAATGGATTATCTAAGAAGCAATAAGACTAATACATTTATTATAACATAAGGATATGAAAAATGAAAAAAGAAATATTGACAAAATAAAATGAATTGACTTTTATCCTGCATAGATTGTGGTAAATATATTAACTCCTTTAAAAGCTCAAAATTTGAAGTCTAAATAAAAAGGTTTCAACCTAAGAAATTCTGGTGACCATTTTCAAGAGCTAATCTATGTTTTCTAAGATCAATGCTAGAACTTTTAATATATGAAGTTCTTATGTAAGTTTGAATCATTTTTAGCAATTAACCTAAAAGACTTAATAGTTCTTCCAACATATAAAAAAGTCCTCAAAGATTTATAACAATAGTGTGTTGCTAATGTGCAACACAACTATGCAACATAAATCAATTTATAAGATAGAACTTTTGTTAATTTGCTCAAAGCACCATAGTCAGCTAAGGTGACATTAACCACCTAACACACACACACACACACACACACACACACACAAAACCTGTAAGGAATTCACTTTCATAATAACAAGGGAAAATCTGAAGGAATTTCAAAATAAAAACACACATAAATGATCTAATAGTTAAGAGAAAAGATGAATGTTACCTAGAGAAAAGAAAGAGAGAGAGAAAGATACTAAGGCTAGCAGAGGAAACATTTTGAAATTTCAGCTCTTGTGATTCTTATATTTCCTTCCTCCCTTTCAGGAATGAGCAACTTGTCTTTACAAAAAAAAATGCATCAAAAAGATTAATACTCTGAAGGCAACATTTTAACCATGTGCTCTGTGACAGAATCATAACTATACTCAGCCTATATATAAAAATGTTTCCATCTTTATCATAATACTGTTGAACTATTTTAAATCAATGTGTATTGAACACTTTTTCTAAACTTAATTCTTGATATCACTTACCATAGCATTCATTTAAACACGATTAAATTTTCATTCTTAGTATTGAAAATTCTATGCAAAAACTAAATATAGTTATTATAGTAACGCTACATTAAATGTACTACTTAGTATTTTTAAAATCACTTTTAAGCTGAGTTCTGGCAGCTTATGACAATAACTCTAATTGTTTGCAATACTAAGATTCTCAGAATTGTAACTTCAAGCTAGCCTAGACAGAAAAGTACATCTCCAAAAATAAGACTCCATCTCTAAAAATTAACAGCAAAAAGGCAGGCTACATGAATAGCTGAACTGGTAGAGCATTAACTAAGTAAATAGGAATCCTGAGTTCAAACCATCATAAATAAATAAATAAATCATTTTTACAACCTGTTAATCTCCATTTCTATTAAGCTGCTTCCTATTTCTAAATTAACATGCTCAACAGCAAGGTATTTAAAGTTCCATTCTATATTTAAACACATCAATATATAAATTATATTTGTATTTTAAAAATGTACTTATAACTAACTATAGGACACCTCTACTCCAAACTACACCTTTATATCTACCAAATTAAAGTACATGATTTCTGACTTTAGTAAACATGCCAATGGTCTTCTGCTATATTTTCCCTCCCTGATGTAGGATAATGAACTGAGAAATAGTGTATTGGTATATGTGCTAAATAACTTTTCCCAATCACAAGTGGCTCAACTTCTTAATTCCCTAAGTTGTCTTTAATAAAGCTCATTAGCTAAGATAACTACCAGTCAAATGTTTAAATTCATGGGTGGGATATGGGAAGGGATAGGAAGGGGAAACAAAGGCGGAAGCAACATTGCTTGATAGAAATTAACTCATTATCTTGCCCATGTAATTCTAACTCCTCTGTACGGTATTTTCATAATAATAAAAAAAGAAAAGGAAGAAAAATGTTTAAATTCACTTAAAACACTAAAAATTGAACAATAAACCAACTGACTACTCTTCCTATTTCAACTGACCATTCAAATTGTTAATTTCTTAAACAATCAATCAATCAAACAAACAAACCTTTACACAAATATGGCATGGACATTAGAGGCTCAATTTTTAAATCACACAAGAAAGACTTGGGCTTAGAAAAAAGGTATGAAAGGTATGTACATATGTATGTATGTGTGTAGCATGAAATTTGGTAGGTAAGAGCCCTAAAAATATCATGAATCACAGGCTAAGATTTGGCTATTCACTGGAGTACATGGCTTAAGAAATCTCACATTGAGGATTTCTTGCCTCAACAGCTAACATGGAGGAACTAAAACAGAAATGTGAAATGGTGCAATAGGACCTTGAAATCAGAAAATTGAGGAAGTAAAGACACTAAGAAAAACAACTTTATGACTGCTATCATCCAATATTTCTCCCCCCCCCCACCCTGCTACTACTAATTCATCAGTTATCATGTCCAATTCTTACAGGATACAGAACATACAGAAAAAGGTAGCAGAAAAGGTAGTATATCATCTTTTTGGTGGTATAAACAAAAAGAGCTACACAATTTGTTGCAAACAAAAACAATTTTGAGCAGAGGAGAGAGGCTCTACTGCTCTACAACAATGTCCTATACTCTAATGACATGATTTGAAATTAATAAAATGTCTAGTGTTCATCCCTGCCTTAGAACCAGAAGCCAGAAAGAACCTGTGAGCCTAAAACTGTATGGATATATGAAGAAAACGGTGAGTGTTTTACAATTATATAAAGGCAGCTCCCTATGTAATTATTTTAAACAAATTCCCTCAAGTGAACCTACTTCCTTAAAATCTAGGAACTATTTTTCTTCTTTCCAAAGTTACTCTGAAGAAGAGGGCTCCTTCTATGCAGCATGGATGCTTTGTTTCCCAGTGTTCAGGAGCATTCCCCTCTTCTGTATTGAAGACCTTCTCTTAGCTCTTGAGCTTGACCATGGGCAGAAAAATGTAACAACTTTTATAATTAACAGTGCAGTTCTAAGAGATGGTCCTCAAATTGACCACAGAATATCTGAGAAGCACTAGCAGGTAGTAGAGAACCTGCAGGAATGAGAGGCAGAGCTGCTAGTCAGACTTGGAGAAGAGCCATTTTTTTTTTCTTCCTCCAAGAATCCATTCAGGCACATCTCACAGGTCAGAGCATTAAGATGACTGAATTTTTCCCTAACTAGACTTTTAGGAAAGGTTAGCTGGTTTCTGTATTCTGATCCTACCTTCTAAGCAACAACACAGCTACCAAAATCATCCAGAACATTTGGAATTTTTCTCAGCACTAAGGTGAAATGTTGACTTGCCAATGCCTTAGGCAATCAAGTATCACTTACTGGGTGCTTCTGAATTTTCAAAAGCTCATATATTTCTTGACAATGCTATGTCTACAACATAGCACTGAAGACAGAAGCACACTTTTTTTTTTCTTACTGAAAAGTTTGGGTTTACTTGTCCCCATGACTGCCTATAAGGTCCTGTTAATAAAAAATAAATGAAAATAAAAATATACAATATTCACAATCATGCATGGGCAGAAATCCAAGAATTCATGGTTCATTTTTCTATTTTTCCTTTCTTCTTGACACTGAATGATAGGCATTGTTGTTTTCACACATGCATACTGTTGAGCAAAAAAAAACAAAAAACAAAAAACCTAGCTGGGAGCCAGTGGTTCATGCCTACAACTCCAGCTATTGAGGTAGCTAAGACCTGAGGATTTTTGGTTCCAAGGCAGTCCAAGCAGGAAAGTCCATGAGACTTCTTTATCTCCAATTAATCACCAGAAAAGCAGAAGTGGCTCTGTGGCTTAAAATGGTACAGTGCTAGCCTTGAGTGAAGAAATCAGAGACAATGCCCAGGCTCTGATTTTAAGGCCCATACTGACAAAAATGAAAGGAAAGGAAAGGAAAGGAAAGGAAAGGAAAGGAAAGGAAAGGAAAGGAAAGGAAAGGAAAGGAAAGGAAAGGAAAGGAAAGGAAAGGAAAGGAAAGGAAAGGAAAGGAAAGGAAAGGAAAGGAAAGGAAAGGAAAGGAAAGGAAAGGAAGAACGAAGGAAGGGAGGAAGGAAGGAAGGAAGGAAGGAAGGAAGGAAGGAAGGAAGGAAGGAAGGAAGGAAGGAAGGAAGGAAGGAAAAGAAAGAGAGGGAGAGAAGACAAGACAACTGTCTGTATTCACCATCTCCTTCAGATTACATTCTTGTGATTTACATCTCTGCAAGCGTCCTTATTCAGTCAAGACTGGGTCATACCTCCTTAAAGTTTGAAAAGTCATGTGGTTATTTTAGGGTAACAGATGTGCATCCCTTCTGGGATTGGAAACTTCCCTGCTTCCAAAGGCAGCTTTGCTGTTTTGCATAATCACCAGGCATGATTAACCAACATTCAATTGGAGCTAAGAGCAAAGATAAACAAGTCACTGCCTACCTAGGGTATCAGATATGTGTACAATATACACAAACAGCTTATGAGCTGCTTTCTGCCCCGATAGCTTTATCACTGTAAACTCCTCCATGGATAGAGCCTATTTAATACGACTTCACAAAATCGTAACAGTGCATCAAGAGAATGTGTGACCTCCCCATCATTCCCCTCACCCCATTTTCCCAGTAAAATATAAGAATCATTTAAACATTAAACCTTCCTACCCGTAACAGGGACTGGGACTCATCCTTGGACTTGTTTTCTCCTGAGGCAGGATACTGCGGGGTGAGGGACCCAGACTTCTCACCAGCTGGCACGCCCTGAAGGAATCCCTTGGTCTCCACAGCCAGGCCATAAATAGGTCTCGCCAGGTGGGCAGCTTCGACATTGGGGCTATCCCTCAGAGTCTTTGTCTGTTCTTGTGTGCCAGACACAGGTGTGAGGAGCCCCAGGCTCGCTTGAGTGTAGGATGGGCTGCCGCGGAGGATGTCAGCCCCTCGCCAAGCCACACTGCGAAGATCGTCACTGGAACTCTCAGTCCAAACTTTCTCTTTGAGCCCTTCCTTATCATCCAGCTTCTCCCTCTTCACCACACTCTCAGAAACGGGCTCTCCCATTTTAGAGTCTGGGTTTAGCAGACTGTAGACCTTGAGGTCAATTTTGGGCTCCTCCTTGATGGTGGAGATGGCATGGCCATCCTCCTCGCCGTTGGCTGTAGTGATGTCCTGCTCCTGGCAGTGGACGGTGTTGAAGTGCTCCAGTAGTGACTGAGTGTCAGCAGCTGTGAAACTGCACTGGCGGCATTTGTAGCAGCTGTGTGCTCTCCTGGAAGAGAAGAAAACAGTCAATGGAGAGCCTGCATGGAGATTTTGGCTTCAAAATAGATTTTAAACACCGGGATTTTACTCCAAGCTATCCAAGTAGATAGAAATGCTGTATTCCCAACATCCAGAAATTGGAATTTAATGAACTAGCAGTTCCAATTTGATATAAAGAATATGAGTTTGCTTTTTGTTACATGAGCAGTAACAGGTACACATATGCACACACCCACACATGCATGCATGCATGCATGCACACAGGCACACTTTTGAGCTTACATTCCAGCTGATAAGCATTAAAACTGGCTGGTTGGCTTTATCATCAAATTACCTGCTCTCTTCATTTTCTCTTGATGCGTAATCATCAATTCAGTATGAGTTAAGTCAATATGCATACATTTTTACACCTGATTTCACCAATGGACTTCACTTTCTGTTTACTTAAACTAAAGTGAAGCTGTTGGGGTATTTTCTAATGCAAAGGTTCTTGGTAGTTTTCACATATATTAAGATATACTCAAAGTGAAACAATTGTTATTTCTATATTAAATGTAAATTCATTTAGTCATTGAGATATGGCTATCTGAGCTATGTAATCTAGTACATAATATATAGGAAAATCACAAGAATTTTCTAAACAAACTCTACCTATCTATAAGAATGTAAACACTGAACAAATTGAGTATCTTTGGGAGATCAAATACAATCCTATCCTCTGTACAGATATGTTCATTAAAATGACATATGTCCTTTCTTTTCAAGACATAAAACAAAGAAATCTTATCAGATCTCAAAATATCTAAAGGAACACTAATATTTGACTAACAAAGAACAATGGAGATTCTGCACTGTAAGAAGCATGCCGGAAAGGTACACAAATGATTTAGAGTAAGGTCATCTTTCTTCAACTATAAAAGTCTTATTTGACTCAAAATAAATACTACATAAAAAGACTTTCTACTCCCCTGATACAATGTTATGAGTTACCAACACAGTTAACAAAATAAACAACTAGTTGTTACTTAAATGTCCTTCAATCATCAATTCCTTTGTCAGATATTTACACATTAATAAATGGTGGACACATATTCCTTGCCCACCTTGTGTTTAGAATCTAATGAAGAAGGACTAAAGCATGTAAGACTATACATAATAGCCGGACGCTGGTAGCTGGTGGCTATAATCCTAGATACTCAAGAGGCTGAGATCTGAGGATCACAGTTCAAAGCCAGCCCAGGCAGGAAAGCCCTTAAGACTCTGATCTCCAATAAGCCACTCAGAAAACCGGAAGTGGCACTGTGGCTGAAGTGGTAGAGAGCTCGCCTTGAGCTGAAGAGCTGAGTGACAGCGTCCAGGCCTAGAGTTCAAGCCCCACGACTACAAAAAAACAAAAAACAAAAAGACTATACATATTTAAGTACAGAGACTGATATGTGCTAAGAATCAGTGGATAGGATGGTTATGGCAAGAGGAGATAAAGAGGGCTGTTTAGGTTAGACAGGTAGAATTTTCTTAAGTTGAGAGATAAAAATCAAATGATAAAATGGAGTTCTACAACTACTTAAAAATAATTAAAGCAACAGAAAACCATGTTAGTAAATATAATGGGAAAAAACAGAGCTGTAAGTGTTAGAGGAAGTGAAAGGGGAAAGGAACCACATTCTAGAAAGTCTGAGATACTGAAAAGAGGCCAATGTGGATAGAGGGGAATAAGTAAAAGGCAGGATTCCAATGAACAAGCTGGCAGGGTGTCCCCAAGATTTGATATCTACTTATTCTATAGTCTAGAAATATCCTTGAACTGCCCATCCCTTAACCAAATCAATGACTGCATCAAACCATTACTCATTATTTGATCAATACTTTTCTCATCTATACAAAGTTCTGGTCCCAACTCAAATGAGTTCATCACAACCTGTCACACAAGGTGTCTCGATGTTCTTTTAGTTTGGAATGAAAGTCCCATTAGACAATGGCCTGACTCCTGTTAGGTCTCATTAAGAGTTTCTTTTATCGACTCTACATACATAGGAATTCTTCCTCTAGCCACCTCCAAAACCCATCCAGGTGGCTGCAGATGCTAAAACCATCAGAATACAGAGAACAGTGTGACGAGTGTAAAGCAAATTGGAGGTGGACATCTCAGAGGTAACTACTCAGTAAAGCATGAAAAGCAAAACACATTTTACCAGGAAAGATGTGAAAATAAAGTTGGAGAAACAAACTCAGTTCACCCATCTTGCCTTTTGAAAGCACTCACAACCTATAGGAACCCACAGACACTGAGCCCTAAGGCCTACCTTAGAGGAAGTGATGTGGAGAAATAGTGCTTTACCCACTTAGTCTACTTCCATGAAGAACCCAGGGCTTCCAATCCCCAGATCAATGTTCCTTCTATCCTCTGCTTCCTAAATCATAAACATTTTATAAAATAATTGAAGCTGTAGAACATAGGGAAAATGATATGATTCTAACAAAGATCCCCTGACTGATACAGTAGTGACTAAGGACAATATTGGCTTTCAAACCAGACTGTGCAATCCAAAGGTCCAGGACTCGTTTTCCTGATTAAGCAGAATGCTGTGAGCAAAAATCAAGTCTTGGTTTTTAACTGGTCCTCAGAGTGTGTAATGCAGAAACCAGTAACTATCTAAAAACTACATTACCAAATATATCCCAATTATTTTATTTATTTATTTATTTATTTATTTTTTGTGAACATACTGTACAGAGGGGTTACTATTACATGAGTGAGATAATGAGTACATTTCTTATCAAGCATTGCAGCCTCCTCCTTTGTTTGCCCTTCATATCCCTTCCCAGCCTCCCCCCGCCCGTCCCCCCAATCCTCCCCCCCCCCCCGCCCCGCACCAAAGTTGTAAAGTTCGTTTTCAACATGACAACTTGTACTTCTCATTGTTGCAACAGGTCCACCTGTATCCTTAAATGACTTGTTTTTCCCCCTCTCCTCTACAAATTATACCGACATCAAATATAGTGAAAGCAGGGGTTATACTGTGGGGGAGGGACATACAAAGCAACAAAGAAATAATCTTATAAATGTGTTAGAAACAAATGCATGAAAGAAAAATACCTTTAAATACATATCTAAGGGCTCATTTTCCTAACATCACATTATCTGACCTTTTCTGCTTGACTCATACATATACTAGATATTGCAAATAAGGGAAACCATGGGACCTATGTTTCTTTGGGCTTGGCTTACTTCACTTAATATAATTTTTTCCAAGCCTTTCCATTTCCTAACAAAAAAAAAATATCCCAATTCTAAGCAACTGAATGAATAAATTCACAAGATAGCTTCTGTCCTCTAACTGCAACTGAACACAGTTAATGACCTTACTCTTCTCTTTCTTTGAAATTTTAAAATTCTGATTTTTGACTACAACTCATAAAATCAGAGTAAAGCTTGGCAATGAAGCATAAACTACTAAGCTGCTCCATCATGCAGACCATTGGATTCTTTAGATGAAGCAGAAAAGGCAATTTCCACAAAGTACACTTGAAACTTGAAGAACTCTTCTCTCCTATATCAATCCAAAATAAATGATAGAATATATATTTAAGAGCCATTACTTTGACATGTTTGGAGCAGTATAAAACTCTTAATAACCTATAGTAACACTCAGAGTGCCTCTCAAATTCTAACACACAAAGGACCACAGCTTGGGTGTTACATGTTATGTTGCTCTGGTCAGAATTAACTTCAAGATAGAATGAGTGAGCTTTAGAAGAATTCTCAGCATGAATATTTAGCACATTATAGAATAGTCAATAATCAAATAAATTTTCCTGGTGAACTGTATCACTTTACCATTTAAGCTCTACACAATAGTTAATATTAATAGCTGTATATATGTAAAACACAATGTGATACTGTCAAGATTACTTCCAAGCTGGGAAGTGGCTTAGTGGTAGAGTGTTTGCCTAGCATACATAAAGCCCTGGATTTGATTTCTCAGTACCACATAAACAGAAAAAGCTGGAAATGGAGCTGCGGCTCAAATGGAAGAGTGCTAGCCTTGAGCAAGAGAAACTCAGGGACAGTGCCCAGGGCTGGCCAAAAAAAAGATTACTTCCAAATCAATTGTTTTTTTTTTTCTATTTCATGGTTTAAGAATTGCCCTTTGAGATTATTTATTACTAGATGATTCATGTATACAGACCAAGAAGATAAAACACAGATCAACTCACATAAAATAATACTGATTTTAGAAGTTAAACCCCTTTACACAACTGCATCATCCTCATTATACTGAGGAAAATATATTGCAAATCTGCTCTTCTCTGTGGGTACTATTTAACACTATGTTGTTTGCTAGCTAATTCAATATTTCTAACTTATTCAGGAACTAGGTGCTAACGTTTTGGACATTGTCTTTGACCTGTATCATTCTCTCAGTAATCACTGACAAGATATTCAGTATGAACCTCCAAAGAATAAGAACTGATTATTAAAAGCCCTGGTGTAAGAAATATTACTCCTGAAATACAGTTTGATCCTATTGATGCTGTATTAGTTTGAATTCTCCTCTAAACTACTAAATACATGTTTGTTTGTTAGCATTAATCTGAAACGTTCCAAGAACATCGGGACATTTTCTTCCATTTCTCTGAATCCCTTGCTCCACAAAGACTTCTCAAATGAATCGATCCAAGAATAAAACTCACATCTTCTGAGTTGCCCTAAAATGTCATGGTCTACTTAGCAGTTACCCATTATCTTTTTATTAAAATCTCCATTTATTTTTCAGTGATATTTTAGTTGCCCTAAGAGTGATACCAAAACTGATACAACTATGTGTACTGACCCTACCTAGAACATCGCAACAGCCAGGAAATACTTGCTTAACTAACTAAATGAATAAACCACCACAGCTCTGGAGATGTTCAGGACATTGGACCTAATAAAGCAGGAAAGAAATATTAAGAGGTACACACATATTTTTCAAAAGACCTATTTTGAGGGGACTCTGTATAAACACTTCATTATTTAACAACTCCTAGAAGTTCTAGCTGCATGAAGCCAAATTAATTTAAAAGATACTGTAAATACAGTGTCAGCTTTGCATTTTTCATTTCTATATCCTCTGCCAACTCTAAGCAAACATTCTCCTCTTGCTACCTGTGGAAAAAAGATGTCATTTAACAGATCTCCGTCTAAGGTGGCCAGGTTAAATACAGTTGAATTTAACAGTTGAATTCAAATTCCAGTGAATTTGAATTTCAAATAATAAGCAAATATTATTTTAGTGTAAGTATGTCCCACGCAATATCTGGGATGTATTTATCAATCATTATGGCCTATACACTATTAAGAGATGTATCCAAAAAATGTTTTTTTAAAAAAAAACTGGTTTAGCTTTCTCTGGATTTAGATTTTTCTGGAAGAAAAAGGCTATCAGATTGAGTAAAAATATCAAATTGTATTTGCTTCAGGTCATATAGATTTTCTGTGAGAAACTGTTTTATACCTATTTTACATACATTTTTGTGCTGTTGAAAAGCATTCCTTTTTAAATCTTTCCATATTTCAGTTCGCAAGTCACCTTTTATCCCAACAATAGCACTCATTCATTACTAGAGATTAGTCTAAATTATTTTAACAATTCATAAAGGACCAAGGAATGCTACCAGGAAAAAAGAAGTCAGCTAAATGATGCTACTCGTTGATATTTTATTTGAAGTTTCTCAGTGAGGCTGTGTTTCCTTCTTTAAAGCTTAACTTCAGAGATTTACAGCTATCAGTTGAAAATTTCTCCTTTAGTGAAGAACTTGAATTTCACTTTGAATAGTTTAAAACATGCTTCTTTTCCTCAACAACAAAGAAATCTATCATAAATACTAATCAATTAAATTTTGAAAGGTATCTTTTGGTCATTACTGAGTCAAAAAACTAAAGAAAAATTATCACAGAGATGGAGTAAGTGAAGGTGAATAACTATTTAAATTCAAACACCTCAGTAAATATGACAGCTATTAGAGCTAATCATTTTTGCAACATATACTTGGTTGATATAGAAGTCTGTTAAGTAGGGCATATAATATTCTGTGCCTGTGGAATGACACATTGAAAGATGGATGAGAATAGCTGAAGGACAAAGAAAGTAGATATTAATAAGATCAATCCTACAGAAGTGGAAACAGAGTATTTACCCTTAGTTAAGTGAGAAGGCGAATTTACAGAATATAATCAAATTGAATTCTAAATAAGATTGTATTCAGTCCACTTATGTTGCATTTGCAAATTGAAATAATCTAATATTTCCTCATTTGTGGTAACTGATTGGGGAGGAGAGGAGCTTTATTTTCTAATGTACTTCTTGAAGAAAATGTTATTAATATCATGTAAAACTTCAACTTACAATTCACTTTCAAAGGCCTCTTTTAGAATATATTCAAAATATAATAATAATGCTTCCCATAAAATAGAAAGCAAATAAGAAGAGGAAACCACTGAGATAAACTAATATAAATGAAAAGGAGGGATAATTTTTATCTTATTCTAAGCCTTGATAACTACTCTTACACAGTTCTTTGTACTTTTCTGAAATTTCTCATACATAAAATATATACAAATAAAAGTGACAAGCCACAATATCCTTGGTAACATTCTGTCTCAGAGGAGAAAATGTAACTAACTAGATTTTATACGTATTTTAGGGTTTCTACGGAAACTAATTTATTGGGTAGTATTTAAAACAATATAACCCAAATCAGAACATGACCATCTTGGCCTCCACTCTTTTACAAAAATGTATTAATGCTTTATGTACTTGGTATTTTCAGATGTTCTGATAATTTAAGTGTTTATCATAAAAATCTATTCTTCAGAATTAGAGCACACGGAATATGTTCGTTCGGAGAATCTTTATAAGATAAACTGGGCAACAGCTCCCTTAAGCAGATCTTCCATGGAATCTAATATCAGATATTGCAGACTGAATTTCGGTATTTTATGTCTGAAAGGTGAGAGCACTATTTGAAACTTTTCAAATGCAGTCATAAGAACTCTAATAACAACAGATACTGGAGGGGATGTGGACAGAAGGAAATCCTACTGCATTGTTGGTGGGTATATAAACTTGTTCAACCATTTTGGAAAGCAGGATGGAGGTTCCTCAAAAGACTCCACATAGAGCTCCCCTATGACCCACCAATTCCACTTTTGGGCATTTACCCGAATGATCACAAACAAGACCATACTAAAGCTACCAGCACAACTATGTTTACTGCAGCATTATTTACCATAGCTAAGATATGGAACCAACCCAGATGCCCCTCAGGAGATGAATGGATCAAGAAAATGTGGTATATATACATAATGGAATTCTCTGCCTCCATCAGAAAGAATGACATTGCCCCATTTGTTAGGAAATGGAAAGACCTGGAAAAAAATTATATTAAGTGAAGTAAGCCAGGCCCAAAGAAACATAGGTCCCATGGTTTCTCTTATTTGCAATAACTAGTATATGTCTGAGAAACAGTCAGATAAGGTGATGTTAGGCGAAATGAACCCCAAGATAAGGACTTAAATGTTTTTTCTTTCTTGCGATTGTTTCTAACATATTTATAAGATGATTTCTTTGTTGCTTTGTATGTCCCTCTCCCATAGTATAACTCCTGTTTTCACTGTATTTGATGTTGATATAATCTGTGGAGGGAAAGGGAAAAAACCAATTGTTTAAATAGGGATACAGGTGGACCCATTGCAACACTGAGATGTACAAGGCATTATGTCGAAAAACGAACTTTACAACTTTGGCCTGGGGGGTGGAGGGGCTGGGCAGACATTGGAAGGGATGGGAAGGGGAAACAAAGGAGGAGGCAACAATGCTTGATAAGAAATGTACTCATGGGACCTATGTTTCTTTGGGCCTGGCTTACTTCACTTAATATAATTTTTTCCAAGTTTTTCCATTTCCTAACAAATGGGGCAATGTCATTCTTTCTGATGGAGGCATAGAATTCCATTGTGTATATATACCACATTTTCTTGATCCATTCATCTACTGAGGGGCATCTGGGTTGGTTCCATATCTTAGCTATGGTAAATAATGCTGCAATAAACATAGTTGTGCTGGTAGCTTTCAGGAAAATGAATCCTTAGATATGTATTTTAATGTTTTTTTCTTTCATGCATGTGTTTCTAATGCATTTATAAGATTATCTCTTTGTTGCTTTGTATGTCCCTCCCCCACAGTATAACCCCTGCTTTCACTATTTTTGATGTCAGTATAACTTGTGGAGGAGATGGGGAAAAACCAGTTGTTTAAGGATACAGGTGGACCTGTTGCAGCAATGAGAAGTACAAGTTGTCATGTCCAAAACGAGCTTTACAACGTTGGTGCGGGGGGGGGGGGGGAGGAGAAGGATTGGGAATGGAGGGGGGAGGCTGGGAAGGGATGTGAAGGGTAAACAAAGGAGGAGGCTGTAATGCATGGTAAGAAATGTACGCATTATCCTGCCCATGTAATTGTAACCCCTCTGTACAGTATGTTCACAAATAAAATTAAATTAAATTTTAAAAAAATGTACTCATTACCTTGTTCATGTACTTGTAACCCCTCTGTATGGTATTTTCATAATTAAAAAAAAAATCTTAAACTGGACAGGTGAGTTATTTACATACCGCTCAAACCATGTCTGTTTTTCCACATTCTGACTCACAAGAAAAAAAATAGCTAGGTCGATAATAAGTAAATTAATGAGTTTAGGAAATTCTCTAATAGTAAGAAATACTAAGCACTTATTCATAACTTGATTAGTTATATGTAGTGAAAATTAGTGAATATTTTTTAATTTTGAAAACATATAATTTAATGTTACTGAAACAAAAACATGTGCACATACACATTTATCCAGATTCACAAATTGAAAACTACCTTATAATTATAAAATCATAAACAATGATTAGCTACATACATACTTACATACATCCAAACACATCTAAAGAAATAGAGAATAAAGTCAGATGCTAGTGACTCAGCCCTGTAATTCTAGATACTTGGGAGTCTGAGCACAGAAGGATCAAGGGTTAAGGCCAGTCTAGGGAGCAAGAAAACTTCATGGTCCTTGACTCAAAAGTAATCAGGTAAGTAACATAAATAATATTTATGGTAGAGGTAAATATAGGTACATGAATATTTATGAATACATGCACATGCCATGGATAACTATATATAACTTTAACAAAACATAGTTTTGTTTTCCAGTTTTAAAAACTATATAAAATGCTAACCATCTGTGAACAGTCTTCATAATTTTTATTCAGGCAGAATTAAGCTTAAAGGATTCATCCATATTGTAGTTAACTGACATTTATTCAAGCTAATTATTGCATAATATTCTACTCTATGAACGTCATACAAAGTGTAATTTCTCAAGAATAGATAGAAGGGGGAGTTGGCTCCACTTTGTCATTGATGGTTGTTTTGGTAGTTTTCTGTTTTCAATAATTACATTTATTCAATTTCCGTACTTTCCTATGCACATATGCAGGTTTTCTTCTGAGGAGTGAAATTACATAAAGGATACAAGCAACTGATATTGACAGAATTGCCAAATTGAGCTTTTGACTGACTCCATAAATCTACAATGCTTTATGTCTTAAAGTCTGTGTTTACTGGCAATAATTAGGTTATCTCATTTTTAGATAGGATATGTCTTATATAACTTAATCTGTAATTATTTATTATGAAGCCTAGATTAATATGCAATGGGTCAAAAGATGTATTCTATTTGATGCTATTTTTCTGAAATCTGATTTCTGTTCTGGCTAAAAAAATGCCTATTTTTTAACTAGTCTGTATCTACTTCAAAAGAATATGCCTTCTCCAGTTGTGGACTAAGGAATTTATATTTTTATTACATTTTCAGGAAATTGTGTTTATTAATTTGCTGGTCAATTCTTTTAAACTGAACAGGATTTTTTGATTAGCATTTAGTAAGCAATTCAAAATTTGCCACTGAGATTGAATTAACTGTTTTTTCTACCTATTCAAATGTTATGCATCTAATGAGTTAAATCATCAATATGTCTGATCATTCTTTTTTTTTAAGTCTAAATTTTATAAGATTAATAATTATATCTTAATGTCTCATAGTTTTGTATTTGCTAGTATATACTACTTTAGTCTTTCCTGGCTATGTCTAAACAGACTTATACTTTACATATTTATTTTTTAAATTTTACAGGGTTGAACTTTCCTTGTTAATATCCTTATAGTAGAAATTTTAACCTACAGTTTTAAAAGTTTCATCATATAATATACATTGTAAAATTCCTGGAATCTACACTTCTTGTCATTTTATGTTTAAATTTTTAATGATTTAATTTTTCTAATGTATATACTCTTCCCATTTCAAAACAATGTTCTTTACTTTCCTACTCCATTGTTCACCTCTGTGGTTTGCAATTTATATACTTATTTCCTGTCCTTTATTTATTATTTTTAGTTTTTCTATTTTTCCAAATATGCCTAACAATATCCTAACTCCCTAACTTTAAACAATTCAATATTCTCCTAAGAACATCATAATTCTGGTGATACACCCTCTAGAATTTACATAGCAATTGCCTAGTACCTTAGGCTGAAGCATACCTTGTTTGTTTAGATTTATCCAGATATTTCCCAGGTCCCTACTTAACTGAAGATGTCTAGTTTTCTTCTGGGAAGATGGTTTTGCTGGATATACAATACTATAGGGATTTATTATTTTACTTCTGAAATTATAAAGCTCTCAATTTCAAACATGTGTACAAGAACTTACAGAGTAGAGATGGCTCTTGGATTAGCAAAAACACATCAGGACTTAAAAATAAAGGTAAATGCATTTCACTGTCCTAAGAACCAGGTGCTATTTGTTTTCTTTGATAATAAAAAACACAGAAAACTGTTTTTTTCGTGTGGAAACTTACATCCTCAAAAGGATCCAAAAGCAAAGATTAAAATGTAGCTCACCTTGGAGATTCTCAGCTCATTCATAACTATTGTGACATCAAATGCTCATGAGAATTTAATTTACATAAAGACATTCACAGAGCCTCTATCAGACATCTTGACAGTGGTTTAAATTGGGTGGACACAACAGGGAGCATGGAAGGAATAGTCTCTTTCCTCTGGAACGCATTACTGCGTATTTAATAAATCTTAACATTGTTAAGTAATATTATTCGTACTTCTATTGCTGGTGTAATACTGTTCTTTATCTAATGAAGAGGAAAACTTTTTTCCCAAAAAATTTATCCAGCAGTGGGCTCAGCTTCCTGGAGAAAAAAATCACCTGCTGTTTTTATATATATATATTTGGAGGTGGGATGTTGCATGCATTCCCATGTGGTAGATTATCAAATTTGTATGTCATTTAACAAATGTACATGCAAAAAATGCCCTTACACCACCTCTATAAGGCTCAGAGAGAAGCTATGTCTGCTAGCCCAGAAATGAATTAACATGCAGCTAACATAAGAAGAGCCAGAAACACTCATCACAAATGTGAACACATATTTGATTGCTGTCTTTCCGAGGTCTGACCTTATAAATTAAACAGTGTAAATCTCTAGTCAGTGTTTTCTGAACATTTCAATGCACTGTGAACATTAAGATGCCCTTCGACTTAACATCTGACATTACTGCCCTATGGCTGGACACAAATCTCTTCATTCCTGATGACAGGAAAGACACACACTTCTAAAACAAATGGAAGGGACTGTTTAATAAAATTCTTGGGATGTAAAAATTTAAACAATCTGATTTATCCAACAAGAATATTGAATCTACATATGGAAAGACACTTAAAAAGAGTAAATAAAGCTTTTTCCTGGGTGCCTAAAGGCATAATAATAAGAAAGCAGCCAATAAGCACTACTAAGTAATATCTGAACACCTGTATCTCCAGGGTTTTGCTGAACTAATTCCTACTTATAAACAAGTCTTAGTTTAAATATTCCTTCCTTGGGGAGACATTCCTAATCCATCATTATTAAATGATGTTGTTAGTGTATTAGTTCAAACATAATACTTTATATTTCACTACTCTTTATGATACTCATCACCTTTATACTGAGCTGTGAGTGTCTTGACATCCCTACCAAAGTATTCGTTCTATTAGGACATGATTGTGGATGTCTACATCTGCTTATTAACTCAGGTATAGCCAATGCCTAACAATACATTTCTGGAATTCACAAATGAATACATAAATGAAATAAGGATAAATAACCTAAATTCTTCTCTTAAAATATGCAGGCTAAGGTTTATAAAGAGAATAGTGTCAAAATAGAAGTAAAATACTAATGTAACATGCCTATAGCTACATTATTCTGAAAAGCTTATCTTCTCAGAGGTATAACTGTACTTTGAGAATCACACTTAAAACTACATGCTCATCTTCCCATTTCTGTTGGTATGCAAAGCAAAAATGCTGTTCAACTGTACAAAGCAAAAAGAATGCCCAATCTCGCTTTAAGGGAAAAATGAGCAACCCATCCTCAAGCTGATTATTCCCCTGTTGGAATAGTTTAATCTGGAATGACTCCAATAAAAACGCTGAAGTGGTTTCCTATTAAACCAAGTAAACTGAACAGATCATGTTAAATCAGTAACCAGACTTTCACCATCATCAACAAAGAATTAAAAAATGCACGCTGTAAATGGCACAGAACAGATGGGAAGGAAATGAAAATCTGAAGTTATCAATCTATACACATATGATCTGCAAGTCTATGTGTCATCTTTTATGTTATCATGTCGTATCACCTCCCCATCAAACTCAATCACAGCAATTCCTGTACCATCCTTCTGAATCCCAGTCCTCCCTTGGTATTTTACCAAGTCGCTCACCTGTAGTGTCGAGAAATCTCTTCCTCCACCTGGGTAATAAAATCACATTTGGTACACGAGTGCTCTTTGCTCTCCTTGACAGAAGGATGCCCATCCGGTCCTTGCAGATGATTTGCTTCTTGTTTGACATCTGACACTTGGGACTCGTGCACAGTCTCGTAGTGAAAGAGGAGCACATCTACATCAGGGGTAGAGAATGAACACTGGTGGCACTGGTGTTTGACTCTCGAGCTTCCAGCCGCCCCCGGAGACAAGTGCAATAGCAAGAGTGCACAGTGGGAACAATTACTTTTTCTACAAGCAAACGGATAAGTAATTTCTCCAAGGTGCTTTTCTGGGCTGCAAAGGCCTCTGGGACAGAATGGACAATGTTTAATGGTACACTTATGGATGTTGTGGAGCTGCTGGTAATGACGGAGAAGCGGCCCCACCACAATGACATCAGGGCCATGGCTTTTAGAATATCTAAAGTCGCAGAACTGACAATTATAGCTTGTTACCATATTATCCTCTGCTCCCTTGCTGGAGAAGTCCTTCTTTTTAGCCCCACTCGAGCCCTTTTCTGCCTTGGTCATTGGCTCTCCTTCTGCACTTTTGGCTAGATCATTCTGATTAATGACAGAACCCCTGGGAAGTTTATCATTCAACTCTGGGTTAAGGCCACCTGACTGCACTGATCCATGCTGCTTTCCATAATGCTCTAGCAGTTTAAGGGAGCTAGATGACTCACAGCTGAAACTACAAAATTTACACCAATAGTAACTGGTGGCCTCTGTACCATTTTGTCTCGAGGAATCAAGGGGTTTGATGGGCACTGAGTAGCCGACAGGAGTGTCATCTCCCGCCTTCACTGTTATCTTATCCTGCCACTTCCCCAAGTCTCCAGGCTCGCTGCCTCGAAGCGCAGGAATGGATTTGCTAGAGTTTTTCTCTGAAGGTTTCGCACCGTCAGAGGAGGGGAGAGAAGCTTTGATTTTGTTCGGGTGAGTCTGAAGAAAATGTTGTTCGAGTTCAGTTGAAGAGTTGCCCATATAAGTGAAATTGCAGAATTTACAGCGGAAATACTTGGTGTTTCCCTGGCAATCTGGGGTTTTCCGTCCAATGCCAATGAATGTTCCGCCAGAAGTGACCTGGAGTGTAGAAGAGATGAATGTTACTTGAATGGTGTCACGCAGTGGGTTCTCTGTAGGGGGACAGGGGGACACTGTCAACTGTTCCACATCAAGAATATAGTAGCGTTTAATGAAATCACGTGACAAATCAGAGTCAAAACTGAACCCTTCATTTCTCAACAGCTATTCCTGGAGTGATTCTTTCTATTAGACATTTTTTAGGCCCAAGTTAACAGATGAAAGTAAGTAATAAAACAACTATAGCTAATCCAAAAGATTTAATAACATGTACTTTAAAAAAAAAACTAAGAAAATAATAGGGGCTTCTAGGGATATGCAAAAGCCAAAATAAGATACAACTATCTATAGCTCTTCTGCTCGTCTTTCTGTCCTCAACTTGAAATTACATAGTAGGCCACTCTTGGTATGGCAAACATCTATAATCTCAGAGGTTTGAAGTCTTAGTTTCAATGATATCTTCAAGGCCAACTGTACTATATAACCTAACCATGTGACAGAGATAGACTGGATGGGGGTGAATTACATAGTTTGAGGACAATGGGGGCCTCTGGCTGACAGTTTATATAAACTGTTCCCTCTTTCTTAGTATATACACCAATGACAAGTCAATCAAGAGCTGTCCCTGACCAGTCAAAATTTATGGTTTTAAAACTATGACCAGGTGCCAGTGGTTCACATCTGTTAACCTAGCTACTCAGGAGATCTAAAGATTATGGTTAAAAGCCAGCCTGGACAGTAAAGTCCACAAGTCTCTTATCTTTATCGCTAATTAATCACCAACAAGCCTTAAATTAAGCTATGGCTGGAGCAGTTACAGCCTAATCTTGATCACAAAAGCTCAGAGACACCACCCAGGCATTGAGTTCAAATCCCAGTACCAGAAGAAAAATAGAAAGAACTTCATGAGTGAAACATTCAAAAAAAAAAAGTGAGGGTGGATATTTTCCCTTCCAAATACCAATCGATATTTTTTATTTTTTTCAGCAACCATTGTGTGTGTGTGTGTGTATGTATGTGTGTGTGTGGTGTATATAAGCAACTAACATAATCTTATTCTGCCTTCTTCAACAGCTGCTCAAAAATGGCATGTGTGATCACTGCTCATATCCAAATCACTCCATGAGAAAAGTCTCAGACATCTCAAAAGTGTTTAGAGGCTCTACTTAAAATGCAAATAATATTCCGTAGCACATTCAGATATGATTTTACCTCAACTCTTAGAATTCAGATAAAAGTCTCCACTGAGAGCCAGAACTCTGATCAAGTTGCTTAATTTCTCTGGCCAACAGCTTCCTCAACCAAAGAAATTTCTAAATTTATATCCACTATTATAATTTTTGGAAATCTTTATAAACACATAAACAACATGGCACTGACTACAGATTATGATGTCACTTTATAAAGGTCATCAACATTTATCAAAGAGGGATCATGGCACACCTCAGACCTGTTCTCTATCTCCAAACCAAGTACACAGATTTGGTTTCAATCTGTCAATAAAAGAGTATCCTTAAACCAGTAAGGTAAGAATGGGGGCACATTCCCTGGCAGCAACCTGATAATCAGTCAGTAGCTAATGAGATATCAAGTCAGGCCTTTCAGGATACTGCCTAGATCACTCTAATCAAGTATTTAAAGAGACTAAAGCAATTAAAATATGAAGTATAAGACATTATATTGCAAAAGTTGTACATATATTTCCCAATGCAATGGAGGGGGAAAAGAATCTTGATTTTCAAAAGAACAAGAGATTTAAATGTGTTATTTCTCTAGGTACTTTTTAGAAACTTAAACTTGAATCAAAAGTGGTAAATTCACAAGTATCTCAATCTCTTTTGAAGAAGACAAAGAAAGAATATAAAATGTAGAGGTGAAAAAGGTTCTCATTTTAGCTTCTATATTGCTCAGAGAGATTGAACTTTCCTAATAAAAATGTTATAAACTCCTGCTTGTACACAATTGAGATTTCTAAGAAATTATCATAGATCATAACCTTCCTTTGATTTTATAATCTTTGAAATTCATGTGCCATGATCATACTATGCACATTGAACAAAGAGCACACATATTCTTTGGGAAATCCTAAACTTAGGATTCCGATATAAATTTAAACAACTAATAACTATCTTTTAAGGTTGTCATTCCTGATCTTAAAGAGTCAGAAAATCATGGGATAAAATTGAAGACTAAGAAATGATCCCACAGACCTATGGCCACCTAACATTGTTAATGGTGGCAAAAATCATCTGATAGAAGAAAGGCAGCCTCTTTAACAAATAGTGCTGGCATGACATTTTGTACTTCTCATTGTTGCAACAGGTCCAACTGAATCCTTAAACGACTTGTTTGTCCCCATCTCCTCCACATGTTATACTGACATCAAATATAGTGAAAGCGGGGGTTACACTGTGGGGGAGGGACATACAAAGCAACAAAGAAATAATCTTATAAATGCGTTAGAAACACATGCATGAAAGAAACGAAAACATTAAAATACATATTTAAGGGTCATGTCAAAACCAACTTTACAATGTCGGTGTGGGGGGAGAGGGGGGTATAATTGGGTGGGGGGAGGGGGGAGGCTGGGAAGGGAGGTGAAGGGTAAACAAAGGAGGAGGCTGCAATGCTTGGTAAGAAATGTATGCATTATCCTGCCCATGTAATTGTAGCCCCTCTGTACAGTATGTTCTCAAATAAAATAAAATTAAATTAAAAAAAAAAAACAAATAGTGCTGGCAGAATTGGCTATGCACATGTAGAAACTTAAAGTTTGATCCTTATATATCATCCTGCACTCGAATCAACTCCAAATGGATCAAAGACCTCAAGGTATGAGCAGAGACCCTGAAAATATTACACTAGGGCTCCTTCGCACATGTCGAAACTTCCCAAATAAAAATCCAGAAATACAACAAATCAAAGAAAGGCTGGATAAATGAGTTGCATTAAACTGCAGAGCTTGTGCATGGCAAGGGGCATAGCTAGCAAGATAAATGGAAAGCCCATAGACTGGGAGAAGATCTTCACTTGCTACACAACAGAAAAGAGCCTTCTATCTAAAATATACATAAGGGGCTAGGAAGGTGGCTCAGTGGTAGAGTGCTTGCCTTGCATGCATGAGCCCTGGGTTTGATTCCTCAGCACCACATAAGCAGAAAAAGCTGGAAGTGGTGCTATGGTTCAAGTGGTAGAGCACTCGCTGTGAGCTGAAGAGCTGAGGGACAGCGCCCAGGCCAGGAGTTCAGGACCCACAACCAACAAAATAAAATAAAATAAAAATATATAGAGCTCAAAAAGTTAAATCCCTAATAACAAATCCTCAAAGAAACAACCACTCTATTAATAAGTAGGCTAAATAATTAAAAAGAGACTTCTCTAGAAAGAAAATAAGAATAACCAAGAGACACATAAAAAAATTTAAGTCAAAACAACAGTGAGATTTCACCTCACCCCAGTTAGAATGGCCATTTATCAAGGAAACAAATAAAACAGATGCTGGTAGGGATATGTCCAAAAGGGAACACTATTACACTGTTGGTGGGAATGTAAACTGGTTGAACCACTCTGGAAAACAGTATGGAGGTTCCTCAAAAGATTACATACACATAGAGTTCCCCTATGATCCAGGAATTCCACTCCTGGGCATTTACCCAATGATCACAAACAAGGCCACACTAAAGCTACCAGCACAACTATATTCACTGCAGCATAATTTACCATAGCAAAATCATGGAACCAATCTACATGCCCCTTAGTAGATGAATGGATCAAGAAAATGTAGTATATATACACAATGAAATTCTATGCTTCCATCAGAAAGAATGACATTACCCATTCGTAAGGAAATCGAAAGACTTGAAAAAAATCATAGTAAGTGAAGTAAGCCAGGCACAAAGAAACATAGGCTCCATGGTTTCCCTCATTTGTAATAATTAGTATATGTCTACGATAGTCCTAGCAGAGGATCACAATAGTGCAATAGCTACGTACATATTACCAAATGGGCTATTCAAAATAATTCCAAGATATGGAAACAAGAGGTTTTCATTTTGCTTTTTTAGTGTACTGTGTTAAATTCTTTCCTTTTTCTTTTGTTTTTTCCCCTTTGGTTTATCCACTGCTGTCACTGTTTTTGACATATATGCATATGTTTATCTGATTTGGGATAGGGAAAGTGAATAACACAAAATAGTCAGCAAAGTACAAAGGGTGAACCAATGCAACCGTGATACAAGACACTGTGTTGGAAATGAAGTTTACAACTTGGTGGGGGGAGTTAAGAAAGAGGGAAAGTGGGAGAAAACAAAGGAGGGGGTAACAATGTACTCATTACCTTATCTATGTAAGTGTAACCCCTCTGTACATCACCTTCACAATAAAATTAAATTAAATTTTTTTTTAAATCAGAAAATCCAGGCGGCAGTAACTACTAGTAGTAAAGAGACACAAAAGAAAAGTAAATTTGAGAAAAAAAAAATCAGTAAGATATTTTGGTCTAAGAAAGACCAAAGACTAAAGTCTGGAAATGGAGTTGTATTTTCTGAGTTGATAGTCTATATATAAAGTTGTGCTTCTCTCCCTTGGGAAAACCTGCCACCTTCATTATTTCTGCTTGAATTAGGCTGAAGAAAACCTTCATCCAACTAACAACTTTTTTAAGTACAATAAAAGCAACAAATAAAATTTGGACCACTTTTTAGTGGCTAACACAATAACAATGACAATTTTACAGATTACCTACTTCCTTCTTGGATAATGCCAGCAATACATATTAACATTACATCGTATTTAACTCCACACAATCTTAGAATCACATATCATAAAATCCAATTAGAGAAAGTATAATTATTTTATGCTCTATTAATTTTGTCTTTTAAAAATGTGGGTTTCTTGTAGTTTGTGTGTGTGTGTGTGTGTGTGTGTGTGTGTGTGTGTGTGTCTATGTGTGTGAGCATGTGCACACACACCTGTCCTAGGGCTTCAACTCAGGGTATTGTCCTTCAGCTTTTGTGCTCAAGGCTAGCACTCTATTCCTTGAGCCACCTCACCATTTCTGGCTTTTTGAGTTAATAGGAGATAAGAGTCTCACAGATTTTCCTGCCCAGGCTGGCTTTGAATGGTGATTCTCAAATCTCAGCCTCCTGAGTAGCTAGGATTACATGGGTGCACCACTGACATCTGGCCATTCGTTTTGTTTTGTTTTGTTTTGTTGGTTGGGGGGTTGTCATTTTATCTATAACAAATGTACACAATCAGAAAAACAAAACTGATAGGAACAATTTAAATAAAATTTTAAAATAAAACATATTTACTATTAGAGACAATATACATGACTACTGTAAATTCTGTGTGAACCAGAACTTTTAAGTATTTATTTTTCCCACTTACTAGGTGAGTAAGTATTTAGTTTGTGCTTGTGAACATTAGCTACAAAAGTAGTCAACTAAAAACCTATTTCACTTTTAAGCTACTTAGACTTTAAGATCAAACATTGTAGATAGACCTTTTAATTTAGCTGGAGTTATCTTTGCTTCTATGAGAAGGCACATTAGTTACCTCCCAGTTTCCTCATCTCTATAAACAAGAGGAACATTGTACAACTTGTTATTTTAAAGGAATAGTATGAAGATCAAGCAAGAACCCTAGGAGTTCTATGTGATAAAACCTTTTATAGTCTTCTGAGTCCAGTGACAGAGCCTATGAGCCACAGGTAGCTAATGTACACCTAAAAGTGGAACACTGCAAATGAACAAGTGATTTTTTTTTATGTTTAATGATTGTCACTACTTTCAATTAACTGAAATTTAAACAACTGCACATGGATAAAGAATATCACTTCAGGTAGCAAACTTCAGTAATAACCACTTGGATGAGATTAGTATTTTACAAAATGAATGAGCCAAGAAAATTTCTCTGGATAATGGAGTGAACAGATTAAGCAGAGTAGAAATGGCAAAGTCATTCAATGACACATACTTCGTATAACTAAGCTTCTTGGGTATGTAAGGAAAGGTTCAATTCTGCTGTCCCGAAGCAAATATACTATTTCTATTCTCTCTGAAAATTGGGGAAACGAATATGTCACTAATATGTGGAAATAAGCAAGAGCTCAGTGCTTTATGGTCGAGGAACTGAATGAACTCTTTAAGGGAAATATGAACATAGAAATTTCTTATCAACATCCTTGTATTCCCAGGATAAAGAGTAGCAGAAATTCATGGCACCCTTGTCACTGATTTGACATGACGAATTTATACGCTCAAGAACATCCAAAATCTAGCTCTCAGAGCCAATTGATTTTAAGTTAAAGTCAAATGTGAAGAAATATTCAGCATAAATTAGGCATAAAAAAACTAAGTGACTTTTTTCACTGACTAAGGACTGTAACTGTATTTTCTATTTTAACCCTAGTTTTTGAAACTATTTCTTCCACATACTATTTTCCACAGTTCTCACTGATAATTCATTTACATGTGTTTTTAACAGAAATGTGTCACTGTCAAGTGAAAAATATGAAGGGGTCAATTTTCTTCAAGTTCTTCAGCCTCACAGTATGTCTTTCCCTCTAATAATATAGAACAAAATCTGATAAAAAAAATTCTAAAATAATATGTCAGTGAGAAGAACTTCAGAGCTCTTTAAAATGACACTTTAGCAATGCACTTATTCTCAATGTGGCAAAAAAAAGGAGCTGTTTGAACTAAACACAAACCTTTCTTCAGATGTGGTTCATTTTCAAGTGCTATAATTGATAGCAACAGAGACAATTATGGGGGTACTAATTTAAGAGGACTTGAGGTTATGGGCTGATAGTCAAAAAAGTAAAACCTTACAAGTAAAAGGCTGGGATGTTAAAGAAAAATCACTGAGAAAAAATACAAAACTTTTAAATAACTCTAAAAAAATCTGTATGGGCTGGTCTTGGCTAAAAATAACTATACTCAGAATTCATCTACTAATATGCACAGAAACTGTTTCTGTATGTGTAGTTCTTCACAAATGCATTCCAGAGCATGCAGAGTGCTTCAGTAATATACTTCTGATGGGAAATTAATGTCTAAACATTTCAATAACAAATATGATTATCTGGCAATTATCTCACTCTCAGGCCACGCACGCTTATTCCGGCAGCCTGTTCGTGAGCACCTTTTTCAAATGGATTTAAAAGAGACCACCAGTGTGGGAAGGAGTGTCAAAACTTAGAGCAGGCAGATGCTAGTGGCTCATCCCCATAACCCTAGCTACTCAAAAGGCAGAGAGCCAAAGGATCACAGCTTGAAGTGAGCCTGAGCAAAACAAGTCTGCAATGATCCATCTTCAAAACAACCAGCACAAAGCTGGTCTGGAGTAATGTCTCAAGTGGCACAGCACCAGCCAACCAATTAAGTGAAGCAAGATCAAGGCCCTGAATTTGTTAATGTAGTATAGTAGATATATGTTTTCAGAAAACTTCACATATTCTTCAGTGTGTGCATTTATTTTATTTTATTTTTTTTGGTCAATCGTGGGGCTTGAACTCTGGGCCTGGATGCTGTCCCTGCGCTCTTTCAGCTCAAGGCAAGTGCTCTACCGCTTGAGCCACAGCGCCACTTCCGGTTTTCTAGTGGTTTGTTTATTGGAGATAAGAGTCTCATGGACTTTTCTACCCCAGCTGGCTTTGAACCGCGATCCTCAGATCTCAGCCTCCTGAGTAGCTAGGATTACAGGCGTGAGCCACGGGCACCCAGCTTATTGTGTGCATTTTTATCATTACCTTGTGAGGACTGCATTAATCCATAGTTTATCAAGAACTGGTTTTCTCATTTTACTCAATATAACTCCGAAGAACTAGTTCCCCTGTGATTATCTGGTATGTGGAATGACAGCATATCAATGTATCTTTAAGGTCCATTTCAATAATTTGGAAAGCAGCTATGCTTGCCACCACTATACCACCAATACATTCTATTTCAGAGATTTGAAAGCCAATGTTGTATGGGAAAAAAATACAAGAGAGAAATGCAGAAGAAAGGGAAGAGCAGAGTATTCTGAAGAGCACACATATCCAACTTGTCACCCCCATTGCTTCAAAATAGAGATAAACAAGAATTGCAAACAGATGCCAAAGAGGATCCTAATGGGGGAAGATAGTTTAATAACTAAAACCATAAAACATCCTTCCGCCATGGAAGAGTTCTTCATGATGAATCTATTGCCTGAAAAACATGGGGGATGCAAAGAGACATTTACCTAGACATTACAGAACCTCAACATGCCTACAGTCCAGCACAAAGCATTCACAAGAAAACAGATGACAGAAACAGCAAAATGTGGATTTCTGCTGAGTGAGGCAAAAGATTCTATGATGACAAGAAGAGCACCTAAGGCTGACAAGTCAGCAAGCCCTAAAAAAGTTAACACCCTAGCTGTAGACAGATGTGTTGACATCTGAAGAAGGATCTATCTCTATGGCAGTGATCTTTATGGAAAGATGGCTCAGGCGGCGCAAACCAGATTAAAAGCAGAAATGAGAGTGAAATGATACAAGATGCTTACCAGATCTTTCAGTGCCATCTTTTATGAACTGGCAACTGTCCTGTAGTAACATAATATGTGCTGCTCCTGTTTGTACTATTGTCTCTCTAGTGAGAGGGTATCTGGAAGAGCAGTCTCTAACTGGAGAGTACATATCTAATGATACAATTAGTAGGTAATTGTTTTTAAATATACCTATCCTTTCTATAAAATATTAAAAGTATTTTAAAATATAGCAATATTTTCTTAACTATCAATATGTAAAAATTTAACTAAAAAAATGAAAGTAGAAAGAGAGGATATGAGGGCAGAAGAATGGAAGAAGAGATAGAGGAAGGGAAGGAGAGCAAAGGAGAAGAAAAAAATAACCACCAAGAGAAAAAGAAATTTTTTTTAAAAAAAAGAGGAGGACAAGGAGCAGGAGGAAGACATGGAAAAGGAGAAAGAAGGGGAAGAGTGATAAGGGAAAGGAAGCAAAAAGAAGTGAGTACAAAGAAAAAGAAAACAACATAAATACTAAGGATACCACAATGTATGAATGTGAAAATGGCTCAACTGTTGGCAGAGAGATGATCTCAGAAGAAATTCCAGGCTAACCCAATATATCTACCCCGACTCTACAATGGGGATATGGAAGAAAATGATGAAAGAAATTGTTTTGAGAACTTCACTCTTTTGTAGGTGGATTTTGAGGTGGCCTCCCATTGGTTTTTTGAAAAACAGGTCTTAGAATAAAGCCTTATTTATAATTTCTGAGTATATTATTGGACACATGAAAGAATTCATTAGTTCTTTCATTTTACATCTCCAGGTCATCAAAATATGAAAGGAGAAATGCTATACAGGCAAACGATTTGCATTCCAAAGTTCCTCAGCATACCCTCTACATTTGTCTCACTTTCAGAATCCGGTGAAATCACACAGCTCCAAGCATAAATGGGTGTAGTGCATACTCAAATTAGACACTCCAAAGGCATTTCGATTTGTTCTCTGCCTCCACAACCATCCTTGCTGTTAATGTAGGCAGAGAATAAAACCTTAATTACACAGCCTTGGAGAACATAAATGAGAGCTGGGTGCATCTCCTAAACATTTAATCTTTCTAGAAAAACCAACCTAAATAATACCTAGTAACTAGAAGAGGAGAAGATAAGTCACAGAACACATTTAATTATCTCATCAATGATTTCAATTATAAGCCTAGTAAAGTAGCATCATACTACATGGATTAGGAAATCATACTACATAGATTAGGAAATCAAAAACCCAAAGAAACCACAAGTGCCCCCTCCATTCAATGTGCTTTAGCTACGTCTTCTATCCCTTCCATGAGATTGTTTTTCATTGCTTTTCTACTTGCAATAAATTTGGTCTCATACTTGAGACAGCAGTACATCACAGTGATTATGAAGAGACTGTCTTCCCTAGTTTACATCCTATCTTCCTGGTAATGCAACTCTGTGATCTTGAGCAGGTTACTTTAATCCCTCTATGCCTGTTTCCTCTTTCTTTTTTTTAATGGACATAATGGTAGTGTCTACTTCAAGGGATTTTTATGGAGATGACTTGATTAACATGCATAAAGAACTCAGAGGCACATAGACACTTAAGGAACTTTTAATAAAGGGTTTCCATTATTAGATATAAATCTAAAATCGGGGCATGGGGAAAGATGTGTAATCTGTTTTATGCAAACTAAAAAATGAAAGAGGTAAGTATCAAATTTAAAAGTGATACTGAAAATATGAATTTTGCATTTGATTTTCAGTTAAAGCTGAACAATAGTTGAATATTCTATCACACATTTCACAGTTTGGACAATTCTAAGACAAAGAGTTCAAGAAGTCTGTGCTCTGATGATTCTCAGAAATAAAGAGTCTGAAGGAAATCAGAAAATGACACGAAACTGCTCTCTCTCTCTCTCTCTCTCTCCTCTCTCTCAGTAGACTTCTCTCTCAGATTGGTGCATTAGTTGTGTATCTGTGTTTCTAACAGTTGTGAGAATGCTGTAATTACAATAACCCAAGAAATAAAAATCCAGGAATAATCTGCTGACTTGATATGGTCAGGAGAGCTGACCATTTGAGAGACAAAACTTTTATTAAGAGCTGAATAAGGCTAAACTTGATTGGACATACTGATAACCATGATTTTCTCTTCTAAACATAGTGTCTGGGGAAAAAACACTGATCTTCTTGAAAATGGTACATATCCTTTAAATAATAACAAATAAACCAAAAATCAAAGAGGGATTGGCATTTATAGTACTAACTCTCCTGTTAACAAATCCAAATGGAGATTGAACTGTCATATAGGCAAAGGATTTAGTGAAAATGACCAACCGATTCTATGCAAAAAGGTACCCTTATCCACTTCAGGCATCTTCACTGAAGAAAATAACCTGGTAAATGCCAGAACTTTGCTTTGTTTTATGGCCTTGGGTGAGCATATGTTTTATTTTGCACATTTTATTGCTTGTTAAAGAGACACAGTCCTGAAAACAAGTATGGGTTCACATGCCAACCATTTCTCTATAGACACTCTGAATTGATTAAAGTCTCATTCACCAATCTTTCCCAAATGCAATTGTCCTTAGCTCAGAAAAACAAAGAAACAGAACCTGCTAAGATATACAACTTCCCTCCTACTCCAGATCAAAGGAAACTTCAAGGCAAAAAAATAAATATTTGAAAGGAAAATTCAAGACAAGTCAAAATAAACCACAATGAGATTAATGTTCCCTGAATATTTTTTTCTTTCTTCAGACCAGAGGTAATCCCCTATTCAACTCATGTGCTGGTGAATGTTAATGTTTTATAACGCTCATAGAGTTAAATATGTTGAAAAATACAAACACAAAGGTTGACTTCCTATCTCTGAAATCTGCTCTTCCTGTTTCTACCTTGACATATTTTGCAGCTCTGGTAAAAAAAAAATTACAAAACAGAAATATAACATTTCTAGTTCAAACAAAAGATAGTCCCTCACAAGATCATAGAGCAATTTTTCTATTAACCAGATAAATTTATTAAGGACCCAAAAGGAACGTAACAACTGGAATCCAGTAGCTACTTCTTTAAGTCTTGAATAATGCAGAATAATAGGGAAGGTTTAGTAATATAGAAAGGCAACATATACATCATGAACATTTATAATCCTGGGATAGTGTAAACACTTTCCCGTGGGAAGCACAACTTGACAGGACTCCTAATTTTATAACCTGATCTAAGGGCTAAAAGCTCCCCCATAAAGATGATGCAAACGCCCTAATGCACAGCACATTAAGCCCTAATGAAACAGCAAAGTCCGCGTTGTTAATGCAAGCTTCCATTCAGCAATGGTTTAAATATAAGCATAATAAAGCAGATTAAAAAGAAAGAGGCTGTAATTACTTTTTTAAGAACTCAATCTCTTGTCCTATTATTGGTCTACATGTGAGCCTCAAAGACTGAATACAGATAGTAAAAGCTGCATGAAGGCATTACCAATCATGTCATATACATTACTTTTTAAATGTAAGCATAACAATTGATGAAACATGATGGGAACATGGAAACTAACATCCTGGTCAAATCAGTTCATTTTGAGCTATCCATTATATCTTTCCTGTTTATCTTGTACAAAAAAAAAAAAGGATACCTTTTTTTTTAATTTCAGGGCAGGGTACGCTTTACTTTTAGGTGATTAGAAGAGAAGCTCATGAACTCCTTAGACTAAGAAAAGCCAGTTGTGGTTTTATGCTGGCTAAGTAAGGTGGCTTCCATTAAACTGTAATTCTGGAACTGTACAATTTACATAGAAGTGAATTATCAGTAAATTTTATATGTTATCTAAAGTTTAGTTCTCCAAACATTATAATTCTAAGTTTTTAAACTCATATCTGACATATTCACAACCTAGACTTTGCTTACATTATTTTTTTTCCCAAGAGTGTATCTCACATTCGTACTCGAGTTGGTTCAAATTATTTAAAACCAAATATGTCAAACAAAAATATAGATCAAAGCCACACAGTTTTTAAATCCTTTGCGTCGGATTTATATTCCTTTTTTTTCTTGGCCTAAAATGTCATAAATCTATCATTAACCACCAACTGTTCTGAATGTTTTATAAAAGCAAGTTTAATTGGAAAAGATTAATGCATTGCTCATCTATTCCTTCAATCAACTTAAATAATAAATTCATACAAATCATTCCTAAAGTTGAATGATAGTAATAATGATGTTTACCAACATATATTAAGCAGAATGCATACGAGCCATTAAGCTGCTATGTATATGTATTTTTTTCTGACAAAATGCATACTCCATTAAAGAAATACTACAGTCAGCATTTTACCTCACATAGCTTTTAGTCTCTCTACAGTTCAAGTGCCAAAGAAAGAACCTGCCAGATAGAATTTCACCAGTGCAAACACATGCAAGTAAAAAGGAGAAATTCAGACTTCCTTTTATGATTCAGTTTATGCATAAAGAAAGTCTGACTGCTATTCCTTTCAGCATGAAAATTCTCATGACTTACTTATCTGTAGACAGGTCTCTGCATCAATATCTCCTACATATGCAACGTGTTCAAAATTAGCATTTGGCCTATCAGTAAACTTAAGGCTCTCTTTTATAAATTAAAGTTCACTCTCTTTAGAATTGTTTCAACTCCCAATCACTTTTTTGAAAGAAGTGATTTCCTACAGATTGATTTTTTTCCACTTTGCAGCAATATTAGTTCTCTTTGAAAAAGAAGATAGATCTTAACAATAGTATCTTCCTGAATGTTATTCTCTATCACTTTGGGTCTTCTTTACTGCCTGTGCTATGAGGATTTAGTAGACAGCACAATCTAAGATCAGCTGTTTTATTTCCAGTTCTATGAGTTCAAACTTAGATAGCTCACACATCTGTTTTATTTCTCAAAACACTGCCCAGGAAAAGTGTTCCACCCAAACATAAACTTTACTATAAATAACTAAGAACCTAACAAATAACTGTTTGGGGGAAATGGAAGTGTGTTTAAAAATCTGAGTTCTTCCAAACTATAGGCCTCAGTAATCTTCGTTTTAGAGCCTTCCTGACAGCGAGATCAGCTTCCTTAGAAGTCATCCCCAGAGAGAACGAACTGAAACTCCTGCCGGAAATCCAGGTATTAACATCATATTACTTGCTAATTATAAAACACCATTTCACATACTGACATTATTCACTTCCAACCCTTTTATCTAAAACACGTATTTGCTTTCCAATCATAGTCTGACAGCAGAGTGCATCTGACATAAGACAGTGAAATGATCTTTAATAAGACAGCAGTTCAAAGCATGTAGCTTTCATGCATAATAACTATGTTGGCTTAATTTGCTGCTCCACAAAAATAATTCTATTTGTGGAAATTCACGAACTAAGATAGAATTTTTAGAGAGCTTAGCAAAATATAAAACTGGCTTTAAAAGAGCTGTTCTTCCTATCTCTCTTAAAGTGATAAGACTGCCATTCTGCCAAAAAAAAGTGCTTTCTCCTCTGATTCTTCTTACAAGTATTGCAAAATATTTTCATTGTTATTTGTATTCTGCCTTTGTTTCTTAATCAGAAATGTCAAAAGCAATTGCAGCATGGCTACTAAGTTGATTAAACTGACTTGATATTTCAAGAAATTTAGTAAGTCGTATAAGAATGAAATGATCTCCTTAGTTTTGAGTTACTTCTAATTATAACTAAATAAGTTAATGTTAAAGTTAACACGTTTTGAAAACTCCCTGACCTAATAAGACAACGAAAATGCACAGACTACAATAAAAGTCTTTCTTAAGCTGACCATGAGTTCTGACTATGCTAAAATTAAAAGAATATATTTCCATAGATTCAGTTCCATGTTTCATTCTACTTCAAATCATCACATTTTCTTCTCTTCTTTCATGTAAGCCATGAACTAAAGACAGGGAAAAAAAAGTAGAGCAAAAACGTGGGCTGGTTTTCATAAAAGTATAATTCTAAGTCATTATAAATGTCTTGATAAATTATTATCATTTACCTTAAATGTGTTGATCTATAACAAAATGATACTGATGTCCCTGATACTTACAACCATGCTGACTTTTTAAATTAATCTAAAATTGTCATTTCCAACATTATTTTGTTTTTTCTCAGGAGCATAATCTCTACAATCATCACTAGGTCCCAAATCTAATCAAGCTGACTCTAAATCCTAAGCTAAAACATAGGAAAGATTTTCAGGAAAAGGAAAGCTATATCAGAACTATAATCTGAAATTAAAACAAGGCATGAATTACCATGCACAATCATAAAGATCAGTGCCATTTTTGAAAGAACCTCTCCATTCAATTACCATGAGATATATCCAGAAATTAAAAAAAAAACTTAGCTTTTTATGACAAGAGACTAAAGACAACTCTGAACACACATCTCAAGAAGCTGTAGAAATGCATCCAACCTTTCTCTTGGATCTCAAAGCTACCCACTCTTCTAGTCTGGAGATTTAGCTTTTAACATGCAAATGGAAAGTCACATTTCATTATTATTAGTAGTTTCTTTACAAAAATACCGTAATGCAAAGCACAAACCTGTACATCATAGGTCCCATTTAGCAAAACAGGCCTTGAAGAATTGATGTCCTGCAGTACACCAGAAAGCACAGAGCGGTTGACCTTCTGGAAGTCTTTGGAATGGCTGAACTGCACCATGTTATGAAGGGCCAGGATTTTGCTGTCCAGCTCAGCATCCTGCCTGGTGCGGTTATGCAGTCCTAAGTGATACTTGCGGAAGTGCTTAATCAGATCTGTGGGGTCGTTACCATAGTAACCGTAGCCACAGATATTGCATTTAAAGTCCTGAAGCTCTGGAGACAGAGGTGCCGGGTCTGGGTTGTCATTCACCAGTAAGTCAGTTTTGGATTTATTCAGTCTTACACCCCCATCTGAAGGCACTTGTGGGTTTTTGGAGGCCACGGAAACTGGGCTTAAACCTTGACAATTGGCTTGACCACTCTGAGCTTGCCCTGTTTCCTCCGTAGCCTTTGGTGACATCTTATGATCTTCCTTTGTCTCCAGGGAGTCCCCTGATGGGGTACAGGCCATATCTTGAGGGTCATCTGCCTCTGCTCTTTGAGGAGACTTCAAGGGCTCGCAGACTCCCCCAGCAGCTGGAGATGAGAAAGCCAGCATATTTCTGTCTGTCACCTCATCATGTGGGAAGGAGGGAAGGTTTCCTCCCTTACTGGGGCTCTCATAATTGAAGCCAGCCTTCTCACTCAGGACTGAGCTTTTCAAGTCCTTCTTACTACTTGAAGACTGATCTTGGCCATGCAAGATGTGCTCCTCCTTATTATTTAGTTCTGCAGAATCACACTGATCTGTATTTTCTGACATCTGATCTGCAGAAAATTCTTTGTTCTTTCCAGATACCTTGCTTTCTGTACCTATTGGCTCCAGGGTCTGGCCCTCGCCTTCACTAGCAACGTTTCTCAGAGGGGGGTTCTTTTTCCGGACCATATCTGTGAAAATACAAAAAAAAATGGTAGATGCTGAGTTACTTCCAAGGTATACACAAGTACTTCATTAATAAACAATTCTATTTTCTCTAAGGACCTCTAAGGTGTACAATGATAGACTTCCTCTGAGAAAAGTGAGTTTTAGAAACAGTAATATTCCCAGGCTATGGTGGCTCAAACCTGTAATCCTAGCTACTCAGAGGCTGAGATCTGAGGATGAGAGTTGGAAGTCAGCTCAGGCAGAAAAGTCCATGAGACCTTTTTTTTTGGTCAGTCATGGGGCTTGAACTCTGGGCCTGGGCGGCGTCCCTCAGCTCTCTAGGCTAGCACTCTACCACTTGAGCCACAGCACCGCTTCCACCATAAGACTCTTATCTCCAACTGACAAGCAAAAACTGGGAAGTGGAACTGAGACTCAAGCAGTAGAGTGCTAGTCTGAACTGAAAAAGCTAAAGGACAGCACTAGGCCGTGAAGTTAAGGCACCGTACTGATAAAGTAAGTAAATAAAAACTAAATTACTAAATGTAAATTAAGACTAAAGTAAACAATATTTAGAACTCTTGTCCTCACAAAGATTGCCTGATATACTATTTTACAATGGATTATGAGTATTAAAGAACTCATTTTTTTTACTGGCTCTATCTTATCTATTTTTTTTCTCCCATCCTTTTGTTCATGTCATTCTTCAATTATAGTCAATCACATACATACATAAAATGTATACACATTATACTTTATATAACATGCATAAATGCACACTATGTTCATAGAACATATATATATATACACATACTTACATTTATAGAATAAAGATTACGTGTGTGATAAATATATACAGATATAAACATCACTAATTGGAATTAAATACTGCTACTCTATGCAAGAGGAAATATAATTTCAAACAAAATATTCTCATAGTAAAACAGAGTTGTTACATAAACAGAATAAAAACTGTCCCCTTACTTTTAGGGAATGTCAAATAATGAATATTTCATCTCTGGCCTATCAATAAATTCATTTAAGAGACAATTGGATCTTTCCTGAGAGTCAGAAGACTAGAAGAGTGAGGTATCACTAGCTCTGTTGTCCAGCAGAAGGAAGAAGGAACTAAGCCTTGGTATCTAGGTACATCTAAGGGAAACAATATCAAGTTCTCCATTCAGAACACACTAGAAGATTTACTAAAGCAAACTAGTAGGCTGAGTGACCTTGTCATTTTGAAGCAGTGATAAAATTCTAGAGGTTTCTTAAGATTCCTTGTATATGCTAGCTCAGCTGTACCTCTTAATGTCAGAGGCATCAATGACTAAAGTCAAAATTAGAATGCTATAACAAATTCTTCTAGAGGAATCTAATGAATCAGAACTAGAGGGACATTTTAGAATTCAAAAACAATATGTGTTGTGTCCATTAAAGAATGCGCTTAACAAAGGCTAGTTGACGGTAGGATTCTGTGTTCCTAAAACACTCAGCTGAAATTGCCCAGTATTGTGGAAGTCATCTTCTCAAAGGTCTTGGAAAACTTCACCTGTAACTCTCTAATCAAACAAGTCGTCTTTACTAGCAATTCTTCTGTGAAGACAAATATAGCAGGGTTCGTTGTACAACAATTATCATACTGGGCTGGGAAAGTCTACATTAATAACACAGTTGAGTCATTTACATTTATGATTTCTCACAAGGGCTGAAGCATTGCACTGGTTTGGGATATCTGAGTGCACCACTGCTTCTGAGAGATCTAGTAAAAAAATGTATAATATGGATCACTGACAATGCACTAGTTGGAGAGACTCTCACAAAGTAAAAATTCATTTTAGTGACTAATGTCAAAAACAGTACAATAGTGCTTTCAAAAGTATACTGCTTTTATATATCAAAATGTCAACAGCACAATATAGGACAGTACTTCAAAAGTACGCTGCTCCTATACACCAATAATGCTATTATCCCACAGAATCTCCCTACTAGATCAACAACAAAACTTACAAGATAAAAGATTGAACTTTCAAGAGGAAGTGATGGCCATGAGACAATGTCAGCCCAGACACCTCCTGTGGGTAGGAGGGGAGTGTGCCACACCTTAGTGATGCCACCCCATTAGGTCTAAAATCAACAAATCTAAACAATCTCTGTTAGACCAGGAAATACTGGTTAAACATACATGGGTGCATATGCATATATATAATGTGTATGTATATGCAAAATTTTCTCATAGTAAAACAGATGTTACATAAACAGAATAAAAACTATCCCATTACTTTTAGAAAATGTCAAATAATGAGCATTTCATCTCTATCAATAAATTCATTTAAGAGAGATATATGTGCATATACATATGTGCATACATATATGCATATGTATGCATATACTGCTTTCTAATATTTTTAAACAGAGGGCATAATGCTTGCTGGGCATCTACTACTTGAGCTATACTTCAACCTACAATAATATAACAATATAGTGTTTTCATGTCAATAACAGTGACAGAGTAGCTTAGGAACCTCTAACAGCCAAAGAAGAATGAAGGGAACTTTTTTCTGTGTATGCTAGTCCTGGGGCTTGAACTCAGAGACCAGGCTCTGTCCTTGAGCTTCTTTTGCTCAAGACTAACACTCTACCACTTGAACCACAGCGCTACTTCCAGCTTTTTCTAAGTAGTTTCTTGGAAATAAAAGTCTCACAGCCTCTGTTGCCTAGGCTGACTTCAAACCATGATCCTCAGAGCTCAGCCACCCGAGTAGCTAGAATTACAGGCATGAGCCACCAACATCAGGCAAATGCAAGGAAATTTACTAAAGCCAATTAAGGGAATTTTTTTTCAAAGAATAAGAAGGAAGCTTAAGAAATTAAATCTTTCAACTACCACTTAAACCAAAGATAAACTGTTCTGAACAAGGAATAGAGGCCCACCATCCCCAAATAAGTGGACCATCTGAAGCCAGAGGATCAATTGAACCTGGGAACTCCAGATCAGCCTAGTTAATATTGTAAGACTTTGTCTCAGAAGTAAAAATAAATTAACGAATAAGTAAATAATGAAGTACATTTTAAAAACATGTTTTAAAAATACATGTATATTTTAATTTGCCTGTTACACATATTAGATATATTGCCTATTACATATAAAGAGATGAGGCATGTAATCACTTCACACAACGACCTCTTGTATGTTCTTTTAGAAGTTTAGGCTTGTTTCTTCCAAACACATTTTCAGTAACTGTTATGATCCATACTGAATAATGATTTCATTTGTCCTTTAACATTTCAGCTTACTGTGGTTAAAATCTAACAATGACTGATAAAAATAAAACAAATAAGGCTACACAAAAGTTGAAAAATCTATGTGAAAGGAATAGCATCTGAAGAAACATGGGATAATAAATTCAATTCACTTAAGTTATCCAGCCATCAAAACAGAAAGAAAACGGTTTATTTATTCCTATATACTAAATACTCAAAAGTTAATTGGTCAAATACTCAAAAGTTAATTGATCTAAAGGTATTTACATTAAAAAGTATTTTTTCAGAGCCCAGATAATTCTAGATCTTGCTGATTTGTCATTATCATGAAGAGATACAATAGGTCAAAGATTAAAAACTACTTAACCAGCATCTTAGTGCTTGAGAGAAAATGGGATTTAATTAAATTATCATCTTTCCAAATTTCAGTTCCTTCTTCTACCCAAGAACAGACTTTCAGAAGCATATGACTCACTGATTCCTTATGCTAAGAAGAGCCCTTAATAATATACATTGCTAAGAATGCTAAGCTGCTAAAACTTCAAAGAAGTATCAGAAAGGTCATTTGAGTTTTATTTTGTGTTGTGGGGGCAGGGACATGTTCTTTTTAGTTGGCGTTTAACAAAAATCATGGTTAATTTAGTTGACTATTCTTTGAAGTAGTTATAGAAAAAAAATTTTACTGGAACTATATCATCATAATTTTTCAGAGTGACATATTATGTAAATATAAGCACATTTGCAATTCTTCTAAGTGGAAGAAACTCCCCTAGCAAGTCATAAGTTAGATACCATAAGACTATAGCCACCCTCAAGTTATTATCTCTAAGACAAATAACAGATTGCGTGATGTTTTACTATGTGCCAAGAACTTTTCCAGTTAACATTTTCACTTGAAAAAAAAATAGATCACATACTTGTAAAATCATACCCAGCATTGACTTCATAAGGCATGTGGCTTTAGAGTGCTTTGTACAATTATTAATTCTATTAGTCAACTATCAGGAAGCTAATGCAATTATCTTAGAAGACGCTGAGAGGACACAGAAGACATTTTGAGAGCTGATCTGTACATCTGTAAAAGAAAGCAAAATAAAAATTCCTTCCTAAATGATATAAACGTACTTTAATGTATCACACCTAAAATACATTAATATGCCAGCACCATGCTCTGCTTGAAAAACATCTGATAAAAGCACAAGGCAGATCGTGAGCAGCAGTCTCTCCTCCCCTGGGTTTAATAAAGCAGCTGCATGGAAGGGGGCGAGGAGGGAGGGGGGCGGGCATGATATGAAAGATTACAGGACAAGAAGTCATTTTCATAACAGGTCAGGATGTTGCTGAGATTATTTGACCTCTAAAACTCCCTTAATCCTAGTGACTTGATACTTACCTACACTAAAGACTAGGGAGGAATCTTAAATTTTAAATGCCAGCACTGGTTTTAAAGAGAACATTTCAAAGCACTGAAAATACTTAATCACATCAAAGAACTTCAGTCATCAGTTCTGATGATTCTATTTTGAACTTTATCATCCCACTCCATAGCAAGATGCCATATATAAACTACTTTTTTCAAAAGCGTTCAAACATCAATTAAAAAAGGATCATTACAAACCAGCAACTTTAGGTAATGGAGATGAAAATGAAGGGGACAAAGTCATCTGTGTGTAGTAATCCCAAGTATCATTTTCTAGATATGCCTCATTTTGCACACACAGACACACACACACACAAATGCTGCTTACATCATCCATCTAATATGGCTGCCAAGATGTTAGACAGGTCAAAAAAGTATGGCCAGCTTTTCCACGACGCTCTAATATAATATCAATGCTGAGACCAAAGACAATCAATCCATCTGCAAAAATCTTATCTACCCTTAAGTATCTGTTTTTTTCTGAATTAAAATTAAAACGTAAATAAAAGCTCTCTTAGAAAGAGTTCACTATTATAAAAAAAAATAGAGAAGTGTGGTATATTCTACACCACCACATATTTATACAGAAGACATAGCATTTGAGATGAAGATATGATTCTAGTAACTACCTGATCTCACTGATTTAAACATTCAAAGAGAAATGTACTCATTACCTGACTTATGTAGCTTTAACCGCTGTGTACATCACCTTTGCAATACAATTCAAAATATATAGAAAAAATAAAAACAAAAATGAAAAGTTTAAATATAAGTCAGGTGCCACTGCTCAGGTCAGTAATCATAGCTAAAAAGATTGTAAGTTTAAAGAATCATAGTCAGAAGTCAGCCCTGACAGACAATCTGAGAGGATGCTCTCCAAAAAGGAACCAGCAAAACCTGGCCATGAGGTGGATGTAGTTCCAGTGGTACAGAAGGTGTGAGTCACAGTATCAGAGTTGCACTTTCACAGAAAATCAATTCTAAGCTTTTGATTATTACCTAACCACTGTAAATTAACCCACTAATAATTTAGCTAATTTATAACTAAACATCACAGAAATTTTAAAAGAAACTGAGATCATGCATTCACTCAAGGCAAATGAGGACTAGTATTTCTTTCCATTAGATGGAAGCTTTCTAAAGTTAAGTAATGAATAGTAGCTAAGATATTTAAAGAAGCAAAGATATGTATCCATATATATTATAGAGATTTGCATACACAAATGCACACACATACATACACACACATATACACTGAACAAGACTGTAAAAATTTAGGAAACCAACTTGTATAATTTGACCTCAGTCTCAAATGCTATGCTTTATGATTTGTATTATAAGCAGCAGTTCTTAGATTTGTAATATACAATACCAAATAACATGTTATTTGTTTTGCAAGATAATAAAACTTCCAAGTTCTTGAAATGAAAGCTTAACATGGAAAGAAAAGTCGTGATAGTCTTCCCTTTCATAAATATATGATTTCTTCTGCAGTTGGTTATATCCTGGCTTAGGAGTACTGAGTTATTAATTACATATTTCATGTAGCTTTTACTATTAAAAAATCAAATATAAAAAGAAAATGTTTCTTTTGATCAAAAGTCTCCTACAAAGAATTTAAAGAATTAAGCAAGTGATAGCAAAATAAAAGGAAGGTCGAGTCTTGGGCCTATAGCAATCTAGATAGCTTCCATATGAACAACATGGAAAGTTTAGTTTTTAAAGAACATATGTGTCTGCTCATTTGGTTTGGAGGAATAAAAAAAAAAACACACTTGAATCCTGTCTACTCTATATATACAGATCAAAATCAGATTGCTTAAGTGAACTATAAAATGCAAGAGACATTGTTTACTAAATTCATAAACCCAAGAATTATTGGAGTTTAAATGTTTTCTTTTTATATTATTATTATTTCTTCAGATGCCTGGACAATATTTCAATGGAAGATATCTTTTGTTGTAAATGGCTTCAAACTTCAGAAGCCCAAATGTCAGATGCTATTTTTGCTATCCCTTTCTATTTAATTTGCTTTCTCTGAATTGACTGTTCCTGAATCTTTAAAGGTATTTTTGGACATCTTAAATCCTGTTGAGGTTTAAATGTCATCACTTTCAAACAACTCCTATCAAATAAATCTCTTATTAATTCACATCAAATTAATCCAAAATGATCACTTCAGAGCACAAAGCCCATTATTACTCCTTGGGATACTAGGTCTAACTCAAATGGCTCTGAAATAAAATGCATACTATTTAAATATCTTATTTCAAAGAGATCTGATGCTGACTGAAACATTTTATTAGGCTTTTATTTCATCTTGCTATGTTCTCTATATTTTAGATATCTCATTTCAAATATACTAGACTATGTAAAAGGAGACAGTGTGATAGAGAAGTAATAATGCCATATGGGCCAAAAATAAGAAAGTCTTCATATATCCATATAGAGTGTAGAGAATTTCAATACAAAACTTTTTTTTCTTTCAGATAATTTACCCTTGAAGCCTACACAACACAGGATAAATCTGGGGAGGGGGACTAAAGCATGATTTTGTTTTATTAAGTAGAGCAACTGAAAAAGAACTATGCATCATGGTATAGATAAGGAATGAAAAATATGAAGGCAGCAGTGGAATTCACTAGACTCTGTGTTGTAAATGAACATACAATGTATGGGTAGGAACAAGGAAGGAAAAACTGGAACAGAGCAAGGGAAGGGGTGACATTGTCCAAAAACAAATGTGCTCTTTGCCTCACTTACATAAGTGTAACTCCTCTGTACATCACTTTTATAATAACAATAAAACAAAAAATAAAAGAATAGATGTTCATGTCATAGCTTAAAAAGGCAATGACATTTAAATTTTCAGATTTGAATAAGATCATGATTTTATTAAGCAAACTCAAAATGTCAGCCTTTGTTTCCCCACAATTATGTAACCTTTTCCTTTTCATTAACTCACAAAGACAAAATTAAAATATATACACTGACAACTGTTGATTTAAACAACAGACATTTGCCTGGGCCCAGACCCTTCTTTGTTAAACTTCAAAAATGTCAACTAGTACTTGGGCAGAGAGCCAAACATAGCACTTACGTCCAAAAGAGAAGCCCAGGGAAAAGTATAAATGCACCTATTTGTCCTGATTGTCATAAAGTGCATTGACACTTTATTGTATGAAAATTACATTTCCACTGATAAAAAAGTAGCCACTTTTGCACTTTGTAGCAATATCCTTGAATTTCTTCCTACCATTTGCTGAAAAGCACATTTAATATTAAATCTGCTTTAATTTTATATACTGATGTTGCTTTGTCAGTTTTCCAATCTGACAGGCAATAGATATGGCCATCTCAATCATTCACTCAATCTACCATTATAACTGGCTGGCAGCTGTCTCTATTCTCCCATAAGAATTCTGTGTCCATCAGTGATAATCCATTTGGTAAACTAATGCACATCTGCATTACAATGACTATGATGGATACATACCATGAAGACAACATATGTCAATGACAATGCTGTCTGCATAGCACTACAAGGCACTTGCTTTATGCAAGGATTTTTTGACTAGAGTAAAAGATATACCAAGACTGATCGACTAATTGATATAGATAGATAGGTAGATAGATAGACAGACAGACAGACAGACAGACAGACAGACAATAGATACATTCTCTCTCCAAACTGAAAGGATATAAGTATAAAAGTTATTCTTCATCTGGGAACTAACTCACAAAACACTGCTTTCAAGATTACCACACAGAAGGAAGTAGTTTTAAAGCCCTGTACTCATCTGAAAACTGACCTATGGCATTGTAAGCAATCTGCCAATGCTTTCAGACAACACAAGGGATCTTTAGGAATAAGCTCAGAGCGTCAATATGTATACATTTCACCGTGACCAAGAATCCACGTTATTTATGTAGTTAAATTTATAGACATTAAGATAGAAGTTTTCACACTGTGAAACACATACTAATAATACAAAGTGTGGTTTATATGCCATCCTAAGTCTGTTTTTTACTTGTTTACTTTCTGTATGACTGAAAGGTGAATTCAGATTGCTAAACAGAAGCTCTAGACTTGAGTTAGTCCATTAGCCCCCTTTTTGCATTAGTTACCTAAAGATAGGGTCTCACTTGACATCTAGATTGGTCTGGAATCTAATCCTGCTACTTACGCTTCCGTTGGACACTGTGCCCAGCCATATATGTGGGAAATACAGGCTTGATTGTAGCTAGTGGGCCTTTAGGAAGTGAATGGACCACGGAAATTCTGACCTCATTAATGGTTTAATCCACTGATCACTCAAAATTACATATGCAATGGACAATAGGGGAGGTAGGGCAGGTAGGAACTATTTTAAGTTGGGCCTAGCTGAGGCAGTCAAATGCATGCCTTTGAAAAGTATATATTTTGCTCTAGCTCCCTGTTCTGTTTCTTGAACTACCATGAAGTACCAGTACTCCTTAACATATGGCTAGCTCTGCCTTCCCAAGGGCCTAAAATAACAAGGTCAAGCCAACATGGACTGAAATTATAAATCAAAATAAATGTTCCTTCCTTTATGTTGATTTTCTCAGGTATTTCATCAATGATGCCATGCTCACTAATACAAACTTAGTATTTTGTGTATATATAAGCATTCACACACAAAAACAAGAGTCACTTTTTTTCTTTTAAGTTCAATGACCTTTTTGAAAAAAAATTCTATAAAAATTTTTAAAAATAACTGTGCTTGAAAGCAACTTAGACCAGTATAGGCGAAATCAGTTTTCTCTATCTCCTAGGATGAGAAAAGTTTTAGGTATGAAAAAATATATATAACATAAAATGATAATTCAGGTAACAGGCTTACAAAGCCTCATCTTTAAGAACCTCTGTGGAAAAAATAGTATTTCAAAATACTCATTTCTCATACCAAAGTTTAGCTAAGCTTGGCCTACGATTGTAATATGTTAACTGTTTAAACAGAGATGACGAGAAAGCCAAGAATTTTCTCTATGTTCTTCTTATTATACTGGCTTCTAGAAAAGAAATGAAAAATAAGTCACTCGATAAAATTGTTAGTGGAAATTATAGACTACAAAAGCTTCCCAAAAATCCACAATGCACACTAACAATTACAGTTCAAGGGAAGGGAGAAGGGATCTAGTCTGTACAATTTGGAATGGAATTTTGCAGTCTCCTTTGGATTTATGTCATATTAATGCCACTTAAAGCCAAAATAGCACTCCACTGAGCACAAAAGAAGATGCTGCTCTAAGACACTAACATTCAAGGAAGAAATCACTAAGACTTTACAGCTGGTGTACTATTTTTAAAGTAAACAGTATTTTTTTCATCAACCTGAAAGAAAAATTAAGATTAAATTGCTCTGAAGTTGACGACTGCTTGTTTGGGTTTTTTTTCTTTTCCCCAACATAGATATCAACATTAAAAGATCATAATGTAGTGTCATGAAAAATTTAAAATCATTATTTTAATTGATTGTCCAAAGGTAGAAGACTAAAGAAAGAAAACTGAGCTTTAAAAAGCAGGGGATACAAACCTATGTACAATAAGATCCCAGCTGTTCAAAATTATACATTCCTAAATGTATATGGAATGGAATGTAATATGGAATTTAGCCCAGCATTAGCCAGTGTTTACTCTAAGCTAAACAGTTAATACAGCTACCACTGCCTAAACTCCAGCTTCTGTTCATATACAGTTTCTAATGTCCTTCCAGTGACAATGATCAATTTAAAATCTTTATATTCAATTTATCTCATCTTACAGTAATTTAAATTGTATTTAATTAAGATTAAGTCAGGAACCAATCTGAGGCCAGAAGCTTAGTAACAGAAAAAAATGTAGAAATGTGGTAGAGAAAGACTCAAGATTAAATTAAGAATAATTAAGATTAAATTAGAATAATCATTAGTAGTAGTTGTTGTAGTAATAGTAGTAGTAGTAGTAGTAGTAGTAGTAGTAGTGGTAGTAGTTGTAGTTCTCAAATGCTTCAGACCCCTGGGACAGTATATCTAGTCTTCAGGATCCTCTCTAACTATTAATAAATCCCACATCCACTCAGTGTTTGTCCCCAAAAAATATACTAATAATAAGATATATGAGAATAAGATTGTCAGCATACAGTATTTGTTGAACCTCAGTTCAATGATTGCATTGTTTTACCTTGTATACCCCAGTATTAGTGTGGCTCATACTTCTGTGAGATGCGGAAAAAGAGAACTCACATGTCCACAGACTGCCCTCCCGTCTCACCCATGTATATCCTAAGAAGATCCTCCAGATTTGTGGGCTTTGAATTTTTGGCTTATGGTTAGGGCATTCATTAAAGATTAAAACCAAAGATTAGAAAAAAGCAAATAAAAAAGTAGGCTAGGTAGATGTTGAAGTACAGGTGAAACAAAAAAATAATTTTAAATTAATTTTATAAGATAAAGCTAGGCACGGGGATAGGCTCACAGTAAAATACAAATCAGAGAAATGACCATATTATCTGAGTTTCTTCTTGGTACCAAAATGCCTACACTACACATTCACGTAAGAGAAAGTATATTGATGCGATAGCTGTGTATGTATGAGATTTGGGCAGAAATTAGCTCTGTGTATGTATGAGATTTGGGCAGAAATTTGCTCCATCATTAAGTTCGTTATATACGAAATCTAGTCAATCTTTACTTTCAACTTAAACTTAAAAAATCTAAACATACCTACTGGCATAGACATATAACTTTTTAAAAGATTTTTACCACCTGAAACTCAATTAGTAATTTCTCAATCAATCATCTTGTGGACACCTGTCATAATAAAGCAAATTTTTAAAAAATACATTTATACATATCTGTAATTCCAGATCCAGGTGTTTTACAAATAAATCCTTCAAAATCTAAATAAATGTGGGAGGAAACCAAAAGTCAGAATTAGGTTATTGTTGCTGGTTTGTTTTTTTTTTTTTAACAGGCCCATGATTTGGAATATCAACATAGATTTTAACCTAAAATTGTAATTAATAATAAAAACATACCATGTTAGTGTTAGTTACTATGACTCAGGAACTATAGAAAATTGTTCTTCAATTTTATTAACTCTCCTTTGAGTAAAGTCCTTATTAGTCACATTTTACATAGGAAGTAATGAGGACAGGAAAGCATTGAAACTCTTATCCCAGCATTGACTACTAAAGCCTTAGGAAAAGTTGGTACTAAAGAAATGGTTTTCCATTGCATTTTTTATAACCTCTGCTGTTTTCATTTTACAGAAAAAGTTTAGCAATGTGTTTGTAGATATAAAAGTAACAATATTTTCGGAAACACACAAAAGAACATAATTCACAAAATGCCACTCTACAGACTGCCATAGCTCCCTTAAGTGAATGCAATTTTCCCAACATTCTTAGAGATGATTGGCTGCTATCTAACCTTCAGATCTGCCTCATATCACCTAGCACATCACTGGGATACCAAATAGGCTCTAAAAATGGATTCACTTCTTCCAAACCCTCTATAGTGTGCAAAAGACAAAGGGTTTCTTCTCTGCTGTCATGTGATCCTTCATGAACATCCTGTTCTAGAACACCTACCATGCTTCATACTATTCTATTAGAATGTACAATCCTTGAGATGTAGAAAATTCATTATTAATATGATCATTGTTATTATAAAACAGTAGTATATACCCATTCATGTATGGGATTACATCAATCAAATGGATGACACATATTAATTCATAAGTAATTCATATGTGATACACAGTATTTTATATTTAATATCACTAGTGATTCTCAAGATTTTTTGGTATAACACAGTTAAGACAGACCATGTTTCAATATGTATCCTTAGTAATGACGCACTTTAAAAAAGTCCTCATTGAATGAATGGATGCTAAAACACTCAAAACTTTCTTCACTTAGCTCATTCCTTAACTAAGGGAGGCCTCAGTCTCATGACTAACTGGACACTGGAGACTAAAGGCTAGAATAATGCTAAAGTTCTCTCAGCAACATACCACAGCAAGTCAAGATAGGGAGGGATTCAAAACAACAGTATTGTCTTTATTTAGGCTGAAAACAAGACCAGATGTTATAGTTCTACATACAAGGGCATTAGTCGATAAGTACCAAAAGTAGTAAGCAATATAAATTTGTTATATTTACCTTTCAAAAATGTGAATCACAAGTGTGTTGGTTTGATATAGACTTTCTATCTCTACATTCTGCTACACGTTTAAAATATTTGGGGAGTTATTACATAGAGGAAAATCAATTGAAAAACTTAGCTTGCTCTTCATATAGTGATAATTCTAGAATAATCTTTAATCACAAAAGTAAATTTAAGTTCACATATCTGCATGATTATATTATAAAGAGAAAAATTTATGAATTCATGAATTTAATGTTTATTTACACATTTAATGTCATGCTTCCCTTAATATTTCAAGATTAAAACTATCCTTTAAAAGTGATAACATATAAAATAAATGAAAATTTATCCTTCAAAATAGTAGTCTGACTTCTGGATTTGAAACCTTTCTGCAGAACTACTAATTAATTAATTAATTAAGGATAACATGACCCAGTACTTGAAAGAAGCAAGAGAATCGTGAGTTTAAGGACTACACAGGAAACTCTGTTTTAAATAAACAGCCTGAGACATAAAAAGAATACAGAATATCCTGCAAACATCTGGATTAAATTCTTATCAACTTAGAACATATGGAAGGACACTAAACCAGAACTTTAATTTTGAAATACCCACACAAACGAGCGTGCACACACATACGCACAGAGGTTCTCACAGCATCATTATGTAGATTGTCAAAACTAGAAACAATCCAAATATACATCAAGTAGGTGAGCTTTTCAAAAGTTGAATGGGTGAGCTGTGTGTCAGTGGCTCATGTCTGTAATACTAGCTACTCTGAGGACTGAGATCTGAAGGATCATGGTTCAAAGCCAATCTCGTCAGAGAAATTCATGAGACTCTATCTCCCAAATAACCAGCAAGAAGCTGGGCTGGAAATACAGTGTAAGTGGTAGACCGTCAGCCATGAAATCAAACCACACAAGCACAAGGCCCTTAAGTTCAAACCTTCGTATGAGAAGTAGAAGTTGTGTGTATCATTCTTCAGTGCAATATCTGTATATAATTATACCATGCAAAATGACAGAATATTATGCTACATTAGTGAATCCCATGAATATGATATTGAGCAAGAGACTCTATGCATAAATGAATGCACACTTCAAATGCTCATCAAGTGCCACATTGTCTCTAAGGTTCAAAACCAAGCAAAAGCAATCTAGCAGTCTGGAAAGTGACCACTTCCTGGGCAAGGAAGACCGAGAGCAAGAAAGGGAACAGGGTTGCTTATAGATTTCTAGAACTATTGTATTTCTCAACATGAGAAAGACTTGCACCATTGTGTTCATTTTGTAATCACTAATTGATCTACAGACTTCCTGATTTGTGTAATTTTCAGCTAGAAAGTTAGCATGAGTGATTTGCACTGAAACAGCATGGTGCCTAGGGTGATACACTGAGGTAAAACCTGTAGGCAGCTATACAAGGAGAAGAAGACATAGCAGCCATGGAGTAGAATGGGCCTTGATTCCTAAAGGTATCTATAGGACACGAAGAGCCTGCACTATACCAAAAAAGATTAAAAAAGAAAAAAAACAGAGAATATAAAAGAGAAAAATAAAGAGATATGAACTAAAGAGATTTTAACAGAGTGAAAGGTTTGAAAAGGGAAATGAAGGTCAAGAACAAGAGCAGCAAATAACAGATTCCTCAATAGGGGAGAGGATAATTGGTGACAAGGAAGTAGGAGAGAGAAAAGCTGTCTTTCATACTGTGGGTGCAGGTGATGGGATTGGAAAGACCAAAGCAGACACATCTGTAGTATTTAAATGTATAGCTTCATGAGGATATTAATTACACCACAGAGACAAGCCAGGTTACTGTAAAAGAGAACTATTTGCTAAGCACCTACTATGTCCCCAGCCACTTCTTTGGCTCACCTAATTTCTCCACAAGTACTCAGGTAAACCCTACAAACTATCTATTAGCTTTCCTTTACAAATGAGAAAACTAGAACTGAAAAGGAGTTGAGATTAACTTGCTTAGAAGGCTAGATGGGTAAATGAAAAGCAGCCAATAGAACAATCCTGTGGTGTTTTACAGATATATTCACACATGTCAATAGTTTATAAGGCTGAATAAATCATGTGTTGAAATTAAATGTATCAGATGTTAACCTCAACCTAAGCTAGTTATTGTAATGCAGTAGGTCAAAGTATTCTGTTTCACATACTTAACCATGATGTGTGGTTGCTCATTTTCCACGAAAAAGGTAAGTTAATAGGTAAAATTCTACTGGACTTAAACTTTCCACTTGGTTAATATTTTCTTGAGAGTTTGGCCTCTCTTACCAAATGGTTCCAAAGGAAGGATCAGGGAAAAGAGGGAGCAACAGCCAGGGACAAAGAAAAGAGAAGGAGGAAGAAGAGGAGGAGGAAGAGGAAGAGTAGGAGGAGGAAGAGGAGGTGGTGGTGGTGATGGTAGTGAAGTAGAGGCAGATGAGGAGGAGGATGAGAGGAGATAAATAACAAGTAACATAAGTCTTAACAGAAACAGTGAAAGTATCTTAAAACTAATAAATGGGCATTAGCCTTGTAGTTACAGGTAGACATATAATACAATCATGCTTCATCATATAAAACCTATCCCAGATTTATAGATTATAATTTAGCACTGCACAAAGTTCCTTAATATCTACAAATACAGTCACTTAAATAATGATCTGGATATCTCATTGGTAGTTCAAGTGAGATAGAAGAATTGGAGCTATGTGCAGGTAATCCTCTCAATCCAATGTATGAATGGTGAAATAAGGCAAGAAATGTATCATAGGTATAGCACTAAAATGTTGAAACAGCACTATTCAGGAGTATCTTCAGATAGCCAGGAATATTGCCTGAGAGAGGACTAATTTAGTCTTCGACTCACCAAATTAAGCTTAAAATAAAATTAGACATTTCATAGTGGATCCCTTTGAGCACTTTCAATTTTGCAAAAAATAAAACAAGGAAAATACCAAACATTTATCTAAACATATGTTTCATGTGAATAATTCAAAACCAAGTCAGTATGATAACTGATGGTCACAATCACAATTCATTATATGCACTGGATAAACTCTGTGTCAACTGCATGTGAAAAAGGAAGATGTAAAAATTGCCATTAATGACCTCGTGGTCTAGAAAGAAAAATAAAAAGGGGGAAATAGTTACAGGTCTAGTGTATATTATATACTGGTACCCAAGTATACCAGTATTTTTGGTATAATGTAACCAGGGGTTCTAGGAGGGCACTGGCCATGGAAAAAATGATGAGGGATCTAGGCCAAAGAAAGACTAGGTGGAAAATCCTCAATCAAGAGACAAGTGTGGGGGCTGAGAATGTGGCTTAGTGGTAGAGTGCTAGCCTTGAGTACAAGAAGCTCAGGGACAGTGCCCAGGCCCTGAGTTCAAGCCCCAGGACAGGCAAAGTGAGGGAGGGAAGGGAGGTGGCCTCTTAAGTCACCTGATAGAGGCTCAGGGGATTTTATATTAAAATTCTATGAAGCAAAAGATTTAAAATATAAATTCTATCAAAAAATATCCTATTTTCTCAAAATATTAGGCAATTTATTACATTCAATTAGAAAACTTTGGATCAGGTTCACAAACAGTTTATGGCTACATTACAGATAAAATGTCTACAGAATTGTCAAGGGGGAAACCATAGTTGAAATAAAACAAAACTTTTACTTTAAAATATTGTGCATGATTCAGGTGTAAATTTTAAAATGTGTAATCAAACAGAAACAATACTTCTATATTTAATTTCTTATTATAAGATATTAAATATTGAATTAAATACCTGAAATATTACCAGTAAAGGTTACATTATTTACATATTACTGGAATCTATGTATGCCTGGAACTTTTTAATTGCTATCCCTAAAATTTTAATATTCTGGGCACAAAGCACAAAATCATGCATCTAATTTGAAATAAAATTCCTGTGTACTATGTCAAGAATGAAGAGGTGTTAAATGGTTCGCAAAACTCCACTTTTGCTCATCAGGTTGGAAAGCAAATTACCAAATCAATATCAAATGTCATACATACAATTTACTTAATGAATAGAGTGCTCATTGAGTATACAGTATGTTTAAATTCTAAGAAGAAACCACTGCATTACTAGCTTCTAAGAAGCTAGCTAGCTAGCTTTATTAAAGAAACAGGACTTGTCTGGATAGTGGCTCATGCGTATAATCTCAGCTAGTGGGAGGAAAGATTATAAGGATCCTTATTCAAGGCCAGCCCAGAAAAAAAGAGTAAGCAAAACCCCATCTCGATCAATAATCCACATCTAGTAGCATCCACTTAATGATTCCAGCTACACAGGCGAAAAAAAAAATTGTGAGAACTTACCTGAAAAACTACTAAAGCAAAAATGATTAATTGCATAGCAAGCACAAGGCCTTGAGTTCAAACCCCATAACCAACAAAAGAAAAAGGAAACAGAAGCAAAGCTCATGGGTTACAGTGAAAGAAACATCATTTACCACCAAAAACAGCAGCACATACAATAAATCCCTTTGAATGCAAACAGCAAATATTCACTTTTGCTATTCATTCATGAGTATTCTTATTCCTTTTCTTTCATTCATAATAACTCAGTGTGGGGCACTGCAGTGGAAATATTTGAAAAGAGATGCAAGTGCAGCAAATAGTGGGATAGTAACACGCCCTGAACAGGTTTAGAAGAGGAGTAAAAGGACATGCCAGCAAACAGAAATCCAGGACTGCCTCACCCTGAAAACACAGGTCGAGAACAGTGGAGAATCTCAATTTAAAGCAGATGCTGTAATGAATAATGTGGCTGCGAAGTGGATTAGGATAGACTCTTGAATCACAGTGGAGTCTGGGCTACTTGTAGCAAACAGGTACCCACTGAAACATTCTAAAGAGAAGAAAACAGAAGAGGTAAACGAGAAGGTGCCAAAGAAGAGAATGGTATAGAATGAAAATATTAAAAAGAAAAAAATGCAACCCTGATAATAACAAATGGGAAAAACTCAGATATTTCACACACATACACACACACAAAAGATGCCATTACTGATGGATATTTGTAAGTTACTATTGATGCTACATGATTTGGACATTTGGATGCTGATATAGTTTGTATATAGTTAAATAGAAACATGACTATCAATATTTACTCATCTATTTCATTATGTTTATCCTGGCCTGGATAATGTTACCATTATATTCTCAAGCCCTGTGCAGGACCGGTGAAGAAACCAGTTCTGTTTAATAAACATTTCTTTGAACTTATCGAAGGTATTGGAGTTTAGTGAGTAAGCTTAGTGAAACTTATTGGAAAGACATCAAGAGTTAATCCAACAGCTAACTGAGCAACTTGACCCTTCTCTCCATTGCTGTTGAATATGTGATCGTAACGTTTTATCCTAGCACTCAGATCTGCAGCATTTTGTAAAGTTTTCCAGAATGAGTAGAAATACATAAAAGAAGGACTTCCAAATGAATCCAGATCTTCTTTCTTAAAACTTTGTAAAAAAAAAAAAAAAAAAAAAAACCTAGTGATGGTTTACCGCTAATACATTCTGGTCCATAGAAATCCATACTTACAATAATGACGCAGGAGCATCATCTTTATTGCCAACTAGATCTGTACAGACAGAGACATGGCAGAGTTCAGGCTGAGTTACTTAAGATTTATCTAAAATTCTATACTCCAAGTCTCCCATCCCTCACCACCCAGGTAGAATTTGTGTTTGAAGGTGGAACATTCCAAAGTCAGGTTATTATAAGGCAGAGATTTGTCTATTCCAAAACAATTCCTCCATAAGAGAGCCCTAAAAACAAAAGCTCAGTGAGTAAACCATGCAGACTTGTGACTGTGTGTTAAGGTCATGAAGTCACAAGGAAAGACTCACTGCATTTTAAGCCAAAAAAAAAAAAAAAAAAAAAAAAGACATTGTTCTCAAGTTTGGAGTAATAGACATTGAAAACGTAGATAGAAATCCTCTTTGGACTTGCAAAAACAAATCCTGATAAAACTGCTTCTTTTTGAGGTTGAAGAGAAGGAAGAATGAAATACACACCCTTACACACACAGGAAGCACACAGATTCAAGGATTATGCAACCATAGTAACCAAAATCAGTATGGGATTTAGCCAGGGCTTTATCTGGCGTTTATCTGTATTGTCTTAGTTCTTACAATAAAATGCATAGCTTCCTTATTTCACAAAGGAATTTTAAGAGACTACAAACAAAAATCAAAAATTAAACAAACATATCACAGACTAGATTATATATATATATTATATATATATATTATATATATATATATTATATATATATATATTATACATATTTTAGAGAAAGGCATGAAAGATGCTGTCACTTCTGGTATACATTTTACTCTTTCCCAACTAGAAGATAACCTCCTAAGGGACAGCACAGGGAGTGGTCAGTCTACTTACACTGAAAGAAAATTAACATGAGAAGACAACACTCAGGTTGAAAAGAGGAAGTTCTTATTCAATTGTTGAACAGATTTTAAAAAGTGAAGTCTAGGCCAGGTGCCAGTGGCTTATACCTGTAATCCTAAACTACTCAGGAGGCTGAGGTCTGAGGATCACAGTTCAAAGCCGGCCCAGACAAGAAAGTCCCCATGAGCACTGTGGCTCAAAGTGGTAGAATGCTAGTCTTAAGTCTAGCTAATAGGAGTTAGCCAGAAGAATCACCAAGACTATCTAAAAACTGTAAAGCCAGATAATAGAGGTACATGCCTATAATCCTAGGTTATAGGTATTCTAGAGGCTGAAATTAGGAAAATTGCAGTATTTGGGTAGTCTGAGTTAAAAAAAAAAAAATCTAACTGGTCCCTTATCAATCCATAGCTGGGCTTGATGGCATAACTTTGTGGGAGGCTAAGCTTCAGAAGACCAAAGATCTAGACCAGCCTGGATGGAACAGTATACAAGATTCCATTGCAACAGAAGAAGCTAGGCATAGTGGCATACTCTTATTATTTCATTTAAGGCAGGAAGAGATAAACTATAAGATCATGATTCAGTTGTACACTAAAATGAGAAGGAAGACCCATCTCAAAAATATAACCAGTGCAAAAGAGGGTTGGAAATGTAGCTCAATGGTATAATTCTTGCTTAGCAAGCAAGAAGCACTGAGTTCAAACCTTAGCACTGGAAGAACAAAAAAAAAAAAAAGAAAGAAAGAAAAGAAAGAAAAGGGGAAGTAGGGACTGAGTACTCAGCTGACAGAGTGCTAGCCTAATGGATCCCCAGGAAAAGAAAACTGAAACATGTTTTGAATAGAAAAGCAAATTTAAATAGATTTCTTATTTTCACTTAAAAAGGAATGTCTGTGATACTTTGTTTTAAATTGATGTTGGTCTTAAAGATCATGCATTCTAAAGACATACTACTGTGAATCAAATAATGACAATGGAATGTCATTTGCTTACATCACTCCATGAGGGAGACATTCAATATTAATAGTGCCTCTCTAAATAAACTAGGAGCTTTTTACTTTCTTAAAGTAGCCAGTGAAAGTAATGGTAACACACACACAAATGCATGGATGGGCAAGTGCATAACAGTATTTATGTATATACATATATATGTATGTATGATGTATGTATGTATGTATTTTCACAGCATTAAAACCCACTAATGTCATAGCCTATTTCCATGAAATGTCTTAGCCACTGGAAAGATCAAGAAATAATTATCAAATCAATGGCTTCAAAACACAACAATTCAGTATAAAAGGAACTTTGTGCAAATTTATTATGATGGATTATTAATTTTATGTATCTCTCTGAGCCTGAATCGGGTCTTTTGTTCTCAGTACCCTAATATGTATGTTAACTGAAAAGAAGTTCATTAATTAAATATAAACAATCCTCTCAATTTGAATATGGTGAATATGTATTTATTTCTGAAAGAACTGATGATCCTCTTCTGCCTCCAGGCTTTTACTAATACTTGCCTTTAATGAAGAACTTTGCACCAGCCAATGACAAGCATGAGGTCCTACACTCTCAACAGATGGTCAGGTCTACATTTAAAAGTGAAATCCTTCCATTTGGCTATAGTTCCTGGAGGTTTACTACTCAGAAAATCAGAGTGCAGACCTGTACATGCACATGACAGATGAGGTGTGTAGGGAAGGCTCCAAAATGAAAGAATGAAAGCTAACAAACCCACATAATGTCTATGTCCGGTTCCAAAATATTGAAAGCAATACAACTTCTATCTCCTTACCTTCTAACACCTCCAAAAATGTTGACAGAAGGAGTCTATCTTCAACTTGGAGGTAGCATTCAGTGAGAGTTAAGCAGGTGCTTTATTGAAAATGATGCACCTTGAATGCTAAAGTTTGGGAGGTGAAACCCATTTATACTCAATCTCTTATTACACAGGAAGTCAATCTGTGAAATACATAGTGTGATGAAGACAGACACCTAACTAATTTCTATAAGTATTTGGGACCGTGCATTCTGGAGCAGTAGAGTTGTTTAACAAAATTCAATCATACTTCCCAATTCCAGAGTGGGGAAGTAGACTGGAAAACAGTCTGGATTCATTTGTGGCAAGTTTTCTGTTTTGTAATATAACTTAAAATATTTTTGAAGAAATATGGTAAAGTGCTTATCCTCCTGGAACTAGATACACTGACACTGTCACATTAACTCACAGCTTGTTAAATACTGTAAGTCTTTCTATAACATTCTTTGTTATGAGACTAGAATCAGCATATGGGAATTGCTCTTTTCCTGCTAAACTGAAGTCATTACTAACTACTCATCTGTGACATGTACTCTTTCTTGTAACCAGGGATTTTTAGCTTCACAAAATTTAGAAACTGCCACATTGTTTCTTGGCATCACTTTCAAATGTGACATCATTTAAATTTTGGAAAACTAGATTTTAGCAAAATACACTAGTAGGTGCCAGGTTAAAGACTGCCTAAAAGAAGCTGCAGAGTCTCTGAGAGAGCCAAATCCTTCTTCCAATCTATATAGTCACATGCCTTTCATTAGAGGCACATGGAATTTACAATGAGCTCAACAAATGCAATTCAGGATGGGTTATCAAGTTACTTGCATATAGAAATGACTTCCAGTTACTGTATAAGATCTATATTAGAAAATAAACTGTAAAGGAGAGAGCAAGTTTCATAGCAGTTTCCCTAACTTCCAAAGTCAAGGAAGATGAATGTGTCTTGTTTTCAGCATATATATATATATATATATATGTACTATATAAATATAAAATAGCAATAGACAAATATGCATACGTATGAGCCAAGTGACTCATTTATTGCTGAACACAAACAAATAGGGAACCAAAGATGTTTTCAAAGAATCATTGTCATTTAAATCCTCTGAAAGGCCCATTTGAGAAACCACTCGATGAATTTCTATAATTTCCACTATTAATTTGAGAATTTGCATAGCCAAAAAAGATAATCTAGTCATCTCATTAGTATACCATGCAAGCCCCTAGTTTTGAAACTTGTAAATTGTATAATCCGCCTTTAATTTAATATAATAGCACCTGCCAACAAAAAAATTTAGAATTAGTGTGATCAGTTAGACAACTCTTCTATGTCAAGCAAAAACTGTTCTTCTAGAAGATGTGAATTATATCTGTGTCAGTGTTAAGAAAATGTTTTGACCTACAAAGAAAAGCGTATTACTTAACTTTAAGCACTTAGTTATTGCTTAAATACAAGCAATTTGTTAATTTTTTATCTCTGATGTTAAAACAGACACGCCAGCTTGAAAATTAGAAGTATTTAGCTTGAAATTTTAGGATATATGGCTGTAAGTGATAATTCAGAACCATTCTGCTCACTGTAGACCTACTGAGGCTACAAAATCATGTATCTTGCACTTTCCTTCTGTATCTGTGATCTCAGGGAATCACAAGTCATTTTCATTTATGAAGAGTTTGTGATACTTGTGTATACAGTCCATAATATACAGAAATAATTAAAATCCAAATATCCAGAGAGAGCTGTAAGACTTTATTTCTGAGCTCCTAGCCCTTGGAAAAGGTTCTGCTATATTCTGACAAAATCACCATAGCCATTGACAAATAAGACAGTGATTAATGCTAAGGGGAAATTTTGTAAGACTCATAATGCAAAAGAGGAAGAAGTGTCATGCAATCACACACACACACACACACACATTAAAAGAAGTCATGTGGTTGTTTTCTTTAAGATGATATATTAAAATGAAAGACGAAAACAACTACAAAATATAATAATAAACTGTATTAAGGGGCAACGCATTATAAAACATCAAGCTTTATGGTTTCTTATCAAATCAACTCATACCAACTTAAAAACTCTGCTTTGCAGAAAGTAATACTATATATTGATGTGTTGCAGGTTAAAAACAAGAAAAAGAATTTTGTTTAATTCACCATGCTTAATTTTGGCATTAACAAGGCATCAATATAGGAGCCTTGCTGGGAGAAGTTAAGATGGCTGAGTCACATCCTTTTATACATCAATGATTGCCTTTAGCAAACTGGTTACTCTTACTTCAAGGTCAAAAGGAAGCATTTAGACACAAATGTTATGTTACTAACCTAGTCATTGCTAAATACCTGAGGTAGTAAGAACTTAAGAGTTCTTACTAAAAATACTGGTTTCATCCTATCTGCTTAATAATATGAGCATCTAAAAATAGAATATCAATAGGGGGTGTATAAAGCATGCTCTTAATAAGAATTCATTTTTTGGTGCCAGTACTGGGGCTTGAACCCAGAGCCTTGAGCTCTGACTTGGCTTGGCCCTGTTCAAAGCTGGAGCTCGACCACTTGAGAGCAACAAGACTTACTTTTAAATCAGCGAGATGATGTGCACAACTGAATCTATTGTCCTAAAGTTCAGCATTTGAGAAAATTCAAAAACAAGAATCAACACCCAGGAGGACACCAAAGGTAGAAGCCTCAGCCCCTCCAGTCAGGCTTCCTGTGCTCATGAACAGCAAAAAGCCGGCTGAATTACAGGGTAAACTGGCTGAGCGCAGATGACTTTCCACTGTTTATTTCATTTGTCAATTTCTTGGTTGAGAACACGTGAGGCACAGGGCTCCCAGTTACCCAGGGCTCCCAGTTACCCAGTGCTCCCAGTTACCCAATGCTCCCAGTTACCGTGCTTGTGCAAAGGAAGGGGGGGGGGGCTCCCAAAGGAAAACTCTACCGAGAAAAGCAGGCGACAGAGGGAAAGGCAAGCCAAGCTGACTTTCACGGAATGCGGAGTTAGTACTTGGGCGGACTCCCCACCGGCTCAGGGCTCTGCTCCCTTTCGCATCGCGATCGCAGGTGAACCATGAGATGGAAAGATGAGTCACTGTGGATAAAGCCATCTGGGGACTGGCGAGAGCCAAAGCAGGGCATTCCGGCGAGGAGGGGCTGCAGCCACGGCGGAAACGCGGGGAAGGAGAGGAGAGTTGCAGCTGGGGCGCTGGGAGCCGGGCAGGGCGGCCGGCGGGCGGGCGGAGCGGGTGGGGTGGTGGGAATGCGGGCGCCGGCCAGGGCTTCCAGCCACGACCCGGGCTGCCGCGGCGCGGCTCGCGGGAGCGCTGACACCGGGGTGGGGGGTGGCGGGTGGGGGGGCCGGAGAGAGTGCGGGCGGGCGGGCGGGCGCGCGCAGTTTCCGCAGGACTTCCTGCGATCACACGCCCACCGCCCGCCAGCACGCGGGCAGGGCCTGTCTGCACCCACTGCAGCCTGGCCCTCCCGCCTGCCGGCCCAGGGTCCCCAGCGCACCGTGCCCTCCCTGGCCCGCCACAGCCAACAAGCCGAAAATGGAATCCTGAGCCTGCCACTGATGGGAGCGCTTCTCATTCTGTATTTCTCCTTCAAATAGGCATTTACAAAACAAAAACTTCTATTTAGTTCTGCTCTACATTCCCACTAAGGCACTCTGGATCTTCATACATCTTTCTTAAAATATGAAATTAGGCCATTAAAAACTAATGATATATATATATATATATATATACACATACATACACATATGTGTGTATAGATAGATAGATAGATATTAGTAAGTCTAACTCCAAGCCAGGTTCTTCTTTAGTTTATGTCTGAACTCAGTCACATCTGAATTCAAGACTCTCATTTGGAGAAGCAGCTCCCCAGAAATAAAAAACACACTTAAAAACACAAAACCAAGAAGGTTAACAGGACAGCAAGGCCACATCCCCATGTCATTCCACAACTTCCCCTTACAAAGCCTTGCTGATCTCAGCCATTTTACTGTAATGGAGCCAAGGAAAGGCACTTACTTGCACTAACAGAGTTTAGTTTTTTGTTTTGTTTTGTTTTGTGTTCTTATAAAACAGAAGACTGCAGCTATCTCTGCAAAGGTGGGGGGGAGAGAAAGGAGAGAGAAGAGAGAGAGAAAAAAATCCTAAGTTGCATGTCTCCAGAATGATTCCAAAAGCAAATTGTTTAAATGAAATGTCTAAGATAAAAATAATTTTGAAACTTTTTTCTCTCTGACAATGAATTAGGGCCTCTGAACAAATCAGACTGAACAGTGTTAATATGAAAAGTCTTTAGGACTCTGCTCCTAGGCGACGCCAGGCATGGTGGTGAAACCCCAGAATCTCACTATCCAGGAAGCTGAGGCAGTCAGTAGGATGGCAAGTTCAAAGCTAGCCGGGGCTACACAGTGACACTCTGTCTGAAAAAAATGAAGGAAGGAAGGAAGGAAGGAAGGAAGGAAGGAAGGAAGGAAGGAAGGAAGGAAGGGGTTTACTACCACCAAAGTAATAAGTAAAATAAACTCCTACACCTCCAAGATAGAACTAGAATTTTGCTGACCCATCAGAGGAAGGAAAAAAAAAGAAAAGAAAAAAAGAACAGCTTACAGAGCATCCGGCTAGATGATCTGGGTTCAAATCCTGTTTCTGTTGCGTGCTACCTGCTGTTTTCGGGAGCATTCATGAAAGATCTGAGACCTTCTCTCCTTTCTGTAAGTGCAGATGATAGCCCCGTCTGTCTCAGGTAGACACAATACACTCAGCACAGGAGACAGTGCATGTCCCTGTACATGGCAGAGTGCTCACAAATGTGAAACACAGTCAGTCCTGTAATGTGACATCTCATGGAGGACTAACTCCCTCAAGCAGCAACCTCTCACTGTGAACCTAGCTTGCTCAGGGCGTGTTGTCAGCTCTCAGTTTTATTTAGAGATCAGAGCTAGTTAGGCATCTACCAAACCAGTTCTTAGCACTCTTAGCTCATTTCTATGCAAACTGTGTCCAGCCTTTGGGCAAAGTTTGCGTGCCCTCTGCTCCCTGATTTTCACAAGTGAAAATGAAGCCCGACACATTTAATAATGTCCTCTTCCCCATCATTAAAGGGCACCACACAGCTTTAGCAGACAGGAAACTAGCCCAGCACACATGCTGTCCAGCTGGCAAATAGAGGCATCTTCGGCAGCACTCACTCCTACATACAGTCTGATAAGGAACATTTTAATGGAGCCAAAACATACATTTCCTTTTTCTATTCATGCACTTAGCAGAAATAAGAGCTGAGAGTCATGTCCGGACTTTTGAAGTGGCAATAAGATTTTTAAGCCACCAAGGCTACTAAAAGAGCAGAGCTGAATTTTGCCTATTCACTTTCAACCAAAAGTCTGCGCCCATTCAGTTGTGGAAAAGTACAGGGAGGCTGAAAGCCCCTACTTATTAACCAGAATGTTCTCTTTAGTGGAACTCTTTACTGCCACATAACAGTGTACAGAATATAAGCAGACATTGCTTCTAACAAGCCAACTATCTCCTTCAAAGGATTTGTAAAGTTGCAGATAGATACAAGGTGACATCAGAAAAGGACGTTTGAAAAAATGCAATTAGCTAAGGTTCCTAGGAACCTTTGGAATGTTTTGTTTTTAAAGAACTAGTACATAGATACGAATGCTCCAAAAAATGAGCTGTCCTAGGAGCAAAGCAAGTCAGTAAGTAGATCTCTCCTTGATACCTGCTTAGTTCCGTGTTTCCTGTGGATATATGAATGGTCAATAATGACAAGATTGAAGCATTTTCCAGAGCTGTTTAATGTGTATGGGCTTAATAGAGTTCTATGTTTAATCAAAGAGACTTTCTATTTCTCCATTAAAAGAAATATGTTTAGTTAAAATAAAACTACATTGGCTGGGAAGGTGGCTCAGTGGTAGAATGCTTGCCTTGCATGCATGAGGCCCTGGGTTCGATTCCTCAGCACCACATAAGCAAAAAGAAAAAAGCCGGAAGTGGCACTGTGGCTCAAGTGGTAAAGCGCTAGCCTTGAGCTGAAGAGCTGAGGGACAGCGCCCAGGCCCAGAGTTCAGGCCCCAAGACCGGACCCCCCCCCCAAAAAAAAAAAAACTACATCGAGGGCAAAGATAGGGTCTTAAAACATACTTCAAAACTATTCTGGGCTTTAAAGATGAAATTATAAGTGAATAGTAAAAAGAAAAAAAATCTAACATGCAAAAGTCTTGGTCAATCTTGTTCTAGCAAGAAAAACCTGTCATGCAGCTATTATTCATTTTTCACCTTATCAACCACCTCTCAGGCAGACAAGGATGACTTAAAAAGCAAAGAAAAGTCCAATTATTTTCTCACTGTCCTACCTAAGCATCCCAAAGCAGACTTAGCTATGGTTCTACCCTTCTCCTAACAAACTGTATTCACCAGTACCCTTGTTTAACATCCAAAGGTCTAAAACAACCTTGCTACACATCAGCTTCCAGGCATTGGACCTACTCACAGGAATCTATCATCCTTATGGCAGTTCAAAAGCCATGGGCATCAAGCACCACAGCCTAATATTTGGGCTGAAAATCTGCTCAAACACATGGCACATAAAATGGCACATTTCTCATACATGACCTTAAAGCCAAAATTCAATGTCCTTAATATTTTAAGATGACATCCTTTATCATCTTACAGTTTTGAATGATCTATACTGACTTCAATACAGGGCCAGTGGAACACAACCATGCAGTCTGTATTTTCACATTTGTGTAGGTTCCAAATGTACTAGAGCTTCCTTGTGCTTCAGTTGTACTGACACTTCTTACTTTTAAGTGACACTCATCAATGAAAGGCAAGATTTAAAAGCATCCTGCAAAATACAACATGCTAAGTTCTAACTAGAGGTATTATACAAACCTGAAGCGGCATCTATTAATTATACAACACCATATAATCCTTTTCTTCTCTGAAACTTGACAAGCCAATTCCACAATTTTTGCAACACCAAAAAGTCCTCTTCTTTGCTGGCCAATGTGATTTTCTCCCATCTGCCCATTTAATGCAATGTGTTTAAGAAACTGCTGAACTCAAAGAATTTGTAAAGAGAACAAAAATTACTTGGGTATGACCTTGCTTTCCAAGTGGATCCTGGTACAACACGGTCATGTTAAAAATCTGAGTGGGAGACTCTAGAAGCAAGCAATCATATAGAGGTGAATATTTTCAGAAAGAAGGATAATCCTTGTTGTTAAAGCTGGAATAAACAATATTTCATATTCCCATATTCCCACACAAAAGTGGATTTGGGAATATTCTGGAATCAGTCAGCATTGTGTTGCAGAGGGAATCCAGTGTTCTACAGACAAAACTGGCAAACTGAGAACAGATCTAAAGGTTCCCAGTGCCAAGATAATGAAGAGAAACAAACTTATACATCAGTACAGATGGAGGTGGTAGGCCACACAAATACTGGAACTCAGAGCCAAGTTATGCCTGAAAGTGAAGGGAAGACTATGGAATAGTTACATCCAGATTTAAAACTGAATGCATAAAATCCTCAGAGTACAGGCATTAGGAGGAAAATCAAGGCAGACTAGAACAAGCAAGGCAAAGTTACAGTGTCCTGGAAGCTAAGCCAAGAAGCACTCAAGAGAATGGTTGGCAGCATCCTGCTCATCTGAGACACAATCAGATGGAAAGACCATTGATTTTGGCTTCCAAGAAGCCACTGGTGACTTCAAATACAGCAGTGGCAACCCAGGAGCCTTGGCAGATTTCACTTGATTGAGACCTGGAGATTTACATGAAATAATACTCAAAATCCAGGCATTGTGTAGTATCCTCTCCACTCTGAGTTTATTTTTACATTTGATAAGGATTATCTTTTATCTGAAATAAGAGACTAGATTCCGTATTTGACTTAGAAACATTCTTATTAATAAATAATCAAAGAGCAATATTTTGACTTATACTTAACAAGATGGAATACATCTGGAAATGAATTGTAAAAATCTCCTGGGATTTTTTTTACCCTTTCCCCGAAAAGTATCAAATGAGCAATATTCAATATTTACACCTAAAATTCAGCCCAGTGTTTAAATACTAACCTATTTCTTAATATCATTAGCCACGGATTGCCTACAAAACTATACTTGAACATTTCCTACCTTCCAAGACTACTCCATAAACAACCACAATTGGATTATAATCCATTTAACTACCCCCTGTAAAACATCTAGGATAGCCTTTGTTCCCAAGTCTGTGTCATGAGAACAAGTATAACATAGTTTAAAGAATGTGTAAGAAGAAGTTTACCAAAAGCAGCTGAATATATTAACATAGTTGTGATTCCAAGGAAGTGTAGGAAATTTAAGTACATTGTGAATTGTAAAAGAGTAAATCCCTTAATAATAAGAAAGAAAAAGTAAGATATAATTAAATCATCTTACTCACACCCTACTTGGATAGAACTTGTTTTAAAAGCTAGTGAAAAGTACTTTCTAATAAACGAAGTCCAGAGCAAGAGCCATTTAGTCTTATTTTCATCCATGATGCCAATGTTTCCAATCTCCTCAAGTACAAGAAGTAAGAGAGATGGCTGATATATAGAGGAAGAATCAACTAGAAAAATAAATTTAAAAGAACAAAGAGAAGCATACAGAAAGACTAAAATGAGGTAGGCATTCAGAGTACGGTACCAAATCCTGTGGTTATATTTGATATAACCATAGAAAACACTAAGCAGAACGTTAAATTATAGCTCAGAGTTGATGTGAACAGTAAAACCAACTGTAAAGAGACAACAGTCAGAAGAAGAGAAGATATATACCAACGAAAGCATCCAGATTTTGTTCATGTTGTATGCTCATTACAAGAGAAAGATTTGCTATGTAGGTTGACCAGCCTTCATAGTCAAAAACAGCTGCTCTGGTCATTTTAGAACCACATTTTAATCATTCCATACTTTAACTTCTGGTGTAACTGATAATTGCTAGCCTTATGGACATGATAATTTTCCATGAGCAAATGGCTTTATTTTAAAAGGAAGAGCTATCTACAAACTATTTCTAAAAACTTCACACCTTCGATAAACACTAAGGAAACAAAAATAAATAGACCAAAGTAGAGAAAAAGCAGGCTCTTGACCTCTGGTTAAAAGAAAAGAATCATACAAGTGTAGCATGGTAAGTTCTTCACTCTGCAAATGGGACAAAGTGAGTTCAGACAAAGACCTGGGACCCGCCTGCCTAACCTACTGCCAGGGCCTCACACCTCCTGATACTTCCTGAAGTTATTGCTACAACTGTCCCTTGAAGGACCCAGGAATGCCAAGTTCAACATCTTGCTAGATGAGATTCACTACAACACTTTAAAACCCAGAAGTGGAAAGGGAAGTAAACCACAGTTGCATCACCTTTAGATTTCATTTACGTTTCATTAGGTCTCCAAGTTGCCTTTTAGATAGTAATGATTTGCCACTAGGACTCAAATAAGAAGAAATAGGAATTTAAGTTTGGAACTACTCAGAAGAATAAGACAGGGGATTCTATTTTTCCAATGCAACAAAGTAAATGATGAAAATCAGATTAATTATAATCAGGAAAGAAGCATTAATTATATCCATGTTGTACAGCTGGAATCCTGACCCAAACTGGAAAAAGAAGAAATTGTAAAAGAAAAATAAAAGCATTGGATTTATATTTTACCATATTTCATTTTCAATATACTTGAAGCCAATATATGTCTTTTAAAAGTCAAAACTAAGAAAAACAAGGCATTTGTATTAAAGATATCATTTTTCCTGTGCCACTGGCTCACACCTGCAATGCTAGCTACTCAGGAGTCTCTCACCTGAGAATCACAGTTCAAAGCCAGCCGGGGAAAGAAAAATCCACTAGACTCTTATCTCCAAGTAACCATCAAAAGGCAGTAACCATCAAAAAGCAGGCAGTGGGAAAGCTCAAGTGGGAAAGCACCAGCCTTGAGCAAAAAGCTCAGGAACAGTGCCCAGGACTTTAATTCAAACCTCAGGACCAACACACACACACACACACACACACACACACACACACACACACACACACACACACACACACACACACACACACACACACACACACACACACACACACACACTTATGATTTTGATTTTTTTATTTCAGTACTGAGACATACATAAAATGTATAAAATGTCACAAATATTTCTCAATCATATTTGAAAACTAATTTCAAATTTAAGGCTGTCTATGGATTTTGAACCTGCCGAAGTGACAGACAGAATTTCAGCTTCCTGGAAGACAAAACGTCTTAAATTAAAATAGACTTTATTTTAAAAATTGGCCTCTGTGTAGATAAACACTGCCGTTATATTAAACTAAAGGGAAAAGAGAAACACAAACTAGTTTCTTATAATAAGAAAATGATTTTTCAGTACTAAATTTTATGTACCAGGGAATCCAAAGTGGTTTATATCACCAAGATGTTTAAGAACATTGAACTCACATTTTCTGCAGAAACTCTAACTTTTTGTGATAAATTTTACATGAAATAATTGATACCCATATCTTCATAAGACTGTGATAATGAAACATGTCAAATGACTCATTATATCATCAATTTCTCACTACATGGGAACAAACGACATTTTAAATCTATCGTATCTATCTGCAAAGGAAAAAGTAAAAATAGATCTTAAATAATAAACAATTTGCTCAACAAACATCAAAGTTGTCTAGTATTTTACTTATAATTAAGAAGATGATCAGACCTTACAGTTCTTTATCCAGCTAAAGAAGAGGAGATGGTTGTGCTAGAATAGATAGGAACTCTAGCTTTTCAACTCACTCAAAATAAAATATGCCACTATGGTTGTTCTAAATACACCTGTGTTCACGAAACACAAAGAAAGTTATAAACCCAAATTTGTATGGCAGATTTTAGAATGACCAAACGAAGAGTGTCCAGCCATTGAAAAAAGAAATGTTTCTCCTTGCCTGGGGTCTACTTCTTTCTAACAAGGCTATTAAAAGTATCTCAAGCCTAGATTCCCATTTTTGTCCTTTGACAAGGAGAATATTGTACATTCATGCATGTCTGCCGAATGCATATCAGCAAAAAAGATGAAGGACTGCTTTTAAAAGGAAATCATAGAATTAAGAGATATTTCACAGAGGTCATAGCATTCACCATACATTCAATGAGGTGATGTAATTTATTCTCTTATGTATTTCCCTTCTACATGGTCTTCTTAATGTAACTCACTGGGGGAAGAAAATATGCACATTCTGTTTGTATCAGAAAGTTAGCTATTATCTCACTCAGAATCCTGTATCAAAACAAAGCTGACCAACTAGAATGCTGCTCTCCCAAATTAGCCCTCATTTTCTTTTATATTAGAAAAAGGGTGAAAGGAATCATTGAATTTTATAGTCTTCATCTGATTAAACCTGAAACAGTTGTTGTTAAAAAAAATTTAAAAACCTAAAAAAAATTGTCCAAATGGATAAATTTTTAAAAATCATACTTATACTTTCAAAATAACACACTAAACTTGATTTGAAATCAGGACAGTTTCCTAACTCCATAACTGTAGGGATTTCATCGGATCAAAAGTTTTGGCAAAATATCTGCCTGACATCACAGGGGATAAAGCAGAGGGTAACTGGTTGAAGTATTCGCATTTCTACCAGTGGAGACACCAAACTGCTGTCAAACACTCAGGAATACAGCCTGCCCCTTTCTCTCATTCTCTCTCTCTCTCTCTCTCTCTCTCTCTCTCTCTCTCTCTCTCTCTCTCTCTCTCTCTCTCTCTCTCTCTCTCTCTCACTCTCTCTCCTCTTCTCTTCAGAGAACTGCCTGAGCAGTTGTTATGACATTAAGTTTACAATTTAGTGTCTTCATCTTTAGGGGCTAATGTGTTTATATTTGAAATGAAAACAGGTTGTTCGTCTTCTTTCGGATATATAAGCAAAGCTGTTACTTCTTTATGATAGCAACCTTATTTGTTATACATAATTATAATTTAAGGATATCGATTGTCTTTGGTTCTTCAGACCAAAAACAAAAACAACAAAAAAAACAGAGAAATTCTCCTTTGTACTATAACATTTTCTCTTTAAAAATACATCCCATGAAATGCATTTCCGCCTTGACAGTAATTTATATTTTCTTACAAACCAAACATAACTGTACACATAAAATACACAAAATCTAGATAAGAAACTAAACAGTCTTATACCACCATTCATATTTTTGAGCTAAGAATAATAAAGCATGATTTTCCCAAACCACTTTTTTTGAAGTAAAAATACAAGTGTATAAATGACATATGAAATGATTTCCTGTAATGACCCCTTAAAAATGACCCAAACACCCATAAGGACGTCAAGCATCTGGATGCTTAATGCATCAGAAAAGTTTTTTTTAAAGAGTACAGAAAAATGTTAAGAAAAGAATACAAGATAAATGCAAAAGCAATTTGTATGTTATGGAAAATAACACGGGTTCTGTAATAAGAACACTCCAGAAAGGAGAAGTATTTCCTTTTTTCTCAAAAGCTTTTTTTTTAAAAAAAAAAAAAACATAAAAAAGCTAAGTGTTTCAAAATCAATGGACTTCAAGCAATCCAAGAAAATTTGGAAAACATTTCCCTAACAAAAATAATAATAATAACCCAGGACGTAGAATGTCAATTTGGAAATGGTGGCAGCAATCGTTTGTTGAAAACAAAAAATCAAAACCTTTTTAAAGACAAAAATTCAAGTTAGCATCTCAGTGATTAACTCTGCTAGTGCTTAGCCAAGAACAACTTTCGGCACTTAAAACATAAAACTGTCAGTTTCCTCTGCTTGGAGACAAAACATACACAAAGCAAACATTCGCTGCTATATTTTCCTAGACATGAAAGATAGAACTAACTTTCATAAAAGGTGATTGCTCTGAATATTTCTACCTATTAGGATAGTCATAGTCATGCCCCTTGTCCTAAAATCCGGTTTGCACATTCAAAGCAGTAGCACTCTCCCTAAAAGATAACCACTATTCTAGTTTCTATTACTCCCTATACCTCAATGGTAATATAAACATTTGCTAAACTATACTAGTTCAACACACAAACATGTTTAAGCAGTCTGTGCTGATGTTATTGAACATAGCTATCATAAAATTCTTTATTAAAGACCTCAAAGCATTGATAACATGGCATTCTGCTTCTTGCAAAACTAAAACACAGACATGGGAGAATGTTCAAAGTAGTCTTCCTCAAAACAAGACAACAGCCAGTCAAAGCACCATCCATGACTGAATGGTCCAATTCACATTTATAAACTTGGAATACAGAGCTGTGTAGAAGCACTAAGAAACTAAAACTGCCTTAATGTTTGTGCCAGAAATATGTCACAGTTGGTGCTTATAATTATTCCCAAATTATACCACAACTTTATTTAATTTCGTCTAGCGCAGCTCCTCATGGAAATGAAGTGGCAAAGACCTGCTCAAGAGCAAACAATCAAATCAAACTATTATTTTACTATGCATAAATTTCTTCCCTTTCTTACACCGCAACCCCCAAAATATAAATAATATAAAGAAATGTAGGTAAAAATCCTATGCTGACTTGTGATTCTACTAAAAGGGTAAATCCTCAGTCCTCCAGACAATGAAATATTAGAACTCAAACAATGAGAAAAGGCAGAAAGAGAAATATGAAAATAAAGCAAGGCAGATAATCTAGAGGAAGCATGCTTGGTCTCAGGATAATTTCCTATGGCCTCCTAAAATCAACTGCATCACACAGCCCAGAATCTCGGCTTACCCTGCTGAAAAACACCCAGAGGATTTTCAGAAAACAAAAACTCTGGTTGTGCTTCCAAAGGCCAAATTAAATGAGAGGACCTTCCACTCCTGAAGGAAAACTGCACAGTAGCACACCAGAAGCTACTTAGTACTTTCTGTAATGCAAAGTTGGAGTCATTAGTGTAACCTCGGTGGGGTTTATCTAAAATTCCCAGGGACCACAGGCAGAGGTCAATGTTTTCTATGGCAAAACACGAAAATAAACAAAGCCAAATTTTTGCAGCAGTATTCTTTATGCGATCATGAATTGCAGAGTACCCTACGCCCCGTTCGGCTCCTACATATGCACATATATGTACATATATATTTTAAAGCAACTGGAAACGTGGAAAATGAAAAGGAGGAAACTCTGCCTATGCAAATATCTCCATTTCTAATCATCTTAAAGCTTTTACCATTGTCAGTGCCCATAATAAGTTATTGAGGGAGAAGAGCATAGATACACGTAATACAATGTGAACTATGAGATATTTCAATCATTTCCAGAATAAGATATGCGTGATATATGTACATAGATGTGAATAAATTTGTAACCTTAATGGGCTGTCTGCCAGAGTGAATGTTTGAGATCATGTACTTAGACTTGTACATAAAATGTGTATGTATGATTTTTGCTAATAATATTTTCTTACTAATAATGTCCTACTTTTAATTCATCAAAATATAAAGAATAGTAAGATGCACTGCAAATATTTTAAGGCAAACTTTCAACAGCATAAACTGTCTTAAAAATGAGAAAAGACCCAACAGTCATGGTATGAACAGTGAATTTTTATACCAATTTGCCACATCTTATCCTCCAAAATGTAATTCTAACAAAAAAGATGAAACAGCTCTTACTATTTTATTAAAAATTATAGAAAACAATATATCATACTACTCATTTGTTGTGTTTAATTGTTTACTTTGTACCTCAATTATTTCTAAAATTTCACCAGGTCTAACAATGAAGGGTATGTGCCCAATGACAAATATAACCATTTCTGGGCTTTACTTATACTTTGTCTGTTCATTAGCATAACACTTTAGTAACGATACATAGAAAACCTAATTCTTAAAACATCTCAAAAGTACAAAAAAAATCAATAAGAAACTGATAATCCCTCAATAATGAGACCAATATGTATTGAGAAAATATAAAGACTTTTTTATTAAAATCAACATATACATGACCAGCTTTAACTTTAAAAAAAAAAAAAACACGTATCTTTTGTAAGTAAAGTGAGCTGGAGTTTCTTTGAAAAAAAATTATAGTTTCCAAAAGTAAAATAAAAACAAATACCAATGTCTTCTGGAAACTTTTTTACATGTCCAGCATTGCTTTATGATATTGAGGGGCAAATGGGCTGAGGTATTTATAGCTACATCTTGCAGAATTAAAGATGATGTGTGGGTAATGACATCATATAGTGGGCACAAGTAAAATTTGATTTTTAATTTGTTTTGCCAATCTCACTCTGATTTCAAATCTTAGTTATTAAGTTTCAAGTAGATGTTGGATTAGGTAATAAAAACGAACATGAAAAAACAATGTAATGGCAAAAATGTGTGAAATTAATCTGTGAAAATTCTACATATTGCCGATTATGGGGAAAGAATCTATATGAACAAGGATATAATATATGCATATACATGCAGGCACTCAGCTATGATGAAGACACAAATGCATAGCCAGGAGAGAGAAATGGCTCAACTTAGATTAATAAGACTGCATGCATATGAAGTACATCGTGTAACAGAGAAATTAAATACCACAAACAAACTTCTGCAACACGTTTACATGACTTGTAGACATATCTGAGTCCCTACATAAATACTTGAAGAAAATGAAATACTGACCTACATGAATTTAAGCAAAGCCTTATACAGAATCCAATCAAGAAACACATGTTATGTTTGCTATATTATACCCCTTCATTGATTTTTCTAAGTATAAACAGCTCTAAGGAAAAACCTTTATAGTCTTTCTTTCCACATGTAAGATATTTTCAATATTTAAACAGCAATTATGATGTTAGCTTCAATTCTATACTGTGTTGACTCTTGGTTATTATACTATTCAATATGTTAATATGATAATATTAAAACTAAGGACAAGCATATAGACAATATAAATGCTGATTCTTGTTTATAATACTATATCACTGTCATGAATAGAAAGTAATTAACAGATAAAGCAATTATTAACACAAATAAGAGAACCACACTCCTCTGGAAAAAGAAAAAGAAAATAAACTGTGCAACCTGTGTATTTTCTTCGAACCCTACCTACTACGCAAGGCTTAAAGAGCAGACAATGAATCATTTGTTTATCCAAGTGTTGAATACATGGACTATATGTTAACTTCTAACTTACTTAAAAGTATTTGGAATATTTTCCAGAGAGTATTTTGACTGTGTCAATTACCTAGATACCAAAGTTGTTGTATTGTGTTCCTTGACGAAATAGGACACAGAGTAACTCTCAAAACCAGTATTACAAGCCGGGCAAACAGCATCACATTGGGTGAGGCACAAAATCCATCACCCTAGGGAAAAAATGCATGGGATCACAGTACAGAGTCTTTACATGTTCTATACTATTTCTGCATAACGTTTTGAGCTGATAGAATTGTAAACTACAATGTGCCAACCCATAAAACAATCTGTTCAGAAACAGTACAGCCGCTCACTGCACTTCTCCACAGAAATGGGACCGTTTAAGAAAACAAGACAAAACCAAGAACAAATGATCTTAAAATACATTGAAAGAGGCTATTTTGATTTATAGGTACTATTTTTCTTATTTTTTAAATTTCTTTGTAAGTTTAAAGTACATCTGAGTATTAGGATAATGACAGATTCATGGGGTTTAACCACCATCATCATTTCAAACTTCTACTACAAAGCTGGCCGTCATTTAGCTCCCTAAAAGAATCATATTAAAAGCAGAGCTCACAGTTTAGTATATTCATGTCCACCATCACAGTATATCAAAGTAGTATCACATACATTCCGTCCAAGAAACACACCTATCAAAGCATGAACACATAGCCACAAACTAACCATAGCTCAGCTGTATCATGGATATTTCAAGCTTCTGTAGGCATTTATACTCCTCTCACATTTTAGCTATTCTCCTAGTAACTACTGAAAAATATTATAGAAAGACGTTACCTTTGTTCAAACAATACTGCTGTTCATTATATAACAGATACTGCCAACCATAATCTCTCACAGGAACCAAGATACTAGTGGATTCTTGGAGCAGAGGTGGTGTGGAATGGTTTGAAGCAAAACCGAAACATATTGTTTAAGTAAACCTTAAGGGGAGGGGATCATATGCGCAATTGATGGATTTTTTTTTGTATCATCTTCCACAAAGCCTCTCTCCACCCCTCCTCTCCACACAACAGTAAACAAACTGCTGATATTAAAGAAATGCAGAATTAAACACCTCCCTCTTTTGCTTCTTTCCTTCTTGCTAAATATTATTATTCACCCCAGAGTTTTGAAGTAACTGAGGGTTATTTAACATTCACAATTTTTTAAAAAAAATATGTAAGGACAGACATGCATACTCCTAACTAGAAACGTACACTGGAAAACTTTGTAAAAAAATAATAAAAGAATAAACAAGATTTACTTTAAAAAAAAAACTTGCATTATACGGGTGTGAAAAACATATAGCTCAAGTTCTTTGAGGGTTTTTTCTGACAAATACTTAAGGAAAGGAATAGTTAGCAAAGAAAGAATTGAGCTAAAGCCCATAACTCTCACATGAAAAGCTGAGAAACACATAAAATAAATCAAATCTGTCAAACCTAAGCACACATAACGCGTCAAAGGCCTGGAATATGCACAGTGCTTTTTACAATTATAAATGCCGTAAAGATGCTATTCTTCCTTGGTGTGATATCTAATTTTCAACATGTCTTATTTCTTCAATGCTCGCTGGGTAAAGAAGGAAAAAACAATCTTCACAGGAACAAACCTGGGATTAAAAGCAAAGTCTGGGATATGTAATTGTAAGATTTAAATCTCAGCAAGGACTTACATAGAAACTGTAGATGCTCAATAGTAAAGGACCTCATTTCTGGGTAGAGGATCTTTCCCCAGGGAAAGAAAAACTCGTACTTTTTTTTATATACCCCCAGAAAAAAAAAATTTCTACTTGTCAATTTCCAGAGTTAACCCCTATCAATCAACAACATCAAAAAGTCTTCTGACTACAAAATGTCTGATTTGCCTGTACAAGGTCAGTAAGAGAAAAAAAGAAACACTTATTTTAAAAAGGGAAAATAAAAAAGAAAGGGAAAGGGAAAACATTATGCAATAAGTTTAACATTATCATCTAAAATCCTAAGAGGCGGGATTGGGAATCTTCCAAATAGAAAAGACTGGACCCTTAAACAAATGCTTTCGATTTGTGTGTGTGTGTGTGTGTATATATATATATATATATATATACACACACATATATATGTATGTAAAGTTTCATGTATTTTCCTTCCTCTGCACATAAAAGTGATTAATGTCAGAATTAAACTTCCACATTTCTTGCTAACAGGTGTGGCATTCTTTATATAAACATATTCTCTGACCTGTCACCATTGATAACCTTAGCTAATTAATCTCACTTGAAACACAGGTAATTTTTTTTTCGCAAATAAGAAAGAAGTAAGTCATGGCAAATGTCCACCTCTACCCACCCCACCCCCACCCCCAGCAACACACACACACCCAAATGCAAAAACTGTTTAAGTTAAGGTAACCTGAATTGCACCAGCCATCACAAAGAGCAATTGGAGAAATCCAGCAGTGCTCAGCAGGAAAGATTTTTAATAACAGACTGAAAAACAAGAATAAAAATAACTGTATCAACAGAGCCTTTCTTCCTTAGGCCACAAGCCCGTTCTTACTTGAACTTTTTTTTTCTTTTTCTAAAAAAAAAAAAAAAATGGCATTTTGGCCACTAAAACCAATCCAGAACATTATTAAAAGTTAAAAGCTACCAATTACTCCTGTCTGTTCTTTTAAAGCAAAGTTTGGCATTACGTCAGTTGGTTTAAAGAAAACAAGAAAGAGAGAAAGAGTAGGGAGAGAAAGTTTCCTACTTGTATAAACTGAACCACCAGGGAAGGTGTCTAGCCACTTGTAAAGTATTTACTGTGGGTTTTTAAAGAGCTAGAAACATTTTAAAAATTAAAGTTTTTTATTATTAATTTTAACAAAGCATACTTAAGAATGACAAGACTTCGTTTGTATTTCAATTATAGCTTCAAATCAGAAAATGATTCCCAACAAGGCCTTCAATTTGAACTGCATAGATAATTTCATCTTTGTTTTTGCTACATGGATTTGTGCTCTTAGAAGCAACACAAAACAGTGGGAGAACAAAAACTGGACATTGCAACTCTACCAGATGCTACTGTTGTGGTCCCTACTCAGGCTTCTTCAGACAACCAATTCTTATCAATCAGAATAATCTGTACCCAGATTCATCTGCAAATTCAAAGTGACTCCTTAAGCCCAGAGATCTCTTCCTAACCTAAAGCAAGTTCTGTATTATTATCAGAGAACCAAGCGAAAGACCTACAATTGTCAGTTCTCAGGGATCTAAGAGCCACTGAGTACTATGATAACTCAAAAGGTAACCATAATCGAAACATAAAAGGCATTATTATGGAGGTCAGGGGTAATAGAATATTTTAGGCAAATAAACAAATGGCTTTGGACTACCTTATATTCCAGCATACATTTTCAAAAGTATCTATTCTCTGTACAGCAATATCTGCTACTGAACAGTAGTATAAAACAATACTTAGTACATTAGCGTGTTTAATCCACTGTTTAAAGCTTCCAGGAGACCAATGACACTTATTTTTTTTTTAACTGGCCACTTTTTTTGAAACATAAATAATTATAAAGTACATTACTCTTTCCTACATATATCCATTACAAGCACCCTTAAATAATTACATTTCTACTTGGCACAGGCTAGACGAGGGTCTTCAGACTCTATCTCATAACCGTAACCACCGTAGTAACAAAGAACTCGCTTCTTCTTCCATGAAAGCATAACACAACTGCAGTTATCCCATCAAATTGGAGAGAAGTCTACATATGCTGACATTAATTTCCTTAAATTTCAATCAAGAGTAAACCAGGCGCATAAATAAGTACACAACACTCAGCATCAGTTATCAGTGGAAGTAGTGTCATAACTAGCAAAAGAAGAAGGAAAAGAAACCTGTTACCTGAGCGCTTGACCAAAAAGATGAACAACACAAGACAAACCCATAACACTTGCCTGTTTTTATCAAACTGATTGAAACCTGTGTGCTGCAATATTTGGGAGAGAACTGTCTGAGTTTATGGTTTTCCATGCCTGCCAAAAACAGATGCAGACTGCCACACTAGCTGTCCTGCGGAAACTAAATTAAGCAAAGGCAAATACCAAGTGGAAAGTTGTCAGTCTGTTGAATGAATAGCTTCGTTTTACACACCAGAGGATATCTTCATAAGAATATGTTTTAATGTGAGCCACTCGTTTTATTTTAAGTGCATCACTTACTGCAAAAATAATAATTTCCCCTTTAAATCTATTATAGACACCTGCCTCCAACTTTCAAAAGTCTGTTTAGTTTCACCCACAGTAGCAACACAGTGGTATACTACATTGCTTGCTATCAAAAGCAGTACTGAAGTCAGAAAATAATAAATTTTAAAATGCATGTTACTATGAAAAATGGTTAGAGGCCTGTTGTCAATATTTAGCCCAATTTCACATTCAAATAGTTAGAATTCAAAACTAAAAATTAAAAAACTGCTGCAAGTCTTTTTAAAACTTGTGGCCAGATTTATTAAAACTTAACACCATTTAGCTTCTTAATAGAAAATGCATATACACATATACCCTTCTGATAATAACAACGGCAATAATAATAATAATAATAATAATAATAACAAAACATCACTGGGATACTAGGATCTTAAAAGCAGTTTCCCCACAGACGCACTCACTCTGCTCTTGTGGAGGTTTTCCTATGAATGGTGATTTCCTAGTTTGTCTGAGAGAGACCTACACTGTAGAAACTAGGGGTGGGGGAGAAGAACGCACAAGTAGTACAGAACTTAAATGAAAATGCAAAAACAATGCCGAAGATCCAGTAGGGACATATGGAAACTCGCTTGTAAACAGCACACTGATTTGATCTTGAACGGTTTTCTAACCAAGCACATAAAACGTTTCATAAAATCGCCTAAAATATTAAGCCGTCAAAAAAACTAAGCTGGAAATTCAACTCAGACTTCTCAGTTACTAAGACAATGTCCTCCTTAACGTTAATGTTACCTCTAAGGGACAAAGGACACAATCTAAACAGCACAGAACACCAACAGCACCTAACATCCAGAGGAGTGACACTGTGTGAAGCACTGGCGATATCTCACTATTTATTTGGAGACTGTCAGACTTAGTTATTATGTGTGTACAAGTATTCCACACACACATACATCCTAACATCCAACAGATCTATCAGGAAGCCCTAAACATCTGCTCACTGAAGGTAAACCATCCTGAGCCAACAGAGCAAGGAGGGAGCTTCAGAACGCCTTCTATTTAGAGAAATCGAGTCAGAGGCTGGCAATACAACTCCACTTCCTCTTCAGAGGCTTTATTTTCACATTATTACTCTCCAGAAACAAGCATCGAACACTAGCATGTCCGTAACCCTGCCTACTTCACAAACTGGGTTTTTGTTGTTGTTTTTGTTAATTCAAGGGTATAGCTTTAAAAAGGAAGTTATGAAATCTAAGAAGAGATAAACCTTAACTTGTTAAGAGTCAGCCTGCCATTAATAAACTTTCACTTAAAGGTAGGAGAAAAAAAAAATTCCTGAGAATGTTAGTATCATTTCCAGACTGTCCTGTCAGCATCAAACTTACAGGAAACACTTCATCTTCCCATACAAACCCTGCATTTATTCACAACTCTGGCATATTTGAGGAAGGGGGGTGGTGAATAAGAGTCTGTAGGATTGTTTCAGATCTTCGGCTTTTTTTTTTTTTTACATGAACAAGTAGAAAAACTGAGAAAAATCTCCAAAAGAACAGCATGTAAGAAACTTCCCAACACTGAGATCTGAAACTTTCATTCTCATTTTGTCCACGTCAAGGACTGGCTCTGTCTGCATTACTTTCCTTACTGTCCCTTGCATTTTCAACTCCGGCACCCTATTCTAAATGACTAACTTTCCCCTAAAACCAGCAGGAAAGAACCACCATATTTGTAAGATTTTGCTTCAGAACTGTATGACTCTGAAGGCCCTTATTTAATTTTTTTTTTGCATTGAACAATCAAATTTTAGCCAACAAGCAGGCCTGGAATAATTATGTCTTTGTAACTTTGTCTCAGGCCTTATCTGCATTTTGCCTTGTATTTAGGATCACTCCCCGGCCTGTTCACCTGGTGGGTTTACAAAAGTTCAAGGATTCTACAAAAGTTCAATGAAGAGGCCTAACTGGTCTCCAGTTTAACTTCTCCGCTAAGAATCTCACTTCACTTACCTTGCTTACAAGTAAGTCTAGCCGTGATTTTTTTTCCCCAAAGTAGGATAAGGATGACTATCCTGATCACAGTTTTGATTCATCATTATGAGCCATCATTCTTACTCAAAAAAAAGAAAAGAAAAACTTTCACAAGTATCGATTCTGAGGCCTGAGAAGATATGGGGAAGTAAAGTAGGTCCTAAAATTTTAATAAGTCCAAGTCTGGGTCTGAAAGCCCACCAACTCCTTCTGGCCCTCTAACTTAAATTACTTTAGAGTCCCAGGGCCATAAAACAGTTACTGACTTCCCTGGGAGAGGGGAAACACCACCGTGTCAGACAGGTAGTAACAAAACAGCTTTCCCAGACACACACACACACACACACACACACACACACACACACACACACACACACACACACACACACACACACACACACACACACACACACAGAGCTTTTACACTTCAAACAGCTCCCACCTCTGCCTCACCCTCAAAATTACCCCTGGGGTCCTAGGAGCCCGGAGTGATTCGGAGGGGCAGCATAGTGTTTGGCCCTCTGCAAGATGCGTCTCAGACGCTACAGCCCCAACAGGAACCAGACAGCAGCAGGCAGCGCGAGCCGTCCGCTGGCTGTCCCGCCGCTGTCAGGCATTTAATCACTGGCCACGGTGCCCTGACCCGCGGGGACACATGGCGCATCCACCGCACCGCAAAGGAAGTCTGGCCCCTCGCTCAGCCCCGACGGAAGTGCCCTGGCTACAAGGCCCTGCCACATGGCAAGGACAGGGGACAGACACCCCCCCTCCCTCCTCTGTGCCAGGCTGTCCGGAGAGGGGCTCGGAGGCCGGCCTGGAGGGCGGGCGGACGAGCCGATGGGAAACTCTCCTCCTCCAGCCCCAGCTGGGCCCTACACACAGAGAGAGAAATAAAAGTTTGCTGCCTGGCTTTGCAAACTTCTCGCAGAGCCTAAGCCAGTCGTGCGCCACACACACACACACACACACACACACACACACACACACACACACACACACACACACTGGGAGAGGGCACACCAAAGCCCCTCTCGGAGGTCTGACCCTCCCTTCCCAAGTTCGCCCAACTTACTACTCAGCATGCCGGTGCCCGGTCTGCTCCCCGCGTGTCAGGAGCCGCCCCCCCCACACCCACCCTCTCTCTCCCCAGAAAACTTGCAGCAGGGCCGGCGGCGGCGGCCCCACGGGTCCCACCACCTCCTCCTCCCCGCCGGCGCCCGGTAGGAGAGAATTAAAAATCAGCCCGAGCGGGCCGGCCATGGGGGGGGGGGAGGGAAGTGGGGCGGCGAGAGGGGGGGGGAGGGGGCACCGGCCTGAAACTTCTTTTTTTGGCAAATGGGGATTTGTTTTTCCTCCTCCCCGGCGGCTGAACTTGACCCTCCTGACTCCCGGGGCTACTGCAGTTTGAAGTCGCGGGGTTTCCAAGGCTCCGATGCCGGAGACACCCTCCCCACCCCCCCCCTCCCCACCACCACCACCACCACCAAAAAAGGAGGGGATGGAAGGGGGGGAAGGGGAGCAGAAGAGAAGAAAGAAATGAAGAAATCACACGCGCAAAAAGAAAAGCGAGAAAGAGAGAGAGAAAGAAAATGCATGTGAAACCCGAGAAGCCTGTGCTGGGCGCTCTCTCTCTCTCTCTCTCTCTCTCTCTCTCTCTCTCTCTCTCTCTCTCTCTCTCTCTCTCTCTCTCTCTCTCTCTCTCTCTCGGCTTTTGCTTTTTTTTTCTTTCTCAAAGAAAGTCACTTTTAATTCCCAGGGCTCCCCGCCTCACGATCGCCCACATTTTGCACACACACACACGCACACACACGCACACGCACACGCGCGCGCGCGCGCGGACGCAGCACTCGCGGCGCCCCCCGGGCCGGGACCGAAGAAGCCCGCGCGACCCCGGGCTCCCCCCACACACACACACCTCACCCCCGCCCCCAGCACACACCTCTTCCCAAGACCCCCGGGCCCAGCTCCCCGCCCCCCAGCCCGCCCGATCTCCCTCCTTACCTGTTGATTAATCGTCAAAAACACCCTCGGCAGCCCGAAAGATGGTGGCGCGGCGGCCAGAGCCATGAACCGTCTTCTGTTGTTTGCAGAGTTGATCTTGGATTATTGGGGGGCGGGGGGGGAGAGAGAAAGATCTTTCCAGCCTCCCCCCCTTTCCCTGCCCTTCCCCTCCCCTGATAGGAAAAAGAGAGCGAGAGAGGGAAAGAGAGAAAGAGAAAGGAAATAGAGCGAGGATGTGCCCGGTGCCGGGTGGAAGAGGGGAGGGGAGGAGGGGGGGCGGTGTTGTTTTTTGTTTAAAAAAAAAATAGGAAGGCGAGAGAGAGTGAGAGAGGACGGGAGGGAGGGAGGGAGCGAGGGAGCGATCCGGGGGACTGCGGGGTCTGGAGGAAGCAGCAGCCGGTGGAGAGCAGGCTGCAGACGGCCGTGAGATCGGGTCTTTATCAGAAATGTTATCGCTTGTCAGGACCTCCGTCTCCGCGCATTACGTCAGTTTCAAGACACCAACACTATTAATATCAAAGGAGCCTTCGCGGAGGAAAGCGCCACCCCAGACCCAGCTCCCTTAAAGAGACAGCGCGCGTCCCTGCGCCGCCGCCGCCGCCGCCCCGCCCGGCTCCCCGCGCCCGCCGCCCGCCCGCCCGCACGCACGCACGCCCGCACGCCCGCCCGCCTGCCCGCCCGCGGGACCCACCCGCCGGCCCGCCGCGCGAGAACTTCGCCGAGTCCCAGCGCCCGCGAATGAGCGCGGCGCGGTGCACCGACCCCGCTACCTTCCCGCCCCGCCTCCCCCCTCCCCCATCACCACTACCCACAGCCCCCTCCCCCTTCAGTCACACTGCACACACACGCGCGCGCGCGCACACACACACACACACACACACGCACACGTGTGAACGTGCGGGCTGCAAAACGAGGGAAATTGGAACGCTTCGGTGGGGGCGGGGGGAGAAGGACGATCGTAAAGATCCAGACTTACCTTGGACCTGAGAGTTGGGGAGCTCTAAGGGGGAGGGGACGGAGGGGGACAGCCAGTCCCTGATGGCCCAAGCGAGGTTCTCCCAAAACTCAGAGATGCTGTCCTGAGCGATCCAGAGAACTCTTATGTCAAGAAAAAAAAAGTGTTTTCTTTTCTTCTTTTATTTTATTTTTCTTTTTACCTATCCCTCTCAATTAAAGGACGCAAGATAGTCTGATCTCTGGATGCTTGCGTGCGTCCCCCCCCCCCCCCGGCTCCCCCTTCTCCCCGCCCTCTGCCCGGAGCCCAGAGTCCTAGGATACTTCGTGGCTGCTGGTGGTGGTCCGGATTCCCCCCCATGCTTTGGATGATAAGAGAGAGCCAGCCCCAGGAGAACAACTTGAACTCTATCCTGAGTTGGAGAAGTGTGAACTGAGGTTGCTATGGTTTTCTGAACTGAGAAAGCCAGAAGCTCAATGGGTGCTTTAAGGGGGTACCACAGAATAGATAAAAAAGGAGACATTATTCAAATACTGCCAGATTCAGACATGCTGCACTTGGGGGTTTTAGAAACCATTCCTTATCTGCATGGAACTCTTTCTTTCTCAATTACGCATGCTAGTCTCTTTCATATTTCACAACTCCACATATTCTCATTGTTAAGAGAAATCGTCTTAACACAAACTTCATTGAAATGAACCAGGATTTCATTTCTTTTCTTTCTTTCTTCCTTTCTTTCCTTCTTCTTCTTCTTTTCCCTTTTCTTTCTCTCACTCTCACTTTCTCTCACTTTCTCCCTCTCTATCAACTTTTAAAGATCAACAATGCATAAAACATTACCATGACAGAATTCAAAGTATAGGAGGTGTTAAAAACCAAATAAATGCTTCTTGGTTCTTGGGCCTTTGGAGTTCATTTTCTTCAGTTGGGTGACTTTAAGTGCCATGTTTTTCCTCTGGTGAAAGTCAGTTTAATCTTGTGCTAAAAGGAGAAACATCCTTTCCTCTCTCTAAACTACAAAATGATTAAAATTATAATTTTAGATAGGTACAATCATGAGTTGGTTAAAGATGAAGTAATTTCTTCCAAAATATTTTTTCACTAAATGATCCTTGCATCATTTAAAGAAAAAGATGAGTATGTTTTCGATACATGAAATTATCAGGAGTGAAAAAGCCAATCATATATATATATATATATATATATATGCTTTTTTAAAAAATTACTGAAACTGAAAATGTGCTTTGAGAACCTTGCTCCCTTGTCTGTTATATCTTTATTTCTACTTAATGCAGCTATTCAAACACATATGGGATTCCTTTTAGTAACATATTTATGCCAGAAGTATTTCAGTAGCATATCACATATAGTCCTTATGAACAGAAAAGCAATAATTCTTTCACAGTAAAGAAACTAGTCAAGTGAAAGAGTAATCAAAATGCAGTTTCACAATTGAGGCAAATAATAAATTCCATAAAGAGAGAAAACTTCATAACTTCATACAGTTATTAATGTTATCATTAATTCAAATGAATCAACAAACATAGTTAGATTTATATATATATGGTCCTGCATGCAGGGAAAATTAATATAAAAATCTTCAGTAAATCTCATAGTCAACTATTAATAACACCCTGCATACTTCCACACTGGAGTCATTTATGCTGTCCACCACCAATTTCCCCTAAAAAAAAAAAAAGAAAGAAAGAAAGAAAAAATATTCTTATATTGAATATAGACCTTTTATTTTCTTTTAAGCCATAAATTAACTTGCCGACTTTTATGGAAATATGCATGCACAGTGAGAAGCAATTTTATTCAGAAAAGTAATAAGGATTGAAGTGTAACATTCCTTAGCCATGACTAACTGAAAATATTCAGTCAAATAAAATATGAAATATATATCCATATAGTCAAACTTGGGTTTTAATGGGTTAATATCACTTCAAATTACTTAAGCTGGTATATAACTGACCGATCTGAGACCATTGCATCTTAGCAAAGTTAAATAGTCCTCTAATCTCCTACTGCTCCCCAAGATTTAAGATGACATTTTAAGAGAGGAAATGATCTTCCTCTCAGTCACCCTCAAATCCAAGGCAGTCGCCAAGAGTGTAAATTTACTCACATGAAACAATCATTGATTAAATTGGTTCAAAAAAATTAAATTACACGCTTTTGCAAGCACAAAGCCCTTGAGATGGCTGGTGTTTTTCCACCTGTAATAATATAAAATCTGACCATTAAGTGTACCCAAAATTATGTACTATAGGAAAAAGTAAAGCCAAAGGTCTAGGGGTGAATTGTGACTTTTAATTGAAAGGATAAAGTTTCACTCCAGGTATCTAAGCCAACAAATTCATGGTCACTTAAAAATCTAATGAATGAAGTTTCACGGACTCAATATTCCTGAAGTTTGCCTGAAAAATGAAGAATAACTTCTATTTTTGCTATTTTAAGTAAGGATAGAGCGATCAAAATGTTGTCTGCATCAATCCATTTACATGAACCACAAAAGACCTGTGGAGAACTTAATAAAAGCACAAATATTTTTTGGTACACTTTTTCAGGCAAATTACTTATTTATTTATGAAATAATTTATGAAGAAAATTTTTACCTCATGTTGGAGATATAATACATATGCTCTTGATTGACACAATATGTTGTAGCTCAAAGGCTCTCGTAGCATTTTTTAACTCTAGTAAGAATATTTCAAAACAACCAACTAATACATGAGGTCATAATTGTTTGACAGTTGTTTTTAATATATAAAATAAGTTATGTATATTGTTTGCCTTCAAATGTTTGTTGATTTGTTTTTCCATTTCTGACATTTGCATGGCACAAACTGAATTAGGGGAAATATTAAAGATGTATTTACATTTATTATCTTCTGCTGTCAAACATATGCAAAGCTCTTTAAACCATGGTCCTCTTTTGCTTTTAATAGCAATGCATTCCTAAACAATGGAGTGTGGATGTTCAAATGGCAACCTGCGCCTTGTAGGGCACACCAGAAACATTTGCAGGGAAATAAAATGCAAGCAAAAGAAGCAACTTTCCAATAAAATAACCTCTCTCTAATCTTTCATAGTGCTTTGAATTCTGGACTATTTTCTCATGATTGGACAACTGATGAAACACTTCCTCAAGCTGAATTGCTGCTTATTATTTATCAAAATGACATAATAATATATTATTTAAACACCCTCCCCTGCCCGTTTTTTTGTAGTTTATTCAGCAGAGATACAAAAAGGGATTAGTAGTTAAGCACAGACATACTTGTTTTACATTTTCAACCTTTTAGCACATAACTTACTCACAGTTCCAGTTCCTGTAATCACAATGATTTTACCTGATGGAACACGTAGAGCAGAAATGTAATCCAACTGTTTACCCTAACACATCATAAATTGCCATTCCTTTTAGAAATCTCAAAGATTGACAACCCCTGGTCCTAGATGCCGATTGCTTTAACACATATGTTCAAGGAAATATTTCTTTATTATTTGCTCTCAAGTTAGTACTACATCAGGTGAAATAGAAGATCATTTTGCCCTCCAGGACATCAAAAGCAATTATTGAAGTGTTCTGCCCATCACCATGGTACAACCTGAAGCAAAAGAAGTATTATCGAGATGAACTCTTAAAGTCTATTTCTTCTTCCAATCACAGGGCATTCAACCTTTAGGAAGAAAAAAGAAAAAAAAACACTTGCACAAACTATGATTATTTTCCAAATTACCTATTGCTGAGCACCGCTGGGTAAATTTATGAAAGATAAATTCAGCTTTAAATAGCCTGTATCTGGTATTCAAATTCACACTTAGACTTGCCAATCCTCCCCCTGCAATACCAGGCAAATGCCTAGTTAAACAGATGGGCCTTTCAGCCCACCCTAAAAGCCAACAAACATGGGCTTTGTTTAATTAAAAAGGGAAACAAATTTCTGAGGTGTAGACACACACACGTGTCTGCACACACCATACACACATACATACGAAAATTCCTGACTAGGCTGCCCTAGAAGAAAATAATGATTCTTGCTATTTCATTTAGATTTCATGAATATCCAACTCTATATTATCTGCTGGATTGAAAGTAGAACTAAATAGATTTTTTGGTGCTGTTTATTCAAACCAACCACTATGGGAAATGCTAGCAGATCTGACTTCTATTTACTCAAATAAGAAAATTTATATCCCCCAAATCCAGATCCAACTCTATTCTCTACCTGACCCAGCAATGGAAGTTATTTCTAATCTTTGTCTTTCTATGCTTTGTTCGGCTATCTTATATTATCCTCTTTCCAATCCTGTCTTTTCTCTACAAACTTTTTTTGGGGGCAATTTAATCTCAGTTGTAATAAGCAAGGTTGACATTTGGTGTTGCCTAAATTTTGGAATGGAACACTTCAACAGAGATTCAAATATTCTATATCTCATATCACAATAAAGGGAGTGGCTGTAAGGAGAGACCAAATGAAAGGAGGAAGGAAATAGACAAGTCTCATGTCTGTCAAATACGTGAGTCATCCAAACCAGAAACTCCAGACTTTGGATATCTTTAGCACCCTCTCCCACATGTCACATCCAATTTTTTGACTGGTCTTCTCATTCTTTCTTTTGACATTGGACCTCTTACCACTCTCCTCCATCCACAGGGACTGTTCCCAAATGGAAAGTTATGTTTCTCCCACAAGTTGCAGTTGGACTTTTCCTCTCTATATGCTCTACCCATTTCTTTATAATACAAAGCTAAAGGGTTCACCTCCCCTCTTATTTTCTACTCCCTACTGAATACGTGTAATGATTCTCTACTACCAAAATAAAAACCCAAAAGGTTTTAAGAGATTCACATCTTCCCATAACTTATTCCAACATGTCTTTCTGGCTTCATTCTTTATACATTCTTGAATCCAGGCTGGTCTTCTGGCCCATGATTGAGTCACCATTTCCCAGATACATCATACATTTCAGAATGGTTGTCTGTTACTTCCATATACCTCACTTGGATGGCATTGGAGGGCCTTTCATACTTGCTTTCCCCCTAAATATCCTCTCCTCCAAGGTCAAATTCAGATTCCACCTTTTCCCTAAATCTGTCCTCAAATTCCCAAACTAAATTAGAAGTACAAGAATTCAACTTCTATAGAATTTACTACCATATCTAACTAATAATTTATCATAGAGAATGGAAATGGAAGTGGAAACTTGGTAAATTTTACTTAGAAACACTCTATTGAATCCAAGTTTCAAATGTTCCATGGAGAATGTTGAAAGAGGTGACATTGATCAAGAGGCATTATATTCATAAACTGCTTTGGTACATGACAACTCCTTTGTACAACTACTTGAAGACTAAAAGAAAAACAAGTGTTCCATAGAGTCTACCTTCCTTTTTCCCTACTTCTTTCCTTCTTTCTTTCTTTCATACTTTCCTTCCCCCCACATATTCCTTCCTTTCTTCCTTCCTTCCTTCCTTCCTACCTTTGCTCTTTCCTGCCTACCTTCACTCTTTACTTCCTTCCCTCTTTCCTTCCTTCCTTTCCTTCCTCCCACCCTTCCTTTCTTCTCTCTTATTTTTATTCTTTCTTTATTCCTTCTTTCCATATTTCTTTCTTTATGTCTTTATGTCTTTCTTCTTCATTTCTTTCTTCCTTTCTAATCTTTTTTTAAAAATACACATGGGCTGATGCATCATGTGTCAATTGGAGCTCCTGGGTGGTCTTCATCTCTGCAGCATATTTTTGGCAAGGAATCAGAGGAGATGTTTGTCTTCCTCTGAAATATTGTCCTCATTATCATTAAGTTTTGGTTCATAATTCCATGCTGCTCTAAAAATAGTGAGTTTAATGATTTTCAACTAGATCCTAGGCCTTAAAGCATTGGAGTGGAGAAAATGAGGTCAAAAGCTGAAAATTGTTAGATGAGTAGGGATTATTTGCAGTTTTAGAAGCCAAAATGTAAGTTAGGAAAGTTATAAAAGTGATGTAGGGGTAAACACACTCTTTAAACAGTCTTCTGTGTTGTTTGACGTTAAAATATTGAGTCATTTTAGCATGAGAGATTTATTTTAGCACAATGGACTCACTAGTCTATTGGTCACAATTAAGTTGTACAGGTGTTCAATTACCAAAAGCTCATGTTAGATTTAATTAATTGTATACCTTCAAATTTTTAGGTTCTAACAAGGAGTATATTTCAGGAGACCTTGTGAATCCAATGGAAGCATATGTGTGAGCATACTCTCAGGAGAACATATGTGTACATGTGTTTAGGAGTTTGCCATCATCTTGAAAATGGAGATGTTGGTTTCATTAGAATTCTGTCTTGGTGTTCACGCAGTTGGCTTATCCTTGGTGCGTGTAGGACTATTTGAAAGGACTGGCATACATTCAGCCACATAGACACAGATAACTGACAAAACAATAAGCATCATTTGCTATTTTCTCTCCAAACATTGCTTACTAGTTAACTACAGAGTGATTGGAAGCTGGTAGTTAGCTTCTGGAAGGAAGCCACTCTCCACATTCTCCTTGTGTTTTGTGTCAAGAGAGCAGAAGCATTACAACCATTGACTCCCTTGCTCTCTGGGTGCTGGTATGTTTTGATTCATGAAATCTTTAGATCAGAGAATGAGAAATGTCAGTGTGCTTATCCCCTGGCTACCTTCTGCCAGCAAACCTCTCTGACGTGTCTGTACATCCATAGGCTTCTAGTAAAAAGACGCTTTTTGCAATCTTAGTGCTAAGGGGAGCAGCACCTTATGGCTATTGCTAGGGTTTGAGTGTTTTGCCATCTCTCATGGTTTCCTTTACCTTGTACAGGTCTATAACATGACTTTTCATTAAACTTTGTTCAGTTACTCCTTAGGCTATGCCTTGTGTTCTTTTCTGTGACACTAGTGGATACAGAAGCTCTCGTGATAATATCAGCTTTAGATCCTGTGGTATATAGCACAGCTTTTAATAATTCAGCAATGTTCAACAATTGTGTAGTGAGGAACTACTATGTGGCAGATACTATGTTAGTTGTTAGTTACTCCAGTGGCAAGTGAACTGACTCAACAATTAAGATAGGAACTATTTTAGATATTTTTTAATACAGACATATGATACTCACCTACTAATGAATGTGAATCTCTATAGAAGCAAACCAAGACTGCAATTTTAATAAACACATAATATGATGCTGTATTTACTAAAGTATAACAGTGATCTTGTGACAAAAGTAAAAAGGTTCAAAAGTTAAAAAGAGGGAGAGATAGAATGTCTGCCAATCAAGCCCAAGGCCCTGAGTACAAACCCCAGAACCTCACCCCCACAAAAACAAAGATTGCAAGGTTAGACTTTGATAAATGTCCATTGAATGAATACATGCAGGCATGATTTTAAAAGGATACTTAAAGCAGAGAGAAAGAGTTTATTAACAGTGATTCACCGTGTTTAGGCGACTAGAGTTACTGCTTTTTTACGGGGCAACCTAAGTTGAGAATGCAAGATTCTCTACAAACTGTATTAATTATTTTTTGACAACTGTGCTCTGTTGTGTTAACTCATAGCCCCCTCGTTTATACTCTGTAGCCAGTATCCACAAATGTACTGCAGCAGCAAACCCAGCTGCTGGGTTTCCCCAGCAGAGCAGAGCCCTGGGCAATTGTTCCAATTTGCTCCAGTCTAGACTCTGGAGATAGCTCTGTCTGGAAAGAGAAGCACGGACATTCATAGTTCAAAGCTAATTAAGTCAGCAAGATAAACAAGGTAAGGCCCCTGAGAATAAGGGGAATTTCTTGAGCCTCAAGAAATTCACAAATTAGAGATTGAGAGCATCGATGATATATCTGAGACTTTTAAGTGTATGTTTGATCCTTGCCAAGAATATGCGAAGCTTTCAGATAAGAAGTATGCCAATGCCTGCCAATGACAGCCACACAATCATCTAATTAAGTCCTTATTAAATGAAATATTGATTACTTTTTTCAGTCTTAGACTTCAGTTTTAGATACCACTGCTGATTTTTTGCCCAAACAGGAACTCCTTTTTAAAAGCAGTCCTGAGTAAGATCTATGAACTAACTACTCATGTCCAATTGCACAACTAGACAGGAGACATAGAATTGTACCTCACACACATATATGTGTGTACTCGTGTATATTCACACCTTTAAATCAAAATGCATCTCTTATCAGGTCTCTCAATTACAAAGGCACATGAGCATGCATCTCTTATCATGTCTCTCGATTACAAAAGCATATGAGCAAATGAAGAAGGCAATATATTTGCAGCTCCCAGCGTAAACTTAATGTGCTTCGAGTCAAATTTTAGTTCATTTACAAAGATAAGCCATCCCATACCTTCATCTTATTCTAGATGAATAAAGGCAAGTCTACTTTTAGATAACAAAGTAGAAAAATGAATAACAAGGTAGCCATATAAAAACTACTCATTGTGTGAGATTCATTTGAGCAGTTTCTGTAGATTATTACATGGGATACATTATAAAATTAGGCAGAAATCAGTGACAGTTGATGACTCTGCAGTCTGCTCTTCTATGTAGTATACATTATTCAGTAGACACTGTGACTTACAGTTTCACTAGACAAAAAGTAAACCTTGCTCAATGTTAAATGCACATGCAGTATGATACAGTATTGCAGGAGTAGAGGGTCAGGCTGTGGACCATTCTGCCTTATTTTTACAACTACAGTCTACTCTGCAAGGTTCATATTTCTTAACCTCATTTTTGACAGAGTTTCTTTTCTCATTCAGAATATCATAAGAGCAAAATTATGTAATTTTTTCACTGAAGTCATGGAGAAATTTAGCTCTTCCTGCTGTGCTTCAGGACTCCAGCTTCAAAGTCTCCATAGGAAAGACTGTCTTAGAGGACACGGGTCATCCAAAGGCTTATGAAAGCATAAGATTATGTAACACAGACTTTATATTGCAAGGTAGACTCCTCCTCTAATTTTATAAGCAAAACTAAAAAGCCAAGGCCTAGACTTTGGAAGACTGCAATATCAAGGACAAACCTAAGCAACAATAATGACTAACATTTACCCAGTACTTGATATACTCTAAGTACTGCACAGATTCTACTTCATTTAATCTTAATAAGCACTGTGAAATACACATCTCTACTGTCTTTATTTTATAAGGAAATCAAGCTACAGTAATATAGCCAAAATCACAAATGCAGACCAAGGGTCTAAATCCCTTCATCTAGAGGAGAAAATTGAGACTTGAAGCTTTTTTTTAACTTATGAAAACCAAATTGAAGTGTGCATGTGTGTGTGTGTGTGTGTGTGTGTGTGTGTGTGTGTCCAGTTGTTGTGAATATTTGCTACTTCTTAGCTATTGACATCTATTATCTGCCCCTTGGTAGTAGCCAACTGGTTTCCCTCTTGGGAATAGTCCTGGAAAAAATACTTAAAATGACCCATTGCTAGAAAAGCAGGCATTGTACTCTTGTCTAACCAATTAGATTCAGAATTCTGACAGAGCCAGAGAGAAGGACAATTTGAGGAGTAACTGTATAGAAAATGCAAATCTTTTATCCTATTGCACTTGTACCTGAAACAGTTAATGCTGAAGCTCTTGTAACTACTTTGGTTTTTGACAGTCACTGAAATTTTGTGTTAATGTTGAGAAGGGGCAGAACTCAGGAAAAAAGACAAATTCTAGGTACTACAATGTTGTGTGGATTCCTGAATAGCATGACACTCCAAGTCAACAGTAACTACTGAATTTTCCAGTTATGTACTCCTGTTTATGTTCAAGACTGTATGAACTGGTATAAAATAGAATTCAAATGAGCCAGGTATGGAGGGATGTTACTATAATCCCAGTTTTATGGGAAACTGAGACAGAAAGATCACTTGTCCCTTAGAGTTCAAGGCTAGCTTAAACATAAGATATCACCTGACCAAAACATAAACAACAAAAACACTTTAAGTTAGTGTTAACTTTTGGATAAGTATTGATCTGACAAACCACAACATGATAGAACTGTTAGAAACACATACTTTGAAGACAAGTTGAAGTAGCTCAGACATATTAGACTGTCATCTTTATCTGAAATTACATTGAATACATTGGCTACCAATCTTACCATATCTAAAAGATAAATTCCAGTAACTGCTGTGAATAATAGTAATATCTTTGGAAATTTGTGCTGTGTTATCAATTTTAGTAGTACTTAGGTACTAATACTGAATGTACAGTGTTATCATGCCCTATCTATATTGGAATGTAGCTTTGCTAGAATTGATTACCTGTTTACCTGATTACCCACTATGTTTATACAGCACAAATAAAATAAGATTCTCCTATAACGCTGAATGAAATGTTCAAGCAAAATAGATAAATGAGATAAATCTGAAAACAAAACATTGAAACTCATAAAATATTTGTAATATTCTGACTTTCTAGTCTATATTATCCAATATATCCACTGACAAAGTTTACAACAATAAAACTACAAGGGAAACAAAATAACTTCATCACACTGTAAGAAAAATAAAATAAAATAATATTAGATATGACTTTAATATTTTTTTCATCCAATTCTGTCTTCTATAACAGAACAATTACAAGATTAATGACAATAAAAAGAATAATAGTAAAACAATTGCAATTATAGAACATAAAAGTAATATTTATTTTTAATATTTTTAGAAGAGTTTTGCCCTACAACAAGGAAAAGTGATCATTGTAAGTGGTCTTGGGCCTTAGTTTGTTATCCAATTCTCTGTGATGTTTTCCTTAATTTATAGATTTTGAGCAAAGCATCAGAAATCATATGGTTAACATGTTCTAAGCCTGGATCTGTGGTGGAGACTTGGTTCCTTCACTAGCAAACCAGAGAGCCTAACAATTTTGGAGCATGTTTCATGATCCTGTGTGGCATACACCTCTACTCAAATGCTTTCTGATTGCTTTCTGCAGTGTTGAACACCAAACCAAAGCCATCACTATAACTCAAGAACAATCCTACCACTACCCTCACTTACCTCTAAGTTAGTTTATTATTCCTCTCACTTTTCTTCAGTCCAAATAAGCCATTGGTATTCTTGCAAGCCATTAAGTATGAAAAGCTATTACTTTCTCAACACCTTTATTTACTCTCCTCCCTTCCTGGAACCCTCTTCCCATGAATGTCCCATAACTGCCTCCCTCATTACATGCACTTGTTTACTTAGAAGTCAATTTCTCCATGAGGCCTTCTCTGGGCACTCAATTTAACATATTCATATTCATTTCTGTTTTATTTCTATTTGGTGCAGATCCGTATCTATACATATACTGATATGCAATATATATATGCAATATATATATATATATATATATATATATATATATATACATAGTGTTTCCCTTACTTGATTTTCTGCCTCCCTAACTCAGTCACAAAGTTCCTAAGTGTAGGGTTTTTGTTTTGTTGGTTTATTGCTATATACTTAATAGGTCCTGCCACATAAATAGATGCTTGATTAATTATGATTTGTTATATAATTCATTTGATTTGTTATATCATTCAGGCATAGTTCCTTAGATTGAAATGCTGTAACCAAAAATGATTTACACTGAAAATAAGATCTATTATAATATCACTATTGTACCTCTCAGCCTACCCTCTTGGAATATTTTATCTTTCCACTCAAGTTTTTTTTTTTCTTGGCACCCATGATACTAGGGATTTTTAAAATTTTATTTATAAAATCTATTTCATATCACCATCTGCTAAGTTTTATTCAGCTTTCCAGAACAAGCTAGTGCTCAACTAGCTGCCAGTTGACTCTGAGTGATTAAATGTTCCATTCGTCAAATATTTACTGAACACCTACTATGTATAAAGTCATAGAAAATAGAAAGCAATTCAACACCAATCATAACCTTTCTCTCATTAATGTCAAAATCTTATGGAGAAAGGGGCTATTATAATATTCAAGTGGGAGATTACAATAATGTTAGAAGAGAGAAAGAGAAAAACAACAGAGAAATCGTGAGAGTTAATTGATAGGTATTCCTGGTTGAATGTATGTGAGAAATTAGACAAAAGAAGTCCAGAATGCTTTCAAATATGCTGACTTAAAAATAGGCTGACAGTGTGATTCAATAGGGTGAAAAGGTGAAGGAAGAAAAATGTTTCAGAGGATAAATATGTTATTCAAGATGGCAGTGGAAGTTTAAAATACAAGTCTAGAACTCAGTGTCACGTGTATACTCATGATTCGCATGTACACCATGACTTCTCTGTATACACATACATATACATTTCTCCAGAAAACAAATGGCATTATAAGCCACAGAAATGTATCATGTTTTGGAAAAATGACAGGAAAAAATGAGCACAGAGGAGTGAGATAGCAGAGGTTAACAAGGGCAAATATAAAGATACTATCAAGCCAGGCATTGCCAGTGGCTCACATCTGAAATCTTAGCTACTCAGAAGGCTGACATCTGAAGATCACAGTTCAAAGCCAGCCTAGGCAGGAATGTCCATGAAACTCTTATGTCCAATAAACCACCAGAAAACCGGAAGTGGTGCTTGGCTCAAGTGGTAGAGTGCTAGCCTTGAGCTGAAGAACGTAGTGACAGCTTCTAGACCCAGAGTTCAAGACCTAGTACTGACTGAAAAAAAAAGAAAAAAGATACAATCAATATGAAGTAAGGCAAAAAAGAGAGAGAATGAACTATTTTAAGAGATGATAGAAAGATAAAGAGTAAGACGTAGAGTTAAATGAGGTGGATTTCATGGCTGTGGTCAATCCCAGAGTCTCACTATATTCTTGTAGAGGATGAGGGTTGAAGTCATAAGGAGAAAACTGAATCCTCAATCAGGACATCATGCACAGTGACAACTCTTAGGATATTTGCCAATTAAAGGGACAAAGACAGTGTTCCTGTAAGTGTTGGTGAGGGCATGCCAGTCTTTTTTCCTACCTTTTTTTTTTTTTGTCAGTCATGGGGCTTGAACTCTGGGCCAGGGCGCTGTCCCTCAGCTCTTTAGCTCAAGGAGAGCGCTCTACCGCTTGAGCCATAGCACCACTTCCAGCTTTTTCTGTTTATGTGGTGCTGAGGAATCGAACTCAAGGCCTCATGCATGTGAGGCAAGCACTCTACCACTGAGCCACCTTCCCAGGTAGGCAGGTAGGAAGCCAAGGATCCTGAGTATCAGCCAGTATCCTCAATTGTGAGATGATTTGGTGATTGAAAAGAAATCTATTGTAGAGTACATGGCAGTTTAGAGTCCATGACATATCTAGAAAGGAAATTCAGATTTTAGCTCCCCAAACCCAAAACTACTTTCAGAACTCCACTGACACTTTAGGCCCCAGAAATTTGCCCATGTATCCTCCATCATTATTCCTACTACTGATTAAGAGAATAAGAATGTTTTCCCTTACTTCCTCTTATGGTAAGATCTCCTTGTTAACATCTGGACCTAGGGTATCTGGTGGTAAATGCTGTGTCTTAGTTTGAGGATGATGACAAATCTCACACGCCTAGTTTCATAAGAGGAAGAAGCTTTCCTTTACTTCTTGTAATGTTCCATAAAATGAAAATTAGATTAACTGAGAAGCAGCTGGTAAATATGGTCTAGGATGGGTAAATTATACTAACTTAAAAAAAAAATCTGAAAGCCAAGCATAGTGGCGTATACTTGTAATCCCATCACTTGAGAGGCTCAAAGAGGAGGGTTGTGGGGTTGAGCCCTATATAAATAAGAAAATCTCAATAATAAAAATTTGCCAAAAATTATTTGTTAACTAGTATTATCACATAATATAAAACATGAAAGTTGAGCCGGGTACTGATGGCTCACCCCTGTAATCCTAGTTATGCAGGAGGCTGAGATCTGAGGATCATGGTTCAAAGCCAGCCCAGAGAGGAAAGTCCATGAGACTCTTATCTCCAATAAACCACTCAGAAAACTGGAAGTGGTGCTGTGGGTCAAGTGGTAGAGTGCTAGCCTTGAGCTGAAGAGCTGAGGGACAGTGCCCAGGCCCAGAGTTCAAGCCCCATGACTGACAAAAACAAACAACAAACAAAAACAGAAAACAAAAACATGAAAGTCATCTAGCTTCAAGAATAGTGAAAGAGGATATATCAAATACTTCAGCACAATTTCAGACATCAAAAGTTCTAATGCTAAAGGTATTTTTTAAAAATAAGTTATTCCAAATCCTAAACACAATCCAAGAAAAACTCATGTTGGCATAGCTGTTTCCTAACTACTCTGTGCTCAGTTTCAGTTCATCAGGAGCTGAATTCTTTAATCATTGTTTCTGAAACATTGCAATGTTAATTTCCAAAATACTCAATCACTCTAGCCAGTTCCAGTGGCTCAGACTTGTAAACTTAGCTACTCTGGAGGCTGGGACCCCGAGTAGAGTAAAGTTCCAAGACAGCTTGAGCAGTAAAGTTCAGGAAACTCCATCTCAAAATAATCAGCCGAAAGCTGGGCTGGAAGCATGGCTCAAGTTAGAGTGCCAGCCAAGCAAGCAAAGTAAGCAAACATGAAATCATGAATCCGTATTGGCTTGGGAATGAGAAGAAAAAGAAAGATATTAAAAAAAAAGAACCACTCTAGAAAATTTCCACAGAACTTATCTAAAGAGAAATAAAAATAAAAATATGAAACTACCAATGCATTCGCATTGGTTCTATGTATGTATACAATTTTAGGTAATTGCCATATTAATCCTTTTAGTCTCTAATATCTGTTCAATGATAAATGCTAAAAACATATTTTCACTCTGTGTACATCATTGATTTGAGTGTCTTTTAAAAAATACTTATCTCTTGAATTTTAGCTTGTTCCCAGTTTTTTTTTTTATATAACTGCAAACATTGTTTGTCATGAACATTCTTGTAGAGCTTTTCCAACTTATGTGGTTATCTCCTTAGGGCAAAATTATTGCTGGGGTACAGGGGTACATACATTCCATGCTCTGATTCATATTACCAAAATTGTCTCCAGGAATCAAACACTGATTATATCTTTGCCAGCCTGGCATGAAAGCACCCCTGAGAACTAGAACTATTTTGAAGAGAGTTGGTGGAAAAGGGCAGGACTATATAATTTTATACCTTCTGAAGTAGCTAACCTTGATCCTCTAGGATTGCCAAGGATCTATAATCAACTTGACATTTACTATTCCTCTCCAATTTTTTTCTGCCTGTGTGTGGGAGGAGAGTAACAGAAACTATGGCTGACCTGGGGAATGGATCCCTCATCCAGCATGGACAGCCCTGGGTCCCATCCCAAGAACCATAAAAAGAAAGTTATCAGGCAGTAACTCTAGATTTTCTTTTAGTTTTAAGGTTAAAAAGTTCCTGCTCTCTCCTTGAGCCTCGTTTGTCATCTTTATACGTACCGTGTGGTACTGTGTGACAAAACCTTGTAGAATGTAGCTATGTGAGAGAGCAGCTAGCCTAATCTCTTCCATCTACGTCTAAGGTGATGGAAACCAAGAGGCATTTAGGAGTAAGCTCAAGGTCACATCGTCAGTTTAATGATCATGAGTACCAGAACTAAATTCTGTCTCTTATTCTGAATTTTCTGGAGAAAATAAAATAACATTTTCTAGGTTTGATTAAGTCCTATCAGTGAAATTCTTTCTTTTGTTAAGCACTTAGGGAAACTGATGATCTCTTTGGTAGTTCCTTTGCTATCTTTTGAAAGGTTAACAAATTAAGAGCAGTCTATTGACACACATAGTTCTCTTGATAATTGCTCCTAAATAGAATTCTTATAAAGCTCTTATAAAGCAAATGAATTTAAACACACTATGAAAATGTGCAACTAAGCCTTTGATAAATATTTCCATAAAGAAATCAGCATTATATAATTTGCTAATTTGGCTTTTGTATTCTGGACATTTTTACTTCAGATAATAATACATTGTGAGGATTGGTTTTGCTGCTACCTTAACTAGTGTTTTTTTAACCAAGTATTCACTGATACATATTTTAATGCCTAATAGGGCTTAAGTGCTACCCAACATGTCACACTTTAGTAGAAAAAACGCTTCCTGTAAGGTAACATTTCATAGAACTTTGTGATCAAAAATTCTTTTTCACATAGTATAGAAGATCACTTCTGGACAAAGATGAAATAAATACTTTATTTTCTTGTGGCAACCTTATTTTAAATTTTCCACTTCTATCTTCCACTTATTTGTTATGAAAAACATGGTGGTATTTCCTCAACTCCCTGTATTCATTTTAGGGGAAAAAGCCCACATTCACTCCTCACTTAAAAACATACTCTTTTAAACTAGACAAGTATCATCAACAATCACAAGGAATCACCTAAGCTTAACTTGAAGTTTTTTTTTTTCAAATACATCAACCAAATTCTCTTCACATTTTAGAGTATTACTTATTGAGGATGAAATACACATTTGGTTCCTTGCCTGAGTTTCTCCAATCCCAGATTCTGTGAGGTTTTGCTTTTTCTTTATCATGTCATTTATTTCTTCCCCTTTTCCTTCCCTATTGCTTACCGCATGCCTACTAGGTTTTCTCCATTGCTTTTTTTCCCTCTTACTAACATTTTGGTACTTACATAAGAAATATTTAAGAAAATCCTTTAGTCCAGTTGTTCCTCTATCAAAATCTCCAGTGATTATACAATTTTTAACTCAGAGGTGATCATTAGCAAGTGTGAATTTTGCACTTGTATAACTACCACATAGGAAATCAGACTTGACACTTGATATTTTCTCTCTAACATTTGGGATGAAGTTTCATCTCATGAACCTAAATCCAATACGTGTCCTAGGCTTTCCACAGAAATCTTTCCAGTCCTTTCCTCAGAAAGTCCTCATGGGCTGTTAATCCCTACCACACTAGTCCAAAAAAATACTTGTCTCTTTCTACCTGTATGATTTTCCTCATGGAATCCCTTCAGTCTAAAATATTTACCTACTTTTTTCCATTAATATGACTTTAGAAAAGTTCCAATTAATTCCTACAATACACTGTAACAGACTCTACACTTAAGTCTATAGGCCTCTTGGTTCATGTAATATTTGGCAATTAACTGCACCATAGCCTTAACATTTCTTGGTATCTAATCATAGAAAATCATTCAACTTCATATTTCTTTGTGTTTTGAATCATTGAGTGAGTTGTTGGATTCCAGCTCATATATTTTTCTCCAAACTTTAGGGTAGCATAAAAACTCATAAATACAAGACAATATTCTCAGTAACTTTTGCTCATTGTCAAGGGAGAAAAAATGGTAAATGAAACTATCAGCAACAGAAGATAATTCTGTAGTAGTCAGATATACAAAGAAAATAATTAAGTGATCAATAGAACTAAAGTTATAGTAGTAGTAGGAATAATGCATGCTTAGAAGTTGTAAGCAGAGAGAGAGGTCACCCTGATAAAGATATTATGACCTTTAGAAAAGATATCCTATCTGGAGTTTATTAGCAAGAACATGATATACACTATAACAGAGAGATAAATTACACCAAGTCTCCTTTCCTTTGGAGATGTATTATCCAACTAACTGCCTGTGCTCTGTTTAGCTTTATAAAGCCAAATGAGATCATCCATATTCAGGCTTGTTCAACTCTACTTTCTCAAGTAGCAATCAAACAGCTGTCTTCAGTTGCAACATTGTGACTCATAATACATTCATCCCAAAATGCCCTTGTGCATCTTGTGGACCATATCATCACTATAATAATAGTAACACTTAGGCATTGTGTACAGTCCTTTTCATCTTCAAAGCTTATTCCAATTCTATAATGCACTGAAAATGTGACAAGTTGAAAAGGTATGGAGGGAATATTTTTTTTTTGTTCTAGGAAAACCAGTGTTGCATGATGCAAGCCTGAATATGGTCGGCAAATTCCTGAGAGTGTCCACAAGTTATCAGCATACATACAAATCAAAGTCCAAAGCCAGAAGTTGAGATAACCTCTTCCTTTGACATAAATAAAATAGAAATCTTCGCTATTAGAGAAATACCTACTGATGTTATGGTGCTAGTCAGTGGAGTGATAATACTAAGTTACTAACCCCCAGTTTTCTCATTGGATTTAAGGAATACATTATTTGTAATATCTTTGTGCAATTTTGCATAATAATCTTCTTGGAAACAGCTTTTTATATTCAATCTAGAATGTTAATCTTGGTTACAAAATTTTCCTAGTGGTTAGCAGATTCCATTGCACACCCACGTGTGTAATGATCTTGTTCCTGTAGCTTGATTCACACATTGCTTTGCATCTTCAATGTAGCTTCTTCATTATTTTAATTGTTTTTAACCATTCAGAAAAAACAGAAGTGTCCCAGATTTCTAAAGTTGGATCCCCTGGGATAGGGGGAATCCTATTTTCTTTTTTGGATTTCAGTAATTTTAGGAACCAACATATTTAGCATTAATTTCTGTTATCTACCAGCCCACTCAATTTTGTGTCAGGTACATAAATTGCTCATCATTATTTTACTGGTCAAACCAAAATAGTGACTAAGAGTTCTACTATTCCTTTTGTTGGAACTAATATACAACAAGAATTGCTGTAATAAAACATTTTCATGGGTCACTGTCTGCTCCAAATCCTGGTAGACAGTGAGGATTGCAATGCCATCCACCCAGCACTAGAAAGGAAAAAAATGTGTGCCATATTGACCTGTATTCTAGTAGTGTTGTGGTCCAAAAGATGACTTCTCAGTAGTTTATTTTCCTCCTGATTATTTTCTTTGAACTGGCGTGGGGACAAAGGGCCAAAATACATCTTTCCTTGTACTATTTTGTGTTTATGCAGGAGGTTGGGAACAATTTCCCCTTGAGAATACTTCCTGACCTTTCTACAGACCCTCAGCAACCTTAATCTGGGTCATGACCCAAGGAAGAACACCAGTGATCTATGACAACACTGAAGGAACTTTTGTGTCCAACAGAGAATAGTGTATTTTCAACAGAAATTCGTTTTTTCTTCATTGATTTGTGTCATTATTTCTGTAGCCATTTACACTTTTTCAGGAATATTTACATTTTAGCCTATTTCTTAGTGTTGACAACTTAATATAATGTCGCCCATCTGCAATCTGCATTCACAGGGCTGCCCTTCACTAATTTTTAAGAAGCTAAAAAAAAACCAAACAAACTTGTAATCCCTTTAAATATCTTTGTACCAAATACAAGTCAGTTAGCATTTACTTTGTATTTTGGCATCTATTGGTTCCATATCATTTTCCTTATGGGTTAACTATTCAGCAGTGTTATTGGTGAACGAAAATTAGTACCAGACTGAAATATGAATGTGGTATGAATTCTTTTGAACAGTGCTATGTTTTGCCTAGAACTAATTTACTCTTATGTTAATTGTTTTCTGTCTTTAGATCTTGTTTATTTTCCTCCTGTTCATATTATTTGTATACTTTAATGATAATTATATCTGTAATAACTTCTCATTTTTGAAATATCTTGAAATCTATCAATTTTAGATTCAGGATTAAAGAATAATGAGTAAAATAAAGGGCAATGGGGTACATGAACATATTCTTTCTTTTATATATAGTTTTTGCATTCCTGGAGATTAGAATAAGGGGCACGATTTACCCTTTGGCAAGTCCAAATCCCTATTGTATGGAGATGTATTACATGAGCATTATATATTTTGTTCTTACGTTTTAGTCATATTACATATAGCAACTTTTGCTATATGTGGAATCCTCCTATGAACACTGCAGTATGGTAATTAAATTATCTTTCTTCAACTTCAGCAAGCATTGAAATGTATATAATGAATATGTAAAGTCATGTTAGTTAAATCTGTTATATTTTGCATATGTTCAAAATTATTCCTTGATGTTATCAGTCCATAGTGCAGTTTATTAAATACTTATGGTGTAGTAATTTTTGAAACACATCATAGAACTGCTTTCTCTTAAATTTGAAAGAAAACCTTTGTATCTTTTGAAATCCTAAATTAAGTTTTCTCCATATTTTCAAAGTCACTCTGCTCTATGAAATATGTGTTAAAGTGCTCGCAATTTTCAAGGACTTCCTGCATTTGAGACCTTTCTTTTTTTCTTGCACAGAGTTTTTTTTATTTGAATATACATACATTTTAAACATTTCATCATTAACTGGAATAAATTTTCTGAATGTGGAGTCCAAACTTTTATAGATATGCTGCTTATAAAGCCATGACTTCCCACATAGGATGAATTTGAATAGTTTATGGAAATTGAGAGTAAACACATATATTTCATTTTATCAAGAGTCATGAAAACAGTCAGGAGCTGTGGCTGTACTACTTTGGTTGACTGAGAATCATTACTTTCTCAGCAATAAACTTTTAGCAAAGAAAAGGCTCTGAGAACTATTAACTAGTGGCTTATTTCTGAGACTTGCAATTCATATTTAACTAAATCAGTAAAGAGAAAATGATGCAGTTTGCACAACTATGCTATTTAAACATGTCTCTTTTATAACAATAAATTAAGCAGCTATGTATATTTATTTATTTATTTAAGATTTCATATGCTGTCCCTATGCCAAAACAAAAAGCTAAAATAAAAATCTTTTGCTTTTTTCAGAGATATCTTTTATGTTAATAGCTGAAAGCATTTTTATAAAGATCAAAACTACATTTAATACAATTTCTCTAAATATTTAGATATTCCTTAAGATATTTTAAAAGTGCTTTTTCTCCTTTTTCCTTCACTTTTTTTTTTAATCTAAAGAATACTCAGTGGTTGTTAGAAATACTGAGAATCAAATAATCATGGAATTGAAAGGAACTTAAAATCTTGACTATTTGCCTATGCAATGTAAGAATTTCCAATGTTCTACTCAGTTTCTGTCTGCTCCCTCCCAGTGACAGGAAAATGATCGATGGGCGGATTCATTTTTTGGTATTTCTAATTGAAAGAACTCTAATCATGATTTCTCACCACATCCACCAATTGTTCCTGGCTGTGGATTCTAAATCTGCTCAAAGCACTATTCTGAACCACACACTTCTCCTTATATCACAAAAGACATTACTTCTAATGTCTTTGCTATGACATAATATTTAAAGGATCTTCTTTGGACAAGCTCTAGTGTGACAATACCTTTCAAATGTTGATGAGCTCTCAAATTGAAAACAAGTGGCTAGATAAGCTCTAATCAGTTGTAAGGCCAATAATATTTATTTACTTTACTTTAAATAAATAGAACACTAAAATATTGACATGACTTCATACCTGTCACACAATTGATCAATATTGAACATCTTGGCAATTCAAAACCACAAACTATTTTCACATGGCCCTGGACAAATACATTTTCACTGACCTTAAACCAGGAATTAAATTTATCACCTAAAATGCCATATACTTCATGTTATATTATGTGATGATTTCTGACAGCCTAGTTAATAGTGATTAGTAATGAGAATCAGAAAGTAGGGTGGTTTGGCAGTTTTGTTTCAAGTTACCTCTTGAAGATTCACAACAATTACTACATTTTTCCCCATTTTAAACATACATGTACTTAAAAACATAATCTTACATTAGATTGGGGTTGACAAGTTAGCTAGCTACAGCTGATGCAATTTGCTTTTTTCCCTTTTAGAGAATTGGGACTTTTTCACATCTCTAATTTTTTTGGCTGCTTTCCTATTGTTCATGATTTCTTCAAGGTTACTGACAGGGGTTTCATCATCTCCTCTGTGAGTCCTTTCAGCACTCTGGGATGTTACTCAGGAGATTTGAACTCATTTGAGGTGCTAGGTACTTTCTATTATCTTCTCATCTATTCTGGAATTCAATTCCCACTTAACGATGTTTGTTCTAACCTTACTAGTTTGAAGATCTTGTTCCTTGATAGAAAAGTTGGGAGAGAAAAAAATACAGTTGAATAGTTCTGCTTACTTTTGTCTAACATTGCAACATCTTTCCTAAGCAATGAATATAACCCTTGTTCATGCTCTAAAACCAAACCAATAGTATGAGCAACAACAATAAAAGCCTATTTTTAATTTTTAGCTTTTTGGTCATTAATAACTAGAAGTTTTAATAATGAGAATTAGTGTACTAGTTAGAATTTCTTATACTGTGTCAACTGGAGATTGCCCTAAAACAGAATTTTGACAGAGCCAGCATATGGGAAAAATCGTGCTGAGACTTAAATTCCATGGATTCTGTCAAAGTGATAGGAGGATCACTAGCATTAGAGATGATTTTCTTTTCTTTTAGTTCTACAGTTGAATTTGTTACCACAAAATCACGAGACAGACTAGTTTCCAAAGTGAAGCGTACAACTCTATTCCAAAGTCAATTCAAGCTTTAGTAGTAAATATGCTCATTTTTGTAGCTTAATTTTTAATTACTCTGCAGTTAAGAAGAGTGTTGTCTCTTAAATCATTTATGTAGAAGTTCTTTTGTCATAGAAGTTCAATGATATGATATTGATAACATGAGTCTCTGAAAGAGGGGAGCTGGTCTTCTAGCTTATTTATTTTACAGGAAAGAAAAAATGTTTTGTATGTATATTTTTCTAATTTGAGGAGGGGAAGGGAAATAGCAAAATGCTGAAATAAGGATATAGGATGACCCACTGTAACAATGAGATGAACAAGACACTATGTTGAAAAGAACTTTACAACTTTGCAGGTTATAGGACAGTTTGCATTTTCTTTTATAGTCCTTAGGAGATAATATGAATTTATGCCTTAACATATGGTTAAAGAGTTTTATTTACACAGGCTTCTCTATACTAAATACATGTCAATATGTACACATTTATATATTACTTTCTATCTAAAGGAAACATTAATTAGCAGCTATGCATACAAATAGACACTTTCATTAGCTCATTTTAAGCCATACATAAAAACATTTTGAGTTGTTCTATAAAACTGTTTGAAAGAAATGTGACATCTGCCAAAATTATATATTTCAGACAAATTAGTTGAAAAGTTTGAAATGATTAAAGATAAGTTAAAATATATGCACATGTTAGCATATTAAAACTAGAGAAATATTAATATTTTGAAAGAGTTTCTGTTAATATTTTTAAGAGAGCACAAATTACTGATGTTTATTTGATAAGAATTACTCTAAAACTAGAAATACATGCAAATATGAGTGACATTTCAAAATTACAAGTTTAAAAGAACACTTTATACATTGTCCTGTATGAAGAATTAAATTACTAATGATATCAGCAGGCATAGTTATAAGACCACATCTCTAGAAAGATAATAAAATACTTTTTTAAAAAAACCAAGAGGGCTGGAAGATTTACACAAACATTGATAGATATCTTCCTGGGATATGTGTAAGGGGTTATCACCAAACACCCGGAAACACAACTAAACATTCACCAACAGCCCAAGGGATTTAAACCCCTTACTTGCAAATCCAATCTTCAAGACCAGGCTCAAACTAAGTAGGCTGTCAAACATGACTTACACCACCTTTGCTATTTCACTGCCCTTTGTGATTCTACTTCAGTGTGGTGTTATTTACTTCTCTTTTTACTCTCTGCTTGCTTACAGACTTTTTGCATACTTAGTCAAGTTGTTGATGCTACAATGGTAGACTTTAATCAATTTGGTTTATCTCTGACAACTGCAGCTGTCAGGGAGAAATTTTTCTTGTTTTAACTCACCTTTTGCAAACCACTAACTTTTGGTGACAATTTGTTGGAATGAGACGATCCCAAGTGTACATTAGTACATTGTGTCATGGTAAGAAACACCAGGCTAATTCTTTGTAGGTCCTCTCATGCTTAATGCCATTGGACACAAGACTCACTTTACTCACTTGTGTGAGCAAAGCCTATGTCTCCTTCATTTACCACTGGGTCCAGCTCAGTGCTGTGTAGCACACATTAGGTACACAAAAAGTATGTATTGAATATCCAATAAGGCAATTGTTCAGTTAAAAAATGTATCATTACAAGGACTTGCTGTGTTATTACAATAGCATCATTGCTTTATCAACCTAACGGAAAAAAATGTACTAACTATATGAACAATTTAAATTTTCTTATTCTGATCTGTACAGCCAGCTTTCTGTCTCTTTTTATTCGGTCTATTCCTTAAAAATATAAAATGGTGAGGGCTGGAAAGGGCTATGTGTGCACCAGATAAGCAAAAATTCTGGCTTAATAATTTGTGAAGCTGAAATCCTCCTTTAGGACTCAAAATATCATATATGTGCAATTTTCCGGAAGTGCTATTCTTTTCCCCCAGATATTCTGCTTCTCCAGATACTTTCAAAGTGAGAAAGTGGTTTTTAAATGGCTCTTAACTTACTACAACATTCATGGTGTGTCATCTCACAGACGTAGGGAGGAGCAAATCATTTCATCTTCCATATGGCAGGATCAGTCTCTATTTATATATGGAGTTTAACTGAAATACACACACACACACACACACACACACACACACACACACCATATACTTTTCAATTACAGTTATTTTTTATATGTAAGCTATAGATTTATGTGTATATGGATAGAATCCCTTTTTAAAAAATTCATTAACTTCACAAGCATGGTTAGTCCCATTGTAAAGATGATAAACATGAAATTAAGAAAAAAAATATGGCGTAGCTAGTCAGTGCTATGCATGGATTTTGACCTTGGATTTGTCTGACTCCAAAGCCCATACTTGTAAGATCACTCTATTTATAATGAATCCTGAACTACTGTCAGCCAATCTGCCAGGAAATTAACCTTCAAAGTGTGATTTGTTCCCCAGGGGATCTTAAGGCTACCTTGCTACAATGCACCTGGATTCTACAGGTGCTCATCTTAGAAAAGTCTACTGAAACCTGATACAATTTCCAATGCCAGAGAGAAAATTAAATACTGGTTAAAAACCTACTGACATTAACTGCATTCTTGACTCAGACTCAGTAATGATTTCTATTTTACTTGTAAAAGTAACGTGAGCTATCCAACAGAAGACTGTAAGTTGGAATCTCAAGATATTAATATTCCTGCTTTCAGAGTGAACTGATTGCCAAATTCAGTAGACATAAATCTTCCCGGAACCCTGCGGCATTGGAATTGGGTGCATTGTACCCTCGTGAAACGCTCGTTTCCCTGGGTTCTACACGTCCTGATGTCCTTCATACCTAGGACTATTTTATTTTATTTTTCTCTTCCAACCACTGCTGTTCTCAGGAATTCTCAATCCCCATTTTTTATTTATTCATGTCTCTTATCATCATTTTAACAACCAAAAGTATGCTAATGGCCGGGCGCCGGTGGCTGACGCCTGCAATCCTAGCTACTCAGAAGGCTGAAATCTGAGGTTCATGGTTCAAAGCCAGATTGGGCAGAAAAAAAATCCATGAGACTCTTATCTCCAATAGACTACTAGAAAACCGGAAGTGGTGCTGTAGCACAAGTGGTAGGGCGCTAGTCTTGAGCTGAAGGGCTCAGGGACAGTACCCAGGCCCAGAGTTCAAGCCTCATGACTGACCAGAAAAAAAAATATGCTAACAACTTCCATATCTTTACATATTTCCTCATCCTTCCTGCGATCTTCAGATGTGTAAATCTAAATACTTTCCCTTTGTGTTCCCCAGAGTGATCTCATATTTTTCGTGTATTCAAGTTAAAGTTGCCATCTCCCACACCTTCTTCTTTGTTATTTGTTCCTTGCTTTACCTTGTATTTCTAAAGCATGGGATCTCAGATTTTTTTGTTTAAGTTTCTGAGAAAATAAAAGTTAGGTCTTTACCTGTTACTTATATGTATGCCCCTCAAAACAAAGATCTATAACAGCGCCTCTCATTAGTTCAGGCCCTTCCTTCACAGTTTCTCCTATTTCACCTACATTCAGAGAAGTCAGTCTTTTTTTTTTTTTAAAGTTTATTGGGCATATGAATATTTTGGGGATTTTGATAAAAAGAGGTCCTGGTTTAGTAAGTGGGGGAAGTGGTGTGAGGGTGGGGGTCTTAGATTCTGCTCCCAGAACTTGGCAGTACTACCGAATGGAAACCACATTTTGAAGTGTGTCTCCCCTCCAGGTTCTCTCTCTTGTGGCAGCCTCCCTTTACTTTGATTGTAGAATGAGCTAGAGAATGTATTTGTCCTCTGATTAAAGACTTTCTGTTTCAAACACTGGAGAAATTCATGTTTCATCATATGGCTTCCCAGGACCTTTGAATCCAAGCCCCCATTCATCTCTCCCCCTCTACCTCCATGCACCTCATGCATTTTCAGTGATATAAAAGTCATCCTGTGGCCTCTTTCTCCAAAAGGCCTTCTCAGATGTGCATTTACCTCCTTTTATTGCCTCTATACTCTTAGACATTTATTTCTACCTGTTTATTTCTTGTTGATTTTAGAATAACCTCCTTTAGGTGAAGGAGCATGTCTTCATTACCATCTTGGTTTCTATTCAACATTTGTGTACTGTGTTACAATGAACATATTCCACCTTTCTACTTTAAAAAGCACATTTGCCTCTTTTCTTTTTCTTTTTCTTTTATTGTGAAAATACTGTACAGAGGGGTTACAATTACATGGGCAAGATAATGAGTACATTTCTTATCAAGCATTATAGCCTCCTCCTTTGTTTTCCCTTCCCATCCTCCCCCCCCCACCCCCCACCCAACCCTTTCTCCCCTTCCCCCCCCCACCAAAGTTGTAAAGTTCAACATAACGACTTGTACATCTCACTGTTGCAATGGGTCCACCTGTATCCCTATTTAAAAGATTTGTTTTTCCCCTTCCCCTCCACAAATTATACCTCTTGAAGGAAAAATATGAATATGCCATCATAATTTTATGGGAAAACTACAGAATAAGCTTGATGAATTGGATTATTTTCAGAAACAGTGGCAGAGAATGATTGGAGAAATTAATTAGAAACTTTCTGTCTTTGTAGCACATTTTACTCATGGATCTGAGATAAATATTCTGCTTTTTTTCTTTTATCATTTAAGGATGTAGAAAACTATATGATATTACATTATGTGAATATTACTTTTATAAACAAATTTATAATGATAACTACTAATAATTATTAATAGAAAAAGACCAGGCCATAATGATAAGCACATAGAAGGTATGCTAATTAATAACAGAATTAACTGAAAAAGACTGAGGTATAAAAGCAAAACAACACAATAAGAATATACTATTATATATGGTATAATAATATATAGCAATCTTTACCATGTATCACACTGTTGTTTCTTTCAAAAGTGCTATTAATTTAAAGTTATATGATCTTATTTTCAATATGCAGACATCTTATTGGAAAAAACATAATAAATTCAGCTGAAACAATCTTATGTCAGTTATAATCATGGAAGAGGTGAAAAAAATAGTTTAGATTTCATTCTGGTTTTGTTCAGATGACTTATTAAAATGTGCAGGTAGGGAAATGCTCCTATTGGTAGATCAGCAGTCACATATTTTGCCCTGTTCTGGCAGCATACCAAGGAAAATCCATGATTGATGACTTGTGGAAAGATTAGAAGAAGGAAAAATATATGCTACACTTGCTTCTCTACAGGCAGACTGAATTTCCCTCCCCCCTTTTTTTAAAGCAAAAAATCATTCTTAAAGCTATTCACATGTAGGGAAATTCAGTTGATTTTAAAGCCTTCTCTCATGAGAAAATCTAGAGGTAAATAATAACTTAGTTTATGAACAAATGGCTCTTAATAAATAATGGTAATATCCAATTTCCTTCCCTCTCTAAGTTAATGAATTTCTGAGCTTTTCTAAAAGGAAGTGATACTCTTAGCAGAAGTATTAAACGTGCTTTATATACAATCCCATGCATTTTTTTGAATGGTAGTTTATACTGCTTTCTGACTTGCAAGTACTTTTAACTTATTCATTTTGTTTTATTATAATAATAAAAATGCATTATATAATTTGCTCTTGCAATTTAAGAATTTGCTTCAACTTTTTCCCCCAGGTGAAACAGTCCTTAATTCTCTCCACTCTACATTTTTTTGAGTGGGTAAGGGCTAATCCCAGCCTCTCCTCGCAAAAATGAAAACAAAAACAAAAACAAAAAAAAAAAAACAAAGCAAAAATTAAAAAAAAAACCACCCCAGATCTTTTCTATTTTAAATCAAGTCTTGTTTTTCTTTTCCTTTTCTTTTGTCAGATGGCATGTTTTCTTTGAAAGATTCGAACTGCTTTGTAGAATTCAAATAAGCTCAATTGACCTACTTTAAAGTTTTACAAAGGAAAACATCTTAGTGACAGTGCCTTTAAAACAAATTGTTCAGGTGGAGTTTAGATTTTGATACATGGCAGGGTTGTAATATTGTTGAAGGACACTCAACTGAGTGTATTTGTATTTACTTTGGGCTTTTTGGAGGTGGAAAATAATGTTACTTTCTAGCCAAAAGAAATTAATATAAAGTTGCTATTGAAGGGACACTGGCAAAGCTAGATTTATTGCAAAGCATTCTTAGCTTAGTGTAGAAATGGTAAGTGCTAGGGAGAGGTAAGAGTTTGCAGACATGCAAAGAAGTTACTTAGACTCAGCCTCCTCACTTCAAAACCATATGTCAGTTCCTTCTAGAAACGATCCCCTTTGGTGACATGTTCGCCTACTGTGTTTTGGTGGAAGAGAGTTTAATTAAAGTACATTTGTATCTCTATGGCATCTTTTATTCACAGATGTTTATGAAATATTCTTAAGAGACAAAAGAACTCAACAAAGTGAAACAAGGAAGAGGGAGAAAAGAAAAGAGTTCTTAGAAAATTGCTTGTACTAAGATTTACTTCAGGAAATTTCAGTAACAGAAAAACTTCTCAGTAATAAAAAGTTTTCTATAAGTTGCCTCATTAAATTTACTTGTCAAAGAAACATTGAATCAACATTTTGTGTAAGGCTCTAGTAGGGTCTGTTTGTGTGTGTGTGTTTTATAGGGTTAAACTTATTCTAAACTTATTCTTCACTCAAAAATGGAATAAGGTCCAGTGTCATGAAAAGATAAATTGAAAGTTAAATGTTTTCCAGGCGTCGTCTTTCTCTTAAAATTACAGAACAATCAAAATATTGCTGACACTGGAGCATTTGCTCTCTGAAGAAATAACTTTTAATGAAAAAAACACACAAGTGTATAACAATTCTAAAACATGCCCCAGCTTATCTAGTTTTGTATGTGTTTAAACTACTGAAAGTAATATAATTGATGAATATTTATTTAAAATAGCATACATGTATAATAAAATACATTCCTCTTACATATAAGAACAAAGTTGTAATAAAAGTATTATATTAAAAACAATCCTATATTTCTATTTCAAAACTATGTCATTGTTCAACCTTAATTATTTACAACTCCAGGTCCCTATTATTCTCTTCCCTGCTTTATTCCATTTTCTCCTGATCATTGGAAAGAACAATGACACAAATATGTAACGATGTTTTCCTCATTTTAAAAGTCTTGGTCAGTGTTAGGTGCAATCCCTACCTGGAGCCACCCTCACATGAACATATTACTGATTACATGCTAATTTTATGACATATTCCTGGCATAAAGAAGTAGATAGAGAAATAAAACTTTATAGAATATCACCAGAATATTACATACAAACCCTTGGAAAATTTTAGCAACAATGATGATAATGATAGTAATCACTATATAAGGGTAACCATTGCAGGGTATCCTAATTGCAAGAAATATTTACTTATATTCTAATATGTAGAAAATAATACTAATTTTCTCTTGGAGATCCAGAATCAAGACATAAAACTTGAAATAGATATATACAAACAATTGATACTTTTTAAAGTTTAGAAAAATTATTTTATATTTATAGTTTAAGTTGTATTTTTTGATAGTTTACATATCTTACTCTTATGTTCATGGAAATTCTATTTGGGATTTTTTTTCTTCTCAAATCACTGGTTAAAAGTTTTGAACTTTTAAGAAAAATCCAACATACAGCTTGAATTGACTAAACCCAAATGAGAATTGCCTTGGTAGTCTATTGGAGCAAAATCATTACAATTGTATAAGGTGGCTTAGAGAGAAAAATGTTTTTTCCACTCTGCATGGAAACATGAACATCCTGTTTACTAGAGTGTTTGCCTCTGAAATACATGTTTGATAAGAGACCAATAAGCTACCTATTAAGCAATGACCTTGACATAATTAAGAGATATAATAAATGCTTTTTAAAGCCCTCAAAAAGAATCTGACTAGTTTCTTTTTAAATGATAGCTTTTGTATACTGCAGAAATGACTGTTTTTAGGGATATTTTCATTGGAGTCAAGTTTCAAAATTTGTCCTAAGGGCTTAAAAGATAGTTGTGAAATGGTAAAATTGATTGGGAATTGCTCAAGTATAAAACTTGGAAGAAAACCTTCATCAGAATAATGCTTTAAAATGTGTGATCTATGAGGCCCCAAATGTGAACACAGTTCTTTTTTCTTACGATGATTTTTTAAACACAGAAATGAAATGTCATGATTCTGTGAACTGAAAATTCTTTGATGTTTCCATTAACTTGGCCTAAAATTTAATAAGGAAATAATGCCCTTTGCTAGCTCCATAAAGGAAACATACCACAGATAAAATCTGACTCATAGGATGCTCTGAGTATATTTGCCTATATTTCAATTGTGGTCAAATTTTATCAGGAAAAGTAATTCTTCAATAAAGAATTTTCAGTTTCTTTTTATTTTCTTGTAGTTGTATTTTAAACATTCAAGTGAATGAATGTAATAATCAAAGTGATACTATCCAACTGTTTCAGGGAGAGAGGGGCAATTTATGAGCCCTAAATGCAAGTTAACATTGATTTTATTGTTGTTAAAAAGATATGATATAATGCTTTTACATATTGTTAGTTTTTATCAGGAAAAAATCTTTCAGCATAGAAATTATCTGGTGCTTATTTTCTTTGTCAATATGCTACATACTTCCATAAATAAATAATATTCTTTTTGATCTCTAACAATTCACACACCTAGTCTCAAAGTACTAAATCAAACTGGCCAGAATGTTTTGGAAAAAGCATCTAAACTAGTTTAGAGAGCCCTGCTTCCGAAGCGTGAGTGTGACATGATCTTTTGGTGGGAACAGCTCAAGGTGCTCTCACCAAACAGGAGTTGAGAAAAAAAATGGACTAGGGGGATTAATGTTTGATTAACATTTAACTCTAGTTAGGAAGCTTGCCCAAACAACCATGCACAGAATAATTCCCTTTACACTTTCCAAAAGTGCCCATCGCTTTGAAAAGCTTGCCACTGCAATGGCACTGCCTTTCAATGGTGTTGGCTACTCAGAATGATGGGGGCACTCTTTGTTTGTCAGTTCATTAATTTATTTAAGATGTGTGTATGGTCAAATTCATGAAGGTAATAAATCTCTTTTGTAGAGACAGATAATTACTTAAACATGGCAAGACACAATAACATAGGACTTAATACAAAGCAAGCTTAGCATATGCATGATAGGAAACAATAGAATCCAAGTATTAATAGCAAATAAAAAACAGTTCTCAATTACATAATCATCGAAGAGAACACATTTAGAAGTTGGGCATTTGATATTTTCTCTCTCTAACAAGCTTGCCTTATTGCTAGATACTTTCCCACATAAAATTCCACTAATGCCACTGTATTCAGGCCTCTAGGGAGCCCTTTCGCCTCTTGAAAATATTTTGGGGTTTCACAAAAATCGTTTGCCTGTCTCACTGGATTGAACCTCAAAGACTCCTTTGACGCAAGTGTTATTTTGACCACGTGAACATGGTTTCCATTTTTTAACTAGATTAAAACATGCATGAACAAACTGCTCATTGAACTTTAATGTTGCTTTGTTGCTTTGATGGTTTACAGATTTCTGTTTCATAGATGCTTCCCCCCCATACATTCTAAAAGTGAAATGATACATTGTAATTTGAATGATAATTTTGTTTTGATGATTTAATTGATAGCAGACAAGAGAGATCCAATCCTTGCTTTTCCATTTATGTTTTTCCCCCTGCTGAACAGATGAGACAACTAAGAGTTTCATAAACATCTGTAAATAATTATGGGATGTTACACTAAACTGCATTTCCTTTACCTTCACCCGGGCTTTTCTTGAGGAGCTACATGGTAATCCTGTTTCAGACAAAGAGCAACTTCTTCTTGTCACTCAGAAATCCTTTACATTTCGTTAGTTTAGGTGATGATTAAAGGCAACATGCCCACATTCATTTGCATGACTCCAGAGCAAGTTTTCCTGCATCTTTTACTGTTATCATTCCATCAGTATTTGCATCCATTGCTTCTTAACTCAGAAGAACATTGCAATGGGCTGTTCTGTACTCTTCCCCCCCCCCTCGCTTTCTCCTTCTCTCTCTTCCTTCTCCCCCTCTCTCTATCTCTATTTCTTTTTCTTCTTTCTCAACTAAAATACTCAACTCTCCTGGGTTCTCCACAACTGTTTTTGCAAAAACCCTCATGCAACATGTTGGGGTGAAAAATCAGTACATGGCTTTGTCTGCTTGCTTGATCTGTGGCAGTACCATATTTTAGAAGATTTGTTTATCTTTGTGTGGACATGTTTTTTTTTTTAAAGGAAGCAGTGCTGGCTGTTCAAACTCATTCTACCTCTGCTTCTTCTAAAAAGTGATTCATTTCTGTTTAGCAGCTATTAAAAAGATTAGATGACAGCGCAAATGGACTCTGACATTCAATGTGAAACGTCTTCAATGAGTGAAGAAAAAAAATTCTGCTACTAGAATGTCTCTGTTGGCTTCAGTCCTAACAGGAGCTTAGCAGGAAGAAAATTTCTATCAGCAAACTGAAAAACAAATCAAAACATTTCCATTGAGTGCTGTTTGGTTATTCTAACACATACAAGGTCAAAGATTGTGAAGCTACTATATATTTATTTTGACCTACTGCCTTGACTTTTCAGTGCTGTTTTCTATTTATGGAAGGTTGTAACTGTGGTTGTAGACTTGGGAAGTTCTTACAGTGTTCCCTAGATAAACTGTTTTTCTATAAATCCTCTCTCTATACTCCTCGCATTCAACTCCCAACATCAGGGAAGTTTGTAATTTTAGTAGTTGATTGCAATTACCCACTGAAAAGTTTAAAACTGGAGGGTTTTTCTTTTTGTTAAATCATTAAGTCATTTATAGGAAGCAGAAACAGAAGTGGAACACAACTTTAACTTAACAATGTTTTCTCTTTTGAAAAGTTTTTTTTTAAATTTTTGCACTTTGATTGAAATATAATTTGCATATTACATACATATATAATACACATATGTTTCACAAGACAGTCATATGGCCAGTACTAGGGTCCAGAAGTCCTTCTCAGATGCCCTGTAGGTCTCTTTTTTGGCCAATTTAATAGCTATCCTGAATTTTAACCATTTTAATTATGTTTTCTATAGGACTTAGGCAACTTATTATAAAGTGAATGTCCATTCAACAATCATGACCAAGTCAAGTGTTACCCCTAAACTGCTCCATATTCTCCTTCCTGATCATAGCCATTCCTTCCCCTCATGAACCGGTAATCAAATCTTTTTTTAGTTTTCCTGGTTTCACCATGAGAGCACCGATCCTTGGATATTTAAAGTATATTTCATTTCAGTAGCTTGGATAGTTCTCTGCATTTTCAAATACATACATAAAATATTGATTTGTGTTTACTTGCTATTGCCAAATGTTGACACTAACATTGCATACTGAAAACCTTCCTCTTAAAAAGCTTGCTAGAGACAAATGTTAAAATATGTTAGTCAATGATCTGGAAGAAGGAACAAATCAGTAACTAACAGTCTCATTCTACTCCTGAGGAGGCCAGGGAATTGAAGCAGCAGGGAGGAAAAATTAACTAACTGGGTTCTCCCCGGAGGCCAAATTTTTGATTACTGACAGATTTGCATTTTGCCTGTTTGTACCTTACCTGGAATATGAATGAACAGAGAACCCCAGTCTCCAGACCTGACAGTCCCCTTTACTTTGTAAAGAACACTTATTCATCACCTCATTAAATAGAAGAAAATGAACAACATACAAATGACGTAGATGAGAAGACAGTAGGGGTGGTCGTCTATTAATTCTAAGCTAGGGGAAGAGAATGTCCCATCAGAGGATTCTGAAATCTTCATGGCCTTTGAGAGTGTTTTTATTTTTTTCTTTTGTCATTAGCATTTCATTTACAAATGGCTCTGAGTCACAGGGGGCAGTGCATATAATTGGAAATTGAGGAGAACCAACCAACCAAACAAACAAAAATCACACAGGCAAAGTCACAGGGCAGAAGAAACAGCCCTCCTTACCAAGAGCATTCCCTTGCACATTATTTCTTTTGGCAAAGTTTAGACATGTCTTTCTAGTTAACAAATGTATTCTGCTGTCAGCTCCTTTTAAGAATTATACTCTGAGCTTCATGCCAAATAACCTCTTTAAATATTAATAAATAACTCAAGGTATCTTAGAGAGTCTGTGCTTGAGGAATTATGCTAATACTTTCAATGGAACTGACAGAGGGAATCCCCCTTTAGATGGCTGCTCCCAGGAGCACACTTTTCTGAACACAGCCTCCTCACTGATGCTCTCCCATTAGAAGTGGAATGAGAAGGAAGTCGATGGATTTTATTCATATGGACTGTGTTGTACTACCTAATGCAGGCCCCTCTTAAACTATGTAGTTTCATTGTCAGGATTCTCTATTGTTAATCTAAACCAGGCAGTTCTGTTCCCAACTGTACAACCAACAGCTTGATGTCTGCTACGTAGACAAAGGAGAAGAAAGAGGAGTATGTAGAGATTTAAAACAACTCAAAGGATCTACTTCTGCTTCTTGTATCCATGAGGTAGGCTAGTATCCCAGTATCATGGACTGAGTCTTGGACTGTTTGCAGGCCACAGGAATTATTTGTATGTGGTTATTTTTATAGTGTTATTTTAGTTAGGTGATTTCTTTGTGTAGCCTATCTCTCCTTAATTTGTATCAGCTAAGGCAAAAAAATGGTATTTCCTCTTGGTTATCTTTAAAATACTCAAAAACTATCTCTTCAGTAGCTCACCTTCACATTCTGACTCAATCCAAGAGATAGAAACAACTCTGTTAGATATGCATAAATCACAATTCATGATGTCAGCAGAGCTGTGGTAATTTTTAAGAAGGATACAAGATACAGGAGAATGATCTAATGAGGTAACCCTTTGGCTTAGCTTTCTTCATCGGAGGTGGGTAAAATGAATATTGTTTTTAGTTCTCTTTCCTCAAGCACAGTATCAAGCAAGAGCCTCAATATACCTTGCTTAGTTATACACATCACATTCATCAAAAGCAAATTAAAATAGAAATTTACTGCAATTTATTTGCATTAATCTTTCTTTGTGAAATTGATGTCTTTAAAAGAAAACAGACACATGAAATTTTATTTTGCACACAATTGGGATTCTAGAATATGCACAGTATTATAAAAGATTAGCAAATTATTATTCTGTAATGGAAAATATATAATTAAAATATTTGGACAAACTATGTGTATATAGTCATTATTTGTAATGGTTATTGTTATAAGATCTGTTCCTATTCACTGAAAGTTTCTGATGCTAAATGTGAGTTGCTAGATTTATTCTTTTTCCCCTTATACTAACCATCCTGCCTCCAATTCTTTGGACACAAATTAGGTATCCAACAACTTAATTCAGTTTTGACTTTAAACAAGATAGAATCAGATGCCACAGGTTAAGGGCTCATCCATTTCTCTTGCCAGTTATATACCCAGTTGTAGTCATCCAACCAACCATAAAGTGAGGGTTCTCATGGCTCCCTCTTTGAGTTTAGAATTTTCTGGTATAGCTCACAGAATTTAATTAAGCCAGCATGTTTCTAACTACTCCAATCTAATTATAGGTGGTATTATAAAGGATCCAGCTGGATAACCATGTAGAGGTGCATAGGATGGTGTCTTAAAAAACTCCTAAATATAGTAGCTTCATTAAGTAGTTTTAGCAATTGAGTTTCTCTATGTCATGTAGATGTATTCAATCCCACCCCTCTAAATCTCATCTTTTAGCTTTATGAAGTTTCTCTCTGAATATGATTGAGTAAAGCAATAGCCATTGGTGATCAATTTAGCTTTCAACTCCTCATCTTTTTCCATGGTTCATTCCATTGAAGTTCTAACCCTTCAACCATATAGTTCGTTCTTTAGCAAATAGTTTTCATCCAAAATTATCTTGGGGCCCAGAAAAAAAGACATTTCATTAAGATAAACTCATTAAGATAAACTCACTCCTATTACTCAGGAAATTCCAAGGTTTAAGAAGCGCTAATGAAAAAACAACATATATCTATATCTATCTAATCTATCTAAGCTATCTATCTATCTGTCTATCTATCTATCTATCTATCTATCTATCTATCTATCTATCTATCTATCTATCTATCTATCTTATTGAATCACACTGTCACAATTATGTTGTATAACATTGCAATGAAGTCTGAATTAGGGTACACTGAAGCATTGTTCCTAAGGGAAATACAGGGTTGGAGTCCTATATGACATTTTTATTAAACTAACACAAGTTATACACTAAATATTTCTCCTTTTGTATTTTTTCTCTTTGGAGACACTATGTTTAAAACATTATTGCTATTTATGTTGAGCTAATGACCAACAATTTATGCTCAAACTTGTTCTAACTCTTTTTTTATGAGTACATTTCTTTTTATTTTATTTTATTTTGTGAACATACTGTACAGAGGGGTTACAATTACATGGGCAGGATAATGGGTACATTTCTTTTCAAGCATTGCAGCCTCCTCCTTTGTTTACCCTTCACATCCCTTCCCAGTCTCCCCCCCCAATCCCCCCTCCCCACACCAACGTTGTAAAGCTCGTTTTCCACATGACAACTTGTACTTCTCATTGTTGCAACAGGGCCACCTGTATCCTTAAACGACTTATTTTTCCCCATCTCCTCCACAAGTTATACTGACATCAAATATAGTGAAGGCAGGGGTTATACTGTGGGGGAGGGACATACAAAGCAACAATGCATTAGAAACAAATGCATGAAAGAAAAAAAACATTAAAATACATATCTAAGGGTTCATTTTCCTAACATCACATTATCTGACCTTTTCTGCTTGACTCATACATATACTAGATATTGCAAATAAGGGAAACCATAGGACCTATGTTTCTTTGGGCCTGGCTTACTTCACTTTTGTTCTAACTCTTATCCAACATATATGTTTTTCCTTTTCTTTGTTTTTCTTTAAGATATTATAACATAGGGTGATAATGACTTGTTGAACTTTAGCTCTTCATTTAAGGTGATTTTACACAGTGAGATTACCTATACAAAGCACAAAAGTATAAAAAAGTCACACTTAGTGCAACATGTAAATGATACTGTTTACTGTGTAAAGCCTGTTACAAGAAGACACAGAATCCCCTCATTTGACCTCAGTTGAAGATGTGTGCATCAAGGAGCTTGAATTTTTTTGTGATCTGTATTAAGTTTTAGAATTATTTAAAATATACACAGACATATATACATATAACATTTTTCATATTTATATAACATATTTCATATCAGGAACTCATTCATTAGTAGTTACTAGAATTCATGTTGTTTAAAATTAACTTTGAAGAGTTACACAGAGGAGTTTTCATGTACAAAGCAGTCTAGAAATACAAAGTTGAAAATGGACTGTCTCCCAAAGGTTTTCTGTAGGCTGGAATCTTGCTTCTCCATGTGGTAGTGTTGACATGACAAGACTCTTAACGTAGTTGGGCCTGAGAAAAATTACGTAGGTCATGAGGGCTCTCCTCTCATCAATGGATTAATGTTATCTCCTGGAATTTTATCAGGTTGGATGGGAGTGGATTCATTTCTGTGAGGGTAGGTATGTTACAGAAAGGAGGACCTGGCTTCTCCCCAGTCTTTTCTTTCTGTCTTGCCATGCATGTGATCTCTCTCTACCTCTTGTAAACATTCCTGTCATGATGTTTTTCTCCAGGTTGGGATGCAGCCAGGCAGCCCACCCTGGAGGCCTGGCCAATGGAGCCATCTAATTTTGGTCCTTCAGCCTAATTGTCACTGGCCTATTCAGTGATTATCTCTATTGTACACCATTTCTTCCTCTACATTTTATGCTATTTGAAAACAGAGTTAATTTTTATTTATTAACCTATAGAGAATATTTCTTGGCCTAGTCAAGAACTTACTTACCCAAGGAATGGGTAAGTTAATGTGTAAGTGAATTACATAATTTTCAAAATTTAATTTAATTTTTTCAAATTGTATTGCATTGTAAGGGTGATGTACAGAGGGGTTACAGTTACATAAGTAAGATAATGAGTACATTTCTTGTCCAACACTGTTACCCCCTTCCTCTCTTTTTTCCCTACATTTTCTAAAAGCTTACTTTCTCTGGTGGCTTCTTTTCCTTCTTCTTGGGACACACTGTGGGGCAGATTGTAGAACTATTAATGACAGAGTTAACACCAGGACTAACACCCCTGCACTGCCAATTTTTGACAATCATAACTTTGAATAGTCATATGACTTCTCTGTAGTTTCCTCATCTGAATGAGATCTTAGAATTAAGCATGTTTAAGAATGTTTAAGATGGAATCCAAATGAGTGATTTTTAAAATTTTTCTTCATCAAAATATTTATGGTCCTTTTCAAATGCTACTATATCAGTTTATCATGCTCTCTCTGTCTCCTTATACAATGTTTAGATTATGATACAGCTAGATAAGATTCCTTATGAACTTGAATTTGGTGATATTTTATTTGTACTTTTCTCATACACTAGTGTATTTGTTGTCTTGTATTTCTTTGTGTATTTATATCATCTTCCATGCAGAATGCATGCATTTCCAGGGATTACATTTTAATTGTTTGACTTCTGTTTCTGCTAAGTAAGATATCTTGTACATGGTCACTGATCAGTAGCTATTTGTTGAGTTGAGTCAAATTCATACCGTGGACCACCATCCTCACATTATTGTTAGTGAGGCAATACTTTTAGTTATAAATTAAGAAAGAAAAAAATAAATTTAGTTATGCAACATGAGACTTTTAAACTAAACTATAAGCATAAAACAAAAACAGAAAAAAACAAAACCACCTTATCTCTGTAACTGGCATAGTCTCACGGGACAATAGAAAGAGCTTCATGGGCATACAATTCAGTTTGTCTTGTCTCTCCACAGGTCTTCATAGTTATATATTTCATGCTTGTTTCATGGTACAATATTATTCAGACAACTAAAACATTGTACCTAGCAACAAAAAAATATTAATTGCGAATTCATCATTGATTTAACTGTTAGACTGTCATATAATGGCAGATAATCTCAGTTTCTCTGAATCACCCACAAATAATACTAATGAACAAAGTTATTATCAGATAATACTTTGAGGAGTATGTATATCCGATGACTGGTCCTCTCAGCTATATAAAGCTGTGAGGTGTGGAATATATGTTTTGAAGATGAAGAAGCACAAAGGTTTATACAAAAGCTTATCTGATAGTCAAAGACATTCATATGGTAAGTGGCTGAGATCTGACCTAGTCTACCTTGCCTACCCCAAACTTCTATTCTCCACTCATGTTTCCATAAGAAGACTGAACAAAAATGATGAGAAGAGGAAGGAAGCCAGGAAGGAGAAGAAAGATAGTAAAACCATTGAAAAGAAGATGGAAAATTCTAGAATATTCTAAGAAGTGTGTGTATAGGATAGAATTTTTTATTTTCAGTGAGTTTTATTTTATTTTATTTTTTTATTGTGAACATGCTGTAGAGAGGGGTTACAATTATATGGGCAAGGTAAGGAGTGCATTTCTTATCAATTATTGTTGCCTCCTTCTTTGTTTCCCCTTACCATCTCCCTTCCTTTCCCCTCCCCCTCCCACGCCAAAGTTGTAAAGTTCATTTTCCACATAACATCTTGTACATCTCATTGTTGCAACGGGTCCACCTGTATCCCTATTTAAACAATTTGTTTTTTCCCTTCCCCTCCCAAAATTATACCAACATCAAATAAAGTGAAAACAGAGGTTATACCATGGGAGAGGGATATACAAAGCAACAAATAATCTTATAAATGTGTTGGGAACAATAGCCAGAAAGATAAAAACATTTGAATCCTTATTTTGGGGTTCATTTCACTTAACATCAACTTATCTGACCATTTCTGCTTGTCTCAGACATATACTAGATATTGCAAATAAGGGAAACCATGGGACCTATGTTTCTTTGGGCCTGGCTTACTTCACTTAATATAATTTTTTCCAAACCTTTCCATTTCCTAACAAATGGGGCAATGTCATTCTTTCTGATGGAGGCATAGAATTCCATTGTGTATATATACCACATTTTCTTGATCCATTCATCTACTGAGGGGCATCTGGGTTGGTTCCATATCTTAGCTATGGTAAATAATGCTGCAATAAACATAGTTGTGCTGGTAGCTTTAGTATGGTCTTGTTTGTGATCATTCGGGTAAATGCCAAAAGTGGTGGGTCATAGGGGAGCTCTATGTGGAGTCTTTTGAGGAACCTCCATACTGCTTTCCAAAGTGGCTGAACAAGTTTATACTCCCACCAACAATGCAGTAAGGTTCCCTTCTGTCCACATCCCCTCCAGCATCTGTTGTTATTAGAGTTCTTGATTATAGCGATTCTAACTGGGATGAGGTGGCATCTCAACGTTGTTTTGATTTGCATTTCTTTTATGACTAGGGATGTTGAGCATTTCTTCTTATGTCTATTGGCCATCCTTCTTTCCTCTTCAGAGAAGTTTCTCTTTAAGTCTTTAGCCCACTTATTTATCTGGCAATTGTTTCTTTGAGGATTTGTGGTTGGGGGGATTTAGTTTTTTGAGTTCCAGGTGTATTTTAGATATGAGACTCTTGTCCATTGTATGGCTAGTGAAGATCTTCTCCCAATCTGTGAGCTTTTCCTATTGATCTTGCTAACTATGTCCTTTGCCATGCAGAAACTCTGCAATTTCATGTAATCCCATTTGTCCAACCTTTCTTTGATTTGTTGTGTTTCTGAGTCTTTTTTTAAATTCTTTTCTGTACCCATCAATTGACTTTGCAAAAATTAACTTTGCAAAAATTTCATTCAAAATCCAGGAGGAAAGAATAAATTCCCAAAACTTAAATTCCTAAACCAAAATCAATAAAAATCAATATAAAGAATCAGTTTGAGCATCTTTAATTTAAAGATTCAGGCATTCAATAGAACTCAGTTTTAGATCAGTTACTTCTAAAGGCTGAAAGCACAAGGAGAAAATAGATTTTCTTGTTGAAAATTGTCTTTTATAACTCAATTTTCATTTTGGCATACAATGGAAATTATTTCAATGAAAAAAAGTAACAGAATACATAATTTATCCCCATAAGGAAAATAAAAGTCTTTTACTGATTGTTTGTATTAAAAAACAATGCAAGTAAAATATACAAGATGAGGGTGAAAATAAATTACCTCCAGTTTCATGGCAATACTTACATATATGTTAGAAACATATTTTCTGTCTTTTTATTAAAAACAATTGGATCATCCCATTCATGCTGTCTCATGCTGATTTTTGGATCACTCAAGAGAGTCCTTGGTGGATGGAGTTTAATGTCTGGCACCTGCATTCTTTCAGCTCCTTATACATTGAATCAAAAAAAGTGGAGCCCAAATAAAACCACGTGTTGAATATGACATGTGAATTGAACTTGAATTTGGTTGGCATGAAAATGGCTATTCATGTAACAAATTGCTGTAGATTAAATGTAAAACACCAAGCAAACTGATAGATACAATCTGATGACAGATACTCTGAAATTACAATCAAAGCTATCACAGAGGCATTATAGTACTAAAGTGTACTCTGTCACCTAATGTGTTCATCAGAATAGCTTGTAGTTTACTACACTGATCTACAAATATAAAAATTTGTCCAGTTGGTTTGAGATTTGTAGTTTGAAAGGAGAAATACTTTGATAAAGAAACCTGATATTTTTTAGTGTTTTTTCAAAACTTTAAGTATACTCAGATAATGATGGCTCTTTGGTGGTATATTTATGCAGGCAAGGAAAAGCATTAGGGATGAAGAGACTATCTTAGTAATATCAGGATTAGAAAAAAAAATCTCTATCCAAACCAAGTCAAAAAATGATCAACAGAAGTCAATTTATTTAAATTAATTTGAGAACTTTAATTACCATCTGTAAAGCTTTATCAGTTTATCATAAAGACAAAGAAATCCTAGCTAATTGCCTATAAAAATCAAAATAGTTTTAAGAAAATGTATATTTTTTATGCATGACGCTTTTTTTTAGTACAATACATTACAGATTATTAAAAAGACAGGACTGGGACAAGGTACTGGTGGCTTATGCCTTGTAATTCTAGCTTCTGAGGAGGTTGATATCTGAAGAAAGTGGTTTGAAGCTAGCTAAGGCACAGAAGTCCTTGAGACTCTTATTTCTAATTAACCACTGGGGGAAAGAAGACAGCAATGGACCTGTGGCTCAAGTGGTAGAATGCTAGCCTTCAGCACAAAAGCTCATAAACACTCTCAGGACAGGCACACACAAAAAAGATAAAACTGAGGGAGAGTGCTTGCTTAGCATATGTAAAGTCTTTATTTTAATCCCTAGCACTGAATAAAAGTAATAAAAAGAAAATTGCAAAAAAAATCTTGCTGATCCAATAAATACATCCTTAACACAACAAAAATAATGAACAAACACATGTGCTATCAGAACTTTTACTAATTAAATAAATATTGAATAAGTAAGACATACTTTATTTATAAACCAGTCAGACATTACATTTTGATGTGTTTATTTAAGAAGTTTTAAATGATGAATTATAAGATCTTGTGGAAGAAAAGGAATAAGCATAGTACATATAAAATGTGTAAATATTTGGGGTCAACTTTTAAATAATTAACTGAAGTAATAAATGAATTATGTTGTATTCTAATTGTCTCCAACTTTGAATCTGTCAGTGCCTGTGACATTTGTCCCAGTTCTTGCTGAGCATTTTAACAGATGAACCATTTTGTCACCCTGAAGAGGAAAGAACAATATCTTCCTATGCCTTAAGTTCCAAATATTCTTTAAGGCCAAATTCCTGGATCTCTGTGCTGTGAAGTGGCCGCAAAGGGGCAAAGCCAGCTCTAGAAGAACCGGATCCTGCCACTCTTCCCTGAATGAGCTAGTGTGTCACCGAGGTATTGGTGCAGGGTCAAGCCCTCTTATATTCTTGAACAGGAAATCATTTCTTTCTTCTTTTTCATACATAGTTGGCCTTGTATCAGCTAAACAAAACATACATAAAGGAAAATAAGATTTTATTTTTAATGCCACTCTTAAACTGAACACCTTCGAAATGCATTCAAACAGAAACTTTTTCTAAATTCCTTAGTGTCAATTTTATAAAATTATTTGAACAATAATGCCAATTTTCTGCTTATTTTCTGACAGCCTTTGCCTAGCTCTGCACGCATTTATGCAATCTCTCTATTGAGAGTTTATTTTCCCCATGCGTTAGCACTTTGAGGTTAAAGATGTCTTCTACAAATCCTCAGAGCACTCAGCCCTATCACTTCTATGAAGCACACGTCTGAATCGACCCTTTAGCAAAATTCAATGCTTTTGATTACTTTCCTTCTCTAAATTCTTTTTTCTGTGAGTTCCTTTCTTTATTTTCCTTCTATGACTTCCTTATTTTCCATGGTAACCTTTTTGTCCACTATGACTCTTTTTTTCAGTCTCCTTTTCTTGCTCTGCTTCTTGTCTTAGCTTTAGATTCTGGATTTCATCAGAGCCATGTCCCATGGCTTCTTTTCCTGCTCTATTATACACTCTCCATAGGCATTCTCATGTACTCACATGGCTTCAATTACCATCCATAAAGGCAAATCCAAAATTCATATCTCCAGCTCTGATCTCTTTCCTGAGCCGCTGACCATGTTTTCAAATGCTTAGTTGTCATCAACAATTGAGCATCTCACAGGCAACTGGAGAGCAAAATGCTCATAGTGAACTCATCTGAATTTCCCTGAATTTGTCTTCCTCTAGTTTCATTGAAAGCCATTGTCTATCCTCTATCCAGTTGCCCAAGATAGAAATCTAGGACTCCATCTCTGTTCACATATCTCAGCTAATAGTCAGTTCCTACTAGGGCTATGTTTTATGATCTAGAATGTAGCTAGTTTTCTCAGTTATTCAAATGACTACTTATGTAATTGCATTAACCTCACAACAATGTTTCTGATTGGCAGCGTCCTCTTCAAATTATACTCTATTCTCTAGCTTGATAGTGATTTTTCTCAGATGCTACTACATAATATCCTTTTCAGTTCCCCATGATACTTTAGATTAAACCCCCAATTCATATCCCGCCCTCATATAAATTCATAGTATATGGTCCTCTATAAACCTCCAAACTAGTATCTTAGACCATTGGACTTTGTGCTTCTTACTCCTCAAGTGCTCCAGTATGTTCTAGGATTCAAAACTTCAGACAATTGTGGTGTGGCTCCCTTGTCTAAAATGTTCTCTGTTTTGCTTCTGTCCATCCTCTAACTTAATATTAAAACTTACAACATATTCATCACTTCTTTGTTTACATGTGACTTCCTGTGAGAATGTTTTATTTTTGATTCCGAGATCAGGTAGTGTTGTTACAAAGACCCACTGCTACTTTCCCTATTACCACCACGCTCCTTTACCTTTTGTAGTATCTTTTGCAGATGCAATTTTGTGGTCAATGTGACTCTTCTCTAGTTAAAGATCTTGTAGTTCTTATTCATCAGTGCCTTCTGCATATTAGACACAATTTCTGCTGCATATATTATAATCAAAAACTATATGCATGACATATGAAGAAATAAGTGTTCATTGAGTAAATGGTTGTATTTCTCAGTATGGATTATGGCACTCAATTTTTAAATGACTACTCAATATCATTTTAAAGTACCAAGAAAACAATCAGTTATATTTTATTTGTGTTTTTACAAGTGTGTTAATGTTGCTGCTTTACTGGCATTAATTCCAGAATCAGTAACATAACTCATATGTTTAAAAGAAAGTGGAAATTTTTAAGGTGGTTTAATTTGCTTATTACTGATGGACAAATGCTTGGAGAGATGTATTAGTGCACAAATAACTTCATTATCTTTAACTGCTTAGATGAAAGAAATCATTTGTTCAGATAAAAAGGGATATTAGAGGCATGCATTTATTTCTATTGTAAATATTAACAAGAATTGCTTTAAGCAACTCAGGAAAGAAGTCTGGTTCACTTCTTTGACTTTTCTGAAGCGTTATAATATTAGAGTTTCAGGAAACAGAGTCATTTTTCGATAGTATGTATTCATATATGAATAAATAAAATTTGTTACACCTATCAACCAAAAAATTTAGTGTGGCAGAGCATATCATATAACCTTATTTGTTTATGCATTTTCACCATCTTTATCATGAATGGAATTTAGATATTTTTGATAACCAGCAAAAATGTAAATCCATCAAAACAGGAATTTCATTCGGAATGAAGGTCAGGCTAGCTCATTTATATATCAAATGAGGGAAAAAGAGATAAGCTGGGTTTTAAGTTCCAAATACTTTTCAAATATTATATACTTTCACCTTTCTGAAATCATGGAAACATTTTACATACAATTTGTGGAATCTGACTCATTAAAATCTAAGTTTACAAGGTCAATAAAAATCAAGCCAAATTTATCTGCTTGGTAGCCAGAGGTTTATATTTGGAAGTGTACTCTTTAATAGGTAAACATCAGATCAGGAAAGTAGGTGCTTAGATTTTTATTGAACAATCTCACTTTCAATTTTAATATTTTTTACTTATATTTTCTTCACAGATGTTCAAATTTCTTAAAATCTGATTTAGAGCATGGCTTTCTCTTAATCATATTTGAGGTGCAATTTTTATCCTCCCTTCTCTTCCTCTCCCTTGCCCTTCCTTTTTTCTCTTTACTTTTCCTTTGCCAAGATAAAGAATAGGCTATACTTCTGGTAGAAATTAAACAAAAAGAAACTAGAGCCAAGAATAACACCAACACATAAACCTTAAACAAAAAAGCAGTAAGCCAATTACATGCACCTGAAAAATCTCAATTCTGTTCATGATATTCATACATCATCCTACTTCTCAAGACATATAAAGATGAATGATCAACTTTCAAGCTTTGGGAATGCAATTGATGTAGATGCCAGGCCTTAAGAGCAAAATGGCAGAATTCAGATTGCAACCATGCAAGTTTCTATAGAGACTTCATATTTAAAAATGTAACCCGAGTGGCAGACTGACTCTATGACACATTAAATGATTTTTAGTTCTCTTTTTACATAGCATATTTAAATAAATACCATTATGCCATGAACTCAGTTTTACCTCTTTCTAACTCAAGGTTGGAGGCATTCAAGTTTACATATTGGAAACTATTTTACATCCTACTCACCAATAGATTAGAGCAAGAATGAGTTATTTTATAAAATATTTAGAGTATAAAGCCAAATATACCCATCAGTTTAACTGTGGAAAGTATCATGTGGCTACAGACAAGGACTGGAGAGAGGTATGTTAGTCAGGTGTGTCAGGAAAGAACTAGATTCACCAGTGTGACTCAGAAAGTGTTACCTGGCTATATCACCATGTACAAGCAAGTATTTTAGCAGCAAATCTTGCCTTTGATGATCATTTATGAATATAGCACATTTCCTTTCAAGGAAATTTGTGAAACTGAGATCCCATAATTTGTCTTGGTTAGTAATATGTACTTGTCAGAAGCTACAGCCTGCTTTTCCTTGTCCCTCTGAGTCAAGAAACAGATATTTGCAGAGGCAAGGTCTATCTTGATGATAAACTTGATTTTATAGATTAATATGTAAGGACCAGAAAGACTCAGTGATCAGATGCAGGTAATTTCATATATATATATATATATATATATATATATATATATATGAAATATGTGTGTATATTATATATAATATTATATATAAATAATATATACACACATATATGTAGAAGTAGAAATTGAAGGCTCTGTCTCAGAAGAGGTCCCCAAATCCTCCTCTATCACCCTTAACAGTTGTCTACTCTTTTGTTTTCAAGTCTGTGACATTTCTAAAACTCAGAATAAAAGCACACTTGCCAGCATTTTATTTTGCTAGAGGGAAACACTAAAAATGCATCCATTAACTGCTTACTGTTACTATTACTTAATAGAATTAATAGATTTTTAATACACGAAATGAGGAAAACACACAATAAAAATAAAAAGGAGTGTTCTAAATTAAATAAAGTTGACTTTATGGAAATCCTACTCTATTGTCTTTGTTTTGTTCCTGTTGTTTTTAGCCAACAAACACTTCATCATAGTGTGGTATTTATCCTTCCTATTGTAGCCTAATTTATGAGCTTCATCTCCATTACAATGAAGCAGAAAATTCTTTCATAAGAATAAACTTAAACAGCAGGTTAAGATGGTTGTAAAATTGAAGTCTCTTCACTCCCTTCTCTTTTCCCTATTCAATTCTGATAAGTAGATTTCACAGATAGTGCATTGTTATTTAGAAAGCAGAATATCTTCCTTAGTGTAAACAGTTCAGTGAAAAGTTAGGTACTATTATATGTTTGCAATTAGATTAGTACAAATTGACAAATGCTTCTGGTATCAAAAAAGACCAGGTGTTTTATACAAAATAGAATGCAAAAGTCACATCAACAATTACATGTTATTAAAGAAATTTTGCATGCTTAATTTTTTGAAAATGTATGAGAAATTTTTTATATTTATATTAATTGTACAAAAGGGCTTCACTGGCTATATCCACACAAGTGTGTTACATACATGCTGTGGTCAAATTTACCCCTTCATTATCCTGTCTTATCCATACCTCCTTCTTTTTGAAAAATAATTTTGGTAGACTTCATCATTGGATTTTCTTATGTATATAGAAAGTATTTTGAAGAATATGACAAGACATTTGTGGCTCATATGGGTGACTCTCATTTCTGTTAGACGGTGCTGTTCGGTCAGAACTAGTACTGTGTCTGAGCACTTACTTACCCTCCTCAGAGGTCACATATGACTGAGGGTCTTGGCTCGCAAAATGTCCTTAGCCTAACATCAGAGCCCAAACTTGACATCTGTTGTGGTGAGGATTTGATGTGTTGTTCGGGAGATATCTCTTTCTTCAGTAAATAATCTTCAGCCAATTGTAATTCTTGCTACTCCTGTACAACAATCCAGAGGGGGTAAAACAGTGGAAGCACAAGGTTCTTTGAAATGCCAGGAGCATCAAAATAAATTCAGGTGCTTATCCATATAGTCTTCCAAAGTAGATTCTGTCTTCCCTTTAGAATACAAATAGGGAGATGTACCTTCATCCTGGAAGCCTTTATTACATTGTCCACATTAATAAACAGAGCACACAGACAGAGACCTGAAAAAGCAAACAGAGAAAGAATGTACATCCAAAAACCTTCAGGGTGTTTAACGACATTAAAATCTATATTTACCATTTCCTTATATTAAAGACATTATTGGTGACAACAAAGTGAGGGATATTTCCGTATAATATGAGAGTGACTACAGAGACTCTTCTTTTCTCTAAACCCTGATAAGCTCAACCTTTTTTCAATTAGTGGATCCTACTGACATTAATGTATAACAGTAGACTACTTTTTCCTTAACATATAATCTTGTTTGCTAGTTGGGTCTCAGGCTATAGTTTTATAGGTTGGATAGCTGGTCTATGGCATCACAGAATTATCCAGCACAGTGTTTGATGATGGCCTTACCCTCCCTTCCAGGTAGACTGAAGCTGAGTACAAAGTGAGACTGTCTGCATGTATTGTTTAAAATGACTCCAGTGACTCATTAGTCCATGGCCTCTGTCCAGTTAAACTGCTAATCTCATGGTTGGCAAAGCCTGTTTTTTTTGTTTTATGTTTTGAAAAGCTTCAAAGAAATAGTTGTAGACATTCATCTCATGGGAAGAAGGAAACAAAAGAAAGAAAGGAAGAAAGGAAGATAGAGAAGAAGAAAGGAAAGGAGGAAGGAAGGAAAATAGAAATAAAGGAAAGAAGGAAGGAAGGTAGGAAGGAAGGAAGGAAGGAAGGAAGGAAGGAAGGAAGGAAGGAAGGAAGGAAGGAAGGAAGGAAGGAAGGAAGGAAAGAAGAAAACAAAGAAGTTCCAGGCTACTGTTTACAACTGGATTACTATCATAGTCTCTTGTTTGGATTCTCTTCCATCCTAAACAATCTATCCTGTGCATGGCTGTCAGATGAGTTGTCTTCAATTTAATCTTGCTATGGTATTCAAACCTACAGCATATCTTAATGTAAAAGGAAAAACGCATGTGGTATCATCTCTATGTGACATCAGAGATGCATATATAAACTCATTACTCATACTCAGTCTTTCCTGCAGCTAGAACCTCTCCCTGTTTTAGTGATGCTGGGATTCAACAAAGGACCTTGTGCTCTAGGCAAGGGCCCTGCCACACCTCTATCCTCTTTAATTACTTCTTATGCTTCTGAACATCCTACTTCTCTGAGTCTGCTCTTTTACTCTCCACTGTGTGATTGACCATAGCTGCTGCTCAGAGACTATGCTACTGTGCTAACCATCTCCATCTGTCATGTTCCTTTCTTCAGTCATCCAGTAATCACTCTTTTCACTAATTGAACTCATCACTAGTTCATATAAAACTCTGGAATCCTTCTCTCATTGCCCTGTATCTTTAAGTCTTTACTTCTTGGCTGAACTATAAATACTTGCATATGACATGTGAAAAGATTCACAGTTCTAGGTTCTGTGTTAAAGAAGAAAAAGGTTTGTAGTCATTTGGATAAATGCCAAGGAATAAGATTGCTAATAATAGGGAAGCTCTGTTTAGTCTTTTGAGGATCTCCAGTCTGCTTTTTAGAGTGGTTGAACAAGTTTACATACCAGGCCACACTAAAGCCACCAGCACAGCCATGTTCATTGCAACATTGTTTACCAAAACTAAGATATTGAATCTATATAGATGTCCCTCAGTGGAAAAATGGATCAAGAAAATGTGGTATGTATACACAATGGAATTCTGTGCTTCCATCAGAAAGAATGGCATTGCCCCATTTGTGAAGAAATGGAAAGACTTGGAAAAATTTTATGAAGTGAAGTAAGCCAGGCCCAAATAAACATAGGTTGCATAGTTTTCCTCATTTGTAATAATTAGAATGTGCCTATAAATCTACAAGTAAACCCAATAGATAGTAAAAGACAAAAAATTACATGATTAATTCAACAAGACTCTAAACATTCACACTGTGAGACCAAAGGAGGATATTCTTAGGAGATGATCACAAGGGCTCAATAGCTATGTGCATATGATTATATAAAATGATATTTATTGAAATGAACTTCAAGAAATGGAAACAAAAGGTTTTTTATTGTACTGTTTGCAGTTCTTTTTTTTCTTTTTCTTTTTTCCTTGTTTTTCCCCCTTTTGTTGAAGTTTTTATTTCTGTATCTTTTGTCTTGTATGTAAGTTTATCTGATTTGGGGAGGGGAAGGAGCATCACAGAAATGGTGGGACAAAGGCTGAACCAATTTAGCAGTGATACTCACTAGACACTATGTTGGAAATGAACTGTACAACGTGAGGAATGGGGGGTTGGGAGGGGAAAAACTAGGAGAAAATGAGGAAGGAATAACTGTTCAAAAGAAATATAATCTAGTTGGTGAGGTGGCAGAGGGAAGGGATAGTAGGAGAAAAACCAAGGAGTGGGTAACAATGCTTGACAAGAAATGTATTCATTACCTTACTCATATAACTGTAACCCCTCTGTATGACATCTTTACAATAAAATAAAAATATTAAAAAAAGAAAAAAAAGAATGTACTCATTACCTGACTTAGCTAACTGTAACCTCTCTGTATATCACCTTTATATTAAAAAAAGGAAAGCGGGACATGTGTTGCTATATTTCTAGTGCTAAGACTTAACTTCAATAAGACAGTTTTGTTGTTTTATAAAACACTGATTGTGGGGCATAATTCCTGGTTGCTAATGGATTAAATAAGATGTCCTCAAGGGAAATTCTGAAAGAGGGATGAATGGAAGTAGGAGGACATTGCTCAGGAAGCATGAAATAAAATGAATATAGAATACACAGGGGGGAATGTGTAGAAAATTAAAGAGATTTGTATGCTTAGAAAATTCAGATAACAAATTCATTTGAATACTAGCTTTCATTGCACTTTTAACATTATAGGTCCTTAAGAATAGAGCAATGACATTTAGTTATTATATGTAGGTAAAAACACCTAATATTATTATCCTTTGGTTTAAAAGCTTTGGAAAGTTTTTTTTTTTTTTTTTTTTTTTTATCTCCTACAGGAACAGCTCTACATGATGTAACCAAAATCCTTCTCTAGTTTTATGTCTCATCTCAGTTCTATATTAGACACTGTATCCTAGATAGAAACACACACACACACACACACACACACACACACACACACACACACACACACACACACACTTTATATTCTCTTCTTTATTTTTGAGCACAACCATCTCTTTCTTTTTGGAATAGTTTTATTATGATTTTTATTTTTATTCTTTGTTTTAAGACATCCAAATGATGCTTTGAGTCCTGACTTGTACTTACCTCCATAGATTAAAAACGTCCCTTAAATCTCTGTGCATTATCAAGGGTGTTTGAATACAAAGTGATATTTTTTTCTTGACCAAAAAAAAAAATCCCTTCAAAAAATGGAAGGAGATTTTCAATTCTTTACAGAGAAACTAAAACTTTGAGGAATCCTGTCAATTTCTGTTCTTAGTAACTATTTATTATTTGGGGGAGTATGAAATTCCTGTCTATGCACTAATAAATATATTTACTCATTTTAAAATTATTTTATCAAATGCAATAATATACCTCAAATAAAATACTATTTATATCTATAAAATAAGATGTTATATAAATTTATATATAAGTACACAAACATATATTAATTTATATATATATATATATTTATGGTGAGACAATGCAGTATTAAAGACCTGAAAAAAGTAAATTCATTGTTTACAGTTTACTTTGGAGAGAAACAAAGGAGATTAGCTATAAACAGGTAAATTCATCCTTCTTGGTGAATGTTATGGCTAATTTTGTCAACTTGGTTGGTCCATGATGTGCAACTAGTTGGTAAAATCATAGTTGGATATTTTCATGAAGATATTTCTGATGATCATTGTATTTAAATAGAATTTTGAATCTAGGAAATAACCTCCTGATTGTAGTTGGACCTCATCCTATCAGTTGAGGAACCTGGAGAGATCATTATCTCCCTATTTAAAGACTTAAGTGAGTCCATTAGATTACAGGATCATTCTATTATGTAAAACCCTAAAATGGATACTTGTTAAAAATGGAAGCTCCATTCCCAGCTCTAAATTTACTTTCCCTTAAGGAAATGCTGGGTCCTATTAATTTATTTCTATAAAACTTTGTAGCAAAAATTAAATGTGAAATATTTATAAGTGAATTGAAATTCAGGCCTGGGTCAGGCTTATTATAAAATAAAGTATATGATATGGTGAATAGAAAAGGCAAGAAGCCCAGATATCAGAAATAAATACAATTTTCTTTTTCAGTGTGTCATAGAAAGACACCAATAAAAATGAAAAGAAACATGGCAAAGCATTCTTTCAGGCTCGAGGATATTAGAAGCAGAGACTAATGAAAGATAGTACAAGTTTCAGGGATCTGTCTCTAGGGGTAGAATGAGACTACTTTAATGTTCTCCTTTAAACGAAGATATAGGAAAATCCCAGACAAGTAATATTTAATAAGTTAAATACAAGCAATAGATGTTGTTTTTGTCTTATTATTCTGAGAAGGATATTCAGAAACAGGACCCAGTAGGTAATTTCCAATAACTCTGATTCATTATATACAATGTATTGAATTTTTGGATAGAGTATTCAGTAGAGAATGATAATCAATAAAATTTGATGGTAGTTTTTGTACCAAACACTGTTCCATGTACTTGAAATGTAATTATTCATTTAATTCTGGCAATTCTAGAAAATAAGTACCATTTTTATACCCATTTAAGAAAAGTGCCCATTTTCTGATTTTCTGTGGTACTAAAAGCACAGAAAAGTGAACTAACTTATCCAAAATTAACATGTCTGCCTGGAAAGAATCTGGACTCAATGCTTTTGCTCTTAGTTACTAGCACATGTTAGGTCTCCTAAATGTAATTGTGAAAAAGTAGAATGAATTCACCATCGTCTTTAAAAAAAACAATATTCTTGAAAAAAAAACTAGGAATGATAAATAGGGTAACAAGTTTAACCATATGAAAAACAGATTTACAAGTTAAAATATTAAATACTGATAATCTCATATGGCTTGACCCATTGCTATTAGCCTAGTGGTTGGGTCTGTGTGTGGTTTACCCCCTCCAAAGCACATACAGAAATTTGAATCCCACAGTAATTGTACTGAGAGGTAGTGACAACTTCAAGGGCTGTTTTGACAGGAATGCTGCACCCTTATAAAAAGATTAATGCCACCAGGGGAGAAAAGGTTGATTCTTGTAGGAATGACTTCTCTGTCTCTCAGGACTGGCTCAGCTACCACAAGAAAAAATTATTATAAAGTGAGGTTCCTCCTGTGTTTCCTACTTTCCCTTCCATGGTCTGTTATGCTATGAAGCAGCTCAAGACTTTACTAGAGGAAGCTGCCAAATTTTGGATTTCCTGACTCCAGAATCTGAGCTACATAATCTTCTTTATTAGATTATTCAGTCTCAGTGTTTTAGTAATAAAAAAGGAACTAAGGCAGCTAGTAACAACAAAATTCATTCATCTCTTCACTATGCTTCCTTTATCATTTAATTTTAGTTTGTTTTAGGTTTCCAAAAGGCATTGTATATTTTTAATGATCCTTGCTTTATTAATACTGTTTTTAAAGAAAGACCTCAACTTCCTGTAGCACAGTTTTTCATACCTTGATATTTTAGAAAATCAACTAATTCCAAGGAACTTTTAAGGGTATATATTAACATCTTGAACTTGAAATTATTAAAAATATTACTACAAATAAATATCTAATAGGAAGGAAATAGGATTTGTTTAAAATATCATTAGATCAATAAATTATTATTTATTCTTTAGTTAGCCAGCACACTTAGAATAAAACCCAGAATTAATAAATGTCTAATAATGTATTATGTGTAATACATTTTGAATTATAAATATTCTAAGCAGAAAAATCTAATCAATTGAATTATCTTGCAATCAATAGTAGTACCTCCCATATTAAACTCAAATGTTAGAGTAGTCTTCCAAATTAAAATATATTTTGCCCATACCTTGTGTTAAATTTCTTTCTTTTTATAATTTGAAACCTGGAATAATGTCTTCACAATTTTTTATATGCATAGAATAATCTATTTGCCGAGTGTCTGTCAAAACTCCATGCTCTTGTGTTCTTGTTTATATGGTCCAAATTTTTAAAACACTTTTCAAATACCTGTATTTTAGAAATGAACTCTGTCCCTTGAATATGGTGGGAACCATATTTTGCACTTTGACAGAGGCACTGGATTTTTTTTATCTTGTTTGTTAGTGTGCATGCTTTTCATGGGCACTAATGCCTGTTTCACATGTTATTTCCATTGACTGAAACTTTGAAACATTGAATATACCTTGTCCTTCCCAAGCAGTCTTTTATTTAGATTAGTTACAAAAAAGAGTTTAAATTGGTTTCTTTCTTTTTTTTTTTTTTTGGTCGGTCGTGGGGCTTGAACTCTGGGCCTGGGCGCTGTCCCTCAGCTCTTCAGCTCAAGGCGAGCGCTCTACCACTTGAGCTACAGCGCCACTTCCTAAATTGGTTTCTTTATCTTCTGTCACTTGGGATATTTTCAGCAATGGTAGCAAAACCCTCCATTCAAACTGGTTTTTGCAGCAAAGAGACCCATCAATCATCTCACCCACACAGAATCACCTACAGAACGAACTTCCTCATGGAGGCGGAAGATGTGCAAGGTGACTATCATGGACCCAGGTTGTCTTGATCCACAAGCTCGGTCAACTTCAGCGTTTCAGCTTTCTCTTGGGACTGTTTCGTGGGTATAGAAAGGAAAAAAGACAAAACAGTCCCTTCTTTGGCAGAAGTAAGAAAATTTAGGAGAGCGGTGGCAGACCACTCAGTAGATCTTCCCATGGCTCCATTTCCCTGTTACATGCCACGATCAAGAACGCTACGGACTGGATAGTTTATAACAAAAGCATGTGAATAAATTTTTTTTTTTTTACTGTTTTGAAGGTTGGATAGTCCATGATCAGGGTACCTGCATATAACAAAAGAACTTAGGATACTTCACAAGGCAGAATAGCAATGAAGCAGAATAAACTTTCTCTTCTATATTTATGTTCATCTATTAGTGAAGGCAGAGCCTCACCTTCTAACATGCTTGAATGGCAAGTTAAATTCCCAACGCATGAAATTCTGGAAACATAATTTAACTAGAGAATTCTGCCTTTGGGCCTATCTACTTGCAGCTCATGTCCATGCACTCAAATAGCTTTAAAAGTGTTAGGTCATCATAATATTAACTCCAAAGTCTGAAATCCAGGTCCAGCCTAAATCAAATATAGGTGAAACTGAAGCAATCTCTTCAGTCACAAACACACTTTCTTTTGCTATTAATACATTAAATAATGCATTAATATATGGGAAGGTTATAGTCAAATTTTTCTGCCAAAGCTACAAAGCCATATCTAATCCCTGTGGAATAATTCAGGTAGGGTACTGAATTAAGTTTATTTTTTGAAGTAGTAAACACATCTGATGTTTGGTTAGAAAAGCTTCATTAATTTCACAAACTCTGTAAAGGTGAGCATGGTTTACAGTTAGTGAGAAAAGAAGGATCTGCCTAAAAAGCAAAAAGGAATAAACTCTGGATCATATATATGTAGCTTTATATGCTTTCATTTCTTTCTGTAGATTTTTAGTGTCATTCTAAATTCAATGTAAATGTGTATTGGGGAAAGGAATAGGATTTAGATAAAAAGATCAGTAGGCCATATAGAAAACTAAAATCTAGAAAAGAGATGATGTGTAAGGCTGAGCACATGAAGCAGTAGAAATTCACTTATGTGGATGAATTAAAACATTCCTAATATGTAGAAACAAAAGGAATTTATTACCACAAAGGTTTAGAAGAGGGAGATTTGCAGGAAGATTTTTAAGGTTCTCTGCTGACAGCCATGTGTGGAACAGAATTGGCATTCTCTGAGAAAGTTGAACACTAAAGAAAAGAAAACCTGAGGTACAGGAATATTGAAGAAGATGGAGATGTTATTAAACCTATTATTTGAAACATGCAAGTAGACCTTTTAGGTAGGTTGTCATTTATACAGATCTGAAGTTTTGAAGAGTAGACTAGGCTTCCCGAAAGAGAACTCAAAGTCATAAGAGTGTAAGAAAACACTTAGGGAGTATGCAGAAATAAGATCCAGACTTGGGCACATGGAATGAAAATGAGAGGTACAAGAAAATTAATTGAAAAAAAGAAAATGCAGGGAAGTGGTTTGAGAAGTAGAGAACAATTGGAAGCATACCATGTCCCAAATGCAAAAGTGGAAAATTTCCTATGGTAAAGAAAAAAAGAGCAAAGAGAAGAAGGAAAGACAGACAGGAAGGGTATACACAAGAGTAAAGGGAAAAAGGAAAACATTGGCTGTCTTCAAAACTAAAAATCCACTGACAATACTTGAACCAAGAACGTAACTCAAAGGACAGCAATCTCCACTCCAATGCCTTTGGACAGTCTTCTGCTCAACTTGGCATTACCTAAAGCTGTAAAATATTTAGAAACTGATCATTAGACAGGCTATGGAGGCTTTTTGTGCCAGTCTGTCTGCTTGCCTTTTATCTGATCTCTGCACCCAGTTCTGCGTTAGAACATGTACGAGTCAAAATGTCCATTATTATCGCAAATAATGAGTTAGATGACTCATGAAGCCTGTGTCTTCAAAGTCAGAATTCCAGAAGCAGAATAAAAATTTCCATCATCTGAATGTCTGGCATTATGTGGACAGAGATCAACTTCAAGGGATGAGAAGCTAATGATGGGATTCCAAGGACTGGGCATAAAGAAGGGGAGGAGAATTTTGAAGACTTGCGAAATCTTTCCATTAGACAACTTCATGGGCTATGTGTTGCTTGAATAAATATAAAAATAAGCCCTGACATATAGATTATTTTTCTCCAGAAGTAGATTGATATGTTTGAACTTCAAAGGCTATATCAATTACACCAATAGAAATGAAATTGAAATCATTTCATTGGACAGAATCTGGTTGTCAGCCTTCTCTACTTCTCTTTTTACTTTTATACATTTTTTTCTTAGCATTATTGAGCTGTACAGCGGGATTTCATTTTGTCATGTCCATATATGCAGACAAGCTTCTTTGGTCAGGCTCATCTACTCTGTCTATCATTTTTCCTCATTTCCCCAACCCCTTCCCAGTGCAATTCCAACAAGCTTCATTATTCCATTTTCAAACATGAACACAAAGTATTTTGTCCATTAATCACCCTCTTCTCAGTAGTCCCTACTTCTTTCACTGTGTCCACACCCTAGACAGGACTTGTTTCACATCTCTGTTCTTTGTTTTTTTTCTAGTATATGCGTTTCACTGCGTTATTTAATATATGCAAATATATTGCTTTAATCAAGTGACCTCATGTATATCTTGCTTTCCTCATCTCTACTACCCTTATTATTCAATAGCTTCCCTTTTGCTCTCTTCATTTACAGATGCAATATATCTTGAAATTGTTCCTCCACTAACATTTTCTCTGGCCCTAAATATTTTCTAGCAGTCTTACAATTACACAATATTATACATATATATACATATATATACACACACACACATTTATATACACATATACACATATATACATACTAATATATATGCACACACATATATGTACATATAATTTTATGTGTGTTTACATTCTTTTATTTTTCAAGTATAACTTTTTTGAGAAGGCATCTTGCTGTATAGCCAGGACTGGTCTTGAACTTGTGATTCTCCTACCTCAGCCTCTCAATTATTGCCACCTTGTTCACTTCTACTTTCACCAGGGATAGGTAAAGTTTTAGAAATCTTATTTCCCATCCACAAAGCCAAAGGGAAAGAGCTTGGGTTAAAAGATTACAGTACACTGAATGTGACCTACTTTGGAAACTGGGAATAATATAGCTCTTCAATATTAAAACTTCAGGGTCAGCTCACATCTCCAATCTCTGACGTGAACTGAGTTAGATAAATTTTGAATCACAAGATTCTTTCCTCAGTTGTACAATGGTAATTTTATTAGCGAGTGCTTGGATATAAGTGAGTTGTTGAGGGTATCAAGCACATTGATGCACCAAACTGTTTGCATTAAGTGTTGCTACTGCAATTATCATTATCAATTGCACAGTTCATTATACATTGTAAGAGTGGGGCAGGATTCCGAGGTTCTCATCTCTGTTACCCCAATTTCACTCTGCATTTACTCTCCCAAGCTGGAGAGATAATTGAGGCAAAGTGCTTTTTCATGGGAAGAACCCACTGACAGGTGTATTTTTCTCATTCATAGTCCTGTCACTAATTAATTGCTTTGCTCAGTATTGCTTTGGGGAAAATAGTATTGTTCAGTTTTCTTTGGTCCTAACCTGTGTAAGTCTCCCTAATCAAAAGGAGCCCTTACAGTCCAATGCAGATCACTGAAATTCTACATTCAGCTTTTTGGGTCAGCACCCCAGTTTGATATGAGCTGCCCACTGACTTCATCATACCTTGAGCTTACTAAGAGGTGCAGTGGGTTTTGTAGGCAAATAATGAAAGTGCCCTCTTTATTTTTGTCTTCCTAGACTCCATAGAGATATCATCCTTTTTCCCATAGAATTTGCAAGTTTTATCTTCCATTTATCTATCCAATGTGTCACCTCATTTATTTGACAATTAACCTGAAGTCAAGTATCGGATGTGCATATTTAAAGTCAGCTAATAATTCTGTGTAGCCAGCCATCATGCAATTAGCTAATGGAAAATCTATTTTGAAAGAAATATTGATGCATATAATTTATCTGCCTAGAAATCAGTCAATTTAAACAGATCATGTTTTTCCCAATTTTTTAAAACCTGGAATGTGGTTTTGCTTTCTTTGCTGATTTCACATCATTTGAGCTTTGTAACAACTAAAGGAATTAGTAGCTGTTACTTTTCATTTCTACTTTGTGGGTGACAAATCAGAGACTACAAAAATAACATACTTTCCAAGAAAACATATATGACAATTAACAAATGTATGCTTGAATGCATATCATCTTGTTCCAGGACTAAAGTGTATTCTATACCAGACATTTAGGTCTCTGTATTAGTATGTTGATGAGTCCCTGTTATGTTCAAAAACAAAGACAAAACTACAACTTTCTATTACTGACAAAGCCCTATATAGACTGTACTATAAGATTTTCTGTCTTCGTGCCTGTATTCTGTCTAAGTTCTGTTCAATAGTTGCAATGTGCCATGCTATAATTATTAACATTCCAATATTGATTCCTGCCTGAAAGCTTTAGAACTAGTCACAGCTAACTATAGTTGCATTGCAAATCACCTGCAAAGTTTATGGTACAGAACAATTTTATTGTGCTCTTGAGCTCCTTGGATCAGAAATCTGTGCAGAGTACCACAGGGACAGCTTGTTTATGTTACACCATTTCTGTGTGAACCCTCAGCTAGCATGACTCAAAGGATGAAGGTGACTCTCCCATTGGCAATGGTATTGTCTTGAGGCATCTTTATGCATATGGTCTTTGGTTGATGCTGTCAATGGGCTGAGAACTCATTTAAGCTCCAGGCTGGAATACCCTGCTTTGTTCACCAGTTGATCTGACCTTGATCATAAGGTAGAAACTGGATAATAAAAGCAGCTATTTCAAAGCAAAGAGTTGAGTTGCAACTTTATGACCTAGTCCCAAAGGTCATAGCATCACCTTTGCTCGTGGGGCATTAACAGAGATCTGCCCAGAGTCAAGGGAGGAGCATCAACGGCACATTAGAAGTAGAGCGTATTGGATGGAATATACTATTCTGTACAGCTTTAGAAAACACACTCTGCCACACAATTGTTACCAATTCTGTCTAAATAGTTTTTCCTATATTCTTTATGTTAATAGCTCCTTGACATCATCCCACTGTTTGCTCAAATGTCCTTCTGTGTGACAGCCATGATATGACCCTCCTCACTTCCTAGCTTTCATTATGCCCTTGCTTAGCATATTGTTTACTGTCTGCAATTTTCCTTCCCTTTCTTCCTCCCTGTCTTCTGCAATCTCCTGTTCTTCCCCCTTCTTCATTTTGCCCTCTGTCTCTGTCTCTGTCTCTCTGTCTCTCTGTCTCTCTGTCTCTCTCTCTCTGTCTATCTCTGTCTGTCTGTCTGTCTGTCTGTCTGTCTGTCTACTTATCTACCTACCAAACCACCTACCTACCTATCATCCATCTGTTTTCCTAGCTTTAATTGATTGATCTCCCTAGATCTATTTATCCAACTATTTCTCCAAACCACCTACCTACTCCTATATTTTTTACTTTTGTATTTCAGTAAAATTAAGCTCCATACAGAGGATTTTGAGGTGGGTAAAACCACACTATAACATAAAATAACAGATGTATTTACCCTTTTCCCCAAATCTTTAGAATGCACAATACTAACAGTAGGTCTTAATGTGAAGTAGGAACTATGGGTGTTAATTTTGTGTCAATGTAGGTTCATCTACTATAGCAATCTTCTATCACTCTGGGAGATGTTGAAAACTGAGAAAGCCATAGTCGCAAGGGGTATTAGGGCCAGTATTTATGTCTTCTGTTTAATTTTCCACAAACATAATTGATCTAAAACTGATGTCCATTTAAATAAAATGTGCTTCAGGATGCTAAGATTCCATCTTGTTTGATCTCTGTTCTAGAACAGAGAACATAATCAGAAATATACTCATTACCTTGCTCATGTAACTGTAACCCTCTGTACAGTATTTTCACCAAAAAACTTAGTAAAAAAGAAAAATCTAATGAACCACAAATGCATGAATAAATTTCCAGGAATTACATAGACCAGAAATGAAACCCCTGTGTACTCAGTAGAGAAAGGGGCTAAAAGGAAGGTCTACTAGGGCTGATAGGTGGGGACAAAACAAAACAAAACATAAAACTATGGTGACTCCATGAGTTTTGTCTTCCTGGGGAACTGTGATTCTTAGAATTCCCAAAGAGACATCGTATTTGACCTTGCAGAATATATGAAGTGTGCCATGTGACTCCATTGCATTGCTTAAACTTGATAATGCAAACTTCATGTAAATGAACCTTCCTTTAACCACTAATTTTAATGTAACAATTACTAATTCTCAGTAATACCTTTCCCTTCCTTTGATTTTTGTTCCTACTTCATGATCAAACTGGCATTTGAGAATGTCACCTCAAATTTTTCTTGGTCTGGTATCAGGAGTTGATATGACTGTAATAACCCAGGCTTGTGGTATCATCTTAGAGCTGAGCTGTACTTGAAAAGAGACAACCTATTCCTCTTTCCCAAGCAGAGCCATCCTCAATCTTTAATAATGATGTACAAATTTCCCTCCAAGACATTGCCATAGATTTAAATCTAAATGATACCTCCTGAATTACCAATTCCCATCCCAGACCTCTCTATTAAAGACAAGATTTATATATCTAATTAGTAACTGGACATTTTCATTTTGACGACTCACTAGAACTTGACATAACCAAAATTTATTTTATCATTGACCATGAAAAATCTTCTCCTTATCCTATTTTCTCTGTTAGTGAATGAGCTCAATGTGAGAGGGAAGTTTTTCCCTGAGACTAATGAAACCTGAATCTCGGCACCCCATCCTTGCAAACCTTCTTTTGATGCCCAGATCTGGTATTATTATTATTATTATTATTATTATTATTATTATTATTATTATTATTATTATACCACTAGTATGCTGTTCATTTTCTACAGACGATAAAAGACGAGTATTCTCACAAAGCATAGTTTAATTTTTATAGTTTAATCTTTATAGTTTAATAGCATAGTTTAATTTTTATCAACTAAGCTGATTTTTTTAAAGAAAACTGTCCATTCTAAAAATCATTTTCCTTGAAGAAAGGCTGTGGATGTTCAGAGCTGGTGGACTCCTCCTCCTCCTCCTCCTCCTCCTCCTCCTCCTCCTCCTCCTCCTCCTCCTCCTCCTCCTCCTCCTCCTCCTCCTCCTCCTCCTCCTCCTTCTCCTCTCCTCACCTTCTCCTCTTTCTTCTCCTCTCCTCCCCTTCTCCTCCTTCTTCTCCTTACCTCCCCTCCTCCTCCTCCTTCCTCCTCCTCCTCCTCCTTCTTTTTCCTTTTTTACCAGTAGTGTTCTATTCATTTTCTGCAGACAATAAAAGGTGAGCCTTCCTGTAAAGCATATGACATAACTTTAATTGTTATCAACTAAGCTGATTTTTTTTTCAGAAAACTGGCCATTCTAAATAGCATTTGCCTTGAAGAAGGGCTATGGATTACTATTTTAAAATAAAATACTTCACATTCATTAATGTTTTACAGAGCTTAACTTTACTGTGACTGGTAAGTCCACTGAGTAGCTAGACACATGTTCTTTAAATTTTGTCAGAATAAAGTTCTGGTCAGATCAATACAATTTTACAATACATCTGATGTGTGTTTTCTTAGTGGTATCTTGGTTCTACCTGTTGCTATCTTTACTTTTTATTTATAGACAGTAAAGAAGTCTCCTTCTGTATAGGACTGTACTAAGTAGACTTTAACTTATTCTCAAAAGGTACATCTGGCTACATTTGGCTTAGGAATTAAACTTGGATTTGAGGAAAAAATTGCTGTCCTGCCAGGAATGTGTGAATTAATATTCATACAACTGAATATTGGGCAAAGCCTTGGTTGGTGCATTTCTCGAGGAATCTATGTAGATGAAGCTGTTCATCCAATTCATCCAGTCCAGTAGCTTAACAAAGACCCTTAAATTATGCTAACATGTTGGAAATCAAGTACAGTACATGATTCACTTTTTTATGTTGCTTTTCAGAACATTGGTTTTGTCCTATATTTAGAGTATTGATAGAAACCTCTGTAAACAAATTCTGATGTGCTTCTCTCTATGTATAATCAGTCTAACACTAATCACTATGTCAGACCCAGGTTATCTAGATTTCCTCGATGGCTTCTCAGGTAGGCATTTTTTTCTAGTCTACAGGATAGGAAATTTGAATGTGATGGTTTGTTCTTAGGGAATGATTGTGGCTGAAATACTGATATCAGAGATGAAATGGCAGAGATGAAATGGTGTAGATCTTGCTGGTCTACATTTACACTGATTTTAGTCAGTCTTGGATGGTGAATACTCTAACCAGTGACTGCTTTCCTAGTCTCACTCATCCATTCACTCACATATCAAAGAAATATCTATTTGTCCTCGTATGCTTGTTGCTCCTCAAGTTATTGAAGAGAACACAATGTAAACGTTCCCATGGATATTTGATTCTATTAAAATATGCTGACTCCTGTAAATGATATTCTTCAGTAAGATAGTCACCCAAGTGTTTGTACCAGGAAAACTGTCTCCTGACAAATGTGTTGATCCTCTGAATATAATGTACATCATTGATTCCCAGGAAGCCTGCAGCCAAATTGGTCTGCTTTTAGCTCTTTATTAGAAGTAAAGAGTATAATTTCTGTGTTCTATTTCATTTCAGAAATCATTTCATGTCTCTGTTCTAATTTTCCATTTATTTGATTTTATAATCTACTTGCCACTGCTTTGTGTATATCTTAGCAAGAGTCAAAAATCTCTGTGAAGGGTAGTATTGACACTAAAACATAAAATCCTGCAAATACAAATGTACCCATTACGTCATTCTTCATCTTTCCCATCATTTAGCTTCATCATCAAAAGCAACTTTGTAAAGCCACAGTCATCATACCAAGGCTTCCCCAATATGTCCTTCATGCTTGTTGAGCTACTTCATTGGAACTAGATCCCCACCTCCCAAAATGTATGTCTTTGCTTTGCAGGCTGATTTGTGGATTCCACTACATGTTCTGGTCTCTCTCACCCCTGAGCTTTTGAATTCATCCACTGTTGCTATTTTTCAAGAGCCCATTCTGTCCACACCCTCTCACCTGACTTGCTCCCGTTCACCCCATGTTGTCTTCTCTTGGAAGCCTTTCCCAATGCCTCAGGCTTAGTTGGGTGCCCCTCCTTGGTGTTGCCATAGTATCCTTTGCTTAAGTCTACCCTCTACTTATCACTGTATTATTAGTGCTAATTTGCCTGTTCTTGTCTGTCCCTAGACTGTGACCTTCTTTAGGGAGGAACTTTCTTTCATCTGCATGTCCCCAGGGCTTACAGTACCCCGCAGAAAGTGTTTGATGCACTTTTGCTGGGTGACTCAGGAAGAGGGAGATTTCCATAAGTTGCTTTCAGAACTGATTCAATGCCTTATGAATTCTTAGTTCTTTTGTACAATCACTTAAAGATAATAAAAAATAAGAAACTCTGTATTTGTACTTTTCAGTCAATAATGATAGCTTAACATCCCTTATTATGCCTCCTCCTGGAGACTGATTTAAAAAAAGAAGACCCTACTCTCTCCCTTCTCTACAAATAAGTCTTCTCTTCCAGGTATATACGGTGTTTTATTTTCTCAAGTAATGATCATACTGATTAGTATAATAAGTCTAGTACACAACAGATGATCAATAAGTATTAATTTTGTCTGGTATATATACTGACCACCTGGATAAATACAAATTTTTTTTTCTATATAGGATAGACAGTTTTATGGTAAGCTGGTTTGGTTGTTGTTGTATGCTGAGAAATCTCTCCATTACTACAACCACTGTTGTTAATGATTGACACTTTTGTGTTAAGGATTAAGAATAAAGACTACAGGGATGGTGTAACATTGAGTTGCCTTCCTGGGTAAAAATATCTGATTATTTCTATGGTACAGTAATGGAAGAGTGCCCCTGGGGATGGGGAACAGGTTTCAGAAATGGAGAGGATGAATCTGAAATAGCACAAGCACACTAAGATAGCGGAGGTCAACGATGAAACCAAACTGTACCACCTCCTTTGTGTGCAACAGGCTGTGCTAAGTCAATGCAACACTGCTTCCTTCTTGGCCTGCCTTGTCCTTTCTCTCACAATATTTACTAAGGATTTATCATGCATCAGGCACCTTGGAGATGGAGGGGGTAGAGTGGAGAAAAAAATAAACACATTAGATTAGTGGGTTTTTTTTTAAACAAGTTGCAGCCTAGCATGGAAGACTGGTGCAATAAGAAATAACACAAATGATGGCCACAAAAAGAGAATTTTCAGGAGTACAGGCAGTAGATCTAATTCAGGAGTAGATCTAATTCGTTACCAAGACTTCTTTGGTTCCATGACTAGCTGTTTAAGGTTTTATATTCATATGGTAGTTGTTTGAATAGGGGGTCCTTGGAAAGTTCTTGTGCTCTATAGAAGGTTGGAGCTATGCAAACAACTCTTGTAATGATTGAAATGCCTTGGCTCCTCTACAGTTTCCTCAAGTTCTGTCTAGACTCAACCATTATTCATTGACTGGGAGTGTCAAAATGTCTCATGTTATTGAAGTGCCTGGCTAAACACGCCAAAGTGCTAGATTTCAGGGAATCTCTTTTTCAGAGGGAAGAATAAGGGAAGATTTATGTGAGAATATAAAATTTATATTGAATTATTCATTCTATCAAGTTATCTGAGAACAATATGTCCAAATCATATGTAATGTTCTGAGCATTTACTAAATCACTCAGTATACAGACATACCCATAGATATTTATTTATATATGTATGCATATATACATATATATATACATTTTTTAAGTTAGGGTGATAATTTAAAACACAGTTTGGCCTCAAACTTACAATTGTCTTGATTCAGCCTCTCAAAGGCTGTAATTATAGGCAAGTACCACCATACCTATAACATCGAAATGTTAAGGTCACTAACCCAGAACATGACCATGTTAGGCTCAGTCCTGGAAATCTCAATGTGATCAAACTAATGATTGAAATCTAGAAGCTTGATAAAATTGATATTAGTTTAAGAATTTTTATGAATCATCTGTAGGTGTATAAAACTGGTTTATCAAGATTTGAATACTTTTTGTTGTCTTTTGTTGAAGACATGTTCAGTCTGAGGCAAGGTTAGAGCTATCTGAATAGAGGAAGCATAAGTTTTTGTTATGGTTACCAACTCATTATCCTAACAACAGCTACCTTCAGAAAACTGGGACTAAAAATGTTTTTTTATTATTAGGACTATGTCTTTAATGGCAGAAGAAAATGATTTGGTGAATTAAGTTAATTCTAATGATAAAGATATAAGTGGCTAAGTAGATGAAGATAAATTATTTAATAAACATAGAAAATAGTGTTGTTTGACTACAATTTTTTTTCCAAAAAAAAGAAATACTAGACTGGGCATAGTATCTGGGTTTTAGCACATCTATTATGTAAAGAATAAATTTCTTATCTACAAGTTATGAAATTTTATATGTATATATAAACTATCAAGAAAGTTGCCTACTATCTTGATAGGTAAATGTAAGTTTTTTTTCAAGTGTGTAAAAACAGAAGACAATCTGATGAATAAGACCAGCTGAAGAAAAACAACAAATGTCATTTGTTTTTTATGGTCAATTAGCATTGGTTGAGTTCACAGAAGAGAAGGGAAAAGGAGATTTGAGTGTGGTTGGAGTTTTACAATAAATGGCTGACAGAATAGTGAATTTTGAGCAGGAGACATTTGTAAAAATGCTTATTGATTTGAGACTAATTTGTTAAACTGAAGCAGGTTTAATTTTTTTGTTTTTGAAAGTAATGGGAAAAAATGTAGGAAGGAAATATAAGGTGATGGCAGGCTACAGAGATTAATATTCCAAAATAATAAAAGGCAATAATTTATTTGCAGGACAGTCATCAGGTAAAATAAAAATCACACAGCCTCAAACCTGTTTGTAATCAGGTAGAATTCCAGATGAATAATCAACCAACATCTATTTATTTATACATGATATTGTATCTTATAGTCCTGATTCTCCTTAAAAGCATCATTAAAAGTTCCATTTCCTAAACCTTGTATTATATAATATGTCACATACTTTATTGAAAAAATTCTTCAAAACAGTTCTATGGAAATACATTATGGCCCTTAATTCTCAAGACGAGCCAGTGAAATGAAAGCTTCACATTCAACAAATGAAGAAAGCAAATAACTGAGAGGTTTTGCAAAAGCTCAGAATTACAGCTCAAGGACTTGAGGTGAGGCCTCCCTTGACTCCAGAGCCTGTGGCTTTTATCTCAAGGCTAATTTCAATCACATAGAAGTGCAGTTCACTTGCAGGACACCCATTACCCCAAACCCAGGCCAAAGCTGGAAGTTTTATCCCTGAGCTCCAAACCATCAGTTCAAATCAATTCTTCTAAGCATTTTTTTTTGTTTTATAAAATGAGGCAATAAAATCTCAGAGAACAACACAGAAAATGATATGTCCAGGTACCATGGAGGAAGTGAAAGTGTTGGGGTTTTTGATGTCAAGGGTTTAGGCAGGACTCAGAAGTGAACACGGAAATCATGGAATGATTAGTCATTGACTTCTCCCCCTACTGCACTTTTCACTTCTCTAATTCAGGGGTGAGCCATGCAGCAGCCACAGTCTTCTCCAGCTTTGTTCCTCTCCGCTGGTGGTCAGAAAACCTTTATTTCACTTCTTACAATCTCAGTTTCTTCCGCAGTAGAATGGGGCTAATAAAATCTCCTCCAGAAGACGGGTGTATGGATGAAAGGTGAAGATGTGTACAAAGTAGTTTGTGCAGTGCCTGGCACAGAATTAACGCTCAATAAACAGTAGTGATTATTCGTCATTTTGGGAAAACTACCATTGTTCCTAAAAGGAAAGAACGGCTCAAAGAGAACAATGAAATCAGAGTGAATTTCCTGTTCTCGGCCTTTTAAGCCTTTCATCAAAGGCAACACAATGCAGCAGAGACTCTGAGAACAAGCCCAAGATTGAAGCCTCCTTCTCTGATTAATGCAGCGCTTTGAGCATGAGCAAATAACATGAAGAAGGTTAAATTCATGCATGGCTTGACTTGAACCAAAGTGGCCAGAGATTGTCACAGGCTCTGTGAGGCTGAAGAATTCCAAGGAATTGGTTAACCTCTGAAAAATACCCTGAAACAAATTTCAGGACAAAATGTCTTTACAGAATTAAGTTTGGCATTGTGATGACACCAGTAACATATAAAGTTACCTGACATTTCAGCTTTTCTGATTTAGGCATTATTCTTTTATTTCTTTAACAAGTTTCTTTCCATATCTGGGAAACTAACAACAGAAGTAGAATACATTGTCATACCCACCACCTTAGATTTATATAACTAATTACAGGAGATCAGGATTTCGCACAGTCACAGAGTCTTTCTGTTCTGCTCTAGGCACATATGCGACAATCACATATTACTTTGGAAATCAACAAATACACACAGAAAATAAGGAAGGAAAATAAGACCCAGAGAAGTTACATACTTTTTTAAAGTACCTTGCAAAATGGCAAAGTATTCATTTGAGCTTAATCTTGAACTTCAGTTTAGCTATTCTTTTATGATATCACAGAGGCTGAGTGGAGACTTTATTAGTGCTTTACACTTTATAAATTCTTCTATGTGCATAATCCAGTTTGTTGCTTGAATCAGCCTATACATTGTCTCATTCATTAACTCAGCCCATCAATCATCTCTTATGTAGCAGAAACTTATTTAAACAACGAGAGTAGAATGGATAACATGGGAAAGACCTTGCCTGATGGAATTTGGATGCTGTAGCAGTAAATTATAAACTAATGAGTAAAATAAAAAGTAGCATCAGATAAAGAGGAATGAATCAGGAAAAGAAAGTAAGAGAATAACAGACATAGATAGGGAGTGATTTTTAATCATGTGGAGTTGAGTTGAGTGAAGTGAGCAGCAATCAAGAACAAAGTATAACTTTCCAAGAAAGGGTATGAAGACTCTCAAGTGTGTGCTGTGAGAATCACAATGTGGCCAGCCAAGAGTATGACTGGGCTGAGTACAAGGCTATGACTTTGTAGAGACAGGCACAATGTTGAGACATGTAGGGCTTTGTCATAGTGTGCATGACTCTTTCAGATATCTCACTGGGTTGGAAACAACTCAAGCATGGTAGATATAAGCCCTAGAAAATTTCACTGCCAATTCTCTTCCAATCTTCGATAAAAAAATCTCCAAGCCTCTTCCACTTTCTCAGCTCCTCTGACATAATTCAGAGCCAGCAGCAGCTTTGGTATTGCAACTACGTAAATGGTTTGCCTAGCTATCTCATGAAGTAAGTGGCTATGTGCAATCTATTTGGAAGTATGGCTGCCAGACAGGAGTGAATATGTTTTTTTTTTTTTTGTCGGTCGTGGGGCTTGAACTCTGGACTTGGGCACTGTCCCTGCGCTCTTCAGCTCAAGGCGAGCGCTCTACCACTTGAGCCACAATGCCACTTCTGGTTTCCTAGTGGTTTATTAGAGATAAGAGTCTTTCAGAGTTTCCTGCGCAGGCTGGCTTTGAACCCTGATCCTCAGATCTCAGACTCCTAAGTAGCTAGGATTACAGGCCTGAGCCACCAGGGTCCAGCTTAGGAGCGAATAGTTTTAAAGAGCAAAGTGTAGGGCCCCAAATTTGATAATGCTGAGGATTTTCTAAGCTACCAATAGCTTGAAAAAAAGTAGAAAATATGAAAATGAACACATTTATCAATGATTAAGGTAAAATATACAGAATTTTATATTGACTTATTGGCAATCAGGTTTGGGTGAGCACTTACTTGATTGTTTTTAATTAATGTTTAATAACCAGGCAGGAAATCCAAGAAGCAGTATTAAAATGGGAACATCCATTTGTCCCATAAATTTTATGTTGACCTGTTGTGCATTTATTTTAACTCTTGTTTCATTCTTTGTAAAGGAAGTGTTAGAGTAACATAGTCCTTCTCTATCAGCCAGAAACTGTGATATCAATAAAGAGTACATAGAATAATGTTAAATAAATGTCAAGGTGTAATAACCTGGACATTTCAAACTTGGACATTTAAATAATCCAGCTATCAGTGTAGACACACATCTGAGAAGAGAAACTAAAAGGATGACTATAGGAATATAGGAGGAAATTATTTCAAATTCTCATGAAGTAAATGACATGAAACTTGAATTTTTCTTTTTTAATGATTATATTTAAGTAGTTGTACAACAGAGTTGCCAGGTAACAAAGCAGTTTATGAACACAATGCATTTCGATCAATGTCATCTCTATCAACATGCTCACCCATCACTCCTATACCTACTTCCCCTCTCATGCTTCTTAATTTTATAGGATATATATGGGACTCTTGACTACAATGTCACCCTCTTCTCTTCATTTACCCACACCTTTCCCTTAGACACCACCCCATCCCCTCTGAAACACTTGCTTCTGAAACACTTGCTTCCGTGTGTGTGTGTGTGTGTGTGTGTGTTTGTGTGTGTGTGTGTGTGTGTTTGGTTGACCTTTGTCTTTGTCATTCTAAAGAATTCTAGGTCTCCCTTGAATCTACCTTATTTTAGTTAACATGTTTGTATACAGTTGCGTAACATGCAAACTTAAACTCTACTACAGAGCTATAGTAAAGAAACAGCTTAGTACCAACACAAAAACCGGCCAGGACCAATTACACAGAACAGGGTCTCAGAAATAACCCCACAGAACTACAGCCATTTAATAGTCAATTGAGGAACTACACACATCGCCTGGAAGAATGAGAGCCTCTTCAATAAATAGTGCTGGGAAAACTAGGTTTCCTCATGATATCAATATTGATACCATGATATCCATAGGAATATCTACTCTTATTTTGACAATCATCTCAACTTCTTATTTTATTTTATTATTAAAATTGTCCCTGAAAATAGTAAGTGCCCATTCATTTAAACTCTTTATCTTGTAAGACACAATAAACAAGAAGTGATTCTTTAGAGCTTGGTAAAATGCTTCAAAAAATAAGGTGGTCTTTATGGTTGTATGTGATTTACAAAAGGAACATAGTCATTTTTCTCTTCCTTTCTTTATTCTTGCTACTAGCCCTGTGACTTAGGTATACCAGGCTAGGAGTTGTTGAATACTGCTATTAACCCTAGGTTTTCAGAGCTATTTTACAGGAAAATCTTTATTTGATTTTGAAAGACTTCTCCCAATCAGGTGGCAGAGACATTCTTCCCATTCAAAGGTCAGATTACCAAGTCATGGAGAGGCCATGTACCACAAACCTATTTTCATCCTGATGTGTTAAATCAAAATAAGCTATTCAGTTAAAATTTGCATATAAAATAAGCAATGGAATAGGAAAAAGTAGTTCCTGACTATAAAATTGTAATAACATGCAGGAGTTATTAAGCACTTATTGTGTATCAAGCAGTTTCCATTTGCTTTACTCTGGACTTTATCCTTTGTCAATGTCTTTACCATAGACTGGGACACTGATTAAAGCTATTCAACAGAAAATTTATGCAATGTATTTTGGCATTGAAATATATCTGAAAGAACTGAAAACTAAAATTTACAGAAAATTTGATTATTCTTAGACTTTTTTTTCTTTGTCAATATACATAGAGATTATTTCAGTAGTGCCACTCATTTCTCTGTTCAATAATCAATTCACTAGCCACCAAGACTCAGATTTACTATTTAACCAGGTTAAAATTTTTCCCTCATAAATTTTGTGTGCAAACTGCGCTATTTAACCCAGGTATTTGTTATTTTAATGCAAAGCATTGGTGGCATGCAAAGGACTAAAGTATGACAAAGTACCACCTTGATTGGCTTTCTAGTATTTTTCACATCGAATTTCTTCTTAATGTTTAGAAAGCAAAAATAAATCCAATTAGCCAGGATAAGACATGCAGTGTAAAATAGAAATTATCAGAACAATCTGGTGTCACGTTTCATACCTGTAATTCTAGCTACTTGAGAGACTAAGCTCAAGTGCATCAGGATTTGTTGTGAACCTGGACGAAAAGTTTATGAGACATGCATCTCAACTCATGGGTGGGTGTGGTGGCAAGTGACTGTTATCCCAATGACAGTAGAGAATATGGAATAGAAGACTGTGGCTTAGTAGGCAAGAGCAAGATTGTATTAGAAAATAAACAGCAGAAAAATAGCTGAAGGCATGACTCAGTGGTAGAGCACCTACCTAGAAAGCACCTACCTAGTTCAAACTCCAAAATCTCAAAAAAAAAAAAATCAAAGCAAAAGAAAGACTGAGAATAACACATGCTATGTATGATGGATATACAGGGGGAGAATAGCATTATGGGTAAATATAAGTTGCTGGAGAACAAATACACATTTTCTATGTGTTCCTAGGCACCGATCTGGACTGTATTTCCCTTCCTCCCTTCACTCAGATGTGGCTAGATGCCTGAGATTATTCCAGTGGTATATAACAGAAGGAACTTGTGCTTCAATTCTCCTTATCTATCCTGATGACTGGGATGGAAAAGACTTGGGATGGAGAAGACCATGGCAATTTGGAGGCAATTAATGTACTGAAAATGAGAGCGGTTGTATTAGGCAGTTTCTCTGAATGAATCTTTATGTAGTCACATTGGGAATGAAATCTCCGCATGAGTCCATTTAATAAGAGAAAATAAGCTGCTTTATCACTTTGCTGATTCTTGGCAAATTAATTGCAGCTGCAGGTTGACCCTCTGATATATTTGTAGATTAGTCATTATTTTAAGAAAAAGTAAATGGGATAAAGCTAGGCCATTAGAAGGTGGCATATAGAAACATTCTTCATAAAAGCAAAGAACACTTAAGGCATCAAAATACCAAAAACCAAATTAAAATACAAAATATATTTTAGTTATATTTATAGAAAAGGAAAACTGATGGTGATAAATTTTAGTTAAAATACATGGTGTAATGATGACATGTGTTTGAGTTTATCTCTCTGACTAATGTGTATCAAAGACATAGTCAAATTCACATTCATTGATACCATGGAAACTTCCAACGATTGGCAAAATAGTAATAATAACATTTGAAAGAGACATGTAGGAGCAACACTTGGTATTAATTTCAATTTAACAAACATTTTCAATTTAGTCTAAAAAGAGGACTATGTGCTACTCCCCTGCCATAATAATAGACTGTCTGTCTCCAAGCTAGCAAATTTTTAGTTTTCATTATGCTCCTTTTGTTTTATTTTATATCTTTATTTTATATCTTTCCCTGTTTAAAAAAATCTCCAAAGGTTGGTATTATAGCTAGATATTCCTATATGCAAAAATTGAATGGCTTTACTATCAGAGATAATCCTCTCAATTTTATGTTTAACTTTACATACATTTATATTTAACGATTACTGGTTTATTTTATAAGAATGTTTTCTCTACTTAATGCATATAAATTACTTACACTGAATTGACACAAAATTCAGTTCTAGCCATGAACACAAACATAGATTTTATCCAGAAGAATAACATCATTCAAATATTAACCAGATTTCTGGAACACATTTCACATTAGTTCATCAATATGTGCTTGAAAACTGATGAAGGGAAGATAATGCATCCAAACAAATAATATGTTAAAATAAAAGCCCCAAATACAAGCTTTCTTTGGGGAATTATTACAATATCAGCCAGAGCAAACATGTTTGAACATTTCTAAACATAGAATTAAAAACACCCCCTAATTCACTGGAGGGAAGAGAAATCCCAACTTAGTAATATAGGTACCAAAACACAAGCATCAACGACTTGGTGACTGAAGCCATGGAAGCAGTTGATAGGAAATATCCACAATGGGCTTTATGTCCTGCCACTCAGACACAGTAAATCATCACCTTTAGGAGCAGAACACATTCCCACTGGATGTGTCCTCCCTTGTAAGAAATAATGAACACTAATCAGTTCTGCTGTCTGAGAATATGCACAAGACAAAATATTAGGGAAACTCTGTGTGTGTGTGTGTGTGTGTGTGTGTGTGTGTGTGTGTGTGTGTGTGTGTGTGTACCAATGAACGTTATAAAACTAAGACACACACATTATAAACTTCAGACTGAGTTACTGCCTTGTTCCCATGTCTTTCAAAAGGCCACAAATAAAGGTAAAGAGTGGAGTTATTGACATTTCCTCACAAAATATCAAATCAAAATTGTAGTAAAATAAAAATCCATATCAGATTATGAAAGTCAATATGAAGACAGGAAAATGTAGTATAGAATTTAAAAATAATGACACACAAAAAAAGTATCTGAGGAAATCAAACTCTAAGTGATATGTTATTAAATGTGGTAATAATGACTCATAAGAGGCTCAATACAATGGCCCTTTGCTTTTATCTTTTATTTTAGTACCTAATCTTGGTTGGGCATAGATTCCAAAACTGGGATTTAGGAAGAATTGTGTTCATGTATCCGTCTGAACTCTAGCTGTACTAAACCACTGACATATTGATAATAGAGATTAAGGGAATCTTAGATACAGATCTAACCTGTTCATGATTAAGAATAAAAAGTATGAAACCCAAACAAAGAAACTGACCTGCCTAAGGCCAACACAACCAGTTCTGACAGAACTAACTGGAAAGGCAGCTTAGCCCAGTGGTCTTTCTTTTGTCTCTTTTTTACATCATAAAAGCCCACTTCTAACAATAGATCAAGGGATCTAAGACATTTACACTTTTCATATTGCTCCTGATATTGTCATTTTAATAAAAATAAAAGTAATAGCAGTTGCTTGTGCGTTTTTGAGCATCTACCATAGAACTTAATCATAGACCAATTCTGTTATGTAATTTCATGATACAGGTAACCACATTTTACTTATGAGAAAAACTATGGCACAAGAGATTAGTTCACTAGTGCAAAACCTTAAGGTAGAGCTGATTTATATAGCAAGAATTTTCATAGTCCCAAGTCTGTATTCTTTAATTTATCTATTATTGCATCTTCTGGTCCTTTCGTGTTTTCTGAGGTATGTGAAGACATACAAGTGCAGCTGATCATAGAAAATCATCCAAGTACTAACAAAAAATGCATTCTTCTGATCATGATTATTAAAGATCCCATTTCTAAAACATCTATCCCAAGAAGAATCATGAACAGTTTCCTATAGAAAGAGAAGATGCATTAATTTTAGTTTTTCAAGTAATGACAAACCAGTCATCAAAGAGAAAAAGGCTGGTGAAAATTTTATGACCTGGTAAAAATCTCCACAGACCAGCAATTGTATTATCCTCACTGACACAGATTATGTCAGCTTCGCAGATGGTTTAAGAAAAAAGAGGAAAAAAAAACTTTGTGTCTATATGATATCAAAACACCAAGACTGAATTTAACCCAGATGCTTGGCACTGTGTAAACACAACCTGTGTCATATCTTCCACTTTCTGTCCGGAGGCAGCAAAGGAAGGGTGGTAACTACCCACAGTTGTTAATGAAGAATATTTCCAGACAAGCTGGCATTGATGCTGTAGATTTTTTCCCCTCCCTCCTCTGTTTAAATTCCTCAAATGCATCAGACCTCACTGGGCTCAGGCAGACATACTCTGTTAGGAGTTGAAGGAAGTTTTGCACATTTCCTCTCTGACATGTGGACAAGCAGACGCTCAATCGCAGGCCTTCGACTGCTCACTGGCTTTCTTTGTCTTCATTCACACATAAGCCCTTGCCAAATTCCCACTGAAAATGCCACTGCAGAGCCTGAAAAGTTTTTGAAATGACTCTCATAGCTTTCAATCTCTTCGACAGAAAGAAAAAGCTTAAGACAGTGTAACAAAAAAAAAAAATGAAGCAGGGTACACTGTCAGTATAAGCATCATGAAAGCACTTAAAGAGATGATAGGTTAAGTGAAACTGAATCAGAGACATACTGATTTGGCAGGAATCTTGTTCACAAAATGTTGGAGTGGTTGTAGGTGATGCCAAGTTAAACAGGATGATGGACTTGACACAATACATGTTTTTAACACTCATGGGTCCTTGGTTCAAGGCCACCCACCTCCAGGTGGCAGGAAGTGGGGGCAGCTGGCCTATCTCTGAAGATATAAAGGGACTTCCTGTTCAAATGGGCAGATATCTTAGGGAGGGGTAGAGAAAAAGGAAGGGAGAGGGAGACAGGGAGGGAGATGGAATAGTGGAAGGGAAGGGGGAAGGAGAGGGAGAGAGAAAGGAAAGGAAAACAAGGAAGAAAGGGAGGGAAGGAAGGAGAGAGAGACAGAGGACAGAGAGAGAGAGAGAGAGAGAGAGACAGAGAGACAGAGAGACAGAGAGAGACAGAGACAGAGAGAGACAGAGAGAGACAGAGAGACAGAGAGACAGAGAGAGGGAGAGAGAGACAGAGACAGAGACAGAGACAGAGACAGAGACAGAGACAGAGACACTGGTGTTCCATGATCCATAAGAAAGCATCACTTTACTCCTGGGTTGGAGAGCTGAGAAATCTTTTTTATGATCTCAGATTGTGATTCTTGGAAAATGCTAAGGAGTAGGCAGGCAGTAGAAGTATTTCACCCTCCTTCAGTAGGGGTAATGACCATGGCTGTACATGGCCCAGTATTAGTAGGAATACTGAAGAGTCACACAGATCTTTTTCAAGCCACTTGACAGACTCATTGCTTGCAAGCAGAGCTAGATACCTTTTGGAGCTCTTTTGAAGCTGATTTCTGTCTTTGCTGGCTTATGCCAAGTCAGCCACCACCTGATGAAGTCTGAGGACCTTCTGATTCTTGCTGTCATCACACAGATGGTGTCTATGCCATGGACTGCCAGTCCGATCAAGGACCACAAGCAACTTAGAATTCTTGTGGAGAGAGCATTATTCAAATGTCTTTTGGTACCTAAATCTATAAAGTTTACATATAAGGAAAGGTATCTTTTCAAATGTGCTTTCCATTTGTGGTTAAAATTATGATTAAAATGAACAAAGAAATATAAAAATCAGTGAACACTAACTCTAATTAGGTATCAATAGTCAATTCCTTTTTTTGAGGGGGGGGGGGGTCCGGTCATGGGGTCTGAACTCTGGGCCTGGGCGCTGTCCCTTAGCTTTTCAGCTCAAGGCTAGCGCTCTACCACTTGAGTCAGAGCGCCACTTCCGGCTTTTTTTTTTTTTTTTTTTGCTTATGTGGTGCTGAGGAATCAAACCCAGGGCTTCATGCATGCAAGGCAAGCGCTCTACCACTGAGTCACCTTCCCAGCCCCATCAATAGTTAATTCCATAAAGTACACTTTGTATATATTGAACCATCAGTCTTTACAAAGGTCATATTATTTAAAGGTGAGGAGAGGTTAGATTATTTTCTAGGGTCTTTTCCCTGGAAAAGAGCAAAAGTATATGGCAAGACCAGGTAACTGAGATTCAGTTTGTAGCATCTTATGTGTATGACATCTTCAGCACTAAGCAGATAAAGATAAAAGCAACTAGCACATCTCATGAAGTGATACATTTTCCATAAGATAAGCAAGAATATATCTAAAAGGAGAAGCATCTTCTTCAATTAGTCACCTTAGGAAGAAATACACGTAGTCTAATGAAGTAGCACACATTACAACTTGTGCCACCCACCCTCTTCTTGCCACTACCGCTGGTTAAAAAAAGAAAACATTAAAGAGAATCAGCATATTTTAGAGTCTCACTTTATTTCCCACTAGAATCTATAAATAAAGCTCCAGAAGACTTCTGACCATTTCTCAGACTAAAACCCCATGTTCACACATTCTGCATGTTGCACATATACAAAAACTACAGAGTGTCATATGCATAAAGACAAAATATATTGACTGAAGTGTGGGATGTACAGGGCTGGACTGCAATGCTATAAGTCCTTTGTTGCTTTGAGTAACTAGTTTACGGTTCAAAAAAATGAATACCAGGTAGCTAAAACATGTATTGATAGAGGGAAAGGAGAAGTAGAGAGGAAAACAGTGAAAGAATATAGTTATATTAGTCAATATACATATTTGAAAATGGAACCAGGTTACTTGAAGCAAGGTGTGGAGTTGGGAGATCTGGGAGGGAATCATGGAAGATGTGATATTGATCAAGATGTATTATACTCATAAACTGAAGTATTGAATTGAAACCCCTTGGTAAAACTACTCAAGGATAATATAAATTATATATACAAATTATATATAATTGAAATATTTATAGCAAATATTTATAAATTATTTTTATTATCTACTAATATACCCACAGTCTATATGTAATTAATATAACCCTGGGCTGTGGGTTGTTTGGATAGACACACACATTTTTATTTAGTGGTGCAATCCTTCCTTTGCTTGTCCTCATGTGGAAAATGAGCATTTTCACTTCAATGACTAAGTTTAAACTTGTTCACAACAAACACCACTTTTGCAGCTTTATTGTCAAATATCAACTACAGGTTCCCCCAGGACTCTCAATGGCAAAGAAACTTCAGACAAGAAAAGGCAAGGAAAAGAAACTTTAGACAAGAAAAGGCAATCAGCAACCCAGTACAAGGTGGATGAAACTCAAGTCTTAACACAAAAGATGCAAACACAAGAGTGCTATGGGAAATCTAAATGGTAGAAAGATAGGAAGCAACCAGTAAGTTAAGAAGGCTTCAGAGAAAAAAAAATAGCTCTTGACCTGGGCTCTCAGTAAAGAAGAGAACACCAGTTTAATCACTGTGCTCAGAGCTATTACTATGCAGGATGAAATAAATATTTGATGAGAGACTGTCAGTTCTAGGCACTTCCATATTTGTTAAAACATAGGGAATATTTGTCAACTTCCATGCCTCATCAGTCTAAAAACTTTGCTACATTTTCTCTGCACTGAATTAAGAAAAGAAAAAAAAAAGCTAAATAAGCCTAAGAGGGAAGAAAAGCAGCATTCTTAGGAATGGTTAAATGATTACAGAAATGTTCATGTTCTTGTGATTGAGAATGTGAACGATGCAAGAGAGAGATGGAATTAAACATTCTCTTTACAACCCATGCAGTGTGGGGAAATGTTTTCCAGCGGTGTTGCTTTGGAATGTGTTGTGAATAGCAAATATGTGAGAATGAGATTGATTACTTATCTCTAGAGACAGATCTCAATTTATCACCAGGGCCAAATTAATTTGTAAAAACAGCAACAATTCTGTTAACTACTAATATTCAATATCAAAATTCAGAGAAAGTATTTACAATGAACTAGCCATGAAATCAGTAGATTCAATACCAAGGACCAAAGTGCTCAGTCTAATATACAAATGTTGCTATGGTTGGTCAAACACTCTGAGTAATTGACTCTATCTTGAGAACCTTTAAGTTTTTCTGCATTTTTATGTATGCTTCTCTATGTGTAATTATATTCAGTTGTACACTGTGATTAGACTATTTGATCATACAATGGTTATCATTCATTTTTGTCCTCTTTCCTTTCTTCTCTTTCCTTATTCATCTCTTTTTCCTCTTCCCTCATTTCTCCCATCATATACCTCTAAGATCTAAATGATAGATCTGATTAATTAGAATATTAATGGGACTAAAACAATGTTTATCTTAATACAGTTTCAGTATTTAGGCCACGATGACAGTGATGGCAGGATTTATAAATTAACCATTTAACATAGCAAGTTGCCATAAAATGACCAGATAGCAGTGCTGGTACAGAAGAACTAGGTCAGAACTAGAACTACTGCCACACAAGAGCAATATGAAACAGTCAGGTATAAGATGTCAAAGGATGAATGGGTTAAAAAATGTGTTTTACATACAAAATAGAATTTTACTCATTCATTAGAAAGAATGACAGTGCATTATTTGCAAAGAAATGGAAGCATGTGGAAACAGCACCTCATGTTACATGATGTAAGTCAAACCCAGACAGACAAAAGATGCTGGGAAGGTGGCTCAGTGGTAGAGCACTTGCCTTGCATGCCTGAGGCCCTGGGTTCGATTCCTCAGTACTATATAAACAAAAAGAAAAAAGCCAGAAGTGGCGCTGTGGCTCAAGTGGTAGAGCGCTAGCCTTGAGCTGAAGAGCTGAGGGATAGTGCCTAGGCCCAGAGCTCAGGCCCCATGACTGGACCAAAAAAAAAAAAAAAAGATGATGTTTTCTCTCATAAGTGTAAGCTAGAATTAATTTATTAATATATAAATATACATTTTGGGGTGGTATCAAGTATACACAGTGTATTAACTGAAATATGGTAGACTCTGGGGAAGAACTTATATAATTCTTTAGAAAGGTTAACTCACAGACCAGCAGGGAGTAGAATCAATGGGAGGGACGTAGATGAATGAAGAGAAGAATGGGGACATGTAGTCAAAAATTCAATGCACATCCTACAAAATTAAGAAAAAGAAAGGGATGGAAGGGATGAGGGAGAATGATGATGGGTAAACTGTACTTCAAGTTACTTGTTATTGAGCTGAGAAATAAGATATGAAGCAATACCTTGGTGCAAATGCTAATTACACTGACTACGTATGCTTGAAGACATCTGTAATGGGAGGTAGGAGCAAAGCATGGATGAAAAAGATTTTTTGTTAGCTTTGTTCCAGGAATATATTTTTCCTTCTTATTCCATTGGTGGTAAAGACAGCCCCAACCGGCAATCAGGGGTGAAGTTTGTCCTTATAGAGAGTCTCACACTGGAATGAATACATTATCAGTCATTGAATTGGAGCCACCGGCATGAGGAGGTATGGAGGATGCCAATTAACTATCCTGTCAGGATTGATTGAGAGACCTGGGCTAGGTTCACTTATTAAATATCATTCTTAACAGGGAAAGCGTGAGGGAAGGGGTGACATTGTCCAAGAAGAAATGTACTCTTTTACCTGACATAAAATTGCAAGCCCTCTTTACAATATCAACACCATCTTTACAATAACAACAAAAAATGTATAAAGTATTATCTTTGAATGGGAGCCTGAAAATGTATGGGGAAGGAAACGTCATCGCAGCAAGTGTGTATCAATTACTGAATGCCAGCAAGTGTATTTTGAGCACTAACTGGCTTCAGAAGGTCAAGCTAAGTACCATTGTCAGCAAAAGTTCACCTTGTTAGTTCTTTGAGGAGTTAAAAGCTTCTTGAAGGTATGAGGATACATAAGAGGATAATTTTGTTTTTCATCTCCTCCTCCTCTATCCTCCCTCATCTCAAGCATTTTTAAAGCTGCCAAAGGTGGATCATTTCTCCTCTCTAGTTTATTCTGTGCAACTCTCACTATGCTCTAGCAGAGAAAGCACAGAGGTGAAATCGATGGAGCAGCTTGACCTGACTCTCACAGATGTCCTTTACTGTGGGGAGCTCAGGCTTTCCCCATGCAGTTTATCTGAAACCACTTCCAACCACTGTCACTCCCCTGTCAACCTTGGGTACACTCAGAAGCCAATGCCCAAATCAGCACAGCACAGGACAGAAGAAAACATGGAACTTAAATGAGAGTTGGAGCGGTTGTACACATTGGTGGTGAAATTAGATCCCTTCTTTTTGCAGTGAGAAATCCCTCAGGCTAACAAGGAAAACCTGTATTCCTAGGAGCAGGGTTACTTCCACCTAGATATGACATGAGAACAGTAAACAAGAACAATACCGGGAATTTCAGACAGGCTGGTGTGCTAAGAGCCGTATATCATAGCTATAATTTTACAGTGTCCTATTCGTACAACACTTACTCAAGGAAATTGTAGCACAAAAGTAACTCTGAAAGATTAAAAATTGACATTAAGATTGAGAATATCTAAGTGGGCATTTTAGAAATTCTAATCTTGCCACTGAAACCAAGAAACTTCCAGGAGAATGTTCTTCTTGAGGCACATAGCAGATAGTTAAAACTGACAATGACAACTCAGGGTGTTGGGTGAAGCGAAGAAGTAATTCCAATCCACTCATTTCTGTCTAAAGACTTCATGGGAGCCCAACTTAAATGAGTATGTCTACAGGACTGTTATATATGTAAATTATGTGGTAACGTTGGGTAAATATCACTTTGAGACATACTTTCTTCCCTACCATTTTTTTGGCCTGTTAGATTTTAAGAGAAAACATCCTTGTAAGACATATTTGCTGTTGACCCCTTGAAAATGTCAGTTAACTACACAGTCATACAACTGACACCGTGAAAGCGGGACTAAATATTGTGGACATTCAACAAATTTTTGCTATAGAGTTAAGGTGAGACACTAATACCATAAATACTGAGAGATGAATAATCTGTTTTTATTTATCCTTTTGGGATGTCTCCCTAAAGGTCATGATAGCATTTGATCTGAGCCATATTGGAGAAGTAACAGATAAAACATAGGTCGTAAAACAATTGTTCAAGGCATGGGACTATTGGTGTACAGGCACAGAATTAGAATTGTGAGTGAAAACAAGGTCAGAGACTGGGAGAAGTAATAGGGAAATTAAGTGGTAATCGTGTAAGCCTAAAAGCTTTCTGAAGTATTTGAAATTGTTAGGTCTACCCGGGAAAAATAGGACATTCCCATTTGTTTTCTCTCTGTGGGAAACCACAGACAGACCTCTGCTCCTTTGTTCTTTCTCCATGGTCAACCATGGCCCTCCATAGAAGTCCCCACCCAGCACCTGTAATACAGGTAACTGGCATTCCTGGGGCAGTGGGAGGTCCTCCAGGCTCTGAAGTCACTTCCTTATCATCTGAGGTCACTTCCTCATACACTAAAGTCACACCTTCTTCACACCCTTCCCTATATAATCTTCTCTGCCATTAGTTCCCTCTGTACACACACCTGCATCTGGTATAGGCTTGTGGTTTGTTTACCCCAGTAAACTCTTTTCTTTTCTTTTCTTTTTTTTTGGTCCAGTCGTGGGGCCTAACTCTGGGCCTGAGTGCTGTCCCTCAGCTCTTCAGCTCAAGGCTAGCGCTCTACCACTTGAGCCACAGCGCCACTTCTGGCTTTTTTCTTTTTGCTCATGTGGTGCTGAGGAATTAAACCCAGGGCCTCATGCATGCAAGGCAAGCGCTCTACCACTGATCCACCTTCCCAGCCCCAGTAAACTCTGTTCTACCTGAACCATGTGGCAGTCTCTTCTGGCAAACCTTATTGAAGTGAGAAGTCAATACAGAGTTGTAAACAGATAAGCGACAAGATGAATGTCATGATTCAGTAAACCTCATAGGAAAATAAATTATGATGAGAAAGGCAATAATTCCTAATTCCTTTTTCAGCTGAAAATCAGCATAAGTAATGCGGAAACATCCTGTTACCTTTGCTGTGTGTTCATATATATTGATAAAAATTAATGTAAGTGATCAGTGTATGTGTGTGAATGTATGTGTCCAAATTAAATTGCTATTATTTATTTGAATTCTATTGTCATACATGAACATTCACATCTTGGCCAATATTAAGTACAAGCTAATGCTTATTTAATGAAAGAATGTCTGCTATATGTAGGGCACTTCTCTAGAAGCAGGACATAAAAGATTAAAGTGATAATTTATCAGGAAAAGACAGGCAATACTGTACAAAGAAAACAATGGTTGTGGTGTGAACCAAGTACAATGAAGACATTTAGAATGTGAACAGCATATACTTCGCTGGGGTCAGTGTAACGGGAACTCCTTAGTATATAGATTTTTCTAAATAGTAATACTGGATGTGAAATTGACTAAAGGACATGTTTTGAGGAATACTATCTATGAATATGCCCTACAAGTAGACAATTGAATGAAGGAAATTGACAGGACTGAGAAGATAGGTGTTTTATGTTAGTTTTATCCAATTCTTGACAAATATTATAGGTATTTGAGTTTAAAATAGGCTAATTACAGGCTGCTTATTGATGTTTTCTTAGTAGTAACAGTGAAGGAAGTTGGGAGTAGTTAGATTCTAGGAGATGGCCTTCTGTCGCCTCTTCACCCTTGCTTTCATGAATCCTAAGTCCTCTAACTTCCTGCAATCAATTCACTCTCATACACAAGATCTTCAAGCAGGTTAAAAAAAAGAAACCATCAAGATGACATTTCCTTTCATAATTTTGGATTAACACCAACAGCATATTTACCTTCTTAGCTTTCTTTTATATTTGCTGCCTCATGAAGTTTTCCTTAATAAAATACTTTTTGTTCTACTTGCTTTTTTATTACAGACCTATCCAGGTCCTGTCTACAAAAGCTGAAAAAGATTTATGAATAGGATAGATTGCAATGTTTTATAATATAAAGTACAGAAATCTGCACATCATGGAAGAAACTCTATTGAATTTTAGTGCCATAAAATAAAACAGCAATGTACAATGCAGGAAGAATACTACTAGAATATATTGATGTGTCTAATATGTTTTATAAACATATGAAAAATTACTTGAAAAATAATATTGTCCAAAATGATGCCACCATCACTAGAATTTTATTTGTAAACTTGACATCTTCATACTGAAATGTATTAGATGTCTTAAAAAAATCTATTTTGGTTTTGTAGCAGAGGAAATGTGCAAAGGGCTTCTACTGTTATTAAATTCCACAGAAGAATTTAAATTTTTACTATTCCTCTCAAAATTCGTATTGCAAAGAAAAAAAATTCATATTGCAAACATAGTTACTGAGCAAATTTACTCCATCGGCATAAACTTTCCAACTTAGCTTTCTCTTACCGTGTAGTCTTACTTTTGAAGATTCAAGCTATATTTTAACTCATGCTATATTTTAAAGTATAGTGATCAAATATATTATTAATTTGAACACTTTTGGCATCTGGATTAAGCTTTCAACCTGAAGCTTACAGAGGGCAATTCTAAATAAGAATCCCCATGTTATTTGCATTAGTATGAGTAGCAAAAAAATTTTTAAGCTTTTTTTCTTCTAGGATTAATGTTTATTATAGTTGATCCTGAGGCAAGAACAAAGCTCTCAGATAAGGAGAAAAATTCAGATACTCATATAGAGTTAATATTAACTTATGATTCTATTTTCTGGTAACATGAAATCCAAATAAAAATATAAACCACTAAGGTAAATTGCTGATTTTTAAGGAGAAATTGCAGACAGTAATTCATTTTAATTGATACACAGCACTGTTAAAATTGGCTACTATGAAAGATGTAACTCAGAATTCAGTGATTTCATAAGAGCTGTGTAACTAGGGGAAGGAGAGTAAACGGAAAAGAGAGTAAACGGAAAGGAGAGCAGAGGAGAGAGGAGAGGAAGGGAGGGAAAAGGAGGAAGAGGAGAGCAGAGTAGAGGAGCGGAGAGATAGTAAAGGGAAAAGTATGTGATATGAGAGAGAGGGAAGGGAAGAAGAGAAAGGAAAGAGAAGCAGGATGTACTATGTTTACACTTAAGAAAAAAAAAGAGAATGGAAGAGGAAAAGATTCTAATGTTGCTCTGTGGCGTGAAGAACTATTTCCATAGCGAGGGATTCAATGTCCCCATGGTTTGCTAAGGTACTACGTAACTACTTTTTTTTTCTTTTTTGATGCTAGTCTTGGGGCTTGAACTCTGGCTCTGGGTGCTGTCCTGTGTGATTTTTTTTAAAACTAAAGTCTAGCCCTCTACCACTTGATCCACAGCTCTGCTTCTGGATTTTTGATAGTTAATTGGAGATGAGCAATTCGGGGCTCTCCTGCCACAGGTGGCTTTGAACTATTATTCTCAGACTTTAGCTTCCTGAGTAGCAAGGCACACAGGCATGAGTCACCAATGCCCGGCCATAAAGAAATCATATGTGTGTCAGCTGAGAACATTATTAATGTTGCACTCATGCCTACAGAGAAATCCAACCAAGACTGCACTCTGACAAACTTGGCTAGGCAAATTCTATGATCTTAGAGAACCCTAAGTGGACAGGACTATAGGAGATAATGCCAATGCAGATCATTTGTTAGTTTCCATATCTGTTGAATAACCAGCTGTCCCTTTTAGACAGAGTAGTGGGTACTGGGTCACAATCTCCCATAACAGTGATGAGGAGGCACTTGAACTCACATCTTCTTCTCATCTTTCCTCCAACCTGATTCCTGCCAGGATGCATATTTCCTGACCATGCATACTGAGATCAGTTCACTAGTTCAGATCTTTCCTAGCTTTTTGTGTTTTTGTTTTTTTTTTTGGCCAGAATTCTAGGTGAACAGTGTCTACAATGACTTGGTTTGCACTCCCTTTCCAACATAACTCTTCCAATAAGTGTTGTATGGAAGTTAAGTTGTGTGGAAAGTTAATAGATGACTTTTAAATAGGGCTGTGTGTTCAAGCAATTTGCAGAGTATCTGCTGGGTTAATCAATTGCAAGGTTCTTTACTGCAACCCTCTCAGAATCTGCATACACAGTACTATTCTCCCAGAAGGAGTTGGAAGATGTTATATTTCTTTTTTTTTTTTTTTTTTTTTTTTTTTGTCGGCCGTGAGGCTTGAACTCTGGGCCTGGGCGCTGTCCCTCAGCTCTTCAGCTCAAGGCGAGCGCTCTACCACTTGAGCTACAACGCCACTTCCGGTTTTCTGGTGGTTTATTGGAGATAAGAGTCTCACGGTCTCTCCTGCCTGGGCTGGCTTTGAACCGTGATCCTCAGATCTCAGCCTCCTGAGTAGCTAGGATTACAGGTGTGAGCCACCAGCGCCCGGCTAGATGTTGTGTTTCTTAATACTGAATTTAAAGATTCCCAAAGCATCAAGATTTCAGAGGTTTATCACAGAAGAGTATTTTTCAGGTGGTTCCACACAGATATTTTTCTCTAATGCCCGCTCACACTCTGAGGAATTTTATACATCTTTAGATAGAATATTTTGCCCTTCTACAAATTGTTTTTTTTGCATTTTCAACATGATAGCCATGGATGCATGTAACTATGGAATACGAAAATGTGGCTGAAGAACTGAAGTTTAAATTACATTTAGGTTTAGTAATTTAAATCTAAATGACCACCTGTAGCTAATGACCACTGCACTGGCCAGGGTGAAATAAGATGTGCTACTCACAAATCAGAGGACATGAGTAGGGTGTCCACTTGTCCATGATGTAGAGACTGGTAGTGATTTGTAGGACTGGAAAATAGAATTTTTGAGTGAACATGTGCATGGAAATTCAAATTTTTCAAATACATATATATAAAGGAAAACATATAGATAGATGTATGTATGTATATTTATTTTCCTTTTTGTTTGCCTAAAATTGCCCTGAGCTACCACTTTCTTGTCAAATAGCAAATTCCAACATGAACTTGGAAGTAAAGCTAACCATGTGCTTGCTCTTCTTCACTGTTCCTGATATCCTAACCCACCAAAGGAACTTACAGGAACAATGAAACTTTTCCGCACAGAATGTGAGCCAAGGACCTCACAGAAGTTGTAAGCCAGGGACAGCTTGTATCTACCTTCCCTCCTACTACAAAGGACTCCACCAAGACAAATGCGCCTCTGTGGCTGGGCTTAACTGCATTTTGCACATACCTTGTCCCTTCTTTAAACAGGGTTGTTTCGACATTTATTGCAGAACTCCTCTGTCCTGAGGCTTCAGTACCTCTTGGCACACTACCTTTTCCTGTTAGAGCCTCAGATCATACTGTGTCTGCTGGTTGGCACCAGATTAACTGTTATATGCAGTCAAATAAAAGGAAAATGTGACCACTTCTTAGTAAAGAAGACAGCAATTTTGTTCCATTTAAAAGAGGAAAGAATGTAAACAGAGGCAGTAAGTCGCTTCAGTCGCAAGATAAAAGAGGATGATTTGGAAGAATATTGTCCCCATTTAGCCCAGGCTGTGGTCAAAAGAGCTTAGAACCCTCTTAAATGTTCATTCTCTTGTTGGCTGATCTAGTTCCAGGACATTGCAAAAGAATTATTTACAATCACCTAAAGAGCCAGGATAACCACACCTTCATCTAAGAAATAATAGCTGTTTTGTGCGATTTTGTTCAACAACAGTGATTCATTATGTAGCACTAGGCCTTGACTGGTACTTATAATTGTTAGGAAGATTTCCTTTGGTCTGTTCTCACACAATAGGACTATTTTGTCAAATGAAACCTAGAAATATATAATTGTCTGTATTTGTAGATTGAGGTGGACTGACTTATGCATATATATAATACATACACACACCTATGGCCACAAATGAGTTTATTAGTACATGGATCTACAGTGCTAACATCTTAACATTTTTCTTACAAGCACTGCAGGGGTTTGCTTCGAAGGATTCATGCCCTTGGTCATCCACTCATGATCATCAGTCAACGATGGAGAGGAATGACGGCCTGTATAACAATATTACAATTATTAGTTATCAAGGCATAATAGTTATGAGGCATATTGGGTGAGTTGCACTTTTTATTGACAGGCAAAAAGGGTTCCCAGTCTCTATCAGTTCAGGAATTATTTTTCCTAAAAGCTGAATTGTGAAGGCGGTAACAAAACAGAGTGATAGCATGCTCAGTTATGAGAATTTGTTCCATGCTCTCCTCTCTTTTCTTCCCTACTCTAGACAAAAGTTTGCATCCTAAGAAATGAAGGAAAGCAAAATATTAATTTTCTTCTACATTGTTCAGGACTCTCTAGATTTCCCTCAGTACTTGATATTGTAGTCATTTATTATTAAGTTTAATTTAACACACATACAATGAAACAAAGTACATTTTGATTCCACAATCATTTTTGACTAAAATAGGTATGACAGTTGATTTTGATTGTCTACTTGGTTGGACTGAAAAAATGACTAGTTGAATAATAAAGTGCACTTGAGGTGTGCCTGTGAGAACATTTCTGGAAAAGATTAACTAAGAGTAAAAGACCTGCCCAAAGCTTGGGGCCTGAATTGAATGAAAGAAGAAAAAGGAAAGAGCCAATGAGCACAAGTATTATCTCATTCTCTTTCTCTCCCTCCCCTCTCATTTCCTGCTTTTTGGCTTCCATGATGTGATTTGTTCTGTTCCACCATGGTTTTCCATCACAATCAATGGGAACCTATGAAGACATGAGCCAAAATAAAAAATTGCCCTCTTACTTTTTTTTAGTGTCAGATATTCTGTCACAGAGGTGAAATCCTCTGCCTAGCACAGTAGGCAAAGTAATGTGTTCTAATATAACAAGATTTCGATTTCTTAATAATCATTTCTCAAGAAATTTGCCTCAAAGTTCAAGATGAAAAGAATGTTTTGTGAAGCAAAACAAGCAATCTGTTTTACATAAAAGAAACTTATCAGGATATTCCAAGTCACTTTTAAACTACTTGCCTTTTACCAATTTCATCCAAAATTAACTGGCAATCAGGGCTATCAGCCCAATTTCTAACTAGTTAAGGGTCCCAGGGGTGCCTAAACTCTAAAACCTATAAAGCAAATGACCAATTTAGCTTGTAAAGGCATTTTGTGGCATAAATCACATTGCCTGACTGATTGAACATTATGGTTTGTCTAAAACAATTAGTTAAATGAAAAAAAGGTATAAATTAAACCAGAACCACTACAGATGCAAAAAATAAATGTGAATCACATAATTTTTATTTAGGGAATTTAAAGCTCAACATATAGTGTAAGTTTACAATTTCAAGCAAATTGGTTTTAAGTATATAAATGATTTTTTTCTCTATTCCTATATTATCAAATGACACTCAAGCAATTATCATTAAGCAGTGATTAGTAAGAAAGGCTTGCACAATTTCCAAAACATTTACTTTTATCACATTTTCATCTGTCCATTTGCTTAAGCTGATAAACAAGGGAAAGTGTGATTTTTTTCAGAAAAACAGACTTTTTTAGCGGGGTCAGTTGTAGGACTTGAGCTCTTCAGATCAAGGCAAGTACTCTACCACTTGATCCACAGCACCACTTCTAGTTTTCTGGTGGTTAATTGGAGGTAAGAGTCTCACAGATTTTCCTGGCTGGGCTGGCTTTGAACCACGATCCTCAGATCTCAGTCTCCTGAGTAGCTAGGATTACAGACATGAGCCACCAGCACCTGGCCAGAAAAACAGACTTTAAAAGGCAAAAAATGAAAGAAAGAAAGAAAGAAAGAAAGAAAGAAAGAAAGAAAGAAAGAAAAGAAAGAAAAGAAAGAAAAGAAAGAAAAGAAAGAAAGAAAAGAAAAGCAAAAAATATGAAAAGAAAAAAACACCCAACCCAAACCAAACCAAAACACCAAAACACTATAACTCAGTAGTCGACTTGGTTGCACACTTAATGATTCAGCAGTTTAATGCCCAACCAGAGTTAATACAATGCCTCATCACATCACTGACAGTGTTCCCATGAAAATTGCATCAAATTCCCAAGTCTGGCCTATGCTATTTACCTCATTTCTGGGCAAGATGTCTTCAGAAGGATGCTGACAAATGTCTACTCAAAGACAATACCCAAACTGATGTGAAAATTCTAAGGAACAGAAACCTAGTATTTTATAACTGGTTGGGGCTATGTGTTTGTGTGAATGGGTTAAATGACTTCACATATTTTAAAGATTTAGATAAAATTATTGTGCTTTCAGAGGACAAAACTGATATCAAAGCTGACAAACTCCAGAGAGATAGATTTCTTTAATCATAAGAATTTTCTAACAGCATATGAAATAAGGTCCAATAAATTGTGACTTTTCCTGTAGGAATTCTGGGAGGAACTTACACACAAATGTCCTCTGGATCACAAGGCATTTGGTAGAAAGAAATGAGGCCTTTAAAAGGACAAACGTTTGACTTGGAGACCTCTTTTTGCCCTGTATTTTGAGGTATGTGTTGAGTATCTATTATACACTTCCTGTTCTCCCCACCCACCTCGCAGAAATCATTTTAGCGAACTAATTGAAAAAGAGTGAGAAAAATGTTTGTAAATTGGTCCCATGACTGACATTGTGAACCCACAGTATGTTAAGACTTCTGAAAGTTCAGTGACAAAAATCAAATATGTGCAATCACTGCTTCAACAAACAGAGAAATTATGTGGAAGAAAATATACTTCATTTATTTCACAATACAATTTGCTGGGCAAGAAATTGGTGGGAGGAAGGAGGGAAGGAAGACACTGGGAAACCCTGTATCAGTCATTTTCAGTAAATACGTATGGGAGGATATTATCAGTGTTCTCAGGGATTCACTGTATCGGAAAATCACATCAATTTTCAAGGCATGTGTTATTTATCTGCTAACTGTGGGTTCACAATAGCTCTGAATGTGTTGTGTCAAAAGCAACCTACTGAAGGGTATTGCCAGGTTGTACTGACACTAAGGTCCTGAACTCAGTATTGTTCTTTCCTTCAGTCATCATTCAAGCCAGGTATAGGAGGAATATGGTTAGGCAGCTTCCTGTCTGAGGCAGGCCTTGGTAAAGTTCAAAGTTGCTGTGGTACAGGATGCATGAGTCTACATACACTTTCTTGATAGGGCACCTTACTTTGATTTTCTGTGTTGATCCCTTCACTTTTAATTTTGGTTCTGGTCTTCATCTCTGTGTACCTGGATTTCAATACCCTGCTCTCTTTTACTCTAAGACTTTCTGTTATCTTTATTTTGTGGTTGCATAACTTCTTAAACTTTAACCTCCTCATCTTCTTCCTATTAGCTACAATTTTTACACTTAGTAATAGCTATCCTTTAATGCATCCTATTTCCTCAAATACACTGTCATCCCGATATTGGGTGTAGTCATTCCCAGTAAAGATAAAATATTACAGGATCAGCTTAGAGGTTTTACCTAACCAGGCTCTCAATCAAAATGTACTGTCAATTCCTAGGACTTAGGAAAAAATAGGGCTCACCTTTAAAGAAAGCTTATCAGTTCATTAGGATTTGGAGAAAATATGCACTCATTTACTCAAGAAGCATTTCCTGAATAGACAATGTGTTAAGCCTTATTATAATCACTATGGATAGTATACTGATAGAGACTACAGTCTATCAGTTGCCTCTTACAATAGGTTTGTTAGAGTTTATGCTTCATTTCTTCCTGTCCAACTGCACAGAATTTTAAAGATTGTTTTACCTGTATTTGCACTCTATTGCCAAAATTTTTCTTCTACCTTTTATACAGAACAGAAAACTCTGCCACTCCTCATGCATTGAATGATGGCTTCATTTTGACTTCTCTAGTCTCCTAAAACTGCATTTGAAGTTAAGAAAAGCATCTTGAGCTAGAATTTAAATATAAGGGTGTGCAGGTGGTAAATCACACACACGCAAGCATTTGACAAAGCAATTTATCACTTAATTTTTAAAGACATATATATTTCAGGTGAATTTAATTTGCATATTTTCTGACTCATTTCCATTCCATTGTCATACGCCCTTTTTAAAGAGTTGCTACATTTTTACATTTTCAGAGGAGGCATTTGTGTCATCGATGACTTCCTAACCTTTGCTTTCTGGAATTTGAGTATTAAAAAATATTCTTTATTTTGTCAAACCCCAGTGCCTAAGCCATTTTCTGGAACCATACAAAGAAGAGAAAGGAAAATCCAGTTGTTGCTCTTCCATCTAGCACACACAATACTGCTGTGGGACTTAGGGTGTTATTCACTTCAGCACTGTCTCTGAGCACTTCACATTTACACACTGAGAAAATCAAAACTAGTCTGGATGCTTGGTGGATTAGATTCTAATGAATGGTTTATCTTGTGGCATCATTGGGGTACCCCTCATATTATTTCATATCATTTCTATTGATTCATCTCCAAATCATGCTCTTGTCAATTAAAGACATTATTGCAGACCTGGCCTTTCTGAGATATTTGTTAAAACTTGTGTGCTATTGCACTTTACATAAAAATATCCATGCTGAAATATTGATATGTCATAATTATACTTAATTACAAGGTGGCATTTAAAAACAGTTAGGTCAGTTTTTAGAGGTAAGAAGTCTTGAGCTGAGAAACATTCTCTGTACCGAGGTCTGTATATGAACTATTTAATGAAATGTTCCCCAATTATCTGTGGTATAATTATGGCCCTTGGTGCGCAAATGGGATACTGAGGTACAGGCAGTATCACTAGAGGACTCACAGCTATGATTCACTGGAGAAAGGATTCAAGCCCCAGGTCACTGATAACAGAGATGTTCTTTTTCTTTCTTCCTTTCGATTTAGAATTTATTACCTTTAAGTAGTTGTACAAAGGAGTTGCCATTCAACAGAACAGTTGATGAATACACTGCAGCTTGATCAAAGTCACCCCTTTATTCATACCCACACTTCTAGCCCACCCTTTCCCTATCTTTTCTTAATTTTTAGGTTATATATTGATTTTTTTGCCATTTAACAAAGTAGTTTGTGTATCCATTGCATCTTGATGAGCGCCACTCCTTCAGCATCTTCACCCCCCTTCCACCCACCCCTTCCCGTATCTTTCTCAATGATGTGGCATGTGCAATGCATTTCTGCCTACATTCTCCCCCTTTACCACTTTCTTTCTTGTACCCCACTCCTCTTCGCCTCACCCTTCCCTCTTGCAAGTACCCATTTCCTGGTGCTTATTTTGTTGGGCTTTTGCTTGGTCTTTTTAAGAACCATATATTTGCATTCTCCATAGCATCTATTACACTTCAGTTAATTCATTTGTAACCCTTTGCTTACAACCCAAAGTGTTTACCTATAGATTTATAGCCACGTTCTAGCTATCACAAATGAGGGAAACAATGTAACTCGTGTTTCTCTGGGTCTGGCATATTTCATTTAATGTAATTTTTCCCAAGCTCTTCCATTTCCTTACTAATGGTACAACATCATTCTTTCTGATGGATGAGCAGATTTCCATCATATATATATATATATATATATATATATATATATATATATATATGTATACACACACACACACACACACACACACACACACACACACACACACACACACACACACCACATTTTCTTGATCCATTCATCCATTGAGGGGCAATTGGACTGATTCTTTCTCTTGGCTATAGTCGAGATGGAGTTCATATCTACTTCAGACAAAGTTGCTGTGATGGAAGCAGAAAAATTATATGCATATATACATGAATATAATATGTACATATTTAATGTATGTTTTAGAATAATGCATGTTTAAAAAGAAATTAGCCATGGTTTCTGGGAAAATCATTGGCTTGGATTCAGAAATTCTTGAATTTAATTTCTTGTCTGTCTCTTTAAAAATATTATCCTTAAATAAAATATCTTCATGCCTTGGTCTTCATCACATTTTGGATATGGAATTAGAAAGAAAAGTGTTTGGACTGTAAGCTGCCTTGATTTATTGCTCTGTAAAAGAGTACCTCGCTGAAGGCATTTGAATCCAGGCAGGCCTCTGGGTTGGGTGCCCAGCCATGACTGAGGACAGAGCACGGAGCTCGATCTGTTCTCCCTGTTGGTCTCTATGCTGGGTATGGCTTGTCAGCTGCTGCTTATTTTCCCTGCTCAATCTTTTCTTATCAGAGGCAGAAGGCATAAAGGATGCCATCTGGGATTGCTTGTTTAGATACAGCATGGTGTTAACAAGTTTTCCTCTCTCTTGTTTATTGCTGGTTTCAAGGAGCAGCGGTACACATGTCCAAATGCAGCCATTGCCCACACTCTGCTCTTTATCATGAACTTCAGGGGCAAAGGGAAAGGAAAGACACAAGTTGTAAGTGAAAGGGAACACAAGAAGTACTGGGCCATGACGGAGCATTATTATTCTGTAGCATCTAGAGGATCTTCAATGTCAAGTTATGTGAAGCTGTGAAAAGAAGTGTAAGAGATTTCATTGACACTTATTCTGGGAGTAACAGGGGACTGTGCATTCCTTGGGATCTTGAGACTGATAAAAAAAATGACACTTCTTAACCTTGTTAAGAGACTGAGTTTACAATGTAGTACATTGTTAACAGCAAGAGTTTCCAGTGTCACATGAGATTTGAAGCCATGTTCTGCCACTTGTGAGCTGCTAGTGGAGGCTCTGCATGCCCTACCAATAGTCCACTTACCTGGATTTTGCATCTGTTCCCAGTTGCTGTGAATGCTGGCTGGTAACGATGGTCATAATTATTTCAATGCCTTGGAAAATTATCTTTGACAAACATGGAAATACCTTTGCTGAAACCAAAGACTCATCAGTCTGGTATGAAAAAACCCTTGTTTCTAAGTACTTTGTAATTTTATGGGTGTGTGTGCACAAACACCCACACATCCACACAACAACAACAACAACAACAAAACCGAAGTAGAAATCCAGATCCAGAGAGACTTTCCACTAAATGAATAACTTCTTTGGATCTGCTTCTCAGGAAATTCATCTGAGGTGAATTTGGGAATTAACTTAGTCTCTCTTTCTGTTTAGGTTCTTCATCTATTAAAATGAGTTGGGAAATATAATTTCATTAATTTTATAATTTCATTCAACATATCAAGTGAATACTTGATATACTGCATATATCACAGCTACATATTATGTATGTAAGGCCAAGGATATATAACCACAGCTATAATATTGTTATGTGTTATTTAATATTATTGCATTTATAGAGTAAGGACCCTGAGAACCCAAGAGCTGATCACCTCCACTGCTTTGGAAAGAGAATAGTTATTATGGCTTGGTTATCCTAATTCCTAATTAGAAATTTGACAGGAAACGTACTCACTACCTTACTTATGTAACTATAACCCCTCTGTATATCACCTTGACAATAAAATTTACAAATATTTTATGATAAACAATCATAAAAAAGATCTTGATTTCCTTCTGTCTTAGCCCTGCCCTACAATGTGGTCTGTGTCCTCTGTCACTATGTGTACTTACCATATGCTGGTAATTAGTTATCTCTCCTTGTGCAATGGAACATACTGCTGTCTTAAGATAGAAATAATATATATTGTATAATATAATTAATATATAGTAATACTTTGTATACTATGTTTATATACATACATATGTATGTATGTGCATATACATACACACACACACACACACACATATATATATATATATAATAAATCTCCACATACTGCTAGTGTCCAAACTTAAAAATTTTAAAGCCAATTCATATGAGCCAGCAGGTAAAACCAACAGCAGTGCTATGAAATAGCAGACTTCTTGAAGAGAGAGCATTTCATGGTGCCTTAGTGTGCTCATGGGCCCTTTCCGGATTGAACATTGGAGACTGCATGGCACTTTGGAGCTTTGGAGTAGATGTTTATTCAGAGCACAATAAATCAACTGAGGGTCAAAGAAATAACAGGAGCTTAAGGTATTCCTAGAACAATTGAGGAGTATAAAGATTTTCAGAACAGGGCTGGATATGCTAATCAAGAAACTTGTATAGAGGAATATTGATGCTCATTGCAATATCTCTTCTGCAATTGTGGAATCAATGGAACCCATTTTTGATTGGCCAGCTGCTTTTGGTGTCTTATCTGATACCTTTAACTCCTATGGAAGAGGGTTTGCATTCACTCATTCACCAATTCATTCATTCAATCAGTACATTTTCTGCTTTGGAATGCAACACCCACTCTGATATCTGATTTGAGAAGAACCACAGGAAAGTAGACAGTGTCTTTGACTATCAGTTTTGCAGAACTAATAATGTCCAGTGCGTTATTAGCCCCCAAAGCTGAGTTTCCATCCTCTGGGGGAACTTTGCTGACTTTGGAAAACTGTATAATTAGACCATAAATTTCTAAGTCTGGGGCTCTTTTAGTCATTGATCTGCTACCCTGGTATTAATAATACATTTTCAGTTGAAATGAGACTTAAATTCATGTCTCAATCAACTTAAGATTTCTGGAGAAGTTCACATAGGCATCTACTATAGTTCAACTAAAAAAGTTCCATGTTGTTCCATCTTACCACAGTCCATACTGCAATACTAATTTTTAAAGGGGCTTTCTGAAATTGGGATGGCTTTCATAACAAATGACCATAAAGTAGGTGGCTTAAACAAAGAAAAATTTGTTCTTTCATAGTGATAATGGCCAAAAGTCCAAAATCAAGATGTCAGCTAGGTTGATTCCATCTGGAAACTTGGAGGGACAATACATTCCCTGACTTTCTCCTACATTCTGGTGCTGGCATCCTGCGCTCCTTGGCCTGTGGTGGTACCAATTTACTTGCTACTTCAGTCTATCCCTCTGGATCTTCTCTTCTAAGGATACTTGGGTTCATACTATCCCAGAAAGATTTTATATCTACAAAGATCTTTTTGTAAATGTAGTCATATTCTCAGGTTGGACGTATATATTTTAGAAGCCACTGTTCAACCCTGAACAGGGTTCTAAAATTATTGGGAATGGAAGTTGTCTTGTCAATCATAGATCCAATATCAAGGATTCCTGGGCAGACATATAAATGAGTTACATAAACCCTGTGAACAGATAATAAAATCCAACTGATTGAGTATCTTCCTTATAACCTGTAGCTACAAATGAGCTTGTTTTTCTTCTTTTTGTCTCATTTCATCTGGTCTTTTATCCTCCTTTTGTTTCTTCTTTTGGCTTTCGTGTTTCAATGGCATGATGGTAGTGTTTAGAAAGATGTCATTTGATTCTTTCTCTTTCTCTTTGAAGTATAGGCATTTCTACTTCCACTGGTATGCTTCTCCCTGATAAACTCCGCTGATATTCTAATCAGAGACTTTACTTTTTATATCTTTTTCTTGTTTCCAGGTGAAGCTATCTATGGCCTTTTAGGACTGAGTAAAACACGACTTCCTTATTTTTGACCTCTTTTATTTTATTTCTTTATTGTTATTATAAGGGTGATGTACAAAGGGGTTACCATTTCATAAGTCAGGTAGTGAGTGCATTTCTTTCTGTATAATGTTACTTGTTCCTTCACTCTTGCCCAGTATTTCTCTCCTGTCCTCACCCACAAGTTGTGTATTTTCAACATCGTGTCTACTGAGTACCACTGATGCATTTGTTCATCTTTGGTTCAAACTCTTTAAAAAAACTTTTTAAAGTACTCTTCAAAATGTCTTTTATTTAGATATTAGTTCCTTCTCATAGGGAAACAGAATTTCAAAATAGAGGGAAAAAAACAGAGAAAAGAAAGAAAAAGAGAACTTTTACTTTTTACATGAATAGACGATCAAAAATGCTTTATTTTTCTATAATGAAAAAAATATATCTTGTTGAAAAAAAAGGCCAATATGTTTCTTTTAAGGATCCAGTCTAAGCAGACTTATATAAGAATTAGATTTGTGTGGAAGTGACTGCTCACTAGTGAAAAATATTTGCTGATGTCCCCAGTAGCTTGAGATAGGCAAAGCAGATGAGAAAATGGAAGATTCAAGTCTTGGTATAAACTTCAGAAACTGAACTTCTAACCAAATTAACCTCTTTCCTGACAGCTAAAATGGAAACACTGTGGAAATTTTGGAGACAGACTTTTGGCCCAGAAGGTGTTTCTTGTCACTTGCTCAGGATTTTTATCACTTTAGGCCTCTGTCAAGACTGGGCATACCCTGAGCTGAGAGGTTGTGCTTGGTCTCTTGCTTGCCATGAGAAAACATGGTAATTTTAGTGAACTTACACCTCTTTCGCATTCATAACTTCAAGTTGGATGAATAAAAGACATAGGCATGATTTTCTTCTCTGCTTAACCATCCTCATTTTTGCATCATGACATTTTTATTGTCCATACAGGTATGAATATCAGAGTACCTTCATCTTTGTCTTCGCTCTAAAATCTTAATTTAATCAATATTTCTTGTCAATCCTTATAGTTTCTCCTCTCTAGTGCCACTCCTAAGGCATGTTTTTTTTAAATTCTTTTACTTTTTGTTAGCCATAGTACTTTCGCATTTTATACTTCATCTGTCTATAAATTTCTACCTTTGTACTGTGCAAAGTACTCTAGCAAATGTTTCACAAAATAAGACTGCTATGTGTGCGTATAAAATCTAGCTGGTGTTTTGCTTTAAAAAGTGTTCAGAAATATTCAGAGGGAAGCATAATAAGGTGTTTCATAAGTAAGTTTCCCCTATAGTGTGTTGTTACATTTAAACTTTGGATTCAGGGTTGCTGTTGAAAATGCCAATTCTATGTGAATTCAGCCACTACAATGCCTTATTCTTGGGGGAAAAACATCAATGCAAAAAAGACAGTTTACACACTTAATTATTCTGCCTATTCACATCATTGTGCTTAATCCCAAATGACATTCGTCCGCAGTTCTGCAGGGTAAGTAATAATAAGATGAGAGAGAATTTACTTTTTTTTCCCCCTAATCCTTGCTTGTTTTCATCTGATATGAAGGTCATTAAACATTATGTGTAGTACAAGCAGATTTTAGAGTTACAGAGATGGGCCTCCTTTGGCCCATCAAGAGAGCTCTTTCAGAAATGTGTTTTGAGCTTTTCACAAACTTTAGGCATCATAAACTCTTGCTGTTTTTCCTCTCTTTCCTCCCTTTCAGTGGTCGCTTCCCTTTAACGCCCTCTCTCTTACAGCCAGTTTTCTGTTTTTAGCTGAGTCACAGCAGCTGGCTGGCACCTCCAGGGTCATACTGTACGTAACACAGAATCCTCTCTGTTGGCTACCATGGTGCTTCAAAAGAGAACTGTGGCAGCCACTGAAAAGCATCCTGGGTACTCCAGTCTAACTTTCCTTTGAAGCCCTGGAGCAAGAGCCTGGCAGAGGGAGCCTGGGACAGCTCTGGGATCCAAAGTTCCTGGATAACATGGCTTCACTGAATCCCACAGCTCCTGCTGCTGCTGAGATGCTGCTCAGAAGCAAACCCTTAAGAAATTCAGAACAAAATCCAGAGGGACAGAAGCGAGTCATATGGCCTCTCAAAGCCAATGGCTGCCAGGAAACAGTCTTAAAACTGCCAGAGCTTTGGCACAAGGCCTCGAGCTCTGCCAGTAGAGTAGGACTGGTGGTCACAGGCTCTCCTTTTCCAGTCAACTGGTTAGTGTGTGAGCAGGGAGGTCACTCAGGGAGGTGTAAGGCCAACACACGTCACTATGTCCCCTAAAAATAAACACTGACCAGGGGTGTAAATGAAATCTACATCCTAACCAGATTGGAGATTTTCATGTCCAAAACCAGAATCTTCTGGCTTTCAGGCCTGGAATGCTTCCAAGTTCCAGAAACTGTCTGCAAACTGAATATTTTACAAATTGTAGATCCTCCACCCTTGGGCTGATTTATTTTTCTTTCTTCACAATCCTCCCTGCATTATTGATTGCTATCTAATTTTTATTCGAAGTGAAAGACCTGTTCTTTCATAAAAACTTTATAAACAAATACGATGTTAATGGTAATGAGGAAGATGATGATGGTGATGATCTCTAAGCCAGGCAGCATTCTTTCTGAATATCTGTAGATAAATATTAACTGTATCTTCAGTGTACTTGGTGTATGTGTGCATGCATGTGTGTACGTATGTGTGTGTATGTGTGTGTGTGTGCTTGTGCATTTTTTTAATACACTCTCCCTCCTTGTCAACTCAAGTAACTGATCCTAAATGGGAAATTTCAAATTGCAAAGAGGGTGTATGTTACCATTAAAACATGGCTTATAAAGAACATCAAAGGATTTAATCTCTAGACCTGTACCTTCTCTTCAAACACTAAGTGATAGGAGAATATTAAAAGATAAAATGTTATCAGGGCAGCAGTTGCTTTGTGTAGCTTAATGAAGACATACATAAAAGCCAGATTAGTTACTATCATACCTAGTATATTCAGACACGATGCAAATAGTAAAAACACAGAAATGAAGCACAGCTACTTTTGAGTATTCACAACTTTTCAACTGAAGAACTTCAACAAAGTACAAAAATTAGGCATTTTCAGCTCAAAAGTGAAACTTCTTAATTATTATGCTTCTCTTCAGCCAAAGAGAAGCAAAGAACCAAAGTATAGCAAAGTATCTCTTAGAAGACAGTGAATAGCAAAGGAAAGAAGTGAGGTTTGAAGTGAACCCTGAGGTGGTGTTTGTAATTGCTCTTATGAGAAGTTAACTCCTACAATATGTGACAGAAGAAGTTCATCATGGATGCGATGCGTTAAGAAATTCTTATATTTCTGGCTAAGCCACTTTTGGTACAAAAGATAAATTATATTTGATTCAATAATTTATCAGCATAACAGGTTTAATATTTTACTTTCTATTTTATTTGATTCCCTCCATCCTTTTTTTTACCTTCAAGTAGTTATCAAAGGGGTTTCAATTCAACTTGCATGTTTTTGACCAATCAGTGACATCCCTTTAATCATTCTCAACCTCCCTTATAGGTAGAAGTATTTTGAAGAACTTATTAGCCAATTCTTATTCTAAAATTCCAGACTAATTTTTGTTCATTGTAACAGAAATCTTTATTTTACTTTAAGCATAAAGTACAAGGAATAAAAACATAGAATTAAATACAATCTTATGTGCAAATGGAGTCTTCCTAGAAGTGAAAAGTTAGATCCAGAGGAATTAATACATTTATTTTCGGTCAATAACAACCATAAAAAAGCCTAAAATTAAGGACAATGGCTTCGTCAGACAATAGCTGTGCATGGAAGAGGACAAAGAAGAATGAACTACTTTACTATAATGCAATGAATTGCTAAACTTGCCATTAAGTGGCAAGTGAGGAATCTGAATGATTAATCTAGAATTGTGACAAGATTACCAGTAACCAAGAACTTCTCCTGGAGTATCAGGTACACAGACGTCACTAAAATAAATCTTCAATGTTTAAAGACAGACATCAGCTGACATTTGCAAAGGTGGGAGAATAATATAAACTATAGTTCATTTTTCATGGGCCTAATCATTTAAAAATATGTAGGCAATATTTTCTGTCATGTGCACCAAATTTAAGAAAATTGTTTGCTGTTGAGAAATCATTACAAATAGGACTCAATTGTATTTCTCAAGGTACATTTTTAGCTAAATAAATGGATGTAAATAATCTTGTGGTAGAAAAGAACACTGATGTCTATATGCTTTCCTTCAATAGAATAATTATAAAACATAATATTAATCTTCCTTTGTTTCCATAAATACTTGTCTAATATTTGATAAATAAATTTTAGGACTTTAGCTTTCTTATTTTTATTGTTTTGACATGTATTCTCTAATTTGGACTACTATTATTTATGTTTGGTAGGGTCTTAACTTCTTTGTTATATTTAAAGAAAATGTCATTTAGGGCATTAATTTTTATTATAAAACTGTTGTAAGTCAAATTGGGAAGTAGTTAAAGTATATGTATTCCATGCACATCTCTTCATGAATCTACTTTCACATGGAGAAAGCAATGTTTATATACATAATTCTTAGTTTTAGATATCTGTGACTTAGCAGAGGGAGCTAATACCCCCAGTCTATGTCCTTCATCACCCTGTTCTCTCTCTACCCAACTTTCCCCCACTCCTGGTTCTTCCCACACTGTGACAGGATTTCTGAGTATGTATATAGACACCTTGACCTTGATTCCCACAGCTAAACAGTACCAACGTCCATTGACAAGAAAACAAAAAGCAGCCAGTGGCTAATTTGTGTGTCTTGGTGTATTCATACAAGGGTGCAATTGACCTGTAGACCAGGGGGTAAGAAACCTGTTAGTTTGAGGGTGAGAAATGCCATCACTAACTAGAAACTTCATCGTCTGTTGATGATACCTCCATTCTTGATTGATTGATTGACTTTTATTTATTAGTAGAACATTTACCAGGGTTGCTGTTACTTCCCAGACACTTGCTATGTGGTAGTGTGGAAACAAACAAGGCACAGTCTTATTTCAACTACAGCAGGTCTTTGTGGTCCATCTGAGGAAGTATCTTGGGAAAAACTGCATATGCTCAAATAGCTTGGGATAGTTCCTGTTCAAATGTTCTTGACTTCTGATATGTCACTTGACTTCTTTGTTCTCTTCATTATAATATCTTTTTTAAAATTTAATTTAATTTTATTTTATTTGAGAACATACTGTACAGAGGGGTTACAATTACATGGGCAGGATAATGCATACATTTCTTACCAAGCATTGCAGCCTCCTCCTTTGTTTACCCTTCACCTCCCTTCCCAGTCTCCCCCCCCACCCACCCAATCATACCCCCCTTCCCCCCCACACCGACATTGTAAAGCTGGTTTTGACATGACATTTTGTACTTCTCATTGTTGCACCAGGTCCACCTGAATCCTTAAACGACTTGTTTGTCCCCATCTCCTCCACATGTTATACTGACATCAAATATAGTGAAAGCGGGGGGTTACACTGTGGGGGAAGGACATACAAAGCAACAAAGAAATAATCTTATAAATGCGTTAGAAACACATGCATGAAAGAAACGAAAACATTAAAATACATATTTAAGGGTTCATTTTCTTAACATCACATTATCTGACCTTTTCCGCTTGACTCATACCTATACTAGATATTGTAAATAAGGGAAACCATGGGACCTGTTTCTTTGGGCCTGGCTTACTTCACTTAATATAATTTTTTCCAAACCTTTCCATTTCCTAACAAATGGGGAAATGTCATTCTTTCTGATGGAGGCATAGAATTCCATTGTGTATATATACCACATTTTCTTGATCCATTCATCTACTGAGGGGCATCTGGATTGGTTCCATATCTTAGCTATGGTAAATAATGCCGCAATAAACATAGTTGTGCTGGTAGCTTTAGTGTGGTCTTGTTTGTAAACATTTGGGTAAATGCCCAAAAAAATAATGGAACGCTTCACGAATTTGCGTGTCATCCTTGCGCAGGGGCCATGCTAATCTTCTCTGTATCATTCCAATTTTTTAGTATATGTGCTGCCGAAGCGAACACCATTATAATATCTTATACAAGTCTAAGTTCACTTTTTTTTGATATTACTACCATATCACTACCATATCATATGGTTAAAATATCTTAGATATTTACATTTTTTCTTTAAAATTTTCTTTCCTTCAACACACTGTCATATGACTTAAGGGCAAATCTTTGATAAATGTCACTTAAAATCATATATATATATATATATATATGTATATATATATCATTATGGCTTAAAACAACATGAGGAGTTAATATTCCCATACAGCTTTATATTTACTGGATTCTTGATAATCCAGTGAAAACCAACACGATAACCCTCTTTTCCACTATTGGAGGGATTTAAATTCTTGGCTTCCTGCCTTAAAGATTTGTATATTTGACATATCTGATTATGCTACAGCATATTTAAATTCTTTCTGTGTCAAGATTTGATAAGATCCTCTTTGCTTCCCAAATAAAGTTCAAATGTGTGACACAGACAATAATTTCTCTCTACCCTGTTCTATACCATCATTCATCATTATTCATATTCTATTCTTTAAGTCTTCTAGATTGATCAAAGGCCTCCCAAAACAGGCCTCAGGTTTTTTTTAATCGTATCATTTTTTATCTGCAATTCTTTGCTCCAGAAGGCAATATTCCATCTTTTGTGTTGGGTGAACCTACTGGAACAAAAACATGAGTTTATGTAGGATCAAGATTTTTCTCACTTGAAAAGTCTTAAATACACACAAGCTAGGTAAGCTTCACATGTGTCCTTGTTGTGGTATGAGTATCAGTGACACAATAGTTTATACAGCATAGAATTAATATGGCATCAGACAGTGAGATTCCTGAAGTTAGGAATACATGTACAGCTTCTGCATTTGTGTATATTTAGTACAGAGAACAGTGTTCAGTAATTCTGCAGAAAGATGTTAAGTAAATGTCTACTAAGTGAATGAAACAATAATAGAGTTGCATGGCATTGTCTTAAGGTTTTTATATGTATTATTTCATTGAATCCTCATAAAAAAATCTAGAAACAAATATTACTACTACTTTTCGGAGAGGAAACCAAGATCATTGAGAAGTTCAAGAGTTTGTTTATTGTTACACAGCATGAGGTGGACCTAGACTATCCAAGAGTACCAATAACCTTCTGAAAGATGTATTTGAAGGACAGACAAAGTGAACGGTACTCTCTCCCTTAAATTGTAAGTGAAATGGTGCTTAATTGCATTTGTTTCTGTCTATGTATTTGAACTTTTTTTGCTTTCAATATTACTTATTTTGGTCATTATTTACTTCTAAGAATTCATTTAATACAGAGTAATCTTATACTGCTTACAGCTGAGACCCTACCTATAATATGAAACTGATTTTGTTTAGGTTGATCATGGACTACTGAAAGTGTACTTATTTACCACATTTGTCATGATAGTGGCTAACTGAAAGTTCTTTATTCTGGTCTCTACAGATTAAACTTTTGTGAGGATTTTGGTAGCATTAGTTTATTTATAAAACATAGACATACAGACACACACAAGTGTTCTTTTTATCACATGACTTAAAAAAGCATTAGTTTATTTTCTCTCATTATAGACTTATTTTAATATTGTAGACATACATATAACTAGACCCATGCAAGATGCATCACTTTTTCCTAGCTTCTTGGTTGTATGTATCACTTTTTGTTTCTCAGCAATATTATGATTATAACACAAAAGATTTTATCCATTTATTTCCTGGTGTTTCATAATTCTCTTTTGTATATGTGTTCTATATTCTGAGGCCTGTGATCAAAACACGATACATAAATATATTTATGAATAAATATGTATAAATATGTATAAATATATATTTTATATATATATTACACTCAGAATTCTGAGTGTAATATATATTTCTAAGGCAATGGTAAGATTCTTTTTAAGATGGTAAAAAAAATCTTATCTGTTTTCCTTTTAAATTTTAACATATCTATTTATTGATACAATACATCTTGATCAGAGTGCTCCACCATCATTCTCTTCCAAACCAGTCTCATAGAGACTTATCAACTATTTAATAAATAATTTTTCCCTATTTTCAGGTATTTCATAGTTATATTTAGTCCTAGGATTATTTTTTTCTGAAGTAAACATTTATCTTTATTTTTTAAACCTTACTACCCAGTGGAACTGCTGCCATTTTCTTTAAAATTTTGTTAAAATCAATTGACCATTCATGTGTAGGTTTATTGCTGAAATCTACACTGAGCCATACTTCTCTATGTGTCTCTCTTTTTCCAACATGAAAGCTTTAGCAAGGATTTATATTAATATAATAAAATTAAAGTAGAGAAAATAGAAAAAGAGAAACATTTCCCTCTCTTCATGAAGGAAATGGGAGTTAACTCATTTATATAATTTTTAACATCAAACATATTTAAACTTTATTACTATAGCTTCATAAGTTGTGAAGTCAGGTAGCATAAGCTCTAGAATTTCTTTTTTTTCTCAAAGTTGATTTGTTATTACAGGACACTCTCATTTTCATATAAATTTTAGAATTAGCTTGCCAAATTTTACAAAAACACCAGCTGGGATTTTGATTGGAACTGCTTTAAAATTTCAGATCAATTTGTAAAAAAAAAAATAGACATTATAAAATAGTGGGCTTTCTAATCCATGATAAAGAGTACCTTTTAATTTATTTAGACTTTTAATTGCCCAGTGTTTTAGAGAATTAAATTTTTATATTTTGGTATAATGTAACATTTTATTTTTTGAACATATAATTGTCCATTGCTAGAATAAAATAATATAAAATCAATACAATTATTTTTTATAAATAAACCTACCCTATAAAATTACTAATATCGCTTAGTAATTCTAGGTAGGTTCTGGGGATATGTTCCCTGGGAATTGGAATTTAAACAAGCATACCTTCAAAGAATAATGACAATTTTAGTTGTTTTTCTCCTGTGTATAATATCTACTGGACCACATTATTATAATATCCACATTGAACATAATTACAAGATTGAAAACTGCTGTTTTATTGATATTGTTGCTTTTCCTAATTTTAAGGGAAGACATATTTAATCTTTATCTACTTAGAAATAGTTAGCTATAGGATTTTTTGGTACTCTTCATTAGGTTGAATAAGTTCTGTTTTATTTTCCTTTGATTACTTATCATGAGTGAAAGAATCCATTCTACCAACTACTTTTTTTGTAGATCTATTAAGATGATTCTGATTTTACCCCCCACACACACACTTTTTAATTTCTTCATATGTCACAGTTTGAAAATTTGAATGTTAAACATGCCTTGCATTCTTAAGGAATATTTTTGGTAATTGTGTATTATGTTTTGATTCAAGGTCATGGAGGATATTGGTGTTCAAATTTCTTGTGAGTTTCTTTGGTTTTGCTATCAGGCGACTCTAGTTTTAGTATCTTTCAAAATTCATATTTTGCTAATATGATCATATTCACAGATAAGAACTTTAAGAATACAGCAGGATAAATTATCCCCAGTGAATGTAATTAAGACCTTATGCAAGTCTTCACGCAATATTTAATTTAGCTTCTTTTTTTCACTTTTGTGACACGAGAACGTATCTTTCCTCCTCTCTAGGAGATTCACCTCTCAGCAGTCAACTGAACAGCTAGACTGGCCCTAACAGACTCCAGACTTATAATTAATAAATGTCTGCTCCTTTCATTTTACCTAGTCCATCAGTTCTCTCTTATAGCTTCACAAATGGCTAAGGCATCATAAAGCTAACCTCCCTGAATGCATTGGGAAATATTCCCTATTCCCTGCTTTCAACAAGATGAAGACTTGTCATTAGTGGCATGTTTTTTCCTAAATTTTTGTTTCCAAGTAGGAAGACATATAGGCCTGAGAATTTGAGATGCTTTTTATCGGAAAGTTTTGAAAAGGCCCCTTTTCACATATATATATATATATATATATATATATATATATATATATATATATATATATATATATATATATATATATATATATATATATATATATATATATATATATATATATAGTGTGTGTGTGTGTGTGTGTGTGTGTGTGTGTGTGTCTGCTGTCTGTCTGTCTGTGTGTATGCTTTTCTAGGGGCTTGAACTTAGGACCTGAGTGCTGTGCCTGAGCATTTGTGCAAAGCTAGTACTGTACCACCACATGAGCCACAGCTCCCCTTCTTGTGTTTTGGTGGTTTATTGGAGATGATAGTCTCATGGGCCTTCCTACTTGGGCTGGCTTCAAACCATGATTCCAGATCTCAGTCTGCTGAGGAGCTAGGATTATAGGCTTGCGCCACCAGTGCCCAGCTCCTCTTCTCATTTGTATTTTAAGTATTTTTTATTGCTTTCAGTCCTAACAAACAGCTTTAAGTTTCTTCTTTTTTGCCATATTTTGCTTTTTCAATGATTATTATTTGTTTTCTGACTGCATTACATCTCTTTTCTTCTATCCCTTTCCTACTTACTTTAATTGTTTCATATTTTTCCAATTTCTTAAGACAGAATCACAGGTTATTTATTAGAAAATTTTTATTTTCTATTAGAATTGTTCAGTGCTGTAAATTTCTCTGCAAGAATGGCATCCTACTGGTTTCAAAGTCTTGTTTTCATTTTCATTTCATTCAGACCAAAATAATTCTGGTATTCTTTCTGACTCCTTTGATCCATGAGTCATGTCTCTTTTTATAGATTGTGATTTTTGCTGACATATCTAAAATTTCTTGTTTTTATATTTAGATTTATGATTGCATTTGAGTTCGTCTATATTTAATGTATGAAGCATGTGTTGAAGTTCCTCTTTTTTAAAATAAATGTCTATCCAATTGTTCCAGTACTTTTGTTGAAAGAATATCTTTGCTACATTAAAATTGACTTTGAACCTGTGTATAATTTCAGTCAGCTATGCTTTTGAGAGCCTACTTAGAGGCTCTCTATTCTAGTCCACTGATGTTTCTGTGTCATTTCAGCAACAGAACATTGTCTTAATATACATTTATAAGCCAGGAAACCAAGGAGCCTGAGGTCTACAGGCTTTCTGTCCTTACAATTATTGTGGCTAATCTAGTTTCTTATGTCCATACAAATTTTAAATCTATTATTCAAAACTACAAACATAAAACCTGTTTAGGAGTTTGATCATGACTGTGTTGAATACTTAGTCCAAGTTGGCATCTTATTGATATTAACTTTTCCAATTAGGAAATGGCTATTTCCACTTATTTAAAATTTTTGTTAATACAAAGTTTTCAGCATACATATTTTAAAATTATCACTTTATATCTATAAAGAAGTGCTTTGCTATTTTTTTGTAATATTTCAAACAGTATTTCTGGCTCCACATGGCCCATCAGAGATCATAGTGGTTCTTTCCTAGTTTTATGTAGTTTCTTCAGATTTGTGTAAATTTTCAAATTATCATTGTCTGACTTCTCTTTTTTATTTACCTTTTTTTAGGGGAGGGTTGTACCCAATTTAATAGTTCTCTCATTAACCTAGAGGTCCTGCAGGCTATGTTTTGCCAGTATATATACATAATGCATATAGGCTTGAAATCATCTATAAGCATTAATCTGGGCAGCCATAATCCTCTTATCTTGCTTAGTTGTCTTCCTGTAATGATTTCTATACCATAATAACTATTGACAAATGCCTAATACCTAAGAAAATCACTCTTCCTCCTCCTCCTCCTCCTCCTCCTCCTCCTCCTCCTCCTCCTCCTCCTCCTCCTCCTCCTCCTCCTTTTTCTTCTTCTTTCTTCTTCTTCTTCTTTCTTCTTTCTTCTTCTTCTTCTTCTTCTTCTTCTTCTTCTTCTTCTTCTTCTTCTTCTTCTTCTTCTTCTTCTTCTTCTTCTTCTTCTTCTTCTTCTTCTTCTTCTTCTTCTTCTTCTTCTTCTTCTTCTTCTTCTTCTTCTTCTTCTTCTTCTTCTTCTTCTTCTTCTTCTTCTTCTTCCTCCTTCTTCCTCCTTCTTCCTCCTTCTTCCTCCTCCTCCTCCTCCTCCTCCTCCTCCTCCTCCTCCTCCTCCTCCTCCTCCTCCTCCTCCTCCTCCTTCTTCTTCTTCCTTCTTCTTCTTCTTCTTCTTCTTCTTCTTCCTTCTTCTTCTTCTTCTTCTTCTTCTTCTTCTTCTTCTTCTTCTTCTTCTTCTTCTTCTTCTTCTTCTTCTTCTCCTCCTCCTCCTCCTCCTCCTCCTCCTCCTCCTCCTCCTCCTCCTCCTCCTCCTCCTCCTCCTCTTTTTCTTCTTCTTCTTCTTCTTCTTCTTCTTCTTCTTCTTCTTCTTCTTCTTCTTCTTCTTCTTCTTCTTCTTCTTCTTCTTCTTCTTCTTCTTCTTCTTCTTCTTCTTCTTCCTTCTTCTCTTCTTCTTCTTCCTTCTTCTTCTTCTTCTTCTTCTTCTTCTTCTTCTTCTTCTTCTTCTTCTTCTTCTTCTTCTTCTTCTTCTTCTTCTTCTTCTTCTTCTTCTTCTTCTTCTTCTTCTTCTTCTTCTTCTTCTTCTTCTTCTTCTTCTTCTTCTTCTTCTTCTTCTTCTTCTTCTTCTTCTTCTTCTTCTTCTTTCTTCTTCTTCTTCTTTGCCTTCACCTTTACCTTCTTCTCCTTCTCCTTCTCCTTCATCTTCCCTTTGATTTTGACTTCATCTCCAACTTCAACTTCATCTTTGTCTTCATCTTTATCTTCTTTGGTTAGGATAAGATAGAATTTACCACTACTTTAGATCTTAGGAAATTAATGCACACACACACACACACACACACACACACACACACACACACACACACACATGTTTGTTCAATAAAATCTTTCTCCTCTGTTGCTGTGTCAGGCACACTGAATATTATCCAGTCTTCCACATATGCTAGGGTAACTCTAGAAGGATCCAAAGTAGATAATCTTGGCTCAAAATGCCTTTCCTTGTGTATTTACTTCCAACTCATCCACAATTACCAGGTAGCTCTCATTTCTTCACTGGGAACTTTCTCTGACTTAAGTTTTCAAGTCTTCTGTTTTCCTCTCTCATAAGATATCTTCATAAACTCACCTCATTTCAAATTTTACAATTATTACAATAATGATATGATGAATATCTTCTCCTCTAAATTTCAATGAGCATGGGAACTATCTGTATTTGCTTATCACTTTATCCAAAATGCCTGTCATAGACGATCAACAAATATTTGGTTTATATTTGATAAATTGACATTGACCACCTATTTATCTTTTCAGAAAATTTAATTATTCTTCATGCTTCTTTTGATATTCAATGTACACATTAGTAATTATTGCTTCCTTCCCATAAAATTAAAATTTTGAATGTTAGTTGAAAAGTCTTTGTAGAGGTCTATTTTCTATCAGATTGTGATAACACTCACTATTTGGAGAAAACTAGTTTAAATCTTAATATCAAATAAATACTGATAGGAAAATTTTGCATGAAAGTTACCATTTGCTCATCACAGATGCACAGAAAAACAGCTTTGTACCATCAGCCAAACAGAAACTGACTCATGAGGGAGATCAGATTTCCTTCCTTCCATTTTGTTTTCATCTTCCTCATTTGTTTGAAAACTCATCAAAACCATATGATGAGTTTTCAAATAAAACTGGTGGTTCCTTGTTGATTTATTTCCCCTATAATTTGAGGGTTTCGTCTTTATTTCTCCCAGAAAGGAGGTACTGGCATCCCAAACAAACATTCCCCAGAATATTCTTTCATTGAGTCTTACATCATGAGGTGGATAAGGAATGAAATGTCTCCTTGAGTGTGTTTTTAATAAAATAGTGCTGTCATTTCATTTTGTGTTACTTTCCAATGAACTAGGTGATGTTCAAAAATTATTTATTTGATGAGAAGTCATTCATTTTATAGAAATAGTTGCTGGATATTTTCTGTAGTTTAATAAAGTATATAGTATTGATATGCCTCTTCCAAATTTTTTAAATTATAATTCAGAAAACCTGTCTAAAGTTAGTCATTAAATTTTCCCCTTAAAATAGAGAAACATTTTATTATCATTATCCTCAAATACAGAAAATGATCCAAAAGTTAAAAATAACATTTGAGATCTATTGAGATGTGAATATAAAAGATTTCTTACATCTTCTTTTGTTTCACTATTGGCAAATTTTGAGAAATAATTGCTTCTTACCTCCTCAGCAGAAAAATTATGAGGATTATTAAAGTAATATATGTAAATTACTTTGCTGTCAAAAATCTTGGATACCTGTGTAATATAATATATTACTGGTAAAAAATTTCCTATGAGCAGACTTTAAATTTTATCTTAATGTTCAAATAAGCAATTCATGCACACAGCTGAATATATTGGCTCTGATTTTTCTTTTTAAGTAGACAGGTGCTCTGCTGTTTTAATTAATTTGAATGGACACAGGTTTTCAAATTACCCCTGGAAGAAAATATGGTTGTTTTAATTTTAATATTATCAGACATAGAGGCTTATTCTCTGTTTCTGTGGAACCTCTTTCTATTTTGGATGAAATGCAACATTCTTGGTAATAAAATAATGTAAAATGCTTTGGTTTTGTAAACAAACATTTCTGGGTTCAAATTTCACCTTTGACACATATACATACACACATTCACTGGGTAACTTAAAAGAAGTCTAACCTATCTCCCCGCCATGGAGCTTTGTTCTCTGTGTTAAATAGGTCATAAATGCTTAAGATATGCTGGGCACTAATGATCTTCCTCAGAAACATTAAATACAAGTAATGCATTGAGTGGCATTCTCATTGCCACTCTTTGCCATATTCATCACCATTGTTAGTGAAGCTGTAGTGTTGCCATAGTATGATTAATTCATAGAAGTGGTTATGAGGGAAAACACCCCAATATTGTAGGTGGTTTATTGTCTGTCCTCACCACATGGTTCATAGACATCACTTCATGCAATTCTTGTGAAACTTCAATTCTACCATTTTATTCTTGCTTTACTGGTATGGAATCTCATTCAAGGTCAATCCAAGATTGAAATGTGAATCCTTTGCTTTTCAAAATCTGAGTAATAAGGCTTGCCTTATAAATGAGAATAAATTATTTTCCATTTAAATCTGTTCTCCAATGAAGAAAACAAGTAACCATGAGGACTTAGAGTACCCTTTGTCTTTTGTACCCAGATTTATTTGTTTCCTATGGGATTAGGTTAAGAGATTTGGAGATTGAAAACAATCACATAAAGGTTTGCTTGAATCAGAAGGTCTTGAATACATTTCAACTCTGCTTATATATTTTGTTGTATAATTTAAAGGATTTGTTTGTTACTCATGTGCTCTCACTGCAATTATACTGCAAGGCAATGAAGATGTTGCTTGTACTGAAAAAATATTTCCTCTGGAAATATAAGTTGATATGCGACTTACGTACAGTTATAGAACAAGTTGTCATTCTACTTTCTTTTTTAGTATCCACTTGCTAATATGAAAGCATAGGTAGTTAGAATGCCTCAAATATTTATGATCTTCTGCATGTCATCTCCTTGAGATGTTAAGTTGTCAACATTTGACAGATAAAAATGCTCTTGAAGTCTTATAGACTTTCTCTTATTTTTACTATAAATGACTGAATTGATAAGGAGCAGTGAAATAGCAGAGGGGTAAATTGTATGCAGAATATTCAGTAAATTTTATGAATTATGTTCAACATCTGTGCCTAACACTTTTAAGTTTAGAGAAAAAAGTGCATTCCAAGGTCTAAAGGAGATCGCACTAACCTCACTTTGATTACATGTCAAAGTAATATGGGCTCATGCTTTAAAAAGGGTGAACAAATGCAGCAGTGGTCCCCAATAGACATTATATTGAAAATTAACTACACAACTTGTGGGTGGGTTTGAGAGGAAAAGAACTAGAAGAGAACAAGGGAAAGGGGCACATTGTTGAAAAAGAAATGTACTCTTTTTTTGTTAATTTTTATTTATTTTTTTATTGTGAAAATACGGTACAGAGGGGTTACAATTACATGGGCAAGATAATGAGTACATTTCTTATCAAGCATTGTAGCCTCCTCCTTTGTTTCCCCTTCCTATCCCTTCCCATCCTCCCCCTGCCCCCCTCCTAATCCTCCCCGCCCACCCCCCACCAAAGTTGTAAAGTTCGTTTTCAACATATCAACTTGTACTTCTCATTGTTGCAATGGGTCCACCTGTGTCCCTATTTAAATGACTTATTTTTCCCCTTCCCCTCCACAAATTATACTGACATCAAATACAGTGAAAGCAGAGGTTATACCATGGGAGAGGGACATACAAAGCAACAAAGAAATGATCTTATAAATGTGTTAGAAACAATTGCATGAAAGAAAAAAAAAACATTTGAATACATATCTTAGGGTTAATTTCCCTAACATCACCTTATCTGTCCTTAAGAAGTTGAAATATTCAGAAGGTTATAAAAGTAATGATTACCACAAAAGCTACAAATACACTATGGTACTCAGCAGTTGATAGCTGTACCCACATAGAATTAATATTATCTTATATGGTCTTTATTGGAAAAAAAGGAGAGTACTTCCTTTAGGCTTTACTTCTTCTATTAAATACCCCCTGTACACTATTTTTACAATAAAAATGTATTTAAAAAATAAACTGACGTGCTGGATTGAAACTCCTTGTACACTTACTTAAATATAATTTAAAAAGTTTTAAAAATTTAAAAAAAGAAATGTACTCTTTATCTGACAATCCCTCTGTATAACACTTTTACAATAACAAAAAATTTAAATTAAAATAAAAGTTGAAGATGGCAGAAAAATGAATTTTCATAGACATTATAAAAATAATATCCCTTGAACTGTTCTGTATTGAATTATATCCTCATAAAATAAATCATTTAATTATTTAGATGTTCATTCTGGAATGTATCTTTGTATTCTAAATAATATACTTAAAGTTATTTAATTTGTACATTTTGTTTTATCTTTGATTTTTTTTAACAGATGAGGATTTAGGTCAGTTCAACTGTATCTCCACTCTTCTTTTTGCTCACACAGAAATATTTCAGGTTAATCAATCATTGGAGCTTATATACTGTTCATGACACATGAGCCAGATAATTATTATATTTATATGGCATTTATTTAGCTCTTTCTTTATCAGTAGTTTTAAATCATTTTTGCTATCTTTGTAGCCTTTCTGTCATGATTTTTAAAAAGGTTTTCCAATACCCATTGTACAGTACTAGGAATTTTTTCCCAAGTTCTCCCCCTTATCACTTACAGTATTTTCCCCAAGATGAGAGTATATGATAACAGTAAGGTTTTAAATGAATCTCTTTTCTGAAAAGGGACTCAAATCTCTGTTCTTCAGAGTCTCAAAATGATCTCCATATTCATATTAAATAATTAGACTTTTTAAAAATGTACTTATATTTTTTTTCTCCATTCTCCGGGAAGCCACAGTGTCTCCATGCAGGGTTTGCTCTCACAGTGCTGAATAAACACCCTGGCACCTGTCTGGCTAAGTGAGTTTTGCACTTAGGATATATTCATGATGTAGAATGTGTGATGTCTCTGGGTGCCCTTAGCACTGTAAAGGGAACAAATACAACTTGCCTTGCTGCCATTCTCCTTTCTCCACTCTTGTATCTTCTATTCCTGGTGTTGGCTTTCTAATCAGAAATCCTGGAGTAAGGGACAGTGGGAAAACAACTTTGAACAGACAAAAAAGGACTCATGGTTTATACTATATATCCAGCAAATGACATGAAGGATGAAGGTGAAACTGGGACTGGTGGATCCTTGTAATCCCAGCTTCTCAGGAGGCTGAGATCTGAAGATCGTGGTTTGAAGCCAGCCCACGCAGGGAAGTCCATGTGACTCTCATCTCCAATTAGATTCCAAAAAGTCCAGAAGTGAAGCAGCGGTAGAACCTTAGCCTTGAGCATAAGAGCTCAAGACAGTACCCAGGCCCAGAGTTCGAGCCCTAAAACAATTCAATTCTGTTTCTCTATAGTGGCAATGAAATACTTGAAATAAAAACTCAAAACAATTCAATTTTAAGAGTATTATAAAACTAAATATCACTTTATAAACCTCACTAACCATATATTTTCAGCATATATGCTGAAAATTATAAAATACAGTAAAAAATTAAAAAGTACTTACAACTACATAGAGACACACTGCATTGGATCCTTTAATGCTTTTAAGATGATAGTCTTCCCCAAAGTATCAATAGATATAGGACAATGTCCATCAAAATACCAACATACTCTTCTGTACATATTGACAAGTAATTAACAGTATATTTAGAAAAGCAAAGGGATTATTACAGTCAGAATGATTTGGAGAAACAATAAAGAATGTAGGATGTCTCCATAAGCAGAGGTCAAAATTTCCCTTCCTCACAGTAGTCCCAACAACGTTGTATTGGGAAAGGACAGACACACAGACAATAAACACAATAAAATATACAGAAATAAACATGCTAAAATATGGTCAATGGTCTTGTTTTTGTTTATTTGGTAGTACTGGGGCTTGACTTGATGCTTTGTAGTTGCTGGGTTAGTGCTTACCACTGAAACTACACTTCTAGTCCTCTTCACTTTCAGACTATTTTTCAAATAGGGTCATATGATATTTTTGAAATTTTTCTTGGCAGGTATAGACCATGACTATAACCCTCTTGCATCTTTTTTCTGGAATAACAACCATGCACTACTGTTCCCATCTTTTCAATTACTTTGCTTTACTCTATTGACAATGATGTAATAAAGAAAGAATAACCTTTCACCAAGTGGTTTTGGAACAATTAAGTTGAAAAGAAAATTAAAGTTAAAAGTATAGAAATATAAAATTAAGAAAAAAAGGTAATATAAATTGTGTTGGTTGAAAACAATTGGAAAATTTATTATATGATCAATAGAAAAGCAGTTGACAAAGAAACTTCATAAAATGTAAACTTTATTTTTCTCCCAGAGAATGGAATTCAATGACAAGTCACAGGTTGTGAGAAGTCATTTTCAAATAATATATCTGATAGATGACTACAGAAAGAAGAAAAACTTAGAAAAAATTATTAAAAACCAACAACCAAAAGATTTGAACAGACACATCATTGAACATATATGGTTAGCACAGAAATACATTCAAAGCTGCCCAACAGTTGTAGTTATAAGGAGTTTGCAACTTAAGACCAAAGTGAGACAGCCCTCACACAATTGCTCAGCCATAGGAAAGCCTTGGCAAAAATAACAAATACATCTAACATATTGCTGATGAGGATTCAATTTTGCATAGCCCCCTTGAAGAACTTGTCCTTTAAAATTGGACATTTGTCCTCTTTCTGACTTGTTAGAGCAAACGTGTTCAAATTCTGCTCTTTCCAAAGCAAATATTCCCAATGAGCTGTACTCTAGCTGTCTTATGACAATGCCAACTCAACCAACTCATAAAACACACATAGAGATTTGTCTGCATCCTTCTGATAAAGTGCTTACTGCATGATACAGAATTGAGGTACTGAGATTAGATTTATAGCTTGCCCTTGGAGTGAGAGTAGAAGATGAAAAAAAAGTTTGGCTGAACTAAAAATAAATTTACATGAAACCTTGACATACAAGAATTGACATGCCAGTGCTTCTACCTTGCCCTCAGTATGCAATGGCTTTGAACGTAACAGATTCTGTCCCTTTGCATCAGCTCTTTGTACTGGAACAAGGAAGCAGGTGCACATATTTTCCTGCAGTAGAGTATAGGAGGACACCATGGGGTTCGAAGGACTTCTAGAGAAGAAGGAGTTTTCTCTGTGACTTAAGTTTCAAATGTTCCCACTAACACATGATGTAATTAAACAGCTTGTGTGCTGCTACATAAAACATATGGGAAGCCATTGCTTGTTTGATTCAGGTTAGGAGGGTGCTGTGGGAAGAATCTGTCAAGTCTTTGTCTAAAGCTTTAGTTAGGAACAGAAATTCATGGGCAAATGTCAGGTAACAGAAGTGAAGGTTAGTCATAAAATCAAATGCAGTGCAAATGTGAGGACATTCAGCATAGTAAATATTGTCCCCTGCAGATGAATTTCAAAGCAAAAAACAAAAAAGAATATCTTAGGGTAGAGAAAAAGAAGAGTTGTTGTAAAACAAAGTTCTTACAGCAGCAGTTGAAACTCTGTGCTGGCATTGAAAAATCTTCCTGAACCTGGGGACTGCCTGGGAAGTTAAAGATGTTTCCTTGGTCCCTAGTTTCCCTGTAGTCAACCTATTTGTCTTTGTCATGTCCACCCAGGTGTAGAGGAATGAGCATAAATTGTTGCTAAGTCCGACTGGGAGTGTTAAGCTGCTGTCAGAAATAACCTTTCAGCACTCCAAATCTCTTTATTTTAGCATCTCTGCTTAGTAATGAAATCTAAGAATGTCAGTAAGAGAAACAGAATTTTTCATATAGAAAACAAATGCATATGAAACCCAGGAACCTATAAAGTTCTGAATTGCCCTTCTTCATCCTGTCTATGTTCCTACCCTAATCACCGTCATTAACAATTTCAGGAAAGTTTGGTTTTCCTAGTTAAAATGAGTGATAACATTCACTCTTAACACTGACCATAGATATATAACAACTACACAAACAATGAACTTTCTGGTTGTTCCTAATTAAACTTTAAGTTAAAAAAATAATAGACAAATGTTCAAAATTCAGTTTCCCACCTAAACCTTCATGTGCCACCAGAGTTTTGATTCTACATGAAGAGACAATGACAGTGTAAAAAGTTTACTGCTAACTCAGTTATTAACTTCTTTTTATTCTAACAAGTCAATTTCCCCTGCTCATGTGAATGTATTCCTTCTTGAAAATGCGGTAAAGGGCTTATTTGAGTTTTAATGATTGTATTGAGTCCTCTAAGAACAGCACTGCTACAAGTCTCTAAACTTGTTCTTCCCTCACCCAGAGTATTATTTTCTCAGATCATTCACAAAACTCATTGCTATCCATTAAATGGACAAACTAATTTCTGTTTTAGATACTAAGACAAATCTTTCATCTCACATTAATCCCCTTTCCCTTTCCATAGATTTTTAATAACACTTAAAGTATCTCAAGTAATGTTATGCATTATAAATAAATAATAACTGCTGTCTTATTGATTATCTTTTTGATATGTTACAGTCTTTCCCCACCAACTAATATAAATGCTTTAACCAAAGGGATTTTTGACTAATTCACTACTGTGCCTTTAGTGTTTACCATCCTATTGGGTACATAGAAGTGGTCAATAAACATTTGTTGAAGGATTTTTAATTTTTTTTTTACTGAATTAACAAGATAAAGCTATAATGCTTCACAAGGCATATAATCCATAACTTTTGCTTTCAAATGGGCATAAGTTTAGACTTTTTACAAAAATGCCCTATGTTTCAGCCTTATGAAATGACTCATTAACAATGCTATTTCAGAACTGTACACTTTTAAATATGAGACTTACTTTCTCAAGTAGAGACACCACACGGTGTCAAAGGTTGCTTACTTAGTGAAACTATTTCAAAGTCTCTTAGACTCAGGTCTTTTCCTGCATCCTCACAGCAATTACACTGAATAGACCTGATTTATTATTTCTCAGATTTGAATGGAACACTTGTTGTAACGTATGACAAAGATATGTTATATGACTTACACCTGTGGCTGTGTAGTATCTGGTTCATTGTAAACATTCACTTTGTGTTTACAGTAAAAGTTAATCTAATAAAGCCACTAATAAATATGGCTACCCATAAGTATTCGTTATATGATGAAATATTATCCTGTAAAAATGTTTTGATTTTTTGCTATTGTAAGTATAAAAACAAAATGAACAAAAATATTTTGGTGATGAGCCTGAAGAAGGTTAATAAATGACCTCTAATAATCTTCAAGTATATAAAAGGCACAAAACTAAGCAACTTGTTTTCACTCGACACATAGAAAAGAGAATAGACACAGAGATCATTCTAAGCACTTATTTTAGGCAAGCCTCTTCATAAAACTTGCTTAGTTAGAGCTTTATGAAGTGAATTCTAAGAAAGGGCGTGGAGTCTCGTTCTTTGCCAGTTGTTAAGTATATATTAGAAAGGTATCTCTGGGAGCAGCAGACATGACCTATAAGTCGTTTTGCCAGCCTACGATTCTGTGGAATGAACTGTCCCAAGACCAATGAACATGTTTCATAAAAGAAATTATTATATTTAAGAACATACACACCCATATCAATCAGAACAACCTCTTTTAAACTTTTTCTTGTTTTTTTTTATTTTTTGAATATATGCTATTTTATGATGAGAATAGTTCACATTTAATAGTTTTGATTTGCAATTAGAAAAAAATGTAGTGCTAAAAAACTTTTCCTCTGAAAGTCTAGTCATTAAATGAAAGCAGTACTTTCATTTTGGAGTTAGAAGTCAAGTACTATATGTAGAATTAAGATAAGAAACCTCCGATTTTTTAATGTATAGCCTTTATTAGGGTTATTTTCCTATATTTTAAAGCAGCAATAGTTATGCCAAATACTAATACGATTTGATTCCTCAAGCAATAAACTCTTTCTTAAAAGTGACTTACGTTTCTTGCCGAACATTGTGCAAGTGTAACCCTCTGTACATTACCTTGACAATAAAATTAAATTTAAAAAGAATAAAAAGTGACTTACATATTCTAGTTTCTTGCAAACCTGAATAAAGAGGACAACTTTATTCTAAAGGAGATATTGTCTGCATTTGACAGTGATAAACTAGTACAACCTTTAAAAAGTAAGGATGATTGAATTGCATTTACTCCTTTGAGTATGAATGACGAAACAGATCCTAAGATGGAAGGTTAAAGATAAGATTTCTACCATATCCTTCTTTCTACTAGTACACTAAGTAGACTCAGTGCTGTACCTCTATAAGCTCAGAACGGACTGGCCACTACCACAGAAACTGGGGTATCCATGTCCTTCACTCTGCCTCCAGCTTCCCTAAAATGTTGCCAGAATTCTTCCTCTTCTACTCATCATATACAGTTTGTGGAAAAGAATTTTGAGAAGAAATGAGAGTTTGAGGAGGCTTTGCCTATAGATTTTCAGAGAAGCTAAGAGATGAGTGAGGAAATACAAAACTTGAGAGATGCTAGAAGAGAGAAGAAAACTCTTCGCTATGGCATGGCTCAGGATCCATATTTATTTGCAGCTAGAGCTCAAGGAGTAAAAAAGAAAGAAAATCCTGGTGTGATGATCAAGTAGAAAACGAATACCATGAATCTTGTCACCTAGACGATATTAATGTTTCCTCAGTTCAGCACTACTATGAATATTTATTTCTACTTCAGTGTAACAAAGCTTTGACTTTGGGAAAATAATCAAAGCAAAGAAAACAACACAGTGAAAAATAAAATGACATGATTGTTGGATCAATCATTTTTGAGAGAAATTTAATACTCCAATTTTTAACGACATAATATATTACATTTTGGACTCTGTAACATTTTAAAAATTAGAGCCTTCATATTTCCTTAAGTAAACTTGCTTTGTTCAAAAATTAGCTACAACATTGCTCTTTATGCCTTTACTATACTATGCCTTTACTCTTTCATATGTGAATTTATAGTTCTAAATTGCACTGTAATTGTCTATGAACAGTGCTTTGCCATTTCAGAAGAGAAACAATCAAGTGAAAATTTAGGCAAGAGGACTGGCATTTATTACTCTGAATCAACATTTAATTTTTTTCTTCATTTTAAAACAGAGTTCATCCTATATCTGGAAAAATTTGTATTGATTCAGGAAAATGTACTTTTCTTTCTTAAGTAGAGAGAAATTTAAGGGAGGGAAAAAGAACAGAAGGAATGAAGGAAAGTAAAGGGAAGAAAGGAAGGGAGAAAGGAAGGAAGGAAGGAAGGAAGGAAGGAAGGAAGGAAGGAAGGAAGGAAGGAAGGAAAGAATAAACAAAGAGAAAAGGAGTAGAGAAGAGTTATATAGAATTATGTCAACAATGTTCATTCCAGAAAAAAATCTGAGTACTTTCTCAAATAATTTACTTCTCAAAATCTTAGCAAACAGAAAATCAAGGAAAAGAAAATTTCATTATGAATATCCATACAGCAAGATGTATGGATATTTAAAAGTCTACTGTAAGGAATTAGCCTGACATTATGAACAAATTTTATTTCCTGAAAGAATGGTGAATTTGTCTTATAAAATATTTTACTATTAATTTTGGGAAAATGCTAATATAGTAACCATATCATGTAAGTGAATCATTTGGACAAAAACTGGAAATTTCAGAGAATTTTCTTTTATTAAATATTTATATATTGATATTTGCAAGGAATGGACACCAAGTAACTGCCTTACTACAGAGTTCAATGCCAAGAACACATATCAGACAATTGCTTCTTAAACCTCTTTTTAATGTTCCCAAATATAATTTGAGGATTCTTTGTTCTATTAGTTTCTAGTCCTGTTTTACCTATTAGTCTTAAAAAAAAACTTCTCTGATTAGCAATCCAGCCCTCATCTCTGAGTCTATTAAATATCTTTACATAACAGTGAATTAGTAAGTTAAGGTCTTTAACACATTTCTGCCGATGTCTGGCAATTGTGTTCATCAGCACAACTTTGGACAAGCCACTCAAATTCTTTGGTTCTTTGGTTCTCTTCTTTCTTAACAAAAATGAATGAGTAATGACAGCAATAGTAGTGACACTTCTAACAGAGGCCTTGTAGAGCCACAGTTTTTCCTATCTCTGAGTTTTTCTTAACTGCGTCCACAGGAGATTCTACTCCTGTCTCCTTGTTGTTCTCATCCCAAATTACTGAGGAATATGAACAAACATGTCTATGAAGACTGGCCAAACAGCTTTCTGGTCCTTATTTTGAAATGACACTAGAGATGATGCCATTTCAAAATATTCCCTATTGGAAAATAAATATTTTGGAGAAGGAATGATGTAGAAGGAAGAAAAACTTGTGTTTCCTGATTATTATAGTATGACAAGAAGTAAAACAGACATCTTTCTCTGTAAAGCATGTGAAAAATTCAAAATTCTATTGATGGATCAAGCCAGAGTATATTGATTTCATTGCAAAATCATAACAAAATCAAGTTTGTATGTGCAAGAGGGCCCAATGGGCAATAAGTGTAACTTAGAAATTTTAGACATTTATTAATAAAAGTGGATGCAAGAGAAATTTACTCAAGGACAGTGGGATGGCATTATTTAACATTATTGAACTCTTTCTCACATATTTTTGGAGAAAAATAGCTTAAAAAATAAACATTGCTTTCTAAATCACCTATCCACATAACCTACAAAGACAGAAAAATAACCGAAATAAAAGTTCTCCACATTATTCTATTGTTGTGTGGGTAAGTGATCATTTGTAAAAATTGTGCCATTATTCAGATTTCCTTTCTGAGATAAACTCTACCTAAGGAATCCAGCATGTTACTCTCTGGCTCTATTAGAAATTCTCTAAAACAGAAAACAATAGGCATATTGTCATCACTAGAATGCTGTTTTTAAAATATATAGACATGTTGGAAAGAGTTCATAGAGAGTCAGAAAGAAAGGATTGACTTAGTGTATGAAGAAAGATTAAAAGAGTGTGTATGGTTTGGCTGAGCAATCAGTAAGTAGGAACATGAAAACTGCCTGCAAATGTTTCAAGGGTGTGAACACAAAGAAGGGAGGAGTATTGGGCTGCTTCAGTAAGAAGACCTTGGCCCATTACTCCAATCTTTCTATTTAATCTTATTGCTATTGAGCATCTTACAGTATCCTAATAGTTAGATAAAGATTTCCTAACAAAGATGGTTACAGAATTTTTATGGGGGGGTGGGGAGGAAGAGTATCATATTATTGGGGGGCATGTTAACACTAGATCTAAAAGGAAGAAAATCTACATGCATAATTGTCAGTACTATCTGCATCTAATTAGGGCAATAATGGTGTCATATTAGTGGCATAAAATATGTAACTCATACAAACTATGTAAGGGCTCAAAGACAAACTATCACTGGCTGGATATACACTGGAAAATGCATTGCAGTTCTAATTATTTAAAGGATGTTATCACTATATGTAAAACAGAGTAATTGGAATGCAGATGAATTAAAGTGAAAGTTCAAAAGGTTATTACACTGTAGCTTAAACAAACCCTTGAGAAGATCAGGATGTCCTCACCAAGAAAATTAGTTCCATCAAAGTATAGCTAATTTAAAATAAGTGTGGATCGCCCAACTTCATATATGCAAATGTATTAAAATTTTGTTACTGAAGGGATGTTTTAATCTGGCAAGTAGAGTTTAGGAAATATTTTGTTCAACTTTAGAAAGCATCATCACTTAGCTAAATTGATTTTACACAAAAAGATATAGTTCGATGCACAAGTATAATACAAAGACAGCTAATTTTTTTTCCTGAAGATATAACGAACACAAGACAGGGAAGATATAATATAGTGGAAGGAAACACACTTTGTCTGTCTCTATACCCATCCATTTTCAATGCAAGCAATGTAAAATTCCTTACCTACAAATGTCATTAAAGGTCCATCGTTTCTTTCTGTCACTCTAATGCAATATTTTCTTACTTTCAGTTTGGGTTAGAAAAGTTGCATAAATCATGTAGCTTGTACTTCTTGTACCTCTGTTCCTGCAATAGTTTATATGTATGCAGATTCAAATCCTTCTTTGAAAAGACAATTTTAACTGGCAGAGAATAACTAACTTACATCGAGCATAATTACTTTTAGCCTTAAGACTTTGGCATGCCATTTATGAGAATATCCATGCCAGGGAATGCCAGCCACACCTACCCCAAAGATGGCCTCAAGAAATACACTCACTATGCTACCCCTGATACTTGATTAATTTAGATAAATGATAGCTACATGGTTTCATTCTAAGGTGGTGTAGACAAGAGACTCTCCTTGCCCAATCAAAAATTGACAAAGTCCATAGGAAACTTTCTGATTCTAAAAAATGTAGATGTGAATTCAGAATAAATTACCAAAGAAATTTATAATACATGCCTTTTTACTTATGACTATTAATGCATACTTATAGGTAAGGGCTACATTACATACAAAAATATAATGTATCTGATGACTAATAGATGACTAACAGGTGGCTAGCATTTATGAAAAATTCCAATTTTGTAATATTTTTGGTAAATCAAATTAACATATGCAAGATAGATAATTTTTAAATTGGAAGCAAATTTATTGTATAAATTTTCATCATATTTGTAAGTTAATACAAATATGAAAAATATGAACAAATACAAATTTCTTCATATTCTTCATATTTGGAAATAGTAAATACTTTTCATATTTGTAAGTAGTAAATCATTGAAAAGTAGTAAATACAAGTAGTAAGTACTTAGAAATATGGAAACATAAATACCAGTTAGGAGAAGCAAACCAACTTACATTTCTCAAGAACAGATAACTTCCTTGTCTACAAATTCCATTTTGGGGGATGTAGTACTAGCCTTTTTCCCTAGTGACATTTAAAAATGTTCCCAGCATTGGCCACATGCTGTATTCTATTGTGCTTTTTGTTTGTGCCTTAAGCTTTGAAAAATGACAAGTTTTAAAAATAAAGTCATGCATAATTCTGCCAAACATTGCACTCTCCTGTTTAAACACATTTTGTTTTCATCAGCATGATACATATGCAAATCTCTGATAATCATTTTGCATGGGCAAATACCATTTCTCTTCAATAATGGAAATGGAGCTGTGTTTTGAATAACCATCAAACCTCAGCCTTTGATATGATATCTTTTGCTTTATCAAGACAGCTGCTCTTGGGAACAAATGTGATTCAGACAGAATTGAGCTTAAGTGGAAAACAGTTTGGGTTCTTAAGGTCTTTAGGAGCCCACCCACCTACAGACTGTCAGGACATTCCTCTCTTTGAAATTGCTGCTAATATAATAATGAGAGAATTGGAGCTGAACTGCTTGGCTAGTAAAAGTCTAAGTGAAATCTTGTTCTGAAATGCTGCCTCCATCTCAGACCTACTTTCACCTTTCCTGGTATCCTCTATTAGGAAGATTCAAGGTGCATCTGCCAGTGAGAAGCAGTAGTAAGTAACAGCATATCTTTGACATCAAGTGTAGGACAAAGACAAAATACATTATAATACATTAAAATGTTTTTGAACTTCTGTAAGGATTTTAAGGAGTTTGCTTGGGAGAACTAATTTTTAATTAAAGTCTTCTGTTCACTAACAATTTTTCCACAGGAGATTGAAGTGAGGGAACTACTCAATGGAGAAAAATACCATTCATTTGACAATTGATTCTTCAATAAGCCCCTGGGCACTAAAGACATTACAAATTCTGAAGATACAATAATAAAAATATTTTTGGATAAATGATCTGAACAGACACTTCTCAAGAAGAAAAATACTAATGACCAAAAATGTATGGGAAAAAATGCTCAATATCATTAGCCATCAGGATGTTGCAAACTCAAACCACAATGAGATAACGTCTCACCCTTCTTAGAATGACTATTATCAAAGACAAATGCATAACTAATGCTTGCAAGGATGTGGGGGGAAAGGAACTCTTATGCACTGTTGGTTGGAATATAAATTAGCACAATCATTATAGAGAACAGTATATGTTGTTTATATAAAATAAGTATATAAATTAAATAAAATAGGACTAATGTAGGATCCATTTCACCTACTTCTGGATACACACCCAAAGGAAATATAGTCAGTATACCAAAGACATACTTGTACTACCATATCTGTTGCAGCAATATTTATAACTGCTAGGATACAGAATTAATCTATTTTTCCTAAACAAGTACATGAATAAAGAAAATGATGTATACACACACACACACACACACACACACACACACACACACACACACACACACACACACACACTCAGAATCCTGTTATTTGGATTGCAAACTAGAGAGAAGAGAAAAATTTATAGTAAGTGAAATATATCAGAAGAAAAATTCTAAATAGTCTCTTTTTATATGGGGAAATCTCAAAAACAATTGACTTGAAATGATCACAGAATATTGATCACTGTTAGAAAAAAAGTAAGAGTGTTGAGGATGGAGCTTAAATAACAAATATCACATTTTCTTGATCTATTCATCCATTGAGGAGCATCTGGGCTGATTCCATATTATGAGTATGGTGAATGGTGCTGCAATGAACATGGTTGTGCTGATGGCTTTATTCTTTTGTATAAATGTTCAGGAGTAGAATTTCTGCATCATATGATAGGCCTATATTTAGATTTTTGAGGGACTTTCCTACTGCTTTCCAGAGTGGTTGAACAAGTTTACATTCCCACCAGCAGTGTGTTAGGATTCCGTTTTAGGTACATCCTTGTCAGCATCTGTTGTTTCCTTGATAATGGCCATTATAATGACTAAGGTGAACTCTTGATGTTGTTTTGATTTGCATTTCCTTTATGGCCAGAGATGTTAAGCATTTCTTCATGTGTCTATTGTGCACTTTTACTTCTTCAGAGAAAACTCTTTTTAGCTTATTATCCTATGTATTAATTGGGTTGTTGGTTTTTCAAGGGTTTAATTGTATAAGCTCTCTAGGTCAGATCCAGAAAGAAAAAGGTTGTATGCTTTCTTAATATGTAGAAACTATATTAGCTTATAAACTTATGAGTAAACATATTGGGTGGTATGCAAGTGTATACAAATTTAGTAATTGTAATATGATAGATTCAAAGGAAAATGCAATGACTTAGAAAGGCAAACTCAAAGTTCAAGAAAATAAACACCAGGAAACAGGTATTTGAAAGGGGTTGAGGTGCAGTCAAGAGTAGACAAATGAAGAAAAGGAGGGACAATACAGTGAAGAATTCAATGTAAATCCTACAAAATTAAGAAATGTGAGGGAAGTGGTGGGTTGGGAGGAGCCAGTGACAATGCTGAATAAAAGGGGGACATTGACCAAGAGGCATGTATGCAAGTATTCATAAACTGCTTGTCAAATGGTAACTCCTTTATACAACTACTTAAACAAAATAAAAATGATAAAAACAAATACCTAAACACTGAAAGAATAAGTTCTGGTGTTCCACACACAGTAAGGTCACTATAATTCACTAAAACTTAATATATGTTTTGTGAATATGTAGATGGTTCCTACTATCTAAAAAATAGTAATGATTTTGTCAGTGCATGCTCTATGCATTTAGTAAAATATTATACTGGGCCCATTAGTAGGATAATCAATGAATGTTAGTTAAAAAAAAAAAAACAGTAGATGTACCTTAGTAGTACTGTGTTTGACTAGAGTATGCTAGGCTTTGGGCTTGATTCCAACCACAGCAATGAATATAAAAACATAAATAATAAAATAAAACAAAACATTTCTACTAATTGTGGAAAATGTTGCTTGTGAGATGGGAATGGCCTAGATTCATCACTGAAAGCATGATACTTAGACCAGCAGCGTTTATACCTCTTGGGATCTCATTGGAACTATAGGTGATTTTCAGGCACATTCTAGTCTGAGAAATATTGATGTACAAGTTGACTTATGAATATTCCGTCTATATCTAGACAGCATGCATGAGGAAGAGTTCAAATCAACATCTAAGCCAGGTAACAGTGGTTCAAACATTCCATAACAACAGAAAACCTTTTCTATACATCAAAAGCAAAACAGCCTTTTCTCTATTGGTGTGGATAGTGAAGGGAATATGCTGCATTTCTGTTGGTATTTTCAGTTATGATAGTGAAATTTTGTCTAGAGATATATTTCAGTTTATTAGAAAGCATGCATATGCATCTCTTTGAGATCTTAAGCAATGACATTTCAATTTGACAAATTTTGGACAGTATCAGTCTATATGTACTTTAAAGAAGGAAGAAGAATTTGAATATTTTCAGTAAACAGGTACTTATATGTATAAACATATGTATGTATATACATCCATTTGTATAAAGTCTCCCTTAAAACTGTAACATTGTATAATGCTCAATAGAATTCTGATATATTAATACATGAAAGATAGAGGATATGTTCCTCCATGTCAATTCATTCTTTAGTATCTAAGCAACCAATATCAAACAAAATATAAATATATCCAAGTTCTGATGTAATATATAAGAAAGCAAAAATGACTCAATCAGCCAGTAAAGAAATAAAAAGGAAAGGGGCACGAGCAAAACCCAGAGTATGTTTCTTTCTAGTCAATTTTCTATGAAGTTATATTTATTTTTATGAGATAGATAGGAGGTTGAATAGGCATAAGGAACTTTGCCCATCTTAGGGTGGTTAGTGGGAGCAGGAACTAGAAAGAGTTATGAAAACTCCTGTCTAGATGGACAAAAAGGGGAACTACAGATAGGGAACATTTCATGAGCATATGTCCAAACAATTAATAAACTCTATTAATAAACTCTTGTCCATCTATTCCCTATATCTTCATGTACCCTTCTGTATAAAGTCTCTGCAATTAGCAAACATGCAAGGATACCAGCAACAATACCAGTATCAGAATCTCAGACTCTGGAGTTAAAAAAAAAAGTAACAACTCGAGTAACTTGGGAGTGGAGTCCATGGGGCACTTTAAATACAAGATAATATCATCTGCAAAGAGGGAGAGTTTTACTTCATCTTTCCCTATTTGGTTCCCCTTTATGTTAGCATCTTGTCTTATTGCTTTAGCTAGGCATTCTAATACTAAATTGAAGAAGAGTGGAGAGAGCAGACATCCTTGTCTTGTTCCTGAATTTAGAGGAAAATGACTTTAGATTTTTGCCATTAAGTATAATGCTGGCTGTAGTTTTGTCATACACAGCCTTTATTATATTGAGGAATGTTCTATAGATTCCTAGTTTCTCCAGAGCTTTCATCATAAAAGGGGGTAGGATCTTGCCAAATGCTTTTTTCTGCATCTATTGAGATAACCATGTGGTTCTTAGCCTTGCTTTTGTTGATGTGATGAATTACATTAATTGATTTGCATATATTGAACCAGCTTTTCATCCTTGAAATGAATCCTGTTTGATGATAATGTATGATTTTTTTGATGATTTGTTGAAGTTGACTGGACAACATTTTGTTGAGGAATTTTGCATCGATGTTCATCAAAGAAATGGATCTATAGTTCTCTTTCTTTGATGAGTCCCTGTCTGGTTTTGGGATGAAGGTTATGATGGCTTCAAAGAAAGAGTTTAGTAGGGAACTTTCACCTTGATTTCATTGAGGCATTGGAGGAGTATTGGTGTGATGGAATTCTGTGCCTCCATCAGAAAGAATGCCACTACCCAATTAGTTAGGAAATGGAAAAGCTTGGTAAAAATCATATTAAGTGAAGTAAGCCAGACCCAAAGGAATATAAGTTCCATGGTTTCCCTTATTTGCAATAATTAGTATATATCTAGGATAAGCAGAGAAGCTCAAAAGCGATGTATATATGACCATATAAGATGATGCTAGGTGAAATGAACCCCAAGATATGGACACAAGAGGTTTTTTGTTGTTATTGGTTTTATGTAATATGAGATTATTTTTGTTTCTTTTGTATATTCTTCCTCCTATGGTATATACCTGTTGTCATTGTATTTGATTTCAGTAGCTTGCATCTTGTATATATATATAATCTGGGGTGGGGAAGGAGAATAACAAAATGCTGAAATAAGGACAGATGATGACCCATTGCAACAATGAGACTCACAAGACACTATGTTGTAAATGAACTTTACAACTTCGGGGTGGGGAAATAGAAGAGGTGGGGAAGGGAAGGGATAGTAGGAGAAAAAAAGGAGGGTAACAGTGCTTGACAAGAAGTGCTCTCATTATCTTATGCATGTAACTGTAAACCCTCTGTACAGCATCTTTACAATAAAATAAAAATTAAAAAAGTAACAACAATAAAAAAGGTCAGATAAGATTATGTTAGGCGAAATGAACCCCAAGATAAGGACACAAGTGGTCTTTTCTTTCTTGCTATTCTTTCTAACATATATATAAGGCAATTTTTTGTTGTTTTTATGTCCCTTCCCCAAGGTATAACCTCTGTTTTCACTGTATTTGATGTTGTATAATTTGGTGAGGGGAAGGGAAAAAATAAATTGTTGAAATAAAGATACAGGTGGACCCATTGCAACAATGAGATGTACAAGATGCCATGTTGAAAAACAAACTTTACAACTTGGCAGGGGCAGGCGAAGTGTAGTCTTGGAAATGGGAGGGCTGGGATGGTAGGGGAAAAACAAAGGAGGAGGCAACAATGCTTGATAAGAAATGTACTCATTACCTCACTCATGTAATCATAATCCCTCTGTATGGTATTTTCACAATAAAAACATAAAAAAACTTTCACATTCTTTATTTTGTCTTGATTTTATATTAATCTTATTTAAAAGTATTGTAATCTCATTTAGCATGAATAATATAGCAACTCAACAGAATTTGAAGTATTTATTAACATCTAAATGATATCTAGATTCTCTACCAGATACTATAAATTACCTTTAATCCTATAATTTAAGCAAGGCATAGGATCAAAGAGTAACATGCAAAGTAATTGTGCAGACTCAATTCATCTTGAGCTTTCTCTTCTGTCTGTTTCAATGGGAGCCAAAAGAATATTCTGGAGCTCTCATTTCCCAATATTTCCTTTCCATTCCATAATATTCTTGCTCTACTATAACACATGTAGTTAATCTTTAATTATGTTAAGTGTGTAGATAGTAAATAGTTTAAGGCATTGTAGACCATAAAGATTCAGCCATAACCACACCACTGTTATGCCGTAGACCATCCAAATACATATCGATGCATGTGGCTATACTCAGTAAGATTTTCTGGAATAGACAGATTTAGGAGGGCAATGCTTGGTTTGTGAATCATAACTTACTGAGCTATATGAGGTATTACTTAATAAAGTAACAATATCTTGGAAAAAGTCAAAAGTTTAGGCAAAATATAAAGGTTGTGATACTTTTTAATTTTAAAGTAAAATAATTTTAAGGTACTTGTCTAAAGGGGTGTCGATTCAACATGTGTATTTATGATTATAATGCATATTGATCACTATCAACACTTGCATCATTCTCTTCTCCATCTATCCCAACCCCATCCATCCTCACAAGCTACCTAATCTCATTAAGATCAAAATGTTTTTTGTTTTTTTTTTTGTCGGTCATGGGGCTTGAACTCTGGGCCTGGGCGCTGTCCCTCAGCTCTTCAGCTCAAGGCAAGCGCTCTACCACTTGAGCTACAGCGCCACTTCCGGTTTTCTGGTGGTTTATTGGAGGTAGGAGTCTCATGGTCTCTCCTGCCCAGGCTGGCTTTGAACTGTGATCCTCAGATCTCAGCCTCCTGAGTCGCTAGGATTACAGGTGTGAGCCACCAGCGCCCGGCAGATCAAAATGTTTTAAAGATGGCCAAATACAGGTATTCTAAATTCTTTGTGGTTATGTAAATTATCTAATAATTTTTATATAATCCCTTATAATAGCCAAAGTCTCTGTAATAAATTATCTAATATCATCTTTATACTTACACCTGTGATTGAAACTTTTCCTGTTTGCTCATTATTATCTTATAAAATCTGTGAAGACTCCTGACAAAAGCTTAAGGAAAAAAATAATTATGTGTGGTATAGTGGAACTCCTATGTGAATATAAATAATCTTGGTTAAATTGAGATATCTGTTAAATCTTGGTTAAATTAAGAATATCTATACCTGAAATAAGCAACTGAGGCAGAAATGAAAAATAATACTGCCTTAGTCATTATCACATAATTGAGAATACTTACTGAATAGCATTTATCTTTATTTATTAGCTACATTAATTGATAATTTAGCTGTTTATTCTAGTAAGGCATGGATATAAAACTGATCTTCTATCTAGAGACCAAGTTGAAGTCTCTGATGATCTTGTAAGTGAAAGACACAGTAAGGCAGTAGTATATCTGAACAATTATCTTTCTCCTTTGCTATTTAATTAAGATACAATATTAATGAAAATATGACATTTGATGCATAATAGTGTCAACAATCGTCCTACTTGTGTTGTCATCTTTGTTTTTCTTCTTATCCTAATAATGAATGACAGAGTTAACGTAAGAGGGTCAATGGAGATACAGGGACTCTATTTAACCTCTTATCTTGAGAAACCAGAAACTTGAACAAAGTATACTATATAATTATTTTCAGAATTTAACATAAAGGCCACATAAGATGATGGTCTCTAGAAGAAAGGAAACTAGTATGGAAAAGTTACAATTTTTCTAGACTTCTGCTTGGTGGTAGATTTTACACTGTGGGAGAAGGAAGTAAGGGTTTATGTGGTTGACAAATCTGGAAGTTGAGCTCAGAAAATTTGAGCTAGCAGAAAATTATGCAGCACAATTCCGGTCAGGATGATACGATTTCTTTAAAAGTCAAAAGCTGTTCTATGATTGTAGTTATAAAAATGTACTTTTGTGAGACAGAAATTCTTGAGATTCCATGCAAATGGGTATTTCTTGATGATCTCTTTGATGATTGAATAATAACTAAAGCAGAGATGAGTATCAAACCAACATATCGAAAAAGTAAAGACTATTCAAGTCTCATACAAACTTAAGAGGGTGGGGAAGGTTGAGATAGATGAGAAGGAGAATAATGCATGAAATAACACTGATTATGACAAATTATATTCATATATTGACACATTGAATTGAACCTTCTTTGTTCAATTACTTAAAGATAATACATAAGTAATAAATATAATAACAGGCCCACACTACCAAATTAAACTGTAAAAACTTAGTAGTTTATTAGAACAAAGAAAACAATCACTAAAGGAAGACAACTAAATCCAGAAAGATGATAAAAATTCACTGTGTTAGCAACTGTAGCCATTCAGGGAAACAGGAAAAAGTGATATGCAACTGGAAGAAAAGAAAAATAAACACATTAGAAATAGATGAAAAAAATAGAAACTATTAGAAAACAAAAACATTAGAAATCCATTACAATTATATTGCAATATTTAATGTAAAAAGATTGAAAAGAGAAATGGAGGATATAAAATCATAAAACATGGGAATTAGAAATACAGTAGGTCAAAATGAGAAATTCACTATTTAATATTATATCAGACACTGCAAAAGATCTTAAAGACATCATAGAAACTATCTTCAGACAGAAACAATAAAATAATGAATAAAATAGAGTAATAGTTATGAGACAATATAAAGAACTATAATATTATATAGAAAGTCCCATAAAATAAAAGGGCACACAAAACACATAAAATGTTAATGATAAATATCTTACATAAATTCAGTAATTCCAACTACAATAAGAATAAAATCACAGCAATAACACTATAATCAAAAATTGCAAACCAGTAATAAAGAGAAAATGTTATCAAAAGTCAGAACAAAAACACATTATTATGAAGGGATGGTAGGGGAAAAACAAAGGAGGAGGTAACAATGCTCAATAGGAAATGTACTCATTACCTTACTCATGTAACTGTAACCCCTCTTTGCAATATTTTTACTATAAAAATGTATTAAAAAATTCAGAAGATTGGTAGACAAAGAATTCAACATTTGCAATTTTGACCTGAGGGTACAGTGTAGTTTCAGTTTGTGAGATGAGCCTGAAAGTCTGATACAAAATCCTTTCTACTATTGGCCTGAAAAACCAGAAAACAGACACCTTGTTGGGTCATAGTGTCAATAATGTGAATAAAGATGGAATTCTGGAAGGTAGGAATCTCAATAAAGGTAACATAGGCAAGAAGTGACAATGATCTATACATTGAACCACATACTTGCAAAACCATCTTTAGAAATACAGCCAAAGAAACAACATGATGTAAGTTGTCTGATTAAAGTTTAATTAAAAGTTTATAGTTTTAATGTAATCATGAAAACTGTCTAGTAAACAAATTCAATTCGCTTTAGAGTAATGTGATAAGAAAAATCTACAGCCTCTACTACACAACATACACAATGTCTGGGAAACAATTCTATATACAGAGCACTAAGAAAATGAATAACTTGAGCTGATAGAGGCATAGAATTCATATATATATATATATATATATATATATATATATGAATTGATCCATTCATCTACTGAGGGACATCTGGGTTGGTTCCATATCTTAGCTATGGTAAATAATGTTACAATAAACATAGTTGTGCTGGTAGCTTTAGTATGGTCTTGTTTGTGATCATTCAGGTAAATGCCCAAAAGTGGGATTGCTGGGTCATAGGGGAGCTCTATGTGGAGTCTTTTGAGGAACCTCCATACTGCTTTCCAAAGTGATTGAACAAGTTTACACTCCCACCAACAATGCAGTAGGGTTCCCTTCTATCCACATCCACTCCAGCATCTGTTGTGATTAGATTTCTTGATTATAGCCATTCTAACTAGGGTGAGGAGAAATCTCAATGTTGTTTTGATTTGCATTTCTTTTATGGCTAGAGAGGTTGAACATTTCTTCATATGTCTATTGGCCATAAGAAATGCGTCAGCAATGGGAGCCAAATGGAGAATGTCAACATGTAACTCACAAGGAGGCTGTATATCTGGAAGCATGGCACTAAATTCTTAAGGGGAGCATTGCAACAGCAAAATATTCTAAAAAGAATAAATGGATGAATAGACAGACAGACAGACAGACAGACTGACTGACAGACAGACAGACAGACAGACAGACAGACAGACAGACAGATAGATAGATAGATAGATAGATAGATAGATAGATAGATAGATAGATAGATAGATAGATAGATAGATAGATAGATAGATAGATAGATAGATAGAAAAACCCTTCAGTGGAAAACTTCATGACATTTTCTGACCCAGTATAATTCACTATCTTCTACTGATAAAACAAAACCATCTATACTCTTGTCTGACGTACTGCTTCAACAAACTGAAAGGCAATGAATTTTATGACACTTAATAAAAGAATAAAAGACATGAACTAAAATTTAAAAAAATAGTACAGCTAGAAATGTCTTTAAGACATCTTCTTCCACTTTTTCTCCTCCCCCTCCACTTCTCCCTCTCTCACCCTTCCCTTCTCCCCCTCCTCCTTTTCCCCCTCTTCCTCCTCGGGTTCCTCCTCCTCTTCTTTTGGATGAGAGTTGATATTAAGATTATTAGAAAAGATGCCTTGATTTGCCTTTTTTTCTGGTGTTTCTATGGCTTGTTCTGCCCATTTGGAAATGAAAGCAAATCCAGTACCATACTAGAGCACAATTTTAAGAAAAGAACTAACCCAGAGCACTGTAGTTGTATAGACTTTAGAGGTTCACAGTCATAGATAGACATTTTCACTCTATCTCTCCTTTTTTTGGATATGAAAGCAGATCCAATACCACCATAGAACAAAAATTTAAGACAAAACCAACCTGAAGCCCTGTAATTGCACCGATTTTAGGGATTCAAAATCATAGATAGTTATTCCCCTATTTATCTCTCCTTTTCTTGGTTAGGGGAAGGGTACTATGATTCAGGAGTGGGGGTGTGGGGGGGAGGTAAAGTGGGAGAAAAATGAGAGAAGGGGGTAACACTTGTCAAGAAATGTATTCATTACTTTTACTTATGTAACTGTAACCCTTCTGTGTGTCACCTTTACAATAAAATAAAATTAAAAAGAAATGTTGTTACCTGACACCCGGTCCCCTGCCCTTTGAAAAAAGACTACTAGAAGAATTTTGGTTATTTGAAAATGCCTATGAGCACAACCTTTAATCTTTCTGCATTTTAGCCAAGAGTTTTATTTCTTCACCTTTATATTATCTTCACCTTGAGGACCTTTTTTTTACCTTAGGATACTAGTTATTAGAGAAAGCTATATTTATTTATTTTTATTATTTTTTTCTATTTATTTTTTTAATTTAATTTAATTTTATTTGTGAACATACTGTACAGAGGGGTTACAATTACATGGGCAGGATAACGCGTACATTTCTTACCAAGCATTGCACCCTCCTCCTTTGGTTTACCCTTCACATCCCTTCCCAGCCTCCCCCCTCCCCCCCAATCCCAATCCTTCTCCTTCCCTCCCCCTCCCCTCCCCCCCCCCACCCACCGACGTTGTAAAGCTCGTTTTGGACATGACAACTTGTACTTCTCATTGTTGCAACAGGTCCACCTGTATCCTTAAACAACTGGTTTTTCCCCATCTCCTCCACAAGTTATACTGACATCAAATATAGTGAAAGCGGGGTTATACTGTGGGGGAGGGACATACAAAGCAACAAAGAGATAATCTTATAAATGCGTTAGAAACACATGCATGAAAGAAAAAAACATTAAAATACATATCTAAGGGTTCATTTTCCTGACCTCACATTATCTGACCTTTTCCGCTTGACTCATACATATACTAGATATTGCAAATAAGGGAAACCATGGGACCTATGTTTCTTTGGGCCTGGCTTACTTCACTTAGGATATTCTGCGTTCCTCCAAATTTGGCTTAAAATCTGTGATATCTTTAATCAGAAATTTTTGTCTTTATTCTTTATTATATCGTATATGACTACAAGAAATAAGTTGGGCCAGGTCCTGGTGGTGCATACCTGTAATCCTAGCTCCTCAGAAGGTTAAGATCTAAAGAGTTGTGGTTTGAGACTACAGGATGATGTCTTTAAGACTCATGCAATTAACCAGTGAAATGCTAGGCTAAATGTATGGTTCAGATAGTAGAGTACTATCCATGAGGAAGCAAGCAGTGTAAGATCACAAGGCCCTGAATTCATGTGCAGTTATTGGAAAATAAGACGAAAGAAAGAGAAAAAGGAGGCAAGGAAGGAAGGAAAGAAGGATGGTAGGAAGGAAGGAAAGAAAAAAAGAAAGAAATCATTTGGTACATTCAATATTTTACCTGGAGATCTCTATTTTTCTATTTTCTATTTTATTTATTCATTTTTTATTTTTTATTATGAACATACTGTACAGAGGGGTTACAATTACATGGGCAAGATAATGAGTACATTTCTTATCAAGCATTGCAGCCTCCTCCTTTGTTTACCCTTCACATCCCTTCCCAGCCTCCCCCTGCCCCTCCACCCAATCCTCCCCCCACCCGCTGAGTTACAGTTACATAAGTAAGGAAATGAGTACAATTCTTGTTGAACAAGCAAAGATAATGGAATCAACTCAGATGCCCCTCAGTGGATGAATGGATCAAGAAAATGTGGTATATATACACAATGGAATTCTATGCTTCCATCAGAATGACATCACCCCATTTGTAAGGAAATGGAAAGACTTGGAAAAAATCATATTAAGTGAAGTAAGCCAGACCCAAAGAAACAGGCTGCATGGTTACCCTCATTTGTAATAATTAGTATATGTCTAGGATGGTTCTAGCAGAAGATCACAATATCTCAATAGCTATGTACATATGACCTTATAAAGTAATGCTAATTGAAATTAACTAGAAGATATAGAAACAAGAGGGTTATTTTTGTTTGTTTTGTTTTGCTTTAGTATACTGTATACAGTTCTTTCTTTTATCTTTTATTATTCCCCCTTTTGCTTACCTCCTGTTGTCACTGATTTTTTGACTGTTTTTTTATTGTGAAAATACCGTTGTTATCACTCTGTTTTTTATTTCAGTACCCTTTGTTTTATATATATATATATATATATATATATATATATATATATATATATAAGTTTAACTGAAGATCTCTTTAATGTTGCTTACTTCATGTAGTTCAGCATTTGTGTGTTTGTGTGTGCTGTGTGTGTGTTATGTTTGTGTTCATGTGTATGTGTGTGTGTGTGTCTGGATATACATGTTCACTAAAGTTTCTGCTATTAAATCACAAAATATACCTTTCCTTCCACCATCTAAGTCCATCCATCCAGCTCAGCATTACCTGCTGTAACTTATTACCTGCTTCCCAAACCAGTCCCACATGTTATTATGTTATTTTATATGTTGTGTTATTGTTACAGCTCCCTGTTTCTGATCACAAATTCCATTCCAGTTATCTACTATGTATAACATACTACTATTTTAAGTTCCAACCTTAAAGCAACAATTAAATAGTATGCACCATAATTCAGAGGTTTCTCTAGGAGCGCCGGGGCAAGTCCTATAGTGTCTCTCCCATGTTTCTAGTTGGATATTGGCTGGAGCTTCAGTCATCTGTAGGTGGGACTTGGCTAGGTTCACGATAGCTTATCCATTCCACCCAAATTTAGTGCAGTGATGAGTGATGGCAGCTCTGTTGGGGCTGTCAAAACATCTTGAGTTTCTCAGGGCATCTTACATGGCTTCCATATAAGAGAACAACCATTCTGTACAAGCATGTTCAGCCTGACACCTTAATAGAATTCAGAAAGTCTACTCTGATCCTAACCTTGGAAATCATTTCCATGCTTTGCATTGGCTAGTAAGTCATAAACCTACCTAAAATGAAAGAAAGGGAAGTTCAATGGGAGGAATGGTCAAGTGCATATTATATAATTTGCTGCATTCAAAATATTGAGTCTTAGCTTCAAATTTGATTTTCTTATTCTTAGTACTCCATCCTGTATATGTTTACTTATCTGTGCATGCTGAACAGCAAAAAGAGTGAATTCATAGGAAATTGACTAATACTTGAGTGGAGTACTAAGAATAGCAAAAATCTTATACTTATACTTCCATTATTTGTTAACAAATAAAACAAATTGAGTAATACTTCCCATGAATGAAAGTCTTTTGTGTTCATAAACTGTATATCACATTTTTTCTGGTGTTCTAAACTGACTGATTAAACTTACAATTATAGAATCACTAATCAAAAAACCACCATATACCCTAAAATTATAAAATTGGGTAAGATATGAATCCTGTCCTTACTGATATTAAATGGAATAAAACATTCAGTCCAACAAATAGATACAAATCTAGTTATTGAAGAATCTCACTTCAAAGAATTTTTTGAATTTTTGTTATTTATCAGACACCATACATTTTCTGAGTACTCATGGTCTTTAAGATAGACTCTAAAGAGACATCCAATGAGTCCTAGAAGATATATTTCCAGTCATGCATAGAAGCAATCAAAGTAATACAAGTGCAGAATGAACAGAAAAAGGCATTCTGTGTAATTGTCTCTAAAACTGCTGGTTTCTTCACCTGCTACCCTACGGTGGGGCAGGGTTAAAATGCAAAGGAATGAGTGCTGTCTTATGAACAAGTATAGCAAGCAGAGTCTTAAATGGAGAGACTTGAGGGATGATTCAAGCACCTCACCTGTTTCCAGATAGCTATTCCAGTAAGTATCAGAACATCACCCTTTGAATTCCACCCAATGTTTATAGTGTTAGTCACTTTTTCCAGTGAGAAAACAAAGGTAAAGACAATGCTTCCAGGATGAGTCTATAAATAAAATACATATTCAGCACGACTTTATATCTTCCTAATGTATTAGAGCATATTTGCTTATTAGATTATTTGTTACATCTCAGAAGATGGGAGAGATGTAGCTATAGTTGGATGCTATAGAAAGGTCTAAAATTGATGTAAAAACACAGGTAGAATGTATGGACATATTCTTTCTTTAGACACATATCTATGATCTATGATGTATTTCCATTTGAATAGTTAGTTTACCTAGCCATAATTGAACTCCATGAAATTTATATTATTATGTATTATTTGTATTATTATTATGTATTATTTGTGGGGTTTTTTATTTTAGTGTGTGTGGTGGTACTGGGAATTTATGGCCTCTTTTGCTCGTGTCTGGTACTCTACCATTTGATCCATACCTCCATTTCTGGCATTTTACTGGTCAATTGGAGATGAGTCTTACAGATTTTTCTCCCTGAACTGGCTTTGAACGATTTTCCTCAGATCTCAGCCTCTTGAGTAGTTAAGATTACAAGTGTGACCTACCCACACCTGACTGAAATTTGTATTTAAAATTTTTCCCATATTGATAAAGATGCATTTTACTTATCAACTGATTGGTTGAATTGAAACCCCTTTGTACAACTACATTCAACATAAAAGTTTCCCAGATATTTCTGATGCATGTGCAGTTTGAGGACCCAAGTCTAGTTACACAGTTTGCTAGAGTCTAACTTATGACAGGAAGTAGATAAATTGATTAGAGTGTCTTTTTATCATTTATTTGATTTTTTTACAATAAGCTATGTAGTAGAAATAACCAAAAAGCTTATTGTTCTGTTTTAATCTACTGCTATTTTCCACTATGGACTCCCCTGGACATCTGGAGCCACTTCTATGTGCTTGAATGCATTTGCTTTTCTATATATCCTGGCTTTTGAGTGCTTATCCTACTTCCTAGAATGCTTTTTTCCTCACCTTCATTGTTACCCTTCACTCTTCCATCAAATTTTCTTGGAACTGTTACCTTCGCACGAAGCCTTCCGGCATTTGGATCATATTTTGATCTCCTTTTGTTCTTATGCTAGATTTTTCAAAATGACAAAACCCCATGAAGTAAGTGCATACAAAGCCTCTGAAAATTTTGGTGCAAAGAAAACATATTCCCGAATCAATGTAGATAATCACACACACAAATATGTTATCTAGCTACCGATGAGCAATAGAAAATTTGTCAAAAAAAATTTCAACAATTTCAACAATCACTCTCCTTTCTAGAAAAGCACTGTGCTAAACATAGAACAAAGAGGATCATGGCTCTGTCGATAGACAGAACATAAAGACAGAATCAATGAGGAAATGTGGTTAAAACTTGCTCTTGCCCAAATCTTTCAGTTCCTAGACTTACTGTTTTTCTTCCTTTCATATTTTGGGACTGTGGGTTGCTGGGGGAGAGGAAGAAATTCCATTTTTAGACTGGTAAAAGAAGTAAAAGTTATAGCAAAAACTCTCTTTATTATAGGACTTTTTAAAATACTCTCAAAATATGGAAAAGTGCTATTGACGCACTAATAAAATATATAATTTTTTTAAATTCCAACCTCAGCCTGGCACTGGTGGCTGAATCCTGTAATCTTAGCTACTTGAGAGGCTGAGGATGGGAGGATCATGATTGGAATCCATCATGGGCAGAAAAATTCATGAGGACCCCCACCCCCCTCTCCCCTTTCGGGGGTGCAGGAACACACATCTGCTATGCAAAGCTGTGTGGGACGCTGAGATTGGGAGAACTGTGGAACCAAGGGAATTCCAAAAGAAAAGTCCATTGAGACTCCATCTCCACACAAGGGAAGGTCGATGTAGTAACTTGTGCTTGTCTAGTCCCAGATAAGCAGAAGCTCAAAATGAGTGGATCAGGGTGCAGTAACACACAGGCAGAAGAGATGCTTTTATCCTAAAAATAACCCGGATAAACCAGGACTAGAAGCATGATTCAACATATTGCTCAAGCCTAGAAAGCATAATGCCCTCGGTTTATATCCAAGTACTTCCAAAATTTAGGAAAGTCCCAATGAGACTGAGGACGTAGCTCAACGGTAGAATACTTCCCTAGCCAGCACAAAGCACCAGTTTTGACCCTTATCATTGCCCAAATGAAATCAGCTTCTAGACCCTGGAACAGTTTCTAGGCAGTTATGCGTATGGGAACACACTGAAAAGCTCTCAATGTATTTTAAAAAATACAATGATTTAAAAACTACAAAACTATGTGTTTCAATGTAAGAAAATCTATACCAATCTGTCTGTTAAGAATAGATCTTTCTCAAATTATCCAGAATAATAAGTTGCTTAATGATACATCATCAAATGCTTTTAAAGTAGATGGTCCAACCAGAACTATGAGGAAAACCAGGTTAAAAAAAAAAGTCACATATTAGAAGAGCAAAGCTCATTAATGTTTGGTAAACTTGGTGATATACAAATATGCTAGCTGTGATGATTTCCAGTCTAGATATATTTTTCTTGTTCAGAAGATTTGTCTTCTCTGTAGACGATGAAGCAGAGCTTCTCAGATGGCCAGCATTGTTTCTTTGAAATATAGCCAAGTGAATGTTGAGGCATGTCTATGCCCTTGTCAGATGGCTCTTTCAAATTGTTATGCTATGTACTTGAAAGGTGGAGGCTGACAAAACAGCCTCCAGGACTGAGGGACTTTGTACATTTGTGTCAGATGTCTGAGGGAGGTAGCAGATTATTTGCTTTTGAGTGGTTTTCCCTCTGAGGGAGGTGTGAGTTACCATCACAGCATTCTGTGGAGGAGGGGCACTGGGCTGCCCTTTGACCTCACTGAGGGAAGGCCATTTCATTTATATAACCAGTAAATCTGAGTGTTGACTCTAGAAAGATCATGGTATCAGGGCTTTCACAAATCAGGCAGTGGGTTATTTTGGAATAAGTCTTCACTATATATAAAATTATTGGCAGCTGAAAAGTCTAGCATCAGAGGAAGTTCACTTAATGAAGAATTGATGAAGAAATATATCTGATAATGTATGCAGTATAGACAAAAGTAGAAGAAATGCACTGGGGGACAGGATGGAGTGAAAGAAAGAAACAGTGAAGAATAATGATAGGCCTTATGCATCGTGTTTTTTATCTGATATGACTTAAAAATGTTCACCTAGTGTTTTAGCAACCATGTTCTCAATGTCAGGGAGATCCCTTTTTGTAATGAATAAGTGAGACTTCTTTCCCTCCCAGAATGACATTTTAAATATAAATTATATATTTTAGTTCAATTAAATTTCATCAGTTTTGAGATTCCTGAAACAGACCAGTCACATGAAAATGATCTTTCTTTTATGGTTGCATATATTCCAATATTCTAATCTGACTCACAAAATCAGAGTGGTTGACTCTATCTACATCTACAAAAATCACTTTATTGATAAATTTCCCTAGGATAATCACACTTCAAACTATTTAACCACGTCTAATAAAGAATCACCCGCTTTCACAACACTGAGTATTTGCTTTGTTCTGCTCATTAAAGTTCAAAGTCATTTAAAGCATTCATATAAGTATAATAATCAGAAAATAAATGCACTAACACCTAGCCCTAACTTGCTCCAGATTATAACATTTTTCCTTCATTGAACATGAATATGAGCCTTACAATCTTCCCAATCCATTATTTAATTACTGAATTCACATTTCAAAATGATCCCTTTCGAGACAAAAACAGATATTGCTGATTATATCTACTAAGTCATTGAGAGTCACAATGTCTAAGAAGAATCCCACCTGGAGGATGGAAGGGACTAATGAAAATAAGAATAAGGATGGAGCTATTTTCAACAGCAGGTTGACCAGATAAATTTTCTCGTGCTCTTTCCAGTTTGTTTATTTAAGGCTGTAAATTGGAATGAAACGTGCACTTAACAGCAGAACATCATTGCAGCTCTTCCTGTAATCATATATATTGTAGATTTCTCAAGTCTGTAAATGATGTCTGCTTTATGAGGACATCCTCACTTTGCTTTTATAGCTAGCATAGTGGTTATTCATTGTACTGTCTCCAAGGTTTCTGTTTGCTTGTCTTGCTTTCTTTTGTTTCCTAGCTCTATAATTTCTTTTTTTCTTTCTTTTTTGGGGGGGAGGGGGTGATCCGGTCATGGGGACTAACTCTGGGCCTGGGCACTGTCCCTCAGCTCTTCAGCTCAAGGCTAGCACTTTACCACTTGAGCCACAGTGCCACTTCCGTTTTTTTCTTTTTGCTTATGTGTTGCTGAGGAATCGAACCCAGGGCCTCAGGCATGCAAGGCAAGCACTCTACCAATGAGCCACCTTCCCAGCCTCATAGCTTTATAATTTGTTGAAGAAAGATTTTTTTTTTGTTCTATTTATTTTTAATTTTGTATGTCAGGGCCTATTGATTCTACTACAAGTGTCTGCTGAAAACAATACACTGAATGGTTATTTAAGCTTTTAAAGACTATTGTAAAGGAGTACAAGAAAAGTTAAGACGTTGTCATATTAGGATTATTTGATTAGTTGATTACTGTTATAATCAAAATAGGGCAGAAACTGTTGCAGAGTGTTGGGAAAGGGTAACATTGTCAAAAAAAAAGTACTCATTACCTGACTTGTAAGTGTAACTTCTCTCGACATCAACTTTATAAGAACAACAAAAGCAAAATTTAAAAAATAAATAGCAGAGACCTTTTGTAGATACCTGGCATTGCTGAGTTACATCCATGAAGTCAGGGGGTATAAAATATTACTAATATGTTTAAAACAACTTCAAGACAGATATGTTACAGTTTAAAATTCTAACTGATGAAAGTTCAATTTCCATCATTTTCAATGGGGAAAAAAGAACAAAGAAAAAAAGAGGGTTTTTTTTGTGTGTGGGGGGGCAGGGAGGAGGATCCGGTCCTGGGGACTGAACTCTGGGTCTGGGCGCTGTCCCTCAGCTCTTCAGCTCAAGGCTAGCACTCTACCACTTGAGCCACAGTGCCACTTCTGGCTTTTTTCTTTTTGCTTATGTGATGCTGAGGAATTGAACTCAGGGCCTCATGCATGCAAGGCAAGTGCTCTACCACTGAGCCACCTTCCCAGCCCACAGAGAGGTTTAGAAACACTAAGTGAAAGGAATAGAATTGCTTTTTTAGGCATCTAAGAGAAAGAAATTGCTCAACTATCACAAGATGAGGATGAATCAGAATAAGGATACTTAGAAACCCATCATCAGTGGACCCTTTAGATGTACACTACCAGGATTTTACTGTCTGTTCAGCTTCTTCATACCACTAGTTCTAGCCTAAGAGCCTAACAACACTCTTATAGGAAAAGATTATTAGAAGAGCTAAAAGAATCAATCCCGTAGCTATGTGAGTCGGGCATGTCTGTAATCTCAGCTAGCTAAAGAATGGAGGCTGGGAGATGAGAAGTTTAAGAACAGCACAGACAAAGTTAGCAAGACCCTATCTAAAAAAATAAAATGCAAAGGAGTAGAGATATGAAGGGTAGAGAGCACTCCCCTGCCAGCTTGACATCCTGAGTTCAAATGTACCTCTTCATATTTTAATCCTGAGAACCTTCAGCCTCACTTCATACCATTATGTAAGCCTTGAAAATTTTATTCCACCAGCCACATGCTCCCAGGCTCTTCTCTAGGCCTCCACTAATATTTCCTGTTTCATTTTCCCCAACATATTCCTTTTAAAATATCTGTGACTACAAATTTAAGGATGCCCATTGTGTTCCCTGGTTCTACTTCTTTCTTTTTATTTCCTCTTTCTTCACAGGAACTTGTTATATTGCAAAATCTAAGCATACTCGTGGACTTTTAGGAGCCATCAGCCCCTTGTTTTGGATTTCTCCCTCAGAACTTTCTATGACAAATATATCCTTGCAAGATGACTATGTAAGATATTCCCTCCCCCCAGTCTTCTCTCTCTGTCTCTCCCCCTTTCTCTCTATTTCTTTCTGTCTCTGTCTCTCTGTCTCTCTGTCTCTTTTGCTGTCTCTCTCATCTCTGTCTCTCTCTGTCTCTCTGTCTGTCTGTCTGTCTGTCTGTCTGTCTCTCTCTCTTCCCCTCTCCCTCTATATACTTGCTATCTAAACAGGGGCAACCTACCTTGATTATGAATATATTCACAAGGATATGTTGCAAAAAGTATGAATTCATGCTCTCAAAATATAAGACATTTTTAACAAGAACAAAAAGAACACACATAAGTCTAAATTTAAACATTGGGTTGTTTGTTAGGGGTACTAATGTATTAATGAAGAGAATACAGAATTAAAAAAAAATTGACAGTAGTCATGTAAGACCATACTCATTGGTTTCTTAGAGATTTTACTAGTGTCTTCAGTTACTGGGAAAGCTTAATGCCTAACTGTCCTTTTAGGAAAAAGACATATGAGGCATTCCATATTTCTGAAAGTTAAACATTCCACCTAAGCACTAAGTTTTGTGTGTCTGATTGAGAAAGATTCTTGTCATTATAATTAATGGTCATTAAAATGTTATCATCTGAATGTGCCATTCCCCAAAACCAAACACAAATCTCTTAGATAAAAAAGCAGATAAATTCAGTTGGCATATTTGCATTACAAAAGAAAACAGTTTCAGACACACAAAAGATTAGCTGCAGAGTTCCTTTAAACAGTCCACTTCCCTGAATTTTCAAAATAGTATTGGGTTTGTTTTAAAATGGATTGACTTTTCAGGAACATATCTTTTTTCTTGTACAGTAAGGCAGTTATTTTTTGTACATTTCTAGTCTTTCTAATTTACCAAACAGCTCACGCTTCCTCTGTTGGTCTCTATGGGCCTAAGAGGAGTAAAGTGATAAATGCTATTGCAGAGCTTTTTCAGGGGGTTGAAAGAATGTGGTTTTGGAAGGCAGAGCTAAGTAAATGCAAAAGCCACCGGATCTTTAAAGACAACATCAAAACCATGTCAAGACTTCATGAAATTCCATCAAATCAAACATGAAAGTACATTACCTAGAAAAATATTATTCCTTGGTTAGTTGTGTATGACAGTGCAAGAGATCAGCGAACAGCAAAGATATTTTCCCCCTTTTCCGACAGATAAGGAGACAGCAAAGAAAAATGAAAGAGGGCTGCCCGAAGCAGCACCCAGAGCGATAACTTTTATGTCTGCCTTCGTGTCATCCAGACAGCTGCATTAACTCATCACTTTAAACCCAAGGCTGCAAATGAGACTCATTGCAGTAATTAACAAAGGAGAAAGTCTGACTATTAGGAAAAGGAGAGCAAATTTCCCTGTTGACGATTTTCTTTATTGAATTATTTTAGAGAAGGGGAAGGTGAGGGAAGGAGCAGATGTATGATAATCAGAGGGGGACAAAGATAGAATGAGTCATCATATTCAAGTGTTACATCCAGGGTCTCATATAAACTGAACTGAAGGAAGGAAAAAACCTTCCAAGCTTTAAGGAAGCATACTGAATTGGCATTAACAATTGTACTGTTTGCTCAAATAATTGGCCCGATGCTAACGCTAGAGATACCAATGATTTATGGCCTATAAGTCATTCTACAAAGTACTTCAAATCCTTAAACTTCTCTTGTCTCTTCTGCATCCAGTGACTCACAACTTAATCATCTGTCACTTGGATTATTTAGTGTCCCCTACCTTATATCCCTGCAGCCACACGCATCTCTCCTCAGTCCCTTCGATCTCACTAATATCTCTGCACAATTCCCAACTTTTCAACAAATTCCTATAATACCAATACAACCGCAAATCAACCATGCAACCCCAAATACTTTCTATGGCCTCTGAGCCTCAGCAAACCTGGTTGCAGTTGGCCTCTCTGTGTTTCTTCTTTCTACCACGGCTGTGGGTGTGTGCTGAGAGAGTGAATTTTCCCACATGCTCTTCCAACAACCATGGCTGCTTCAGTTACAAGAAAGCCTTACTTGGGTGGCTCAAAAATGTTTTAAAAAATGATGAACGATAATGATAACCATGGTAATGAGGATATAAGGGATTTTATAGGCTAACCCAACAACAACAACAAAATGACAGATATGATCTTCAAGGGACATACAGTTTTATAATGCTGTTGCCTAGCTTGCTGTTTTCTGCTCACTTTTCTTTTATTTAATGTTTGCATGGGATTTTCAAGCCATTGCCCCTCATACCTCACAACTACAAGGCAAAGCAGAAAGAAAGACTTGGTCCCAGGAGATTTCACAGATTTAACTGAACTGAATTATTGAATTAATTATACAATTCCTTTTATCTCAAACAATGTAGTTAGGAGAACTGGAGTACTAATTGTCAAGAGCAAGGACTTGTGTGGTAACATTGAGGCATTTTGGGCATACTTAAAGTCACCAACTGTGAACCTGGGCAGAGTACAAAGGAGATAGAAGAACCTTTAAAAAATATTCTAACTAAATACTGGGCAGACAAAATAAAATTTCTGTTATGATGGAGAAAAGTCAAGGCTTAGATATTAAACTTGAATTTCTAGTTCAAATAAAAAATCCTATGGTATGACAAAAAAATACCCTAAAGTAAAGCAACAGAGATATCTAAACATGGAAAAATAGCTGATCTACGCAAATCTTAGCAAAGTAGTTTACACTAGTACTCCAAAATTCAGTGTTTTGTTTTTGTAATTTCTTAAAAAACATTAGTGGTTGTATAGATTTCATGAGGTAATTTATTTGCCATTTTGTGATAAATTTCATGAGGAAAGAGGTTCTACTTAGAAATCGGTTTATCAGGAGAGCATCTATTTTATAAATGGAGAAGTGCCTGTGTAAAAACTAATTTGTTGAAATGTTGGTTTGAGAATGTGCCAGATGCTGAGCTTTCACCTCAAAATGCCTGTTTCCATTTTTGTTATTGCTTTTCACTGCAATGAATATTTACATAAGTACATAAATTTAGATAATGAGACATAGAAGTTATCTGCAAGGAAAGGATAATAGAATATGATTCCTAGGGCATGAAAAGACCGATGAGTGATCACAGTTCACAGACAATCATCATTCTAGCCTTAAGTAATTCAGTAAAATAATAGTTTCATTAATATCAGTGTAAATGCTTCCTTCAGAATGACAGTGCCACTGCCCCTGGTCAAGGCACTGACCTTCTGCTTGTTTAATATGTGGCACTGGTGGGGAAAATTGACAAATTACTGACACAGGTTAGATGCTTGCTGAAAGGCAAACTTCTATTCTGGTCACTCATGTATTTGTTCTGAGTTGGCTCATTGAGAACATATATAATTCCAAGACACCTAATCAGGATTAGCCCTGATACTTCTAAGTCACAATGGAAAACTATCACCAAAAGATTAGATGTAAACTTTCATAGGTTTTATATCATAGGGGAAAAATTGTGCAGACTTTTAGAAGTATAAGTTAGAGAGATGTACAAATAATGCTGAAAAAAGATATCCAGAATCTTATTCAATTTTTAAAAAGCCAATATAATATAACATTATATTTGTCATTCAAGATTTACTAGTTGGGGAATAATGTATAAGAAAATGTTTACCATCTTAATTTTGAGGGAGCATATTACACGAAGGGTTGGAATAATGAAGGGTATTCATTTCAACTTAATAATCTACTTTGGTATTTGAATTTCAAAAGTATAATCATGAATATTTATGTAAAAATGGTCACTTAAGATATTACATGATATTTGCAGTTATAGTAATTAAATAAAATTGAAATAACCCAAACTTAATTTATGAGAATATTTTTAATTTAAATAATCTCTTCCCATACTTCTCTGCACTTGTGTACAAGGACTCTTTTCTTTTACTACTACTACTACTACTACTAGTACTACTACTACTACTACTAGTACTACTACTACTACTACTACTACTAGTACTACATAGCTCTCCTTGAAACCTCATAGGTCCTCATCAACAAACCACATTAATATCTGCTCAGTTTATAAATACTCCGTTCTTTTACATTAACTAAAACGTGGCTGTGTACTATAGAAACCATATTCCCCACGTCCCACTTAAATGGAATATGATTTTTCTACCACTTGTTATTTCCTTTGGCCTGATGTTCAATGGTGTCTTTTAACTTATGGTTCCCCAAAGCTTCCTTCTTCCATCAGAACATTTTAAAATATGTGCCACTAAATTTTCTGGTTGTGACATTCTCATTCATTGTATCTAGCTCCCAGATTCTCAGATTCTCCAGTGCTTTGCCAGCATTAATATAAATTAGTGACTTGAATATTCCCATTCTGTAACCCAAACACCTCACTGGCCATTTTAATTGGTGACTTTTCAGCATTATGATCTCAACCACCCACTCAAGTTGCCCTGCCCTGTTGCTAACACCAGTAACTGAAGCAAACCCAAAATCTCTAGGTCTAGCATACTGTCCTTTGGCCTTTACTCTTACTACGTCATTTTTCTCTTGTCCTCTTCCTACAGCCCATATTTGATCTCATCAGTAGTTTTAATCCATGGACTATAGTACTTATTCTCTTCATCATTCTTCCCAAGTTCTGAGTCCCCTCTTTATCCAGTCCAAATTCTATGATCTGGTATGTAACATCTCATTGCTAATAACCTTAAATCCCCTTTAAAATTCTCATCTGTGTGGAAAAAGTCCAAGCTTAACTATGTGTGAAATCATACTATCCATGTTCTCATCTCTTTACCAGAGCAACTAAATACTGAGAGAGAAAAGAAATGTCATGTCTTTATACTGAGTGGGCTAACTTGATCCCATTACTGCATTCTTCAGAAATCTCGCTGAATGTCGCTTCTTTTAGTTGGTTTCATGCTTCCGACGTAAGGCAATTATCTCATCCTTTTTCATGTTTCCAATTTCCCATTCTTGATTCACTCTCAGGTATTGACTCCATTGCCTACTTCACAGAAGGAAAGAGATGAAATGAAACAAGAGATACCTTATCTTCTCTACTGATTTATTTTGTCCATTTAATCTGTTTTTGACGTCTTCCTTATTAAAAGACATTTTCTATCTTAGTGGATTGTGTTCCCACAATGACACAATTCCCCTCCTGCATTATCTATTTCTCTCTGAATGAGTCAATTCTAAGTGGCATGTAAACATGCCTTGATAGTATATATTGTCAGGAGGAAAAATGTTGGCTTTACAGAAAGTCTCAGTTAATTTTTCTGTTACTTGTAATAAGAAGACTCCTTCAAACAATTGTTTATTTTTCATTTTTCTCTCCCTTCCTATGTTCTTTGTAACATATATCTTTTTTTGTTTCTCTCACCATTTCACTTATTTATCAAGGCCAGCAGTGATGTGTATTTTAACGAAGGCCTCTGACTTTCTGTACTTGCTTGCTCTCTTGCAGCCTGTGATATAGTCAGCATTTACTCTTCAAGTCCATTTCTTTACTCATCCATGTCACCACATGCAACTGTATTGCTGTCTCCTGATGAAAAACCTTTCTTAATTTTCTCTATCACTTCCCATCCTTTGCCATCTTTCTCCATCTTGCCTACTTAGCCATATCCACAGTCATCCCTCTCCATTTTACCTGGTGCTCTGAAGTTGCGTCTGACTCCTGCTCTATTTCTTCTTTACAAATTTATCTTAGCCTTATATTTATTTATTTATTTATTATCTTAGCCTTGTGTTTATGAATTTGTTAATTGCTCCCACAAGAATGGAACTCCTTGGAAGACTGTTCTTAGCACGTAACCTGCTACGTGATACATGTCAATTATTGTTTGCCATGCAGCTAAATGTATTTTAGGGTTTGGAGACATGGCTCAGTTGGTAGAGCTAGCCAATAGCAACAGTGTCACATACTCAGTTTGAGTCCCAATTCTTGGACATAAAAATATATTTCATGTATTTTTTAAAGAAATATTTTACTTTTGCTCTTTTATTAGGGTACACTGATTGTACACAAGGATTTTGTTGTGATATTTCTGTTCATACAGAATATTTTGATCAAATTTATATCTCACATTAATTTCTTATTCTCTCCTTTTAAATAATTTCAATGGTTTCATTATTTTACCATTATACATATATATGAAGTGATTTGATCACATTCGCCCTCCACCACTTCCTTTACCCTCCAAATTCCTGCTGAGTCTCATCTCTAAACAGTCTCCCCATTTTATATTAAATATTATTCAAGTTTTTCTATTTTGTAGGTCTAGAGTCTATATATGAGAGTTCATGATATATTTGTCTTTCTCAGCTAGGTTTGTTTTACTTAACATAATAATTTCCAGTACATTTTCCTGAAAATGGCATAATCTTACTATTTTTATAGCCAAGAAAGATTCCATTGTTTATATCTACCACATCTTCTTTATTCTTTTATCTGTTGTTGAGCACCTTCTCTAATTCCATCATTTGACCCCTGCGAGTAGTGTTATAAATATGGCTGTGTAGGTATCTCTGTTGTGTGAAAATTTACATTCTTGTACATATATGATCACAGTAGAATACCAGGATCATGTAATTCTATTTTAGGACTTCCATAATGGTTTCCATAGAGGTTTCATCAATTTGAATTCTGACCAGCTGTATATGCAAGTTCCTTGACCCCTGTTTTCTCATCATTTGTTGTTGTTTGTTTTCTTGTTTACTTCATTCTGAAGTAAGATAGAACCTTAGTGTTATTTTGATTTGTATGCTGAACACACATAGAAGAACTATATGCTAAAGCCTACTTTATTCCTTTAGCAAATAGTCTTTGTGTGCTTTTGGAGTATTAGATACTACAACAGATAGTGAGTTATAAAAGGGAAAGGATGCTACCAATAGCCTTTAAAGATCTGATGGTCAGGACAGTTGTTACTATAGAAAAATGCCCTTGCTATTATGGTGAATAAAGGAAGTAAGAAATCTTTCTGTAAGTAATGGACAATATGGCTCATAAGATTAAAATGAAAATCAATCCAATGCAATTTTTCTGCCCAAGAAAAAAGATAATTTGGGGGGAAAAGTCAACTGGTAACCAACATAGATAGAAGCCTCTGATGGGAAGTCCAATGACTATAGCTCACGTGATGCTGCTTTGGCAGCTATTAGCTAGAATACTCCAAATGATCTAACTGGGTGGGAGAAAAACTATTTCTGAAAACACACAAGTCATGTAACACTTCATTACTCAAAGATAACATTTTCAGTCATACTCTGGTAAATCAGCAAAACTACAGCAATGAGACTGCAATAGATTCAGCAACTAAACTATAATCTGTCTTGACTAAATTTCCACTATACACTTTAGTACTTAATATATGACAGCGTATGTAGATCGAAGCTTGGAGTTTTGGTCCAGTAAGTCATTTTATAGGCAATAAGAGGAAAATGCAAACTGAGTAATACATTAAATACTGTCAAGGGGTCATCCCTTGATCTCAAGTTCTCTTGGCCAGATAAGGGCCAATTTTCTTCTTGATGCTTGCTTTCCTTGGAATTGGAGTCTTCTAAGATCATCTAAATTTCTCTTCGTTTTAAAACAAGGCACACTATGTACAAAATTGTGGGGGAGTAGCTCATTTGAGGTAACAATAAGAACTATAAAAGACTGCATGAAATAAAGACAAATTTAGAAATTAAAAGAATTAATAAGATAGGAAAAGATTTGAATATATGCAAAGATGGGCAGACCATATTTACAAATGATAGGGCTCAACTATGTAAATATATCAGTTAATCTGAGAGTAATCTATAGCTTGTTTGAAGCTATTTGAAATTCTAATCAGTTTTCCCAGTAGGATATAATGTTAATTTACTCCAGGGAACACACAAAATTAAAGTATCTGAACAAATAATAACTCAAGCTGAAGTAAGACAAAAACAAATTCTTGGAAGAGCAGAGACTATTTTTGATTTTGAGAGGAGATAAGATACAATGAATAAATAAAAATGAATAAATACTCTCAAATGCTCCACAGAAAAAGTGATATATTTGAATGGGGAAAATCTTGACCTACATATACATAACAGATTAAAAAAAATTTGACAGACTGGAAGTGTTCTATGAGAGAGAGGTGGAAGACCTGAAGTGAAATCATTTTTCAATGTTTATAAACAGTTATATTTGAAACAATATTTTAATGTATATGCGTATGTTTTAGAATATATAAATATCCATACAATTGATATATTTATACATATATATATTAACACACACACACACACACACACACACACACACATACACACACACACACACACCCCATACACATCTGCCACTATCAATTGCTATCGTTAGGGCTTCTTGTGCAGTAGAATGCCAGCTACCAGCTTCCCACTTCTTTTCTAGTGCAGTATCAAGAACATAATGGCAGCTCTTTGCTTTAAAATGTGTAATTTCTTTTGTTGTCATTTTAAGAATTTTCTTCTCTAAAATGAAGAAGAATAACTTTAGGAATAGAAGCAAGGAGAATTTGAAATATTCTACCAATAATGGTAGTGGAATTTTTGTAAGATTAGAGTTTAAAGTTAGATTTTGCCTTCTGATTTTATGTTACAAGTTGAAGTATCTTATCTGGTACTTAATAAAAAAAAAACGAGTTTTCTTTGGAGGTGGCATTTTGCCATCTTTAGTTGATCTTATACTGGTTAATATCTTCTACAATGGATGCTCTTTTTGTCAACCAAACATTTACTTCCAGAATTCTTCGGGCATTGGATCTGCATATCCTTAACTAACAATAGAGTTTACTGCAATGTTATGGAGTTCATAACTAGCTGCTTAACCACAAACGTTTTTATTAATTTAGAGCATGACCTCTTTATCCAAGCCAATCCGAGAACAGTCTTTTTTTAGTATGTTTATATTTAGCAGAAACAGAATGTGGTAGAAGTTGAGACATTTGATTAGTTGAGGTTATAGATATGCACCACTATGCCCAGCCCCTCTCATTCTGTTTTACTGGACTCACTCGGAACTTTTGTCAGAATTCAGATAGTTCTTCTTAGGGTCATTAGTGAAAAATCTATATGCTAATCTGATGTCTTCATTGCTCCACCAGCAAAAGTGGACATACTTAGTTGATTTTTCTTGAAATCTTTTCTTTATTTGGATTCTAGCATTTCCGGCTTTTATTGTCTTGTCGCTCTGAGACCTTCTTTTTTCAGTCTCTTTGCCATACTTTCCATATTTTCCAAATTCAAAATTTTGGAGTATCTCAGTCCTCACTTCTTAGGATAATTTTATACTCTATCTACCCTCAACTATCAGTTTTCTCCTCTATGTCTTTGGATTGAAATACCAGGCTATTAATTTCACTAGATCTGACATCCTCTCAATTCCCAACTTGTGAATCTAACCAGCTATTTGATTGTCTTATTTGTGTCTCTAATTAATTTGTACAAAACCGAACTCCTGTTTCCACTCAGGGTTCTTCCTCTCAGTTAATGGCCCCTTGCCCCCAAATATCATAAACCCAAATTTTTCTGTGTGACACTTAACTAATGTGTCTAAGAACTGCTGTATTTCAGGTCCAGTCTTAACCTATTGGAGAGCATCATTGAACTGAACAGGTGGAGTATTTTCCTTTATGACACTTACATTTTAGTAATAATTATAGTTATATTTCTGCTCCCTTCAATCTCCAGGTTCATCACAAAATCTTTATGGCTCTTCCCTTCAAGCATTAGGATATTCAAACTATTTCTTTCAACCCTATTTCCATCACGCTAGTCAAAACTACCATCAGCTCCCTGATGCACTCATCAGTATTCTAACTGATTTTCTTATTTTGGCCCTTGTTCCTCTACAATTTCATCTCTCTGTAGCAATCAGAAAGATTCTTTGGGGATTTAAGACAGAAATATCACTTTTCTTTTTCAAGCCCTTCAATAGCTTTTCATCTCACTCAGAGCAAAATCCTTAATTCTTATCTTGACCTAAATGCTCCCTGTGATCTGGCCTCTGCTGTCTCTGTGAACTTGTCGACCTCTTTTATCTCCCTAGTATGTTCTATATCCTCTATCCTGATCTTGCACATCCTTGAATAAGCCAAAAATGTTCCACTAACTGTAAGGTCTTTGTACCTGCTTGTTTTTTTTTTTCTTCTTAGAATGGTCTATTCATAGACATTCAGTGTTTTTGCTTTCTCATTTTATTGAATTCTATGTTCAAATGTCAGCGTATCAAAAATAAGTTTTGTGAAGCTTGATATAAAATATCCTCTACCTCAGTCATTTTCTCCTTTATCCTCCTTTTCTTTTCTTCATTCATTACCATTATTCAACATATGACAATTATTGTTATTGCCTCTCTTTTCCCCGTTCCTTCTTAGGGAGTAAGGTATATATAACAATAGGACATAGTTTTATCACTATTATTTTCCTAGAAATTAGAATCCTATTTGTAATATAGTAGTTAATAAATAATGGCTGAAATATTTATTGTGAGCTAGTTTGCATACTTTGAGAAATGTTAACTGAAAGAAAATTCCATTTCATCTCCTTAGCATTTCTTAGCATATTTGCTTTGATCCAAAGAATTGTCTATTCATTCTCAGTCTACTTTTTCTGGGTGTATATCAACTGACCTTTCCTTAAAAAAAAAACAACCACCACTATTTATATCTGATTTGTTTTCTATTAGGTACTCTTCTTCCTTTGTGCAGCCTTGGCTAGCATTGATTGCCACTGAAAGATAATGAGTTAAATCCAACATAACAAAACCATGATGAAAACCTCAGATATTTCTGAATGGTTACTGCTGTAATTCACGGTCTGCTCATTTGTGCCACAAGTAAATTTTTTATTATCATTTCTTTATCGGAATCCCTGGAGTCTGTTCATTATTTCTATTTTGTGAGTTGTTTCCAAATTAGTGATTCATTCCTTCCCATGAATCACAGGTCTGGATTTTTCCCTCCTAGTCTCTGTCCAGGAGGAAAAAAAGGGAAATCAAGGTAGGATTTTTTACTAAATACAAATATTAGAATTATTTCTAACAGTTGGAGTGGTTTGTTCCCCTTTTGGGCTCCCTCTTTTTGCCGCCTGTTCTTTCTAGTTAAAATCTTATATATATATATATATATATATATATATATATATATATATATAAGCTTAAGGTTAAATATCCAGTAATGAAAACAGAACTATATGCCAACTTGATGTAGCTGAGCTTTAAGCTACCAAGCAATAAATAATATTGTGTTGGCACAATAATCCAACCTCTCCTTGACCTAAATATGAATTTAAAGCAGTTTACTCATACCTTCATTCATTTCATCTGGTAAATATTTAGTCATACTTTCTTAGAGTTAGTACTCAATCCCAAGAACAAAATGAGGTTCAGCTCTCAGAATCTGATTCTCCAATGCCACTGAGCCCAGCAGCTCTATTGAAATATATGGGTGCCAAGTTGATAACTTTTTTGAAAGAATGGGTAATAGGGACTAAAATCCCCAAAATATGAGCACTAGATGGAATCTTAGAAATGATATAATTGAATAATTTTATTTGTTTATTAAAGGCAATAAAAGTAGAATCTTAAAAAGTTATTAGCTTATGTCGATTCAGAATTCTGTGAAAAGAAAAATCTGGATGCTTTGAAATAAAAATGTTAAATTTTTTTTTTTTTTTTTTTTTTTTTTTTTTTTTTGGTCGTGGGGCTTGAACTCTGGGCCTGGGCGCTGTCCCTCAGCTCTTCAGCTCAAGGCGAGCGCTCTACCACTTGAGCTACAGCGCCACTTCCTAAAAATGTTAAATTTTATTTGACTTGGGGAAGGGGATGTAGGAATGATTGTGGTGTTCAGTAAAGTTGTCCCAAAACAGCAGACGTAGGACTCCAATTCACATCCTCATTTCATACTGGGGTCAGCCACTGTTCCGGCTGATACCACTCTGATTTTAATACTGTAATATATTTGAAGATATTTTCTGCTATAGCAGCTATCTGGTAAGGAATATTTTAGATTCTTGATTCAATAGTGGATTTCTTTGAGCTAGCGAAAAACTGGTTTAATTCCTTTTTCTAAAGGTCATGTAAACATGTGTGGTTAGTGAATTAGATGCAAATTCAATTCCCTGAGCTCAGTGCTTCCTAGTTAAGTTCCTTTCCTATTCTTCACATGTGAGCTCACCTCTGATGGCAGAATATCAACTAGAAGCTATGGTAAAATCACAATAAAACAAAAATATTTGATGTATTGTCTGTAAAGCACGCTGGTGAGGAATTAAGTGAAAAGCATTCTTAATGAAGATATTTTTGGTATCATTATTCCTCTTTCTTTTTAAAATATCTGCATGGGTTTTATTCTTTAACCCTTTTCCCTTTAAAACACTGGATACTGAATTAAATAAGGAAAACTTAAATATAATTAAGGATTTAAAATTATGATGAGCTAGAATACTTATTAAAATGCAATAAATGTACTTACTCTGAAGTCAAAAGAGGTTTATAAATCAAATTTCACTTTTGTTTGTGGATATAGAATGATTACAGGTCAACATGTTAATAAAAGGTATTTGGGTAGTGAGAGGTTTAGAATTTTATTTTTTCTTCATGTATCTGTTTATATATTTGAATATTCTACAATTAATAAATGTTATCATTTCTTAATATTAAGAATTTTCTTCTAATTGTTAATATTGGAAATCAAAGTAAGCCCCAATTTCTTGATCTAAGAAAATAAAGTTTGTTTCAATTTAAAAGCAAAACAATTCTACATATTACTTACATGCAAGAAGTAAAATTAATATTTTGCAACATTATGACAATTCTGAAGCCAATAAGCTCTTACAAATTACATTTCAAGCTAATCTGTTTTCAAACTATGCATAATAAAATGGAATAACATTTCTGATAGGAGGAAACCAAAGGATATTGTTATAAGGATGTAAGATTTGAAAAGCGATAATTCTTTATTAAAAGTAAAATAAAGTAGCACTAGCATGAAGGCAAAATTTTAAAGCATCTGAACTTCCATTAAAATTAATTCCTTTAAAAATCTATAGTTTTAATTTGTTCCATTGACTTTCCATATAGGATTTCTGCATTTTGTATTATTTCTTTAGGATGAATTCCAAGAATACTAGGCTAAAGATATATACATATTTATGGCTCTTGAAATATAAAATTATTTTTTGCAGATTTTTTCATTTTAAACTTCTAATGCAAAAATAAATACACTACAGTGCAAACATTTACATTCACATGGGGTTAAAATAATGCTTTAAATTTTTACTAATTTAATAATATTCCAGGGTAATATTTTTTAATTTTACATTTTTAATAGCCAGTAAGTTTGAGCATTTTCCCATATGTTTGTTTACTAATTATCAACTGTCTGCTCATCTTTTTTGCCATATTAGTGTCTGATGTTTTCTTATGAATTTTTATGAGTACTTACACATTAATTAACCCTGTCATATGAATTTTTCTCCATCTATTTTTGTCTTACGTGTTTCTATAGTATAAAATATTAAGTTTTGCACAATTATATTTGATACTGTTGTTTGTTATTGTGCTTCTTCTTTAAAATTTCAAGGAATACCATGCCATTTAATTACCACTAATTACAGTCTGTGATAAACATGGATGTACTATGGTTTTGTCCCATATAAATCTTGAACTATTACTCATGAAATATATACATATAATTCTCTTGTATCCCTGAAAATGCAGATACAAGTCCATTGGCTTGTGAATCATGTAGATTTTGCTGAAGATTTTATGAGGGAGCAAAAAAAAAGACAAATTATATATATAGTACATGTTAAAATTTAGTATTACAATAAGCATTCCTGTTTTACTCCTAAATTCTTTTCTTACTTGCCAAAGCTCTTCTTTCTGCCTTTTCCATTTCTTTCTGTTATTTTTCACAGACTCCTTTTTATTTTCAAAACAAGTCAGTGCTTGCTCTAAGCATGCATACCTAATCTGAATAAGGACAAGAAAAGCTCTACATTAAACTGAACTAGATTTTAAAAAAACTCTCAAATATTGCTTTGAATTACACTGTTGGTTTTAGTTCCTACTACATGGAGCTAATAAAGTATTAGTCCAATAAACAATGGTCCTATCCCACAGACTAAATGTTTAAAAAAAATCACAATTTTTTCTTACCTTTACATTAAGATTTTTAGTCCAGTATTAACTTAAAATTCAATCCTTTGTTATAACTGCCATTTATCTGTATGAAATTTGTAGAGCTAAATAAATCGTTTTCCTAGCTTAAAATTGTTAACTACCTTAAAAATATAATGAAACAAATATTAACTGGCTAATTCACATTTCTTGACTGGATAGCCAAGGTCCTGAAGATCTCTGTGACACTTAGAGACCAAAGGAACACTTAAAATAACTCACTCAAATAAAGTCCCATCAATATAATAACGGCCTTAAGTTCAAAAGAGTGTAGGAAATCTCAAGATTGGTAAAGATACTGGGAGTCAACAGACTTCATAAGGAGAACACCTGAAGGGCAAAAACAGGAGAAACCAGAGGCCAATTTCCAGAAAGTAAGGAAGCATTTTTAGGGAACAAATGAAACAACGTATGTTTGCTTTGTTTTTAAATTTAATTTCATCGTCAAGGTGATAAACAGAGGAGTTACAGTTCACATACATAAGGTAGTGAGTACATTTCTTGTCAAACTTGTTACCCCTTCCCTCATTTTTCTCCCACTCCCCCCCCACAAATTGTACAGTTCATTTCTAACATATTGTCTTGTGAGTATCTTTGTTGCATTCCTTTATCCTTCGTCCTTTGTCTCACCATTTTGTTGTTCCCCTTCCCTAATTCAGATAAACCTATATACAATACCCAGGGTAACAAAATCAAAAAACAAGGGCTAAACCATAGGAAACAAAAATCACAAAAGAAAAAAGATACCACATAATACATTTAAAACACGCTTTAGTTACTCTTTTGTGGAAACCAAAGCACTGTAGAAGTCAAGAGGAAATCCAACTTGCAGCACATTAAGATATACCCCTCCTAAAACTTACACATAAAGGAAGCACTAACCTATATTAACATTTGTTTAATGAAATAATGTTGACGTGTGCTATGCCTATTACTATGAGTCTTGTGATCTAGCCAGCTAGCTATCATAAATATTACACACACACACACACACACACACACACACACACACACACACACACACACACACACACACACACACACACACACACACACACATAAATTTGCTTTTTTGTCGGTTGTGGGGCTTGAACTCTGGGCCTGGGCGCTGACCTTCAGCTCTTCAGCTCAAAGCTAGCACTCTACTACTTCAGCTACAGCGCCACTTCCAGGTTTTCTGATGGTTTATTGGAGATTAGAGTCTCATGAACTTTCCTCCTAGGCTGGCTTTGAACTGAGATCCTCAGATTTCAACTTCCTGAGTAGCATGGATTACAGGTGTGAGCCACTGGTGCCTGGCCCTGCGTGTGTGTGTGTGTGTGTGTGTGTGTGTGTGTGTGTGTGTGTGTGTGTGTGTGTGTGTGTGTGAGAGAGAGAGAGAGAGAGAGAGAGAGAGAGAGAGAGAGAGAGAGAGAGAGAGAGAGAGAGTGTGTGTGTATACCTGCCCTAGGGCTCAAGGTACTACTCTCCCATTTGAGCCATAGTTCCACTTCTGGCTTTTGGGGTGGTTAATTGGAGATAATAGTCTCATGTACTTTCCTGCCCAGGCTAGCTTTGAATCTCAATCATAAGATCTTAGCCTCTAGAGAGTCCAGGATTACAGGTGTGAGCCAGTAGACCAGCTTGAATCTTGTTATTTTTTATTACTACCTTATAGTAGTAGTTTTTCTCTGTCTCCAAAGGGAAGCTACAAATGAAAAGTCATTGGTGAGTCATTTCCACAGAGAACAATTAGCTGTGGACAAAACACCTAACATAAAAGCTTTTCACAGAAACTATAAGGAATGGAGGTCTTTATCCCCTCATTTTTGTTATAGGTGTCTAAAAACATAACTCCAATTAAAACAATATAAACTACTGACACATCACTGGGAATTGTATCTTAAAGAATACATTCTTGACAAGCAGAAACGGTCAGATAAGTTGATGTTAGGCGAAATGAACCCCAAGATAAGGACTTAAATGTTTTTTCTTTCTTGTTACTGTTTCTAACATATTTATAAGATGATTTCTTTGTTGCTTTGTATGTCCCTCCCCCATGGTATAACCCCTGCTTTCATTTTATTTGATGTTGGTATAATTTGTGGAGGGGAAGGGCAAAAACAAACCTTTTAAATAGGGATATAGGTGGAGCCATTGCAACAATGAGATGTATAAGACGTTATGTCGAAAAACAAATTTCACAACTTCTTTGCTGTGGGGGTGGGGGAGGGAGTTGGGAAGGGATGGGAAGGGGAAACAAAGGAGGAAGCAACAATTCTTGATAAGAAATGTACTCATTACCTTGCTCATGTAATTATAACCCTTCTGTACAGTATTTTCACAATTAAAAAAAAGAACACATTCTCCTATAAATAACATAATTTAGATCAACTAAAAACAGAAATAGGACAATTAATAGTCTAATAAGACTATGACACAAATGAAAAGGAAAAAGGAGATACAATACAGTCAAGAATTCACTGTATATATCACAAAAATTTTTAAAGTAAAGGAAGGGGTAAGTCAAAGTGGGTGAGAAAGTTGAAGGATGTGACACTGATCAGGATGCATTAAATTCATAAACTTATATTAAATGGCACCTACTTTGTACAACCACTTAAAGATAACAATTCTTTAAAAAAGAATATAAGCTGATAAAAATACATTGTTTCCTGAAATATTCACAGAGACCCACAGAGTAACTTTTATTTTTTAGAACTCATTTTTCTCAGATACCCATGGAGCCTAAGTTTTATTTGGACATTGGTAGATCAAGTTACATACTGTTTTTGTTTGTAAAAATACCTATCTTGATCTGTGTTTGTGATTATTTGATGGACTTAAGGAAGTAACTATACAAAATTTGAAAGATATGCAGTGTACAGAGTTGTTTAGTTTTTATTTCCTTGGATTATCTTTAAAAATATGCATATGTGTATGTCATTTGTCATACTTTACTTTTATTCTGCATTGTCACATAATAAGAAACAATGTAAAATCATCTGTAAACAAGGATATGAAAAAAGCATAAAAGAAAAAATAATTTCTATTCACTCCTTTACAAGCACTCATTTCCCATGCTATTTTAAGTAGTATCCAATGCTTTCCTCTTTCATCTTCTTCCTTTCTTTTGTCCTTTTCCTCTTTCTTCCCATTTCTTACTTCTTTCTCTCCTCTCTTTTTAAATGATTAAAAATAATTCCTGTGCTATTTTTTCCAACAAACTCTTTTAGTTGTAATTTTCTTTTTTTCTCTCTCCTCTTTCTCTCTTCTTCATTTCTTCCTCCCTCTCTCTCTGTCCTTTTGTTTCTCTCATAAAAATGTAATGATTGAAGAAAGAGTCAACATCAGAGCAATAGAAATACAGCAAGTTTACAAAGATATAAGAATACTGGTCTCAGGAATTTCAAATTAAAAAACACTGATCACATTTTCTGTCATTTTAGAATCATTTATTCTAGGGGAGAGGAAAAGAAATACCCTGAACAGAAACTTAATTACAAAGATTTTAAAAAACAATCTTGAAACTTGACTGGCTGTGCAGTGCATTTTATGCAATCAACTGTCAAGCAATCCTCACTCTTGTGAGTCCATGGAAATCTAGCAGGTTGGATAGCAGTGGATACCTATGGGATGCAGAAACTATGACCTCAGTTAATGCAACCCAATATTTACTTTTACTTTCCAACACACAATGTACCTCATGATCTCAGTGCTGGAGAGCTGAAAGGGGGAACAAGAAACAAATTCAGGACTCAGTTGCAATCTTCTAATGTGGTGAAGGCAGACAGCAAAATTCAGAAAAAATTGTCATAAGGAGACCTACTTAGACTATATAGGAAATATTTTGATTTAAGAATTATCTCTTAAATCAGATCATGTCTAAAGTAGTCTCCTCTGTCACCAGTTAATAAAGTAATGACCACTCCATACTACCGAGCAGAGAACATCCTTGCACTGCATTAATGCCTTGGATGCTGACTTTTGATTATCTCTGAGTAAGAGATAATAGAAAATGACCTTTCCTTTAAAAAAAATTAAATCAGGCTATGTGGGATCAACAGGTCACAGAATGGTCACAGAAAGAAGTTAAAGTGGTCTAGAAACCACTTAAAATAGCTTAAGAGAACTGCTACCATTGGAAGTGCGCCACTGGGTTGCACGAAAACTTTACATTTCTAGCAGCACCACTCAGACCCACAAGTTCTGTCAGGCCAGCTTTCCTCTGGCCTAGGCCTCAGGCCTTTCCTGCCAAGACCTGCACTTTTAACAAGGAAGGGGCTACCTCCAAATTCTGTGTCTTACTGGACTTGTGTAACTCTTGAAGCTGAAAAAACCCAAAACCAAACCATGCTAATGACATTTGAAAAAATACCATAAAAATTAATGAACCCAAATATATTCCCCCTAACTGACTAAATGAGCAAAAGTAGAACTGTAAGGATGTGACTAACCAGACTTCTTTTATTTGTCTCCTCTCAAAAACATCACAATAAGTGGAGAACTGAACACCGAATTGTGCTCCATTGTGTTTCCAGGTCCAGAACTCCGGCAATAGAGAAACAGTAACTCATGCCTGGGTGAAGCATGAGAAAGGCACTTGTGATGAAGGACATGGTGGAGTCCTGAGGAATGGCCATGATTTCTGAATATCAACTTATTGAACTTGAATTTAGCAAAGTAGAGCTTTCAAATGAGGGTAACATCACATAAAATATTGCGAGAGATACACAATCTTGTTCGGATTTTTGGTCTGTAATCTCTGAGGGCCACCCTCTCCAATGGAAAGTGAGATGCCACAACGTTTTTCTTTGGATGCCCAGAGTAACCCACGATCTGAGGTTGGGTTTTGGGAGGCAAGTCTGAACAGAAGCGGAAAATACAAGATTGTAAGACTGTGGATCAAGGGGGCATTTCTGTGTAGATTTATAGTCTAAGACAGCAGGAAGTATTCCTGCCCTTCCACCTCCGTCTGCCTTTACCACTGATGAGGTCCACAGGGAAGCCGCAATGTTCCCACTGCCAAATTTATGTCAAGAAGGAATAAAATATGGGGAGCTATGTCCAAAGTCACATAACTTATGGGGAGCAAACAGGGTTGCAATGTTTGATGTATTCTTTACTTATCTGGGAAGAACAGTACTCAAATGACTGGAAGGCAAATGACCTGGCTATAGCATCTTTCTATGGAGGAATAAGATCATGACTTGGCTTGATTTCTGTAAGGGCCTAGTGCTCTTTAAGGGATATAGGGTCTACTAGCATAAGGATCTGCAGGTTTTTCCACTGGTTGTTCATTCTACTAGAAAACAAATTTGAGGTCTTTGTTTTAATCCCTTGACCCAAATATTACTTCTGATTTTCATAAAAAAACAGTGGAATTATCTCCTGCAACATTTTTTTTCTCAGAATAGGCATCTTTTCTTAGATTTAAGATGAATAAAGTCTTGGTGTTATAAAATGACTTTAACATATAATTTGCCACAGATTTGAAAACAATTCAAGTTATTTTTTTAGTGAATCAGAAGAATCACAGGGTTTAGATCATAGCTTTGAGGTCAGGTGTCCCTAAACTGAACGCTGAAGTCTCCTTTGTTTCAGTAATGGACTTCACAGAACCTTTCGTAAAATGGATATTGGGGTTCACAGAAAAACATGTTACATTCTTAAAATTATTTTGTATAACCAATTATTCCTGTAGTATTTATTACTGAGGAGTGTATACAAAGCTAAGATTTTAAATTCTATACAGAAGTATGAAGTACAAAGATTGGGAGTTTGAAGGCTGGTTAGAGACTGTGCAGTTTATTTAATTAAGGTAGATTCTATTTAGCTTTTCCAATTATTATGTGTAGAAATATTGGTCCACAGTTGCTAGATTTTCTTAGTAAATAAACACTAAATGCATATTCTATTCACATTCAAACATTAAACAAAATAGAGAATAATAAGTAGATAATGAACAAAACCAACAAAAAAATCTAAGGCCACATGGAACTTTAATAATTGAATGAGTTAAGTACCCTACTGCAGGCCATAAATGCTAATGAGAAAAGCAGGACAGGCAAGGTTGATCATGGAGTGGGATTTCTGAATGGTAGTTAGAAGTAGATGGCAAATAAGATAACATGAGTAGAGAGTTGGAAGAAGGGAGTGGGAAGAGAGGGATGGCTGGAGGAAGGCAACACATGTCCTAGCTCTCCTGTATAATTTTATAAGCAACTTAAAATTATTTTAAATACTTAAATGGGCCAAGCAAAGCATGTCTGTGGCTCACAGTTACACAACAGTGAGTACTGCCCATTTATTACAAATCCATAATGCAGAAATAGAAATGGAACATTTCTTTGACTCTTAAACCCTACAGGCCACTCTCATTCTCCTTTCATATTTTCCTCATTGCTTTCAAGTAGTAAATATTACAAATTCTTCTACCTGTTTGCTTGAGCCCTTCTAATGTATGTGTATCCTTTTACATCAGTGTCTTTTGTACCCAATATTAAGAACCTCAGTACTAGGAGATGAGCCATATTCTGTGAGAATTAGTAACTTGGGAGTATATTGTAACATGCCTCCTAGGTTTTGTTTTGCTGGAATTGTTATAGGTATAATTTGCCTTGCTTATTTACGCAATAAGCTTTACTGATTATTTTCATTATCACTAAATATTATCTAGCTGGAGCTATTTCTCAGAAGTGGACAAGTGGCAAGCCTCTGACTTGCTGGGTTGTGGTTTTCTTTCATTTGGTTGTTACTAAGTGTACTGATGAATCTAATTATCCTGATGCCATCAGAACCCTGCACGAAGGCCTTGTTTATTGTTCTAAGACCTTTATGTTATATCAGCAGATTATATCCAAGCTCTGCTGGCATATTATTGTCTATGAATCAGCTAGGCAGTTATGCCATGAAAATGGGTATTATAAATAAGGAGAACTATGTATTTTTTTTCTAGCTCCATTAGCTTCAATTGTATCCAAAATAGAAATGTTTATCATACTTTTCTAAGAGAATGATGGCAAGCACTCCTGCTACTGCAGTTATATTCTATTGCAGTGATTCTCAGGGCCAAATACATTTCTAGATAAGAAAAACATATTTTCAGGTTTCAACACACAAGTGTATTTTCAAATAATATTTGTTCACTCCTAGGAGGAAAAAAATAAAGAATATTTTGAGCAGAGTTTGAAGGCTCTGAAACGGATAAACTGATAAGCTGATAAACCGTGAACTTCGGAAGAGAAGGAACAAAGGTTATTGAAAGCTGAAGATACTTTTATTATTATTTTATTACTACTACTATTATTATTATCGTGTTAAAAAGTTGTACAAATGAGTTGCTGTTTAACAGAGTAACTTATAAATACACTGCATCTTGAATAATGTCACCCTTTTCAACATTCTCATGCCCACCCCTTCCTCTACTTTTCTTAATTTTGTAGTATATACAATGAATATTGGACTGCCTTCTCCTCCTTTCCACTTCATTCATTAATAAATGTTTTGAGATATACATTATAGCTGACAAAATTTTCTAGCATTAAAATTTGATCAAACTGCTATTCGGTTGTTAAATCGTAATCTAAGTAAAATCACCTGTGAGATGCCTTACAAAAAAGCTTTGTCAGTGCCCCTACTCAGAGTAGAATTGATTAGTTCCCTCTTTGAATTTCTATATGAACTTCCTTACAGTTCTTGTTCTGTCTAGTGTTTAAACACATGTTTTTCTCATTCATTACTATTCAAGAGTATCAGAAATAGTATAATTTCAAATAATTTTTGAACTTTTACCCTCTGCCAGTTTTCTATATCTGAAAATCATTGCTGTACTCTAAAGAGCACTTTCACCATTTATCTCTGAGGTAAATGTTTACTAATGCAACTGAAACATTTGTCCTGGATTTGAATAGGGAGTGGCAAATTAGGTTGCAATCACAGTGTAGGACTCTGAAGAACACAATGTTGTACATCATGATAGCTAACCTCTATTCACTCCCACAATGTGTGGTGCCTGCTAAATACAGAAGAACAGTGTCCTGATTTTTTTAAAAGAATGCATAGTGGAGAAGAGAATGTTTTAACGATATGATAGAGAGAAGTATGAAAAAAAATCTTGTATGACTTGCATGCGGTTAAAAAAAATTATGTGTATCAAGAAAGAACCTTTCCTGTGTTGGCAAAATAAACAACCTCTTGGAGTTTTCAAAATGGGATTTGCCCTGCATATGTTTAAAGTCGAAAGTCCTTAGGGCATCCTTGCAAATGTGCATCCGCCCAGACTTGAAAGGCAAGTCAGTCTAACCCCAGACCTAGACTGACTACAGAGGCACCACATCCAGCTTTCTAAACAATTTCATCACCATCATCCCCAAGCCTCATTTAATCTTAAACAGCAAGAACGATCCTTTACAACCCCTTCCTGGAAGGCGGCCAAGTTCCCAACAGTGCCTGCTTTAACAGGTCCCTGACTCTGGACACGTGCTCAGATGGATGATGCAGGGTGTGAAGGCGCTGCTGCCGGGGGGGGGGGGGGGGTGCCAGCAGGGAGAAGATGGGTAGGGTGGGCAGAAGAAACATGTTAGTGGACAAGTTGGGGCCCGAGAAAGGTGAGGAGGACACAGCTAGAAAACCACAACAGCATCCGTAGCAGCCCAGGCAGAGGTAGCTGCAGTGGCAGAGTAATCGCTCCTAGGTTTCACTGTCAAGGGAGTTGGGCAGCACTTTGATTAGCCAGAGGAAGCATTTCAGAGGAGGAGACAGAGCACCTGGGGTCACAGTGACCTACCCTGTAAAGAAAGGCTGTTCCTGCACAGCACCGCCTTGCAACTGAGACCTCAGCCCTGCTTGATAAGATTGGCACATCTCCGCCAAGCTGACCTGTTACATTTGGAGGCTTGGTGCTGGTAAATAGGTGAGTGCACGCAAGGCCTTTGGTAATCCAACCAGCAGGAATGGAAAAGTGAGTCATTCACTTCCTAAATTGGTAACTTACTCATCAAAAGTAACACAATGATTGGCAAAATTTGCCTGAATGAGCAATCCAGTAGTTTCTGTCTCCTCTTCGACTTAGACCTCTTCTATGTCCATCCTCAGTTCTCTGTAACTGATAATACCTTGAATATTTGTCAAAGCATTGGCTGTTTTGTAATAAGTCTTTCAATCTCAAATTGTCCTTAATCAGAATTCCTCCCCAGAATATGCTATGGTGAAATCACATCATGTGTTGAACTTATTCAAGTGAATTTTATGTAATTAAAAGTGCATCTATTTTCTACAACTCAACAACACAAAAACAAACAACTTGATTAACGACTGGGTAAAGAACTTGAATAGACATTTCTCTGTACAAGAGCTACAAATGGCCAATAAGCACATGAACAGATGCTCAGCATAACTTATCATTAGGGAAATGCAAATTAAAACCACAGTAAGACACTTTGGTCCCATTAGGATGGCTACTATTAAAAAAAATAGGAAACAGCAAGTGTTGGTAAAACACGGAGAAATCAGAACACTTGTGCAATATTACTGGGATTGCAAGATGATATAAGAGCTATGTAGAATAGGATGGTAGTTCTTCAAAGTATAAAGATATAATTACTACATGATCTAACAGTTCCACTTCTGAAGTGCGTTCAAAAAATTCAAAATGAAAATTCACACAGGTATTCATACGCAGTGAAGCAACATGATTCACACTAGACAAAAAATAGAAGCATCTCAAATGTCATAAGCATAAATGGATAAATAAAATATGCTACATTTGTACAATGGAGTGTTGTGTAGTTTTAAGAAGGAAGAGAATTCTGACATATGCTATCATGTAAATTAATTTTAAAGATGTTGCAAGTGAAATAAGTCAATTAGAAAGAAAATATTGTATGATCTTACTACTATAAAGTGCCTAGGGTCATGCTCATAAAATCAGAAAATGGAATGATAGCCGTCAGGGACTAAGGGGGAGATTGTAGAACTTTTGTAAGTTACTTTATTAATTGGTATAGAATAGAACATTGTGGGATGGATGGTTGAATACCAATTTGAATGTATTAAATACCACTGGACCATTTATGTGAAGTGGTAAACATTCTTCACTATAATAAAAACAAATACATTTATTAGTACATACTAAACTTGGTTCTATACATGCTATACAGATATAGCATACATAAAGTTGTTTTGTGAACAATATACAATTTCTTCTACTTCATGGATGACTTAAGACATTTTCTATTGGTTTCTTAAATTGATTTTTGTTTCTCAATCTTGGGCTTTGAAATTAGGGACTCTTGCTTGCTTAACTGTTACTCTACCACTTGAATAATACTTCTAGCTTTGTTCTTGCTAGTTATTCTTGACATATACACTTTAAAACTTCTCTGCTTGGACTGGCCTTGAACGGCAATCCCTCAGCTCTCAGTTCCTGAGTAGACAGGATTACAGGCATGAGCCATGTGCATCCAGCCTAAAGGTTTTTAAGTAGTAATTTATCCACGTGAAATTATGGATTTGCTGTTTCTAACTTAGCCATTGTGTAGGATATAATCTACTAAATTCCTTTCTCAAACTTTGAAACATTACTAATGGCAGAAAGGTGAGGTAAAGTACCTCATATACATGTTCTGAACTGAAATATGGGACACACTATAAAAGGTAATTGCATAGATTCCCCAAAGTCTTCTCTAAATCCATTAGGTCAGTAAAGATCCAAATCTTGAATGACATCTTTATTTCCATTTTGATTGAGGATTCAAGGAAAACTAGGTGTTATTATTTCTTTTTCTTTTACAAGAATCATTGGTCAAGACCTGACTCAAACTTGTATTTCGTTTACAAGGTAAGTTGTCTTCATCTGAGCTCATATTGCTTTATGACAAAACAAATCAAAATAAATTGCTCATATAAGTTTTCCATAAGCATTATAACCAGCAGTTTAAAAAGCAAATGTATGAGCCACGATCAATTGGAAAAATTCAGCATTATTATTTTCAAAAATTATGTCAATCTTCTAATCATCTGTCAGGTTAGCCATCCCTTTGTAATATATTGGAGAAAAGCACTTCATTGTCTGCAGTCTCATTCCTAAAGCACCCACACGGCTTTCTGTTTTTAGCATAAGGAATTCATTTTCTTCTCATAGTACCTTTCACTGCCATCGCATTCAATTCTGTGGACCTCGGTGACAAAGTAGCACTGGGAGCTATTACTGGAAATTGAAATAGGAAGCAATGGAATCTTGGAGCCTGTTAACTTCCTTATTTCAAAGTCTTAACAGAAGACTGAATAAGGGTCTCTAGCAAAGAAAAGACATGCTTTGAAATAGCTGCAACTTCTTCTGCAGCATCATACCTGCTTTGCAGCCCATGAAAAAAGTATTAGTTCCCTTTTCCTGGCAGATAGGGAAGAGCTCAGTCCCAGACAGGCTTATTTCTAACCCCTTTTAGCATCAGTGAAATAATTGCCTCCTGATCATCTAGTACAAAATGACAATTTCGTCTGATGAATGTTCCGTGCAAAGAAAGAAGAGCTAGCCAAGCTGGGTGACTTTCATGGCAATGGAGTAAATGTGGAAAGTATTGGCTGTTGAACACAGCAAACGTCAAGGGCACAGCAGCACTCTTCAGCCAAAAAAGGAAACACTTATCTTGCCAGCCTTCTTATATCCTATGTAGAAATTCCTGGAGGTCAATATGGTCTTGCTCTAACCGAGGCTCGGTTATGTGATTCTTGTCTTATTCTATGAGTGATAACCCTGACAGGTTATTGGAATGGTGTTTGATTTAGTACCTAAAACTGTGATTTCAGTTGATAGCATTATCAGAAAATCTGAAAGGCATGCTCCATGATCTACTGGGAAACTTTGGTTCTTTGCCATCTCTGGAACATATTTATAAATAATCCTTCACTTTATGAAAAAGAAAACCACTAACATTTCCTTAGCTATAGGGAGGGAGTGTGAAAGAAAAATAATTGTATCTCTATCAAGGAAGTCTGGCTCTTAATTTTAATACATTGTCCTAAAATTTAATTATTCCTAACCTTCCTCAAATCCTTTACTGTACTTGGGCTCTGTTCTATAGGAATAAATTTGGAGACTCCATTCCCCCTGGTCATTACCCAAAACACCACAATATTCTCCACCCATATACAACTCACAGGATACAAAATTCTAATAGGATGTATTGAGACTATAACTTCTAGGATACTGAGAGAATTAACTGTCTTGTCTGGTTTTGTTCCCTGACCAAAGCCTTCCATGTGGCTGCGTACAGTGAGTATTCCTTTATTCATTGCTTGTTGAATTTGGATCTTATTGCAAAATTCTTTAGTTATCTTATGAGCTGCTAGCATAGTTGGTTTCTAAGGGAAAACTGGACAACTTAACAGTGTTATGCTGAAATTTCCTTGAGTAGTTCTTGGATTTTTTAAATAATATAAATTAAATCTTAAACACTTCAGTTCTCTCTGTCTCTGTCTCTCTCTTGTTGGTTGTGGGGCTTGAACTCAAGACTTGGGTGCTTCCTCTGAGCTCTTTTGCACAAGGCTAGCACTCTACCACTTTGAGCCACAGCTCCATTTCTGGTTTTTGGAGGGGTTACTTGGCGATAAGAGTCTCATGGTGACTTTTCTACCTGGGCTGGCTTTAAACTGCGATCCTTAGATCTCAGCCTCCCGAGTAGGGGCAGAGCCACTGGTACCTGGCTAGAACTTCAATTCTTGTCTACCTTGTCTTCTCTGTATCAACTTTCACAGCTATCCAAGACTATTGTTATTTTAAATATGAGGACAGTATTTATTGGTTTATGCAGGTCTGGAAAATTACAATATTATGATTATTACAATGTTACAAACATTACAGTTAGATGCATAGCCTATATTTCATGATGCTTACTGTCATGATTTATACTACTTTTTAATATTGCAAATTTGTTTCTCATATTAGGGAAAACTTAGTTTGGTGAAGGTCCATTATTCATGTTATCAGACAAGGCTCTCTACTTGCTATGTAAAGAGTTCTCTGAATTCTAGGCTATGCATCAGATTCCAATAAGTTCCTATTACAGTCTTTCCTTTGCATTAATGGGTAAATGGATTAATTAACTCAGTAATTACTGTAAACTCAGTATTATGTGAGAAACAAAAGGGGAAGTACCCCAGGATCCCTATCTTCAACAGAGTTCACAGTCTTGAGGAGACCAAAAGTATAGTTACAACACTAGAAGACAAGAAAGGTCAAAGCTGGAGACACTATTTCATGGAGGACAGATCGAGGTTTATTGAAGTAATGTTTGAAATAACCTTGAATAATAGACTAGATTTTAAAATAAGGAAGTAAACTCAAAATTGGATGTGAAGAATAAAAACATGAAGCATTTATTGGGCAAGTCTCTAACTTCATCTACTTGGGAAGTGGTGCCAGGATCTAGTTCAGGATCAGCCAGGGTAAAGTTAGGAAGACCTTATGATCAACTCAGAAGATAAACAAATGAGAAAAAAAACTGGAGCATAGTTCAAGTGGTAAAATTGCTTGTCTGACAAATGAGAGGGCCTGGGTTTGATCCTCATTATTGAAAAAGTAAATAAACATAGATGCTTGAGAGTAGGGAAGAACATGGTATGATCAGAGAGTGAGAAGAATATTGACTAATGTGGAGATGAAGAAGATGGGTTGGTAGTCAATGAACGTGCATGGATACTTTAATCAAATTGACCTTTCATCCTCAGTACCCTCAAGATCATCTCATATACAGGCTATCCTCAGTAAGTTGTTTATTGAATTCAACCCAGCAGGTTGAATTAGCAAAGGTTTGTTGAAATCAAGCAGATGAATTCAGATCAGATGTGATGAATTAGTGAAGACATGTGGATCACAAAATATGCCGCAGTATAAATAAATGATTACACTTTCAGAGGTTGAGTGATGGAGCAGAAAGTATGTCGGCTTTGGATTCAATTGAGGCTGTTTTACAACCAGGGGCTCATTGCTAAACATTTTGAATGCCAACATCTTTGTACAAAGTAGAATGCAATGTCTACCTTGAAGAGAAATTGAATTAACTAAAATGATGCAGGACAAGTTCCTGGCATGGGCTCTGTTATTATAGCACTTTCAATATTTTATCTACTTTTTCTAGCTATACAGTGATGATGCACACTCATTGAAAAGCACTAGGGAACTATAGCTGACCAGAATTGAGTTAGAAAACAGATAAATACCTGAAAGTCTAAGGAATAAAAACACAAAAATGTATAAGAGAAAAAAAACTATATTTGAGAAATTAAGCAAATATTGCAACAATACTTTTATTCTGATGCAAATGATGATTGTTTTGTGAAACTAGGTAAAAGGCAGGACTGTTGAGAAAAATATGATCTGTTTTGTAAAATGTATTTATTAAACACAATTCCAGTTGTCAATGACACTATGAAATGTCCTTTCTGGTTATTTTAACTTGATTGACAAAAGTGGTATGAGTTTTTCTTTTAAAATGAAGAAAATATAATTTTTGAAAAACAAAGCATACATAAGATATGAGAGTTTAATAAAAGGCACTGGAAAGGTCAGTTGTTTGCAAATTAACCTGCAGACATAAAATAACATTAAGTGTTCTAATAGTTCATTTTGGTGAATTATTATATCAAATTTTCTATTCTCAACTCTTAAACTATGGTATCAGATTTTTTAAATAAGCATACATTAAAATTATAATATTAATTCATATTAGCAACTGCTAGCTGAGACTGCCAATAACACAGAAAAAATATGTGTTTTCTAATAAAGGAGTAATAGGCCAACAGCCAAAATGAAAATATCTTTGCCTTAGAACTCTGAGACACTCCACCTTCTCTTCACCAAACAGGGAAAAGAATTAGATAAAGAGGTATTATTATGTTTATTAAATTAACAAAATTATACATTTCTTTAGTAAAGAAGCTTAAGTTAAGTTTATTTTTACTGGAAAAAAACTTTACTTTGGAGATTTACTCAGGTATCCTGAGAGATGAAATATTTGTCCTGAGTCATACAAGACTGAAAGGAAACAGACTCGGTCTGCATTGCCAAAAAGAAGTCAACAACAAAATGATCAATGAGTCTGAGCAACAATTTAAGCTGAAAGAGTTGAGAAGTGCATATGCATTCTTCCACAGTCATACATGTATAATTTTGAGCAGAATCCATCTTCTGCTATATGATAATAACTGCCCCCAGCATGCCGTCCATGTGTCGGTCTCCAACTCTTTGGTGAGTCTGATCTGAACAGTGGCTATGAAGATAAATGTCTACCCTACATAAGGAGCCCTGCTGTCTTACAAATAATCATCTCCGATCCTTGCTGCACTCTGTTTTCAATCATAGGAAGCGGAAAGAAACGTAACCATGACACTCCCTTGTTTAAATTGTCCAGTAGGACCTCACAGCATTGAAGTTCTAACCATTGGGGTATGCAAATTACAGCTTTGAGGCCCATCTACAGCTTGGAATCAAGTGTCATTTTTTCCCCCCACTTACACTCAGCTCCCATTGTTAATAAACCACATGATGTTTCTTGATCTTTTCTTTTGGTCAGACTGGTACCCTTTCTCCTTCTACAGTTAGCTCTACTGATTTCCCCCCAGAAAGCTATCTTTGACTCCCCCTCATCAAAGTTCAATGGATTCCAATTCTTTCACTGAAACTCTCATATTATCTTTTATAATTTTTATGTTTTTGTTTACTTTCTTTCTCTTCCCATATATTATGAACATTGAGATCAGAGACTGTATTGTATCTTCAGTACAAAGCAGATACTGGCAAATAGATGGAGGAATCTTGGTCTGATTTCTTATTCTCTTCATGTATCTCTCTCAGCAGTAGTCTGGGAATTGAACCCATAGATTCATGCTTGGTAGACAAGCCTTCTGTGACTTGAGCTACATTATCAGACTAACTTTGACTGCAACTGCAAATGATGTAAAATTTCAAGAACATCTGAAGTCAGACACAGATACTAGGTACAATACTAAGTGTTCTGTAGATCGCTTTAGTCACACAGTGCCTTGGTCTGGCTCCCACTGAGAACACAAACACTAAAAAAAATATACATTTAGATTTCCCGCTTCCAGTCTTTCCCCCATGTAGGAATCACTGAGAGGATACCAAGGCTATAGATACAACAGAAAATTCACATTCTTGGCTAGTATTTCAAGGTTTCTTTTACTCTGAAAGGAAGAAAAAAACTTCTATGAATCTGATAGGAAAGCAGGGCATTTTTTTTTCTCCTTGCTGGAGGCTATTAATGAATGCAGTATGCAGAATGGCTTTACTAGGAGTTCAGTTATTGGTGGAAATAAAAAAAAATAATAGTAAAGGGTATCTCTCCAATTGTTATAGAAATAGTTTCTACTCAAATTGTCCCTATTAATATGCAAATTAATAAGTAAGGTAACAGAAATGTCCATGAGCCCTTGCCCTTGTGGTATGTATATAAACTCCTGAAATACAACTACACACAAGAAATAACTAATTTTTAGCTGATGAATAAAGATAGTTTCTGGAGCCAGAATTTAGGCTCAAGCAGTAGAGCACCCTCTTGCATTGTAGTCTTGAAACCTTAAATTCAATCCAAGGAATGGGTTCCTTTGTCTGATAATGGTGAGGCAAAGAAGCTTATGGTTCCTAGGAATGACAATGTGAAAATGTAATTCCCCACTTAGTATTTTATTCAGAGCCACGTTTCCAAATTATGCATGCATTATCTCAAATACTCTTCCTAATCATATTTGGGTATTCCGACATAGAATCACCATAACGGTTGTACATTGCATAAGCAATGCACATATATACAGAGCATACATGTACATGTGCATTTGTAATTGGCTAAAATTGCACATGTGACTGTGTGTTTACATACAATGCATTTCCATGGCTGTAACCCAGCCCTGTAGCCAAGATAATAGATAACATGTCATACTAAGGTATAATGGGGAATTCAATATTCTGTAGTCATTTTTTTTGCTTCATGTTTTTCTATATGAAAGCAATCAAAGTCTATAGGTATCATCTACTTTCTTAAATTACTTTCTCAGAAGCCCTAGGGCTTGTTGTTCCTTTGGGAATTGTTTTCTGTTAAGAATACACACTACTGGAAATTATCCATCAAGATGAGCATCAGTTGAGGCTGGAATAAATGAGTCTGTCATCAGTGCTTTTATTCTTAGTCATAGGTTGTATGGTAGAGAAGACTTGAGAGATCTCCCAAAGTCACTCCCCTCCTCATCCACCATTCTAAGCTGAGATATGGACTCAGGAGCATATACATGGGGAAGGTATTCCCCATGTATGTCGAAGAAGGAAGGAAACATCTGTGAGAACCACAGAAAAGGCTCAAAGAGTCAGTGTCTGCTCTGCCAGTCTATGGGGGGAAGAGATAATCCCTGTCTGCTGAGCAATCCAGGAATCAGAAAGTCTCAGACAACTCTGATTCCTTTCGGCAGATAAGTGAATTATTGGCAGCTCTTCTGGAAAATTGCTTTCTATTAGAAAAATGGGAAGCGATCACAAGTTCTTTATCAAAACTTTGCCAAACTTGAAAAATAAGAACTCTTGCCCCAAACTTTTCATTATTTAAAATATATATTTGAAAATGCCTTTTTAAAAATCAGATGCATACTTGCCACAAATTAAACCAGATGACCTTGTGCTTTAAGTTTGCTTTTATTGTCATGGACTAATAGATAGATAGATAGATAGATAGATAGATAGGTAGATAGATAGATAGATAGGCTATATATGAAAACACAATAAATTGGATAAATGTATAAATATTTATAGCTATAAATTAAAGCATACAGTGTTTAATAAAATATTGCATATAACTATAAAATAGAAATATATAAATGTATGTATATAAATATATATGTAAATATACACAACAGGAAAATAACAAATTAAGGATTTAGAGCATATATTATCTTCCTCCTTTAATATTTAGCAATATACATTGTTTAACACCTTGCTACAGATCTTTTTATTGTAAAGATAATGTACAGAGGGGTTACAGTTAGATAAGTAATGTTATGATCTTAAGAACTTTAAATATAAAATAGCTTAAAGTATAAAAGTCAACTTATTTTCTATGATGAAATTCAAAGATTTACTAGAGTCCTATGTTTTTTTAACATGTCTTTGGCCATAGGACATAAAAGATGACATCAGTGATGTTTTCCTTAATCCAGAGTAAACTTTTCCTGTTGTATGTTTCTCAACCAGATTTTACCTGGCAATTATTTTGAAGGTTGAGAGTCTACTCCAATTCTTAGAAAGCAGTCAAGACCCTAAAGAAAGAACAAAAAGATGTAAGATGACATAGTGTATAGAAAGTACACAGACTTTAGTCATTTAGAGAAAGAGGGGGGTGGAGGGAAAGAGAGAGGGAGAAGGAAAGCAGGAGGAAAGAAGAAAAAAGGAAAGAAAAAGAAAGGAAGAAAGAAAGAAGGAAGGAAGGAAGGAAGGAAGGAAGGAAGGAAGGAAGGAAGGAAGGAAGGAAAGAAGGAAGGGAGAAAGAAGAAAGGAAAAGAAAAGAAGAGAAAAGAAAAGAAAAGAAGAAAACTGAGAAAACGATCCTGGCTGAGCCGTTGTTACTGGTGTTGCACCCGTGGCTGAGCCGTTGGCCATTGTTACTGGCTGCGCCTCCATTTCTGCACCTTCAAGATGGGAAGCCCCGCCCCCCCCCCCCACGTCCTGAGGATTAAATGGGTTTTTGTGTGTTGAGCACCTAGTTTTGTCCCTCAAAAATTTTATAAGCTCCCAACCAATGTCATTCTCATGTTCTTTCCTCCCCTGCACATGCTTGATTTTATACTCCATTGCCTCCTTTATTTAGTTAGTTTTGTCCTGAAATAAGTAAAGGAATGGAAGGTTGACTTTCAACAGTTATGAAATCTGTGGTGCAACAGACATGTCCTGTTTCTGGGCAGCATTATTTGACAGAGGTTGCTGCTTCTCAGTGCAGTAGTTATTCCGAGTGTTACTCAAAAGAAGAACTTTTAAGTGAAACACTTCATTAATCCCAGATATTCTACCACAGAGTACTATGTTATCGCTGCATTCTGTTGACCTAGTTAAGCCACCTCTAACTCTGTTGCTGATAGCCTATAATTATGGTGCTCTGAAAATAGTCTGAAACCATTCAGTGATAGCACTTAGATCACCAAACCTTCAATAAATTCCTTTCTGAGATGTTCCCTTTTTAAATCACCAGACCTCACACAACTTCGTGGCACAAAGAGAAAGGGAATGGGACTGGAAAAAGAAGACAACCCAACTGGTAGTTGGGATAAAAGGTGAGGAGAGCAGGGCAGCGTAGGAGAGAAGAGGGGAAGGGAAAAGAAACCAATTCTCTCTCAGCTTCATACATTCTACAAAATTGTTGACCAGGTCATTGCCTACATTTGTTAGCAAATACTGTTAAGTCTGTGTGTAAAGGTGGAGGAAGAGTCACCATCAATAAACATGGTAATAAACAAACAAATCTTTATATCAAAACAGCCTGTGCTTTTGTGTCAGGATCTTAGAAGAACATAATATCACTTCTCAGAAAGAGCTAAACATGAATATAACAGTTATTTTCAGCCCCAAATGTCCCCCCCCACCCCTGCCTCTAGTGAAAAGAGTTTCAGAATCGCAACACCTATCAAATATTTCCTCGGAAATGCCAGATTGCTGAGATTTTAGAGTTCTATTTTTTTTCCCCTTTTTGACATTTAGACAGATTGAGTTTGAGAGAGGAAGTGACTCCTCGTCCAGCCTGCCCCACACCACTGTCAGTAGAAATAACTGAAGCAAAATGAGGTGATAATATACTGTAGAATATTTAACAGAAAGAAAGGCAGAGGAAAATGGCAATCTGGGAATATACAACTTAGCCCCCAAAATAGATACGGTCTCTGGTGCCAGAGCAGATGCAAGTATACTAGATCACAAACGGTAAAATTACCTCGTCCTGCGGGCTGTGTGTTGACACCAGCAATGGCTCCCAATTGTTGAATAGCTGGATCTTTCTTCCCAGTTTCTGCTATCATTTGTCATGGGCCCTGCCAACTGTCCTTTCTACTCTTTTCTGTCTATTCATCAGCAAGAGAACTGGTAAGTGACCACCTTAATGACTGCAACAGTTGCGGTGGGACTCAAGACAGATGAAGTTCAACTCTAGGCTCTTATGTCATGTTGTGAATGAAATCAGTGTTCTGGGGAGGATATTAGCAAAGCTCTTCTCATTTCATGGAAGACTCAAGTTGACTGGGGACATTGAGATTTCCTTCTCAAGGAAAGAGATGATAAATAGGGTACTGAAGGAAAAATGCATCCCCTCCTGTGAGTTTAATGAGTGACTTGCCACCTCCTGGGGAATGGGGTAAGAATGGTGAGGTAGTGTCTTAGTATACAAGGGTTGAAAAATTGGCAAAACAAGGCTTCTTCATTTGCTGAAAGCCATCGAGAGAAAAGAGATGTTTAGAACAGTGAGGCTTTTGCACTCATTTTCACAATCATGGAGGAGCTGGAGAGATTTACTTTGCAGGAAGGCCTGTCTGTCTTTTGGCTGAGTGGGTCAAAAAGTGCATTGTGTTTCCATTTAATCTTTGTAATAAGATTTTCTGGTAGGAAAATAAATGTTAAGAAATAGGAAAGCTTTCAGCCTAGCTTTTTGCCCCCACCTACTTTTTTTTATACATTTTCTTTCCTTTGCTCCCTCTTTATTATTTTTATTATTATTTCTTTTGAATTCAAAGATGCTCTTTAAGGACTTACCTAAAGAAAAACAAAAATAAATCAGATTCTAGAGAAGGTCATTCAGGTAGAGAAAATAAGAGGAAGAAATTACAAGATAGTAAACAGAAATCTGGCTAGAAACTTCCTTGGGTTGATTATAAGACAATGTACATTTAAGAGTACACACACACACACACACACACACACACACACACACACACACACACACACACACACACACACTATGAAAGGCTTCTCACAAAACAATGACTATTTCTAATTCTTAGATGTAGACAAATGAAGTGGACTTAAATATTGCTTGAAGTTTTTCCAGTGTGTTTGAATAAAATGATAGTTAAATTTGTCAAATACCAAACGCTGTAATTAAACAGCTATGATCTTAAAGTATAAGAAAGAATTGGAAACATGATGTGTCCAATTATTTTTGTTCAAGAGAGAGTTTTGTTCAATAAGGGGGGGGGGAATAAGTTCTTATTCAAAGAAGAAAAAGGCAATGTCCTTCCTTAAATCCCACCTACTTAGGAGACAAAGGTAAAAGGAACTGGAATTTCAATCCAGCCCAAGCAAAGTCAGGGACACTTTACCTCAAAAATAAAATACAAAGGGAAGTATTGAAGGTGTGATTTAAATGGTAGAATATGTGAAAGCCATGAGTCAATCCAATCAAAGAACAATCTCAGAGCATTTCTTCATGAAATTATTCTTCTGATGATATTTGATAAGTTGGATCTAGTTTCTTTCAGATACACAAATGTACAAAAATATTTAGGGGAGCTGGGAAGGTGGCTCAGTGGTAGAGTGCTTGCCTTGCATGCATGAGGCTCTGGGTTCCATTCCTCAGCACCACATAAGCAGAAAAAGTTGGAAGTGGTGGTGTGGCTCAAGTGGTAGAGTGCTATCCTTGAGCTGAAGAGCTGAGGGACAGCGCCCAGGCCCAGAGTTTAGGCCCCATCACTGACAAAAAATATATATTTAGGGGAAATTATATTAGCATAACAAATTAGATTTCAATATAAAAATGTTGAACAAGTATTCATGTATTCCATATCAACTAATATTTCATTCAAATTATCTTTCCTAGGAGAACATATTGGCAAAATTGGAGGAACTTTTAATCCTAAATTAAAAGTAACCTTAGTTTACAGTAAAGTTGTGTTTTTAAAATTTCAGAAAAGTATGGAGAATTAGGGAAAAGATCTATCATGTAAAAAGTTTTACTATGTAAAGAATCTCCTGTAAAAATTTAAATGTCTGTCCCCCTCTTCTGTTTTGTCCTGTGAATTCATTCACTTAAGTATTTTAGTTGTAACTACACTGCTTGCATAATTTAATGATGATAATAATAATAACCCTAATTCAGTCACATCTCTAAGATACCAGATATGCCACCTGAATTTAATCCTTAATTTAAGAATCTAAATTATAAAGATGAAGAAAATGAGTTTCAACTTGACAAAGGTGGTATACTCAATAATGGCACAACTGAACTTTAATTTTGTTTCGTTCTGTCCATTCTATTCTGTTGGGCTTATGTAATCTGAGAAGATCTAAACTTTACAAGCATCTTCTACTCTGCAGGTGTCAACTGATAAAAAAAAAAGTACTGTTTTTTAAAGTGTGGTATGCAGTGTTCATGTTGGGGACAAACTATCAACATTCCAAGGAAATTTTCTTTAAATTTAATTTTATTGTCAAGGAGATGTACAGAAGGGATTACAGTTATATACATATGGTAATGTGTGTGATATTTCTTGTCAAACATTGCTCCCCCCTCCCTCATTTTCCTCCCACTTTCCCTCCTCCCCAATGCTCCCCTGCAAGTTGTAAAGTTCATTTCCAGCATGTTATCTCGTATTGCTGTTGCATTGGTTTGCCCTTTGTCCTTTGTCACACCATTTTGTTGTTCTCTTTCCCTTCCCAAATCTATGCTTCCATCAGAAGCATAGGTTCCAAAGTTTCCCTCATTTGTAATAATTAATATTAGTCTAGTCCTAGAAGAGGATCACAATAGCTCAATAGCTATGTACATATGACCATACAAGATGATACTAAGTGAAATGAACGCCAAGATACGGAAACAAGAGCTTTTTCTTTGTTGTTTTTAATGTACTAGGTGAAGTTATTTCTTTTTTCTTGCCTTTTTTTCTCTTTTATTTCTCTATGGTTTATACCTGTTGCCACTGTATTTTATTTTGGTACCCATTTATTTTTTTAAGATAACAAAAAGAATTCTAGTCTATGTCTAGTTGGGCAGTGAAAATAAGCAGTATTTATTCTGGGAACTTTTAAGATTATTGTTAATTCTTTATCTTACATATTGTTATGATTTTCATTTTGGTGGGGTTGCAAGATCTTGTCATGGTATTCCCTTGTGCTGTGTTTTGGGACTTTAATTATATAAAAGTAGAACAATTTTCCTATACAAAGGAAAAGTACAGGAAAAGAGAGAGACTGTCTGACAGCCTCAATTATTCTGTTGATACATAGGGCACTATTTGAACCTTTAGCAATTTGCTTACATGAGAAGTACCAAAAGCACATTCAATGAATGAGAGGAAAGATAACCATTTCTGTGATTAGGCTCGTAGCTGACCATATGCTTCAGAAAGCAGTATTTAACCTTTGGGGTACAATAGCTAGATGATGTCTGTCAAGCCTTTTCTTTTTTCTTGGGTGGGGGGTAGGGTATGAAGGGAGTGAGTAAAAGTGCAAAATTAAGGCTTCCCTACCAACCTATTGCGACCACTAGATACAGCTAATATATGTTTTAGCATCCTTTCCCCAGATCAACCAGAAAAAACATGACCACTTAGTGAAATGAAACCAGACTTAAGCTCCATTTTCTACTACTTCTTTAGTACAAAGACTTCTGGTATCAGAAGGAAGTGGCTAATATAGAGGCCCTGGAGAGGGGAGCAGCAGATGATCCTACAAAGCGATGAATGTGGCTGTTACTGTGCCTCCGAATGAAATCGTGGAAAAAAAAGGAGATACAGGCAGAGAGCTAACAAGAGGCCAGAGCATTCAGATCCTCCTGGAGGCCTTGTCTGTATTTTAAGTCATTACTCTGAGCAAGATGGAAAGCCTCTGGAATGCACTGAAGTAGAAGGGTGATGTGATCTGATTTGCACTGTGTCAAGGTCACTCTGACTGTTATTTTGAGAATTTAGTAAAAGAGGCCAAGAGCACAAATCAGGAGACCATTGGAACCATCCAGGAGGAGGTGATGTTGGTTTCAACTAACAAATGGGTAGCAGAAGTTGTGAGAAGTTGTAAAGAGATATCTACATTTGAGCCAGATAAAGACTTGCAATCCATTTGTAGACATTTATTGCAATGTAGGTTCTAGAGACCCTCCTCTGAGAAATTAGAACTTGGCTAACTGCAGCACATATATATCATCCAACTTAGAAGTTCTGGGCTTACCAAGTATCACCTCAACATGTGAAATGAAAATTTTGGTGACTCATAACATTAACCCTAAAACTGGTCAACCTTGGATGTTGGCAATAAAGCAACATAGTCATCACTTAGAAAAATAAAGACCCATCAAATGTTTCATTAATATTGCAGAAGATATAATGTTAGAACAAGTTTTGTTTCTGGTTTAGCGAGTGTTGTTTTGCTATACCTTTGCATGTACCATAGACTTTAGCTAAAAAAGTGAAGTTTAAGCCAGAGAGATGCCATTTCCACTGTTTTTGTTTGTCCTTCTTTCCTTCCTCCCTTCTTTCCTTCCTTCTTTCCTTCCTTCCTTTCTTTCCTTCCTTCCTTCCTTTCTTTCTTTCTTTCCTTTCTTTCTTTCTTTCCTTTCTTTCTTTCTTTCTTTCTTTCTTTCTTTCTTTCTTTCTTTCTTTCTTTCTTTCTTTCTTTCCTTCTTTCTCTCTCCCTCCTCCTCCTCCTCCTCCTCCTCCTCCTCCTCCTCCTCCTCCTCCTCCTCCTCCTCCTCCTCCTCCTCCTCCTCCTCCTTCTCCTTCTTCTTCTTCTTCTTCTTTCCTTCCTTTCTTCCTTCTTTCCTTCCTTGCTTCCTTCCTTCTTTCCTTCTTCCATTATTGTGTTAGTACTGAGATTTAAACTCTCTGCCTCAGACTCTCACATGGTTTGTTTTGCTTACAGTTGGTACTGTACTACTTGAGCCATATCTTTAGTTCTGACTTTGTTACAGGTGAATTAGAGATAAAAGTCTCATAGATTTGCCTTCTCCAGCTGGCTTTGAATGATGCTCTGTTCTCAGCCTCTGGAATAGCTAGGATTGTAGGTGTAAGCCACCAGTGCCTGGTTAGTTGGTCATTGTTTTTCAATATTGGAGATACTGTGTGGCAAACATTGATGATTGACAAAAATTTTCATGAGTAAATGCTTAAAATTTCTCTATTGTAGTAAGAAGCCAGTAAATAATCTATTTTCTCTTTCTCATGAAGAGTATTGCCTAGGACTACCATGGTATATACTTTGCATTTATATCAATTAGCATTCATAAAATGAAGTGCAAATATCTATATTTTAAATATTGGACTTGAAGCAAGTATTTTTTCTGTTTTGTTTTCTACATAAGTCCACATGAGACTTACACTCTTTTATTTTTTTCTTTCATTGTTTAAGAAGGTAAGATGGATTTAAACTTCAAGGTGAAAATTGGGAAAAATATATTCAGAAAAAAAGGAAGAGTAAAGGTCAGTTGGAGGCTGAAGTGAGCAATTACAAGTCACCTATAGTCTGGCATTAACTGCTGTCATAGAACTGAGGAAGAATGATTTTAGTTTCCAAATAAATTGTGTAGCAAACTAAGCAGAAAAATAAACCTGATATAGCCTGTAAGTTTACCCACAAACATGAGAATAACTATATGCAGATATCTGAAACTTCCTATGGAATAAAGTTTTTGTAAATATTTATTATTCATGATTTTCCAGTCTTTCCTTAATCTTGGGAGGCAGGACTGTAGGAGCCAAGTATATGGCCATCAATCAGAAAGCCAATGAGATGGATTTATGAGGTTCTGAGAAAATGTTCATCCTTCTTCATTTGGTCAAATGATTTTATAACAGGGATAACAAGAAAAAAATGGAAAGAAATATAAGATGTGAGGGCAGGAAAACGAATCTCTTTCTCCTTTTGGTTCCATGTCTGTGTTAATATCACCTTTTAGATCAGCCATCAATGATTTTCATCCTATCCACAATATTCATTTTTTCCCAATAGTTTGTTCCCATTAAGATGTCTTTAGAGCCTGGCTTATGGAAAAATGTTTGAGGGCTGTACTGTATTTCAGAATGATGGAAAACATTCCTTTCATATACGTAAGTAATATGAGAACTGGTCTTGGGTGGGACTTTGTATAGGAAGCTGTGTAAGTAAGTTTTAAAAAAAGTTCATCTTCTCAAAGAAGTGAAATGAAAGTCATGTTACAGTGGCTGCAAAAGGGGGTGACCACAAAATAGAAACCGTCACCAAACAGTGCATGAGTGTATATATTTTATCCATATAAAATAGTCTCTTGTGGTTTGGCACCTCTGTCCAAATTACTGGTCCTAGAGATGGCCTGAATGATATTGATCTCTCAAAGTTAAGGGAATTTTAAGCTATTGTGACAATGAAAAAATAAGAAAAGAATTGTACTGAAGTGTTTTAAGCTTCAGTATAGGACTCAGGAATGGATTCTGAGTATTTTAGCTATAAATGTATTCCACTGAAATTTTGTCAAGCAATAGTGGAAATAGAATGAGTATTCTGGGTGATTCAAATTCTGCATAATGACACTAGTTTTAGAACACATTCCCTAAGGAGGGTTTTATATGTCTGGTCTTATTTAACAATTGCATCGACTCTGTAATATTTATGTCTATACCCATTGCTGTGCTGAAGAAACTGTGGCACAGATCATGAAGGAGAAAGAGGGCAAGTCAATCTGCATTCTGGTGTTAGGTCACCTTCTAGCTTGATCTCTGGTTGCTAAAGCAATGAGAAGTAAGAAGATCAGTCAATGCTTCTAAAATTCCTTACTTTTCTATGTTCAGAAACACTCCAGCCCCAAAGATGAACTTTGGGAATTTAAAGCAATAGCTATTTCTTGCTAAAGTTATTACATAGATTTGTGTTTCAATTTCCTCATGTAAAATGCACAGTTTCTTCTTTTCACCCAGAAACATTAAAACCACTAAGTCAGAATGCATCTCTCCAATTCTGAAAAAAAAGAAAGATGAAATACAAATGGAAGGAAGAAGGAAAAAAGAAAGAAAGAAGGAAAGAGAGAAATAAAGAAGAAAATATTAAAACACAAAATTACTGCATGATAAGTTACTTAAAATATCAAACTTACTAAGTTAGCCACATACAACCACAGGCTTTTCAATGTAAGAGTATATGCTTCCTATATTAAGCTGCATAAGAAGATAGTAGGATAATTAACAAGAACATTCTTGACTTACAAAATCTCAGGAAATGTTACTATATGCAATAAAAGTCTATAAATATAAACTTTCAAAAAACATGTGACATATTATAGCATATGAAATAACATGAAAATATAAAATAGAGGGCTGGGAAGGTGGCTCAGTGGTACAGTGCTTGCCTTGTATGCATGAGGCCCTGGGTTCGATTCCTCAGCACCACATAAGCAAAAAGAAAAAAGCCGGAAGTGGTGCTGTGGCTCAAGTGGTAGAGCACTAGCCTTGAGCTGAAGAGCTGAGGGACAGCGCCCAGGCCCAGAGTTCAGGCCCCACGACCGGACCCAATAAATAAATATATAAATAAAATAAAATAAAAACTTAAAAAAAAGAAAATATAAAATAGAGTATAAGTCAAAATTTCCCAATAAATCAAATGCTACCATCACAAATCAACTCTGATAACAGGCTGTGCAATCAATGGATCACACAGCTCTTGAACCAATATGACTGGACAAAAAATTGGTTACTCTGCAGACCTCAGTAACCTCATTTATCTCCCTGCTGATCCTTCTCCACATCCCACAAGGACTGTGGACCCTTCTGGAGCCCTCATGTTGCTCTTTCATACAACCTCAGCCCGAGCTTCTCATTATAGATCAAACTCAAGCACTTCTTTGTTTCTGAAACCCTGAATTCATTTTAAAAGTTCCTATTCTGGCCTCCTAATGTCAGTGAGTGGATTTGTTTTGTTTTGTTTTGTTTTTAATTTTGCCTTGGACTGGAACTCAGTTGTCTTTATGCTCTTTTGTTTTAAGTTCAGATTTCTTTTTCTACCAGCTCTCATGTAAGAGTTTGTGGTTAGGCATTATCCTAGGTCCCAATCATTACCTGGAGAGTTTGTTGTCTTGGTATTCATGATTATGGCACCTATCTCTATCACAGTCTCATCTTTCCTCATTTATTTTCATCTAATCAACTTCTAGCCACTCCTAATTAAATTATGATTCTGGGATTGATAAATAAAACTTCCTCTAAAATAAATTTATTGAGGGGAACTCAGTAAGGGGTACCAGTGGGAGGTGGCAATAGAGGAGGAAGGAGAAGGAAAGAGTCATCATAAACTCTCTAAAAAGGTCATTATAAAATGCTAGAAAAAAGTTTTTAAGAGGGGAAAGAGAGGGAGGAGGGTAATTAAAGACTATTAGAGAGGGTAAAGATGGTCAAATATCTTATTTTGCATGTATAGAAATATCACAATGAATCATCCACAGTGTACACATTATGACTACGACTGAATCAGTGGGTCAGAGGAAAAGATACTGAGGGGTGAATAGGATCAAAGAAAGCTGTGTGTGTGTGTGTGTGTGTGTGTGTGTGTGTGTGTGTGTGTGTGTGTGTGTGTGTATACATATATATGAATTCAGTATAATGAAACTCACCAAATGTTCTTTGTAGAAGGGAGAAATAGGGGAAAAGGGAATGGGATGTTTGGGAATGTGATGGAGGAAATATTTGTCTATATCACAATATGAATGCTTAATATTACAAAATCAAAGCAATAATGAAGTATCGGAAAATATCAGTTGAAGTAAAGTAAACAACTGAATTTAAAGGGACAGATAGTGAAGTCTGGAAAATTCAGACTTCATAATAAGTAAGCCCAAGCTCTTTAACAGCCTTTCAAGAACCTCTATCCTCACTGATCTTCATCCTTCACATGTGTGCCTCTTTCTTTTTCTTTTCCTTTTTCGATTGTGGGGCCTGAACTCTGGGCCTGGATATTGTCCCTGAGCTTTTCAGCTCAAGGATAGCGCTCTAGCACTTGATCCACAGCATCACTTCCGGTTTTCTGGTGGTTAATTGGAGATAAAGGTCTCACAGACTGCGTGTGCTGGCTTTGAACCGTGATCATCAGATCCTCAGTAGCTAGGATTACGGGCGTGAGCCAACAGCGCCGGGCTATATTGCTCTGTGTTAACCATCACAAGTTTTTCCCAATCCCAGACCAATTTATCTGGCTAACTTCCATCCGTTAGAATCAGATCAGTAGTTCTTCTTTTTTTTAATCTTTTACTTTGTGTAAACCCTTGGCCCCTATCAGATTGGAGGTGGTGGTGGGAAGGGAATTTTATTATTCCTCAGCCGTCTCTGTCAAGTACTCCCAGTGTGGTTTTACAATCATCCATTACATATCTGTCTCCCCCACTAGACTGTGGGTTTCTTTAAGGCATGAGCTATGGTGTAATCGTCTCGAGCACATAGCATAGACAGAGCCCTCGATGCATGTTTGTGGAATGAATAGATACCCACCAGTCTTTAGGGGAAAAGACTCACTTAAAAATATCTTCCCTTTCATTACTCTCTTTAAGCTCTTTTCATCATTAGTACAAGGTCCTAAACGCAATTTCCCAAGTTGTAATTTTGCATTACAGAGACAGAACTGATGTAGTGATTTATTTTTTCCAGAGGCGTGGCTGGCTGCCTTTTACATTTAAGAGCTAGACTGAGTGAGTGAGAACCCACACATGAATGTTTTGTTTGCACACTCATGAAATTTGAAAGTACCTCAATAGAAAACTCAAATGCTCTAAAAATCCCTCACTCTTTCATTTCAAGGATGGTGTCCCTTGAGTAAAATAAATGGAAAAAAACAGTATGTATCAGAGGAGATATTTAAAATTTTTAATTGAGCTGCTAACCTAATCAAGTCCATCAGTTGATGCATGCCTCCTCCATTCTCATTTCCTGAAGCAAAGAGAGAGAAGTGTGCCTTGTTCCAAGATGTGCATTATATGGCTGCTGCTTAATCAGCGCACAGAGCCTTTTGTCTTCTAATACGCTTTCATTCTCTTGAATCCACTTCGTCTTTATTTCCCCTATAATTTCCAGAATCTTTGTTAGGCTCCTACTGAGCACTCCAAACATAAAGGGGATATGTTTGGCTTTAAATAAGAAAAGTTCTGTGATCTCAGAGGCATTTGCCATATGGACTCATACAGAGGCAGACACTGGAATGCTTTCTTAGAAGACTTCGGAATGTTTCCAGAGACGCCGGCATGCAAATTAAAACTTCGGCAAGGGCAGGACTGATTTACTGTATTCATTTGCCAGAGGCTTTACTAGAATATTTTGCAGTATGAATTGTAACCTTTTCTATTTTTTTCCTAGCTAAACCAAGTAGAACATTATGAGCCTCGTTATTATACATGATATATCCAAGAAAGAGCGAGGAGTGGCCCAGGAAGATGCTTTTAGTGTTTTATTGATTTGATTATAAAAAATATGGTTATCAAAAATAAGTGAAGAGGGAAGATTTTTTAAAAATAAAAGAACATCGTTGTGGGTGAGGAGGAGAAGGAGGAGAGCTTTTGCAAGGTCAGTTCAGTTCTGTGGAAGGCTGAGTGACAGCATCATTGTAAGGAGAGTCAGGAATGCAATCTGCGCACGCTGCTGATTGTGAGGTTGCCTTGTTTATTGTGTGCTTCATATGTTGCAAATTAGTAGCATGCTATCACTGAGTGTCACGAGGCACCGCTGGCATTTTCACCAGCAAAGAAGTTCAGCAGAAAAGCAGCAGGATGACAAAGACCAGCCATGAAACTACGCGAATTCCTACAGGTGCTGAATGAAGCTGTAAAGAAGCTGAATGGTCCCAAGCTAGAAGTCTCAGAGAAATTAACAAAGCATACTTTTACTGGAAAATATGTATCAAAAGCCTCATCTGTCACTTCCGAGAATAAAAGTAGGTAGAAATTTTATCAGGAAGGAATTATTTCTCTGATATCGCCATCCAGCTTTCTGATGTTCCGAAATGCTAAGAGCTTATGTGTCACCTGTGTAATTGTTTGGAAATAATCAGTTGAAATTTTACCACATAATTTGCTTATTGCACAAACCTGAATGGGCTGCACATAAAATTACTACTCCGTGATGTTTACTGACCAGCAATAACTTAGAGGGCATGGCGTTGTATGTTGGAAATTCACAGGCAGATAATTTATTTTTAATCTTGTGCATTAGAAAAATTTGTGGGCCAATGAGTTTTTTTAGTCAGGAAAAGAATCATTATTCATAGTTGAAATTAATTACTAGGAAAAATGCTTTTCTGATTTGATACCAGAGACCTAATTTCTTCAAATAAATTAGTACAAAATAATTGATATAAATAGTGCACAGTAGATTAAAACATACCAGCAACATTTTATAGGAATCACAGTGTTTAGTAATATTGAAAATTTTTCTAAATAGAAGTTATTAATGTAGAAAAAGAAAGGATATGTGAAAGTGAAGCTATTTCCTTCTTGAAGGATTTCTCTCTCTCTCTCTCTCTCACACACACACACACACACACACACACACACTTCTCTACTAGGTTTCCATGTGCAAAAAATACTGAGACAGACATTTTTAATATCCTGAGTGATACCATAAAATTTTTAATTTAGCAAAAATCAGAGATTTTTAAAGCTACGTCTCTATTATTTTCTGAGCAGAAAAATGTGTAACTAATAAATATGCAGCACTTTAAGAACCAAATGAATCACTAATGATTTTTTAAAACTATTTGACAATTAAAGGGCAAAAAGAAATGTTTTTTTTTCTCCACAATATCAATACCACATAATGAAATTCTATATTCATACACTGTTGATGTCCAACTAAATCGGAGAGTAGAAAAAAATTGCCTGAGTGATTGAAATATGAATAAAGCCTTAAGGATCAAGGATCAATCCTTAACCTTAAAAGACTAGCTAGTAGTGTTTTCTCTCAAAACTAGAAATGTTCTCTGTGTAAACATTTTATTAGAAAACTTACTGTAAACTACCTATTACTATAAGTAGTAACACTGGACTTGCCAACACCTGTCAATTCATCTATTTTCTAAATCTCCATTATGCTTTAATTCTTCTCTGCTTTTGGCCGATGTCTCCTTACAGCTGTTGATCATTAAGGTTACAGCTGGCTTGTAATGAAGTAGTATTTGCAAAAAGAAAAATTATTTATGTTTCTTCTCATATTCCAGTGGACTTTAGCTGAAGCAAGTCCAGGAGAAGATAGCCAGTTCTGACCATGCAGCTGGTTAGCAGTGTTGCATTCTGGCCTAGAAATCACTCTTCCTGTCACTAATTTGAGTTTACAGACATTGAATAGAGAATATCATATGTTGTCAACTAGATTCCCCAGGATTTACACATGTAGCAAAACTACTTGTGTGTATGTGTATATGTGTGTATGTGTGTGTGTATATATACACACACACACATTCATACACACACAAATACGTAAGCAGTGTTAAGTCCCAGTTGCCAGAGATTCCTGAGATTAATATCAGGATGATTTTATGTATAATTACTTGATAGTGTATAGTGGAATAGGTTGTTACATATACATATACATACATATACATATATATATACATACATACATACACTCACAAATAAGTTTTCTTTTTTCTTAAATGAACTAGAGAACTACTGGAAACTGCATCAAGGGGGAAATCCCATTTATCAAAAATTACTCTTGAAGATGGCGTCATTGTCTCTGAAAGTCAGAGAACTGGTACCATAGAATTTAAACAATTAATGATGCCTACAATAATGACTTGGGATGTCATAAAGTCACTGTATCTTCTTTCATCCCAACATGAACTCAAATACCTAACAATTGTTGAAAGAAGTAGGCAGAGTAAGTGAAAATAAATCTCTGTTTCAGCTCTTGCCAGATAAGCCACAAATTAAATATCATCTTAACAGAGAAAAATACCCTTCAAGTCTAAGAAGAGAAATCAGTGTTGGTTAATTAATATTTTCTACTTTGTTATATTTATATCATGTCTTTTATATGGCACTCTTTAAATTGCCAGCAATGTTTCTCTCGTATTTAATTAATTGAAACCACAGTAGCATGATGTAACATTTATATGGTGCTAGTAACAGTGTAAAAGTGAACTAAGAAAAATATAAAACCAGAAAAATTATCAATCACATTTTATACATTAAATGTAAATATAAATAAATATGTATATATGTGTATATTTGAAAATGTTAATGAAAGAAAATTAAACAAAAATCGGAGGCAACAATAAAAACCTTATAACAGCAAGGAAAGAAAGTTGAAGCATCTAAAGACAAAACATAAAACCTGATTCCTAAAAATATTTTGAAAACCACATCTTGAGCGGGGGGGGGGGGGGGGGGGGGGGGGAGGGGGAAGGGGACGATGTCCATAGAGTATAGAGTTAGAAGCCTGTGAGAGTTACACACTGTTTTGGCTGTAACTCCAGTATTCTTGGTAGAGCTAGCTACCCTAATCTTTTCGGAACAAAAAACTCAAACTTCTTGATGCAGTGGGCATGTAACTGACTTAAGACACAGCCTTACTCAAAGTGGGTCAATTATTTTAAAGACAGGTTCATATTGCTGGGTTTTTTTGCATTGGTGTCCATGTGTATCTAAGCATTGGAGCTTTTATATTGCTATTCATTATTACCAAAATCAAGACATCTATCTCTAATACAGTAGGCTGGATAACTCTTGATGCGCTGGACAAATTTCAGTTCGGATGTTATATTTTAAAAGCAATTGAAAAATCTGGAACTCCATTTCATGTCTGCAAGCATATGGCTTGAAACTAAATATAGTTTAAACATATGAAGCATATTAAATTAATTATTATAATTTAAGTGATTTGAAAAAATGCCTTCAGTTTTTATGACATATGCTTCTAATGATTCACATTACCTGTAGGAACTTCAAAAGCATTGGGATTTTGATTCTCTTCAGTAATTAGGGGGTCAAATGATATGCTGGGTACATTAGAGAAAAGAGCCATGTGAAAATGGGCATTGGACCAAATAATACCCTTCAAGACAGATGGGAGCCAAGCCTCAAAATGATCGGCAATTGTACCACTTACAATTCCACATTTTAAGACTATTTTAAGAGGAAAATATGCGTTGGAGAATCAGTGTGGTACTTGTACCTGAAGTTAAATAAAATACATTTTGACCTATAGTCATTCCTACCTCAGCCACTCCTTCCTACTTCCTAGGCAATGATCTATAAGAAGTCTCTTTATGTACTGCTGTATTTGAACTTCCCAATCTAGACCAGATGGTGTAGTAATTCATTCGTTCATTCATTCATTCATTTCAAAAATATTTTCTGAGCACTTACAATGTATTTCCTAGGTGCTGCTTTAGATATCAGGGATCTTTGGTAAAAGAAGCTCATTGAACTCACATATTATATTACAGAGAGCTGAGTGACAAAAGTAAACAGAGGAAAATTAAGCGGCCTTGAATAACGGAAGGAGAAATCACAAAAGAAAAACTGATGGAGTGTGATTGGTGTATGAGTGGAAACATAACCTTCGTTCATTTCAGCCCCAAATACATCAGTAACAACTATAATAAAGTAGCAAAAGAGAAGGGACCCACCAGATCCCTGGCATCATGAATAAACTCATTATTCCCTACGACTCTTTAATTTCATCAATGGTCAGGAGAAGGAAGGAAACTTCCCCCAAATTACCCAGGTAGCAAGAGATATAATCATTTGCTAATAAACACAATACCTGTTATATGACATGTAAGTTACAAATACTTTTATGATAATTACAAATCCTTTAGTTTATCACATATTTTCAATATATACTTTATGCCCTTCTATGCAAGGTGGATTATTGTGCCCAGTTAGAATGCTGTCATATTGCTTTTGTTTTCTAGCTTTATGTCTTATAGGATATGACATATGTGGGAAAAACACATTAAATGCGGAAATTAGTGTTCTAATTTAAGGGGCAGCAGAAAGGAAATAATAAGTGCACACCTCTAGTGTGAAGCAGGTTTAGCCTTCTGACCTCCAGCAAAAGATTTGATCACTCTAAGTGCCCCTATTTACCTGTTGCTAAAATACATATGATAATACTTCATGCAGGGTTTAATTAGTTTGTTCATTCATTTATTCATTTCACAAATATTTATTGGCGCTCTTCCATGTGCCAAGTACCTTCCTTTATAATATAGAAAAACAAACAATAAGAATTTCTACCTTTATGAAACTTATATTCTATTTGAACAGACAGAGGTTAGGCAAGATTAACAAATAAAAGCATACAATTGTGTAGTTGTTAGTGTTAAGTACAATAGAGAAAAAACATACTTAAAAAGTAACATAAAATAATTCCAACAAGATGGACAATAGAGCTTCATTTTAGATAGAAGGTGTTAGACAGGCTTTCTGCTCAGGTAATGTCAAAAGAAAGATGAACAAAGAGAAAATCAGAAGATGACTGCGAGTTGGAGCAAGCCTGGGGTAATGGAGGAAGCCAATGGGTGAGTGCAGGTTCCTATTTGGAAATAGAGCCAGAGAGGTGAGAGAAAGGATGAGGTAGGGTCTAATAAGTCAAAGAAATCATTGTGCCTTTTATTCTGAATGGACAATCAATTGAGAGCAATGTGCAAGCGAGGAATACAATCTGATCTGTGTTTTGGCAAGATCACTCAAGTGGCTGTGTTTTGATGGCACTATGGTAAAGAAAATAAAAGCAAGAAGATCCCTCAAGAAACTATTGTCATATTCCAGGAGGGAGAATATACTGGTGTGTGTGTGTGTGTGTGTGTGTGTGTGTGTGTGTGTGTGTGTGTGTGTGTGTGTGTGTGTGTGTGTGTGTGTGTGGATGGTAGCCAGGAGAGGGTAAGAAACAATCTTTGCTGACGTATCAGATATGAGATGGGAAAGGAAGAAAACACTCCAGGAAGACAACATATCATACTAGTGTATGGAATACATGACACTTTGTTTATATAAAAATAAAACAGGAACGTGATAACATGATAACAGGACCTAGGCATTCACACACAATCAGACTAAAGGAGGATACCCTTAGGAGAGGAACCCAAGGTGTAACTTCTCTGATCATTTAAAATGCTTAGTATGGAAAAAATTTCCAGGAAATGGAAATGTGCTCTTTTTATTATTATTGTTGTTGTTGGTGGTGGTGGTGGTGTTTGGTTTTGCTTTGGTTGTTTTTCTTTTTTCTCTTAAAGGGTCTCAGAAAGGAAGGAGGTAGTGAACTAGTGCAATTGTGCTATTCAGTAGACATATGGAAAATGATCTATGCAAGGTGTAGGCAGGGATGATAGAGAGAAACAGGAAAAGCAAAGGAAGGGGTGACATCGTCCAAAAATGAAATGTATTCATTTCCTTAGTTATTTAATAACCCCTTTGTACAACACCTCAATAATAACAACAAAATTATATTTTAAATAAAACAGGATGCCTAAGAAAGAATAAAGGCCAGAGAACCAAAGTGAAGAATTTTCATTGTGTGAATCTTAATGTCTTCACCTACACACTGACCATAAATTTTACCAGTATAAGAGGATTGTGAGCCAAGCGCCGGTGGCTCATACCTGTAATCCTAGCTACTCAGGAGGCTGAGATCTGAGGATTGCAGTTCAAAGCCAGTCCAGGCAGGAAAGTCCATGAGACTCTTATCTCCAGCTAGCCACCAGGACACCGGAAGTGACACTGACCTGAAGAGCTCTGGGACAGCACCCAGAGGTCAAGCCCACAATAGACCAAAAAGAAAAAAGAAAACAGAAAAAGAGGGAGAGAATTGTGATTAGGAACATGTATGTAAAGTTTAAGGTAATTTACATACTAAATCGCATTAGGTGTTCAATAAGAATGTGAGGCAAGAAATTTACTCTTGGTACCCTGAACTTTAGGAAGCCATTCACTCCAGTGGATATGTAAAGGGTTTTCAAAAGACACACCCAATGGAAGAAAAGAATCAGAAGCAGACTATTAGCAAAGAAGGGATAAAAATCTGTTCTTGCTAAAAAGGTGAAGATTAAAAGTACAGTCTCCTATGACAAACTAGACTATTAAAATTAGTGGGTTTAATCCTCAAGGTTTTGGAGTTAGTATGAACTACATTGATTTGGCAATTTCGAATTAATTTGCTTAGTGAAGTAAGATGAAATAGAAGAGGAACTGAACTTTCAGATAAACCAAAGTCTAAAACCTTCATGGGTCATGATGTTATCTTAGAAAAATGATTCATGAGGAGTAGATGTTTTATTTTACTTTTTAAATTGTTTTATGCTAATAACAAAGGGAAAGCATTTTCAGCGTTTTCACTGCTCTCAAATGGAGTTCTTCAATTTTGGTCCAATATACTAAACTAAAAAAGGCCATGTGAGTAAAATTGGAAAAACGACTTTGTAGTGTGACTGTTGTTATGAATGCTGACACACTGCTCTGTAACACACACATTTCACATGAAGTGCTTTTTAATACTGAAGAATTATAGATGATTTCCATCTGAATGTTAGAAAAAGGGTTCATTTAGGAAGTCACTGGAGAATGGACAGTACAGAAATCCCTCAGAAGGTGATCATTTTCTGTGGTTAAAATGGTGGCTACAGGAGTGAGTGAGAGCTTATTTTAATAAGTTTCTTTTCATTTTTTTCATAAATTCACCAGCTTTGTAATGAAGTTATTGACAATCAAATGGTGTTATAAAATTGTACACCCACCTGCTAACACATGGCACTCACAGTTATGAAAACTGCTTGACATTTTTGGAAATCAGGTGCTTTGTGCCTTTCTGATGAAAGGTATCTCCCTTTGGAACTTGCATTTTAATTACTAATTATTTTTTTGCTGCTTTATTTCTGTGGAATGATCAAGGTGTTTTATGGTGCTTTATAGAAAAACATGAGAACATACTCATTGTTTCTACCTCATTTTGCACAAAATATGAATATGAATAAAACAACCGATTTATTTGCATCTCAAATACATTAGCAACTTTTACCTTCTGTCTTCCATTTAACAGGAATACCATCATATTAAGAAGAACAGTATATGTGCCTGAATGACAAGAGAAATTTTTTCAACTTTGATTTACATATTATTCACTTAAAACCTGCAATTCAAAACTGCCCTTCATGTTTACTGTTGCAACTTTCAAGTTTTTTCTTTTTAATCAGTGAAAATCAAGTTGGCAAAATAGAATTATGATTTTCTTGAATTCTGTTACCTCGAGGCAATGCTGTCTTCTAGATTTGTAACATCTTCCGTTACGGAGTGTGGGACTGTGGAATGTTCAGTGTTTAAGTACAATAGATTAGAGATTCGCAGGAATGCTACATAACTTACATATTCAAAGCCTTCCTACTACTTAAATACATTCCTGTCACATGTTTTCTTTTTCAAAGAGAACTATTTCTGTATCGAATTAAAGAACTGAGGAAAGTTTGCCATTGCGATTATATGTTTTTGAATTATTTGGATAATATTTTAAATGTAAGAGGATATGTCAATTCCCGTTTAAGAATCCTCAAAATAGTTCTATTAATTTCTTCCTTAAATATTTTTTTAAATACAAAAATTACTATTGGCCTGAGATTAACTACGGAAAGTTTTAGACTGAAAGGAAAGTTATTCAGAATATGACAAGCCATAAAAGTTATAAATGAGAATCTTTAGATCACTGTGAAACATCTCAAAAATCACATACAAGGAAAAGATTTTTTTCCCTAATTTGAATTTTTGAGATGGATTAAAATAAGATCTTTATTTTTTTTTCAGAGCAAGCTTAATTTGGCTTTTTAAAAAAGAATTGTCTTCTGTTTAAAAAAACTATTTTATGGTTTGGAAACTTTTATAACTAACATCAGAAATTCCAGATCATTTTTCCTATAAAATTTCTGAGCTATTTGTTTCTTTTAATGAAAAGTTTCAATTAACTGTTCAACTCCTTCAGTTAATATGGATTATTTTCTCATTATGAAAAAGAAATTCACATTTTATATCACAGGCTTATAAACTCTGTTGCTATTATAATAGAGCAAACAAAGCTGTTTTAGTTTTCCTAAAAATGAGTATGGCAGATTTAAATTTGAGCTCAGACATTCCAAGTTCTTGATGATGTGCTTACATTCTTAGTCTTGAAATCCTGAAGTCATCACTTACCAAAAATTCTTGTGCGTTCTAAAGCATACATATTACCTCGAAGAGAAGACAGCAATGCCATTATTATTATACATTTGTTTAATTCAACAAAAAGGGGGAAATGGCTTTTACTGAGCATTTCTTTCATGAATATGAATAGAACTTTAGGTAATGGTTTATTTGGCCTTTACAAAAGTCTAACCAAACGTTTCTATTTTTGATTAGTAAGAAAACTCTTGTAAAAATTGGAGACACTTTGAACTATTTCAGTGACAATGGCAAAAATTAAAACAAGTCAGGAAATGATCTAATACTATGAGTTCAGTCTTGCCTCTGATGAATAGTCAGTCACACCAAATAATGTTCTTGCAGTTCGAAAACCAGAAGATGACTTGCATGTTGAAAGACAAAAGCAGTTCATCTGAGATCCAGTCATAAACGGAGCCTGGCTCTGGCTTCCTCGTTCACTTCGTCTCAGGTATTGGCCGGACACTTAAGACTCACGTGGTTCCTCCACAAAATAGGGACTATAATAATTCCTGTGATAATGCACCCCCTAAGTCTAGCCTTACTCTCAATATTTTATGAAATTTCCAAGTAAGCAGTCAGGCATTGTTTAAACCTGGGCACATTATCATCTAGAAGAAAACAACTTTTGAGAATAAAAAAAAGAAAACCAAACAGGGGATGGTCCAGTTGGAGATTATGTGGATGAGTTTAATGCACACAACCAATCACCTGCTTCTTTCTCTCCATGAAATGAAATATTTGGAGAAAATATTAGACAAAATCAACAATTGAACAGCATCTATAATTCATAAACATGGAAATTGTTTATTTTTCATCCTAGTAAGAACAATTGTCATAAACTCACTTGGGAAGATTTGAAGCAAAAGATTTAGGAAATCAGGGAAGAATGTGGGGTCTGTGTATACTTCAATATAATTCTTAGTTATGCAAAGCCTTTGCCACAGAGTTTCTAAAAACTGACAATATAGACAAGCAGAGAAACTACTCCCAAAGCACTGTTTGCAGCATACTCATTATCAAATGGTTGCCTTTAAAAAATGATAAGGACACTCAGCAAACGCAGTCCTTCTATGGGCCATGGGCTAGCTGAGTTACAGTAATTAAGATTCCACTCTGTCGGAACCACAACAGCTGCTATAGGAGAGCAATGAAGAGGAGCAGGTTTCTCTAGCCTCTAATTCCGAGAAGACCATTGTAATAACTTCTACCCTAGTTCTCCTATCTTCTTCAAAAAGCATTTCAAACTAGACAAAGAATACTGTTTAATATTTTTAAAAAATGCTTCCTACAAGAGGGATACCTGGTCATCTTGCTAACCTCTCTAAAGTGGATTTGCAAATAAATGGAAATAATTCAGGCCATGCAGATTTGCTCTTCTGATAATCTAACAGGAGAGAATGCTCAGGAGTAGTAAATATCTATTCCTTCTTCAGATCTTAAATATATTTATATTTTCTCCCTCCGGTATCAGAAGAGCCAAATGCAAAGTGAAAGAGAGTGATTTTCATTTACAAACACAAGCTATTCCTCTAGTGAGAAAGTATGCACTTGTTTGATTTCTGATAACAAAAGACATCTGTGTCCTTGCTCTTACAAATGAAGAATGAAAAAGGATGTCTCTTTCTCTGTGTGTATATGTGTGTTGCTTTTCTCTCATAATATTTAATGCTCATTGAATAATCACTATGCAACCATGAAATTGGATATTGTATTTTTGAAAAAAAAAGCTTTCAATTGACAGCTTAAAACATTAAACTTAAAAGATCTCAACTGCTGAAGGTAGTGTACTAGGGAGGCAGGATTAACCATACCACATGCATTAGTCAATAAGAAACAGACTGCTTTGATGTGCTTTGGCTATTGCAAGCCAAGTTGCTATTAATTATAGGTTGCTTTACCTTTCGACACGTAATTTCCCTTTATTAAACTCAAAATCTATTTTATATTATGATTACAGCAGAGTCAGGCTGGCTGGTGATCCTTTGCGTCAGTATTCTATGATGACAATAACTATAGTTACAAAACTTAAAATGATTTTGAGTGCAGATGATACCTAAAGTATTAACATTTCAGAATACGTTGAAGTGTAATATCCAGAAGGTAAAAATAAAATTAGAAAAAAGTCATTTTATTCTATCATAATTTATACTTTTTGTTTATCTGAATTTGACTGGGGTAATTAAGTGTTTTATTTCTGCCTCTCCCTCCTCCTCCTCCTTCTCTTCCTCCTCCTCCTCCTCTCCTTCCCTTTCCTCCCCCTCCTCCTCCCTTTCCCTCCTCTTGCTCTTGCTCTTACTCCTTTTTTGTTTTGTCTTAACATAAAAGCTAGTACTCTAATCTAACTGTAACTATTCTCATTAACATGTAATTAAATTTCACATTAGCTTAATTTCACCAACCAAATATATTCAAAACTTAGTTAATTAGGCCAGTATTTATTTATTTAGCTAGTTTATTTTTTGAATTCTTTAATAAACCAATTGCCAAAAGACTAAATTCAGACAGGAATCTAATATAGACAGTAAATAACCATTTTATATCTAAAACGCTATAATATGTGCAATGTTGGTATGTAGTATGGGTTTTCAAAAACTGTTTTTTCTTCAAGATTTATGGTGAGAACTTGCAAGATTTAGATCTGAAAAAAGCTTCAATTTCTTCTTGGACTTTTCTAAGAGAGCCTGTACAGGGCATAACAACACACTGAACGTTTCTCCAAGCAAATATGACTTTTAATATTAAAAATCAAATCTGTGAACTAAACAAATATTGGTTTCAGTTTACTTAAATCAGAAGATAAAGGCTTAAAATTATTTAACTTTCCAATTGGAGACTTGACTTTTAAATTGGATAATTCAAAAAAAAGGATTTTGGATCTGGAACATTTAAAAACATAATTAAATAAATATTAAAATAGAAAGCATTGCATTCTGTTTATTTTCATCATTATTAAGTTTATTACCACTTAATCCATTGAATGTGATGTGTAAAAAAGAAAAAGCAAGCAATCCATCTGTGAGAATTATGCATGCCCACAGCACAGAAAAATAATCACTGGGAAAGCACAGTTCTTCCCACTTCCCACCCCATTATTTTTATAACATAAATATTTTTGCATATAGTACAATCACATTAAAGGATACACATTCTTACTCTAAAATACATTAACATGATAGATGCCAGTGCTCATTTTTTATGTATAAAATCCAAATGCAGGAATTGCAATTCACTAACATAATTCAACCTTGGACTTCCATTTCAAACAAAGGCAGCCCTGACTGGAATGGATGGAACTCAAAGACAGGAGAACCTCAGTTTCCACCAGCCATTGATGTACACATTTCTTTTCAGCAGTTATTTGTACAATCAGTAGCCTTTGTGACAGTAATAGACAAAGTGATCAGAGGACAATTTTACCCACGTGGCTCTAGAGAAAAGGTTGTGACTGCCCTGATCTCTCTGGTATAGGAGCCCAGCCTAAGGATCTAGGACAGCAAGCAGGCTATAACTTGTCCTGGTGAGAAATGTCACTTTACATGAAAGGCATAGCCCTTCCTTTTCTTCAATCACATTAAGGCATGGTCCTTACTAGGGAGGGAATCTTCAACTCTGAAACCTCCTGTCTCTACAGCTTAATTATTTAGGATCAAATAGACAACTAGACACATTAACCTGACCCAAGAAGCCAAACCTGTTACTCTCTTCAAATATTCGATTGACCTTTCCAAGTAAATATTTCCCCCTGACCTCTTCACTACTCATTTTCCTTTAAATTGGCTGCTAATGCTTTGAAAAGTCTCTTGATAGTTTGCAAGCTGCTTTAACATAAACAACCCATGGCTGTATAATTTTAGCCTCTATTGACTGGTGAATTCATGGAGGATACTAAAGCAGGGGAGGGAAGGCACAGACAACACTGTGCTGATCAGCCCAATGTTTCCAGCTCGGTGACAAGTTATAGATCTACAGCAGGCTTGCAAATCTGTACCTTCTGCACTAGCAGAATGCTTTTCCTTTTCCCTTTTCATTCTTTCCATAATTTTTCCTAAGAGTGTCTGCTTTGAAAGATTGAAAAAAGAGCAAGTGTATTTACCAGCAGCCAAAGGAGAGTAAGGATGAATTTGAAACATGAAAATGCAGGTCACGGCCATTTCCATGGTGTAACTATTACTGGCTTCATCGCTTATATCCAGATAATTCTGGAGAAGAAAAATAAAACAATAACAACAAAACCCCCAAAACCTACCACCAAGAGGTGTTTAAATAGACAGCAGGTACATTTTTTGTTAATAAGACACTTTGGTTTGCATTTATAAACTGCTCAGTGGAACATTGCCTTAAAAAATAGTGTAAATGAACTAGAAGCTGAGCAGTTCCTTTTTGCATTTTTATTTTTGTGTGTTTAAGTGGCAGGAGGGGAGTGAATACTTGAAATTGAGCTGTATTTCTTTGGTATAGAAGGAAGAAAGAGGAAAAAGGAGAACATAATAAATTTACAGCATTAGTGGCCCATTCTGAAAGAACGCCTTTTGGAAGCAAATACAAATATACCCAATACAAATCCATTGCGATTTCAAGGCATGGAAATGGAGGTAAGGAAGAGGGTAATGCTTCTACTCCATTTGTAAACAGACATTTTTCTACATAGGAGAACGTCATCTCGCTGACATTAATGAGAATGACACACAGGCAGAGAGGAGAGAGCGCAACCTCTTTTGTCTGTTCTCCCTCACATCACTCCAGAGTACACTTTACAAGTTCAACTTGAAAAAGGTTGAAAACGCACCCTGTGGATTGATAATGGAAAAATGAGATTAACCAAGTGAATAAGAGCCTCCTGTCTTTATGTAGTAGGGGAAGCCCGACAAAGCAAGGAGAATGGATCTTGGTTTTACCTTCTCTTTGCCTTCTTTCTTTTTCCTCCATTACCCACTCTATTTAAAAACCTCTTCATGCTTGTAAAACTCCTTTTCCTGGTTCATGTAAGAGCGTAATAAAAATCATTATAGTTTTCCTTCGCCAAAAGGCACTTTAGAGACTAATCTTAATTTAGATCCAGACACTGCTAAGTCAAATATATCAGTGTTGGGAAAACGAATTAGAAGCGAGGTCATTTTTCTTACTAATTTTTTAAAAAGGTGTTGCAGATTGAAAATGCCTCAGGAATCATTTCTTAATGTTATGGCAGCATTACAAAGTCATAATTCTCCCACTTTGACACTTGGAGTTTCAATGGTGCTTTTTTATTAAGGAATCTACATTAGGATTTATTTTTTAACTTACTTTTCTGTAATAAGGCTGAGGTTCATTTACTGAACTGGGGGAGGGGAGGATAATACCATGTTTTCAAAATAACTTAGTTTTTATTTTTTGTAAAGGTGATATACAGAGGGGTTACAGTTACATAAGTAATGATATGAGTACATTTATTTTTGAACAGTGTTACCCCCTCCCTTCTTTTTTCCTGCTTTTCCCCCCTGACCTGCTCCTTTCCCCCTCAAGTTGTAAAGTTCATTTCCATTATAGTGTCTTATGAGTATCACTGTTGCATGGGCTCACCACACAGGTAGACAGAGACTTACAAATGGATGCTTTTGAAAACATGTTCAGAAGGACATTTTTACATGCTCAACAAGGTCTTACAGAAAGACACAGCCAAAAATATGCCTGTCGAGTTGTACTGTTTCTGCATTATTTTAATTTCATTCTCTGTAAAAGAAACAATCTGTTTATTTCTTGGTGTGACCCTTGCCCTGTAACTTGGACACACTGTTAATAAAGAACACTTTTGCTGTTTTCATTCTTGCAACATCCCCTAGGATTTCCAACTCTTCTACCTTAAGCAAAATATATTTAACTTCAAAAGGTTTTCCTCATGTCCACTACTATAGGAGTTTTTGCAGTTCCAGGGCCCAGGATCAATGTAATGAGATCTATAGAGTCTCTGGATCCGTGGAACCAGAAATATAGGACATTTAATGGTTTACAAGATAATTTCTAACCAAATACAGACAAAATGAGAAAGATCCTACCCACAGATAGATCTGTCTTTATGTCTCCCACAAACTGTTCTTTGTAATTTCTCTGGAGAACACACCTTCAGTGAATGAGAACTGACAGTTTTCTTGTGAGTCTCTGGACAGCTCTGTAAGATGTCACCTTTGCTTTCAATTTTATTTTTATTTCTTTACTCATTTTCCATGATTCTTATTGCTCAGGCTTTCTAGAACGACTCCACCCCAAACTAACATGTTTTCTAGTGAATCATGCTTAGACAACTGTTCATATCTGAATGGTCTAGTTTGTCTGTGTTCTTGTTAAAATTGTTAAAATGGATTAAAATTGATCTGCAGTCTCTTCTTACTCTTTCTGTGTAATTTACATCTAGTGACCAAATTTCAATAAAATAACTTATTTCTTTTCTTATCATTCATTGGTATCGTTTCTAAGCTGTTTTATTCAAGGTTAGTGGTCTACTACTTGAACCCCAGCTCCACTTCCTGTTTTCTGGTTGTTAATTGGAGATAAGAGTCTCACAGGACTTTCTAGCTTAGGCTAGTTTGGAACTGTGATCCTTAGATCTCAGCCTCCTGAGTAGCAAGGATTACAGGTATGAGCTACTAGTGCCTTGATAAAATTAGAATAATTTTATTATCTGCATCACAATTTCTCCTTGGTGGAAGCTTTAATAAAAAATAAAATCTTATTTTTATATGCGATTATACAGTTCTATTTGTTTTTAAATTTATTACAATTGGCTGCTCTCAGGTGATTTTCAATCTACCCTCCTAGTCCTTACAGTATATATTGAGTTTTATCTTTCAGAAATTCAGTTTGTATTCCTGAAAGAACAAATAAACATACAACACACACACGCACACACACATACACACACACACACACACACACACACACACACACAAACACACACACACACCCCAATGCTCTTTATCAAATGAATGACAAAAACTGTTTGCCAGGACAGAACTATGACAAATGTGAACAAGCTTAGAGCTCTATAGTGACTGGTGTTAAGCAACATAGAGAATGCAGGTATTTAACCACTTATGAATCCACTCAAGTGATCTATGGTCTCTTTTGTCTTTAAAGATGATCACTTTATAATGTATTTCCATCTTACAGTCAACATGTTTGAAATAAAGTTTGTGGCAATGCTTCCCTATTCAGTATAGAGATGTACTTGAACATTCAATTATGACTGATGATTTTACTTTAAAGCTAAATTAATCCCTTAGGAAAACCCGAAGTATGATAAAAAATGATCCTAATCAATTTAATGGCTTAAAATGTGCATAATCTCAACTCAGTAATTCTACTTCTGAAAATTTACCCTAAGGAAATAACTATGAGCACATGTGAAATATACCTATGTAGATTTTTTATGGTAGCAAAATGACAAAACTTTAGTTTAGCAAAAGGAAGTAATACAAATCTGGAAGTTGGAATAAAAATTGCTAAATAAAAATGGATCTACAAATATTTAAAGATATAGAACCATCACATTAAATGGGTAATTAGATCTCTATCTATTCCCCTTGAGTCAGATTGTGTTGGATCAAGGGAGAGATCAATGATTATTAAAAGATCAAAGGACAGTATTCGGTATTCTATGACTAAAGATAGTATTATGCTACTACCAAATGTCTCCTCACCAATGAACTAAATAGCTACTACTTGGTCAAGTACTTCATACAGAAACACATGATGAGAAATAAACAACAAATAAAATAAGAATTAAAAGCAAAGCAGAGGTACTGATACATTAAGAATGAATAGTGCCTGTTGTATGCGTGTGTGTATGTGTTTGCTATGTTTTTTGTTTTATTTTATTTTTCAATATTACCTTTAAATTGTCAGGTGATGATTATTTAAGGATATTTGGGATTTATGTAGAGTTCTTGGAACCCAATTACCAATGATGGTACTGGAACAAATTGTACTTGGAAAGAGACCTGCTTTAAGAAGCAGTTCAAAGTACATTTAACTCATCTCCTATGGAATATTGGATATAAATAATGAGAGAGAGAGAGAGAGAGAGAGAGAGAGAGAGAGAGAGAGAGAGAGAGAGAGAGAGAGAGAGAGAGAGAGAGAGAAAGAGAGAGAGAGAGAAAGAGAAAGAATAAGGTATGTTGTTGTTAATAAGATGTTTTAATATTAAGAAAGTAAAAATTTTAGTGAAGCATCTAGTCAGCTCAGCCTTGCCTACAGTTAAATATGTGTTGCACAGAGTGAGACCATAAAAATATTTTTGCCAATTTATATTAATGCAAAATTGTTTCCATTCTGAAAATAATTATAAAATTCTAATAAGGTTCTAACCAGATTTGTCACAAGTCTAGTGGCGCAGACATTTCTAGTTAAATTGTTTGTTTGAAATTCATAGTTTTGGGTTGGTTGTTTTGATTTTTTTCATTGAAGACTTAGCTTTTGTTTAAAATTATAGAAAATTATGTAAGTTAATTTTAGTACTAAAGAAACATTACGGTTTTAGAGCTAAATCTCCTCTGAAGCAACAAAGTAGTCAGGAAAACCTCTTTGAATCACAGAAACATTTTTGAATGTTCGTAATGATTTCCTTATGAAATCCTTCAGTCAAAACAAATACATAGAGGTATTTGCTAAACCTGAGACTTTATTATTCAGAAATCAAGTTTATGAGGGAAATAAAAGTTAAGTCATAAATACTCATATATGCACTTATACAATAAGAAAAAGGTTTCTGGAAGGTACTTGCTTTGGTCTCAACTTGTTTTTATCTCTATCATATGGAAAGCGGGTTATAAACATTACATTTCAATTATTTTCAATTTGCAAATATTAGGAGTTTTTTGAGGATATGTTAAGTGAAGTAAGTCAGACAAAGAATTCATGCTTTCCTTTATATGTGGAAGATAGATTTACCTTACAAACTTAGGAGCAAATATTTTGGGTAGTATGCATGTGCATGTATGTATAAATGTATTAACTGAAATACAATTGATTCAAGGGAAATCTCAAATAGTATAATTCCTTAGAAAGTCAAATTCATGTTCAGCTAAATAAAACATCAAGAAGGGGATACTCAAAAGGGGTGGTTGGGGGCAATGGGAAAGGGGTAGACACATGAAGAAGAGAAAGAGGAAGAATGCAGTCAAGAATCCAACATACACGCTACAAAATTAAGAATGAGGGGAAGGTGGGTAGGGGAATGAGAATGTTGAAAGAGGTGACATGAAGCAAAATATATTATGTTCATAAACTACTTTATGAAATGCAACTCCTTTGTACAACTACTTAAAGATAATAATAACAAGGAAAAAAGAAATCTCTGATTCTTCTTTTCATCCAAGGACATAATTGAGCCTTTTGCAAAAGCTTACACAGTTGATTTTTGTTGTTTTATTTTGTTTTTTGGTGATGATTATGGGTTTAAACTCAGGACTTCATGCTCTATACACTCTATACACGTTGATTCTTTGAGTGTATAATTTTTTTTATAAATGAAAAGACATAGCATTATTCTTACTATGTTACTTAAAAGGAGTCTGATCACTGGTGTCAGATATGAATTTTAATTAATCAATTCATGAGCATGTACATAGTCCAGACTTTGTGGTTATTGCATGAAGTGTGAGAAAAATAGTTACATGAGTTGTGTAAATAAAATATGATGATAGAGATATAACAATTTCGAACAGATATTCCCTGAATATTATCTTTGTCTCACATTATTACAATTTTAATAGATTTGTCTCCTAAAATAATCTTTGGGAAGTCAGTGAAAAACATAATCCAGATGACAGCAACTCCATAATTTTATTATGTCTTTACCAACTTAAGCTTTAATCAGTTTTGAAATGAGAAAGGGGGGAAATAAGAACAAATAGGCTAAACTATGGGCACAGAAAAGTAGGGCTTCAAAAATTGATTTACCCACACTAAACAGTAGTGTTGAATACAAACCCAATACTGTTTTTCTTTCCTTTCTCAGTGCAACTATAAAAGGTAAACAGCTTGGTATAGGATAAAGAATATGGGCTTAGTAGTTGTAGAGATTTACTACTTACTATGTTGATTAAATATGGGTAATTGGGTTAATTTCTCAAAGCCATAATTATGCTAATAAAATGGGGACAATAAGATTCAGGGTTATCAGTATTGAGTAATCTGACATACATCCAGTCTTTAAGTAATGTCTTATTTTTTTCTTTATAATTGTGATTTCCCCTATTGTCTTTACCAGCTAATGACTCAGAGATTCTCAAGGGGAAATAATGGAAACCAGAAGTATAACAATAATTGAAATGTGTTGATATCCACATTACAAGGTTTTCTGAGTTCCACTACTAGTTATCAAATCAGGAAAAATGAGAAATGTTATGTGTTCCCTCTTGAAGTACAGCTTCAATTCCAAAGCAATGTGTGTCTATTGCTTAAACAGGAATATTTGTTAAAGTTATTGAGGTACTTAGAAGTAACCATTCATTGATTTATAAATCTGGATCTCAAGAATACATTTTCATAATTAATGTCAGTCTTTCCCCCTTTACAAACATTCCCTCTCCACATGTCCAGTCCTAGTTTGGTGAAATGTACAACAAAATGAATCCCAAATACTCATCAGTGTTTGAGGAGCCTGAAGAAATCCAGAAGTTATTTATTATTCTCTTTTACAACACAAAGAAAGAATGAGAAGATAATCTATAGGATTTCATCCATATTTAATTTTGCTGTTTATTCTAAGTCCCAGGAAAATATGCCACCTTTTAAAATCGACTATACTGAAAGATAACAAGATCTGTAAATTCTCTAAATATTCCTACAGTGTGGCATGATACAGCAAATCCTTTTTGTGGTCACTGGGACCTAGAAACAATCACAAATAAGCCCCGTACCACACTATACATACAAAGAGGAAGAGCTATAAGAAGTTGGGGAAAAGTCTAGAGTTCCATATTCTCAACATTCTTGTTTTGAAAAATTGCTCATTTTGCTTCAGATCTGTAACTAAAAAGAGAAAAAAATGGTTACAGAGAGACTCTTTTCTAAAGATATGGACCTAAATATCACTCTTTAGTCTTTGATTGACCTAAATATGTCAAAACACTACAAAACTGAGTTTAGGGATCTAAGCTTATAGTAAATGAAAATTTAAAAATACACAGATACTAGGGCAAAAAATACACAGATACTAGGGATAATAGTAACATAGTTCTCTTTTAAAATGGTCCCAGTAAGATATATCTAATTTAAATTATGTCCACAGTGAATAGTATTTATACTCTTCATTTTCTGATACTATTGATATCATTTGGGAAAAATGCATTCTGACTGGGTGAAGTTTTAACAAAATCTATGGAGAGAAAGAGGAATAAAACAATAAATTAAATGGTAAAACTTAGGATATCAAACAAGCTAAGTGCGGTGATTCATGCATATAAATCTTAGCTACGTGAGACAACGTTTGAGGACAGTTTAGTGAAAAGAAAATTGCTCCCCTGTCATTTTAGGTACATGGGAAGTATAAATAGAAGAACCATGGTCTAACTAAATCTGGGTAAAATCAAAACCTTATTTGAAACAAAATTCGGTACTGACTAGCAAACTCAAGGCTCGGGGTGCTGACCACCCAGCACTGACTCCCTCCCAAAAATGTAAGAAAAATTTTAATTTCACAAAACCTAAAGTTCATTTCACTAGGCAGCTAGTAATCACTACTTAAAGAATAGCTAGAAAGGCCCTTCCTTCAGCGATCTTTCCTGGAACATGTGACTAATAGGTTTAAAGAAATAAAACAAACAAACAAACATTCCATTACAGTTTTCATTTTCACAACTCCCCATGTCTCAACTTGATGCCCATAGTTGTGTTAGTACTTTAAAAAATGTCTCCTTTTAATGTTGATCAGAGCTTACATCATATGAAGAATGATAAGCATAATTTGCAAAATGTCTGGCAAATTTGCAAACATTTCTACTGATGTGATTTCCCGAGGGTAAGTGTGGAAATCGTCAGCAATCTGGTATGTATTAGCATCTTGGTCAGAGATCACAATAGCAATGATACTCCAGAATAGGAATAACAGTCTACATTTGACCCAGAGGAGACTCAGAATTGACTAAAAATTACATTTAGTGTGCAAGCAGATGATACATGCAAATCATCAATATCTATCATGATATCATGATTATATCTATCATGATTGCTTGTGGTCTTGAACATTCTTCTGGCTGTATTATCATCCTTGGAGACCTCTACCTCCATCATATTTTGCCCATTATTGCAGCCAGAGTGTTCTGTACAAGGTAAATGCTTGGACTTCTGAATAGATGTATAACATCTTCAGCCTGGAATAATTTATAGAGAATATGTTCATTAGATCAAATATAAGTGGAAGTGTAGAGATAGCTTGTGCTTGTGTTTGAGGCATTTCATATTATATTAGCTAAAACTAGAACACTTTGAATCTAGAATAGTAAGGAAAATTTCTCATCTGGAGTCTTTGCTTAAACACATCATTCAAGAGAACACTGGAGAGGGATGAAGAAGCAGTTTTATAGACAAAATATTGAAGCTGAGATGGGTGTGGGTGGCTATGATCATTTGGAGTGTTTAAATGATCTTTGTTAGTGTGGTAGAAGATTACAATTAGACACGAGGAATAAGAGGTAGAGTGCTAGCCTTGAGCTGAAGAGCGCAGGGACAGCGTCCAGGCCCAGAGTTCAAACTCCAAGACCAACCAAAAGAAAAAAAAAAACTTTCCCAAGTACTCATTTTTCTAGCCTATTCTCACCCAACCCTGTTTTTAGTTATGAGTGAATAGATGCCTTAATTGAATAGTCTTTTGTGATGTCTAAAGTCTGAGACAGCAAGTAGTTCTTTTGTATGGGTTCATAAGTTTTCCCAGAATTAATTATAAAATAATCAGGATTTCTCTCAAAATGGCAAGCTAGTTTACTCAGTTTCTGGCAAATTTACTAAGCAATACAGGTTTCCCCACTTAATCACCTGGTTTAAACAAAATGCAGTTAACACAAATTAGTGAAGAAATAAACAGAGACTTAGGTCAGTTGCCTGAAGAAAGATATAAAAATAACGTAAAATAAAATATATTTGAAGTACACTGAATGGGTCATGGCTAAAGACCAGTTCAAGTTAAGACAAATAAATAACCATCAATCTGAAAACCTCCTTGGGTTTACAAGAAGTCTCTTCTGATCCCACACTGTATTTATCTTCTGGATGGAAACGAGAAGCTATAAATCTCTCTATATCAAAGGCCTGCTTAGTAGAAATAAATTGAAAGTGCTTGACCAATTAGAATGAACTAAATCTCCCCTAGGCAAACCTACTATCGATATATATTTAGCTTCCTGACATATTTAAAGGTAAACTGGGAAAGGCTTGCTGGTCCAGAATAAAAAAATAATAATTCTAAAATTTGAGTTTCCTTTTCATTCTATCTACCACAGAAATAAAAAGAATTGTTTGGTTGAAAATTTAAAAAAATAAATTGGAGATATAAATTAGTTAGACATATTACTTAGGGAAAATAAGACATTTTGTATAGAGTTAAAAAAAATAAAAAGGATCTAAGAAGGGTTGCCTGTGAGACTTTACAACTACACTTCAGATTCAAAATTTCATAGGCTATTGTCCGTAAATAAGAGGATAATGATAGCTTATTCTTCAGTTCTTTTGCATCTATATACTAAGGGCCTCACTTATACATAAAAGATTCAGCAATAAGTTATCAAGAAGAGTTTTGTCCAATCATTTAGTAAATAATATTCCCTAAAATCTAAAGTGCTTTCTTTTTTTTTTTTTTTTAACTATTCAAACTACTTTTCTGGGAAGTTGTATTTAGTTCTCATTATACTTTGCTTGATCTAGATACCCATTCTGTAGCCAAGCAAATGGAGAAAGAGTTACAATAGCCAAGAATACTATTAGAATGTTAGAATACGATTAGAATATTAGAAGAGACAAGTAAAGTTAGCTTCAGCCTCCAAAGTCCACAAGTTTAATCACTAGCAATGATAAGTACTCTGCCTGCATCACTGATTGTAGAAGTAAAGGACAGTTTCCTCGGAATCTTCAACTTTTGCTTCAAGCTTCAGTGCATTCACAATTGCAATTAAATACACCAGAGTCCCCACAGTGAAGCAACTGAGTAGTGTTCCTTGGTTTATTTGACAATACATTTTTCTTAATGGCATGAGATGGTTGTTGTTGCTGTTGTTGTTTTTGAGAAAATCATTAATAAATTGTGCATGTCTATTGTTCAAAGTGCTAGAGAAATTCACTGGACTGTTCACACTCCCAGCATCCATTTTTAACACTCAACGACTTCAACACAATTTCCTTAGGAGCCATGTGAAGAACGCATGAGTTATTCAATCATTTCTCATTCTCAGATTCTTGAAACAATGGGGATGATGACAGTAACAACTTCACAGGGATAAAGTGTAGATAAACTTGGGTAAAAATCATCTTTCCTCACACTTTAATACACAATAATGGGAAACAACTCTCTATGTGTCCCTGAACTTGGTGCCAACACTCTCTTCTGGATATAACACATTCCTGCTTTTGCCCTCTTAGATGTGTGTGCATTTTCTTGTTTGTTTGTTTGTTTGTCTCAAGTATTAGAGACAAATTTGTGCTGAGACAGTGTTCTTTTTTATGACCTCCTTTCCTCCTTCTTGTGTTTTCTGGGGCCAAGGATACTAGTGTTCTTTTTTATTATCTCCTTTCCTCCTTCTTGTGTTTTCTGGGACCAAGGATACTACTTAAAACAATACTACTGGCCTATTATCTCTCTCAGTCCACATGGAACTGACACTTATTCAACCTTATTAACAGTACCATGTGACTCCAATAGTCACATGCAGAAAAATGAAGAAACTTACGTGCTCCTCAACACTTATTAAGTGCAGCATGCGTTCCAATAACTAATTAGTGATGAAAAGACAAAATTATACATAAACTTAGTTGGTAATTAAAAATTGTTTATTACAAATTCACATTTAATACTATACATACACACACAGAGAGAGACACACATAATGAGTTGTAGCAACATAAAAAAGGAAAAGGAAATATTCCCCTTAAATATGATAAGTGGAATAAATGTACATATATACTGCTGTTATATGAATCTTATTGTTTTTACTCAGATGCTGTCTATAAAAATCCCAGCAATGAATTGCAATTGAAACCACAAAGCTACATCCAACACACCAGTAGACTAGTATGTATACTATCTCCCACCTGTCTTCCTCTGAGTTACTGTTTCTTACTCCATAATATCCCCACAGGGATATTTTTTCCTGTTTTCCATCAGGTGAGGAAAGACTAAGAAATAAAAGTCTTTTAAATTAAAAAAAATAATATCTAATATGGAAAATACCATAGCCATCTCAGGGCTGTCACTCAACAATGACTACTGCCAGCATGCCACTTTGTAATTTACTGTCCAAACAAGAACATAGTTGAATGAATTAAAGAATGCTATTAATAACTATACCAAAAATAATGGAAACCAAGTCTTGTTCAGTCAAATCAAAATGTATAGGCACTGTGTCAAGCTCCAAAATCTTTCGAAATGTTTAGAATATCTCCAAGATGTTCTCCGGTTCTCAGCTCAACAGCCTCCCACAATCTACCATCAAGCCACACCCACTGGGGCCATGGCTCTCCACTTCTGCATTGGCTCTACCTACCACCACTCAGTCACTGTCTTCTCAGCAACTAATGACATTTTTAAAGCAGAGAGATGTTTCTTCATCTCAGGACATTTGGCAATATTGGAAAACAATTTTGATTGTCACACTATAGGGGCTACTATTGGCATCTGTTAACTCAAATGGTGCAATGTAGGATTGCCAATCTTGTCCCAGATGAGAAGAGCGCCCAGCTGAGAAACTGTCTAAAGTAAATATCAGAAATAAAGTGACTACCTTACCTCATGTGACATCTGCTCACCTCATGTGACATTCTACTTTCTACTCTGTATCTTTCTTACCCTGGCTTCCTTTTCGTTTTTTCCTATTATTCAAGCAAGCTCTTGGTTTCTCAATTTTTTTTGGGGGGGGGAGCCTAAACTTGAGCTTTTTCATAGCTGGCTTTACCCCATCCCTCAAATCTCAGTTCGTATTTCAGAAGGAAATTCTGAATATGGAAAGTTGAAAGACCAGGAGTGTTCCTCATGCCGGTCATTCTGTCAAATTCTAGTCCTGTTATCCCTGTAATAATTCACAATACTTTTTTATTTATTATTTTATTTTTATCTTTTATTATTTTTATTATTAGTTTATTATTTAATTTATTTTGTTCTGTCTTTATCTACTAATCTCTACTGGAATAAAACTCTGAAAGACCAGGGCTCTGCCTTCTTTTCCTTCCTTCCTTGCCATTCCTTGCAAGACCATGCCCACTCAGGTCCCCAGGCCTGTCCACACGCTGTGCTTTCCATTTAGCACATTGTCTTCCGATTCATCCTCCCATTTTTATGTCAAGCTCATGAAAGCTGGATTAGGGATGTACCTTGGTTCAGGCTGCTATAGTAAACAAAGTTTGCACTGGTGGTTTGTAACCAACAGGAATTCATTGCTCACAATTCTGGAGGAGGCTGACAGGTCAAAGGCACTGGCATAGTAGGTATGTAGTGAGTATTCTAGTTCTTATACAAAGTGCCCTTTTGCTATGACTTCCCATGTTAGAAAGGAGCTCGCACCTTGTTTTTAAAGGCACAGATTCTACGTATGAGGGATGGGTCATAGTGTAATCTCCTCCCAGAGGTTTGGTGCTACTGCCATCTCTTTTAGTGATGCATAGGGTTATTGCAAGGAATAAATAAGAGACAGTCAAGCACCACCTTAGTATTTGACATACAACTGCCACTACTGACTGCTGCTAAATTTCAATTAACATAATGATAAGGAGAAACAGATGCAGAATGTACACCCAGGTTCAAAGCATGTACAGGTCTGATTTCCCTCCAAAAACAACACTGAGATATTTGGCAAGCAAGATACAAAATATAGAATAAAATGTCCAATTTCTTCAGTTTTATCATCATGGTTTCCAAAGATCCTCCAGAGAAGGAAGGAATCACAGAGTCAAAACCTCCTTCGAAGCTGCAGCTACTAGAAAGGAGGTGGAGAAGAATAGAGTCATTTGTAATCAAAGGGCTGAACTCAACATTCAGACAAAAGCCTCTGTTCAAAATGTAGATAAATAAATAAAAGCTAGAAACTCCATCCCAGCTGCCCCCAAGCCTGGCCGTTCAAATCAGCTAGAGCAAATATCAGTGTGTTTTTTATCACTGCCCAGCTTGGTGTCTTACTCATTAGTCATCCATAATATAGAACCATTCTTCTAAGAAAATGGTTCTGTTGTGGGTTTGGCAATGACAGCTTTACTTCAGTCCAGCTAAGATTTCTTTTGTTCAGAGGAGAGAAGCTGTTTATAAATAATCTGTGTATAATTAGTTACCTGGTTTAAAAACTGTTTTATTTTTATTTCCTTTCTTCCCTGTGAAGCCATCTGGGAAAGCTGATTACTTCTAAGTCATTATAAGCTAATATGTAGCCTAGGTAAATTCGGTTTTGAATCTCTCTGTTAATGCCGGTTAAATACTTAAAACTAATTAGACTATTTTAATAGGCATCATTTATTATATGATGATTCTTAAGGAAGAACCTTATACATCATGCTGATAGATGCTACCACTTTCATATTTATAAGTCTTTGTTTATATATTCCAGTTCTGTTATGCAGGTGTGTAAGAGAAAGCAAATTCTCAAGGAAAGAAAGCACATTAGTGCTCAAAGACTGTCACGAGTGAAAACTCTAAATTTCAGACAAACCACAAACCACTGAATACTAAAATGCCTTGCTCATATTTCTATTATTTGTACCTGTACAGTCATGAATCTGTGCATGAGTGATTAATCAAATGTAATCTAATCACAAAGTTTTCATGCTTACCTTGAATTTAAGCTAAAGAATTGACCGTCCCTTCAAACCTTTCATGAATTCACAGAGTACACAATCCCAGAACTTTTAAAGACTCTGGTTCTGGAGAAGCAACTGATTCCAAAACAACACTTCAAGTTCTTATGTTTTTGGGGGATAAATTAGAACTGAGCATCTACTTAAAATCAAATTTGTGATACTGAGTATGTGTGTAATCTTTTTCCCTCCTGCAAATCCATTCTTGTTTCAATTTTTTTTGTCTTTATTCTCAACTCTACACTGTTTAGGTTTATTATATAAAATGTAGATAAAGATCTGTTCCTCCAGGGAGCTTAGGAACATTCACGAGATCCAAATAGGAGCTAAAATGAATTAGGATTTTATACTGATTGCAGTAAGCATTCACATACATATGTTAAAAGGAATATTTTTAAGAGACTAAAACTAGAAACTGGCTTTCAGTGGATACACTGGGAATGAGAAATCTGTCTCATTAGATTTAGGTTGATTCTTACATTTGCCTATAGTTCTGTGCAGAGATGTTGTAAAACCTTATTAATGCGTCTAATTAAAGTAATGACAGAGAACTTCCACAAGCATCTAATGAAAGAAAACAAAGATTAAATTTAAGTTAATCAGCTTTGAAATGTAAACAAGCACATTCAATCATTAAATGATTCCATTTATTTTTAACAGGTTCTTAGAAGTAAATGTAACGAATAACCCACCATGTTTTCTTCCTTCGTCCCAAATGTTTATTAGCACCATGACTGTATTAGTAAAACTTGAAAGGGACGTTTCTTGTCTGGAATAAACCCCCTCTAAATTTGTGATGTATGATACCAAGAAGCCAAGCTTATTCACATGATAAATTCATGAATGATTCAAAAGTAGAGACTTCCAAAAATTAAAGTGACAAGCAGAAATATGGCACTAATAATAAAAATAGTCATAGGTTTGCTATCTCAAGATATGAGTTTTGTACTTTTAGAAGGATGGTTGTTTGTTTTATAAAGAGGACAGCAGACAGCAGAGCCAGTATTCCTAGAAAACATGTTGGTAGTGAATTGAGGGGTTTGTTTCTAAAACCAGGTAGTCCAGAACAGAGGAAAATGGTTTTACATTTTGCAGTTTGGAGTTGAAAGAAGCAATTTGCAAGTTGATGAAGGAGGAAATCACTCAACAAGTGATGAGCAGCCATGATGTCATACATTCTTCCACACAGATTTACCAGTCACAAAAACCAGAAGTGCACAGTGTTTGACACTGGAAACAGTTTGTTTGATTAGGTGTACTCTTTCTCAAATTATCAGTAGTTTATTTTGTGTGGTAAGTGCACTGGTTGCATTCCTAATAGAACAGAAGTTAGTATTATCTGATATTAGACAGGTCTGCGATGCTCCTCATCATGTCTCTTACGCATTCCCTGCCCAAACTTGGAGTCCTTCATTATTCTTGGCATGTTACTTCTCATTTCACACAATTCTTTCCTACTCAGTAAAATATACTAGCAAGTAAATTGTTGGGAATTATTTCACTAGTACGAGAGTTCAGAGGCTCATGCTTATAAACTAAACTTATTTAGGAGGCTGAAGTCTGTAGGATGAATGTTTGAAGAAAGTTAGGGCAAAAAAAATTCTCTAGATTTCATCTCCAGAATAACCCACAAAAGAGAAGAAGTGTATCTTAAGTAGTAGAGCACCAGACTAGCAAGCTTGAGCCTCTAAGTTTAAATACCAGTATCAGCTAAAAATATATTTCACCATTGTAATAACCAAGAGTTTATTTAAATATATAAGAAAAACAACCTATGTCTAAATTTAGGGATGATCCAGAGGTCATATAAGTGACATCTAGTCTTCTGGAAAAATTTGACATGGAAAGTAGTATTGTTAACTATAGGCATAATGTCATACACTAGATTTTAGAATACATTTATCTGGCATAACTGAAACTTTATATCCATTGAATAGCTGTTCCCCATTTCCCCTGGACCTCATACTCTAGCATCTCTCTGCCTTATGCAGTTGACGACTTTAGATGTCTCCTGTAAACAAAGTATATTTTTGTCCTTTTGTTGCTATCGTAATTAATTGGGCATAAAGTCTTCAACATTTATTCATATTCATAACATAGAGTAAGATTCTCCCTCTTTACTCTCTCCTACTTTCTCTCCCTTTCTCTCTCCCTTTCTCTCTCACTCTCCTTTTCTCTTATTTGCAGTGCTAAGGATTGAACCTAAGGCCTTGTATGTGATAGACAAGCAATGAGCCATCTCTCGTTTTCGAAGTTGTTGTATTTTTACTGTATTTTCATTTATTCACTTATTTTTATTAGCATATATTAATTATGCAATGCATTTTTGCATTTCAATAGTTCTTGATTTGTTGAGATATGTTCTTATGGTGTAACTCAGGCTGGCTTTGAACCTTTAATCCCCCTGATAGAATTATTGATGTATATACTGGCTCTTTCTTATGACTGAATAATAGTTCTTTAAATTATATACCATGTATTTTTAATTCAAAAAAATTATGTTGCTTCTACATCTGGACTTTTTTCAATAATATTGTTTTTAGTCTGCTTTCTGCTGCAAAAGAAATTCCATAAGCTGCATAGTTTAGAGACAATTGAAGTTTATTGGGCTCATGGATGACATTGCCATCTGTTAAGTATCTCCATGCTGTGTCATCACAATGCAGACCAACAGACAAGCACGTGTGAGACAGAAAGAGAAAATCAGGAAACCTCATGGTCTCCAGTAATAACCAGCACACTCTCAAGATAACAACATTAGTGAATTCATGAGAGCAGAGCATCCTGGCTATTAGGTCCCCATGCCTCCACACTGTTGGAATGTCAATTAAAGTTCAACTGACTTTAGAAAAATTCTTCAAACCATCACAGCATAGCAGTAAACACTGGTATACCAATATCCCTTCAGTGTTTCACTTTAAATTTCACTGGATAAATACCCAGAAAAGCTCCTTTAATACAATAGGGGCAGTTCAGGGAATGGGATAATATCAGTTATCATAGAACATATTACATATGAAACCTAAAAGTGAGGATGTTCTACAGGCTTGTTACAGTGCTCAGATTATTCACACATCCATTCTCTCTACAATAATCAGAGTAAAAATACAAATATGTCACTTTCTTGACTCAAACACTTTAGTGGTAGTCTTTTGCCCCCTCAAAAAACATCCGGTGGGCTGGGAAGGTGGCTCAGTGGTAGAGCGCTTGCCTTGCATGCTCGAGGCCCTGGGTTGGATTCCTCAGAACCACATAAGCCAAAAAAAAAAAAAAAAAAGCCAGAAGTGGTGCTGTGGCTCAAGTGGTAGAGCGCTAGCCTTGAGCTGAAGAGCTGAGGGACAGCGCCCAGGCCCAGAGTTCAGGCCCCACGACCAGACCCTCCCCCCCAAAAAAATCTGGCATCCTTTCAGTGGCCATAAAATCTCTACACAGCTGCCCTCTCCCATTCCTTCCCCATCCTGAATCATGTTCTTCTGATACCCTGCTATCTCAGACCTTCCCAATCTGTTCTTGGTGCAGAACACGTTCTTCCTTATTTTCAGTAAACCTGTCCAAATATTTTGTCCTTCTGATCACAGTCTAAATTCAAGTCCTACAGGAAGAAATTTCCTAAGTCTCATGCTGAGCTGGGTGTCACTGATCTGAGGATCCTATACCTTTCTATAGTAGCAGTTGTAACAATTTCTAACAAATGAATACTTTTATTTCATTACTTGTTCACAGTTAATCTCCAATCAAGGCCACAAGCACAGACACTGCTTTCCTTATTAGTACAGTCTTTTCACGGGTATCATGGCAATGGCGTATAACAAGATCCCAGTAAATATTTGTGAATTTCTTGCCTGAATGAAAGGTGTTGAGTCACATAGGTCAATGGTTTTTAAGCCTTTGTTGACTGATTTTTGTGGAAACAACTTTGCCATGCTTGCCAGCTTTTAGAGCTTATAAGGATTCTGTGAGAAACAGATTTACAGGGCTGGGAAGGTGGCTCAGTGGTAGAGCGCTTGCCTTGCATTCATGAGGCCCTGGGTTCGATTCCCCAGCACCACATAAGCAAAAAGAAAAAAACTGGAAGTGGTGCTGTGGCTCAAGTGGTAGAGCACTGGCCATGAGCTGAAGAGCTGAGGGACAGCACCCAGGCCCAGAGTTCAGGCCCCATGACCGGACCCAAAGAAAAAAAAAGAGAAACAGATTTACAGTTAGTATCATTGAAAAATCAGTCTTTATAATGGAATATTATTCAATACCAAAAAACAAAAACAAAAACTGATGACCATGCCATATCATGGATACAATTCAAAACAAGTGCTATTAAGAAAAAAAAAACTAACCACAAGAGATGACATATATTATTCCATTTACAAGATCTGCCCAGAGAAATTTTATGGCTGCAGAAAGTAGATTAATTATTGTATAGGGATAGCAATAGTAACTAACTGTAAATGGGCATGACAGCTATTCTTGGGGGAGTTAAAAATATACTCAAGTTGATTTATGGCAGTTATAAATCAGTAGAGTTACTAAAAAGTACATAATTGAAGTGAACAATTTTTATGATATCTAAAATTTACCTCATAAAGTTAAGTTATTTCAAAATCATTGTTATAAACTATAGCCTATCAGAAACTTTTGTTTCAAAAACAACTACAATTTTTATTCTTTGTTTTCCTTGATTCCCATTTAGATTTTTAAAGTCCTTTATGAATGTATCATTTGACTCACGGTAGGGATGGGCTAGGGCTAGCACTCATATTTCTCTGAGTATATTATGAATATGTCAATTAGGTGATTAAATTCTGATTGATTGGCTGATCCACATTTATATCAGTTTTCTCTAAAAAAAATCCTTTAAATGACCCAGAAAAAATGAGACTTGAAATAAAAAATGCTGTTCCTGTGGATAAAATGGGAGCAACTCTGAAGAAACAAATGGAAGACATCACGCTTTCAGGCAATTACAGACTCTTGGCTGAAATTCAGTTTCAGGCTTATCTTGTGGGGAGGAATTTTTAAACACTTCAAAGTCCTACCCAGTGCTATAGCTGTCACCTTAATCTAGCCCCAAAAACATCCATTCGAGAAAGTTAAAGTTTCAGAGAATACTGCTGAAGAATTCTATAATTAGAGTAAAATATAACTGATGCCTGAAGGTTTTTTTTTTTCCTTTTGATATTGTATATGAACTAACACTAAAGGAGCAATAACTGGAGTGCTAGCTTCTCTTAAGGCCATATAGCAAGGTATAATGGCTCATTCCTAAAGGAGGGTGAAGTATGCCTGAAAATAAGAATATATGATGACTTACCATATCAAGTTACACCTGTCATGAATGTCAAATGTAAGCATTTATTAAGTTCCAAAGGGAGGAGTATTAGCAGAATAGATTACAATCTAAAAGGCGTTCTCCTAAGAGATAAACCAGATCTATGATTCCATTCCACTTTTGAAATGATTTTGTATAGGGGAATATCTACCTAATATTTTGCTGAGAGTTTCTGGTTCTCAAAAATACACTAAAGAGAAAAATAGTATTTATTATTAAAAATTTTCAACGGTGAAATATTGTTGGTAGCATTGTAAATATTGCATTTGTGTTGGACAAAAACATGTAAATTGGTAATGAATATATATTTAGCTTATTTACATTTTTTTTTGTCGGTCGTGGGGCTTGAACTCTGGGCCTGGGTGCTGTCCCTCAGCTCAAGGCGAGCACTCTACCACTTGAGCTACAGCACCACTTCCGGTTTTCTGGTGGTTTTATTGGAGATAAGAGTCTCATGGTCTCTCCTGCCCGGGCTGGCTTTGAACCTCGATCCTCAGATCTCAGCCTCCTGAGTAGCTAGGATTACAGGAGCTTATTTACTTTTTACGCAGGTTCTCTCTACTTACAAACTATACTAGTGAATATTTTACCCTTTTTTCTTCCATGGTTTTTACTCACAAACTATACAAATGAATATTATACATTTTTTTCTTCCATGTTCTTTCTTCACACTGGAAAAAATTTAAATTAGCAAAATTTATAATGTTCTTGCTTCCAGCCAATCGAAAAACCACATGGAAAATAATAGTTACGTGTGGAACCAATAGTGTGCTCAGAGTTCTCAGTATAGTAATTCAAGTGAAATGTTCTGATTAGCGTTTAAAATTCAGAAGCTAAGTGCTGCAACCAGATTATTTAACATTTTCTTCTGATATTTAAGGATAAGGCAGAACTATTTCATGTAAAACTCTGTCCCATTTTTTCCAGAACTTATGTGGACAAAATAAGGCACTAACCCCTAATTTTCATCATGGTCAGGTTTCCTCATCATGGTCAGGTTTCCTCATGAATCACTAAATGTTTGAGTCCCTAGAGTGACCACAGTCTTTTTTTCACCCATAATTTAACTGAAAAATAGAATCTTTTTAAGCATTAACATTGATATAAATTAACTATCTTTTATTGCTGTACAGCGTTTGTAGGCATTTTACAGCAGAGACTTTTTATCTGAGCATAAAGGAGAAATGTTTTGCTTCTTTCTTTTCACTTGTCCTCATGTGTGGAATGTGGTGAGGGAGATGGCTTGATTTGAAAGTATCTTTCTGTTTAAGAAGTACCATTTGGCATTTTATGTAAGGAAAACAGTCCACCATCAAATGTATTAAATTTTTCAAGGTGCTAAACCTTTTTTTACTTCATTTCTTATTTGTGGAATAAAAGGACAGACAATACGGGCTGTAAGGCCTTTTCTTGTTCCAAAACATATAGTGGCTGCTAATGAATGACTAGTCACAGCCACAGAGAGTAAAAGCCCCGTGTCTGCACCACAGTCAGTATTGATCGCTATAGGCCATGCATAAGGGAGCCAGCAGGAAGGCATGTGCTAAATAATGAATGCCTGCAGAGTCTTGACTAGCATTGATGTTACCAAAAAGGGTAATCCTATTTGTGTCTGTATACATATGGGAATATTTCTTTTTGTTGTTTGTGGAAGTTTCTAATCATACTTTCTTACATGTGATTTGCCTTGTGTAATACTTGGTATGTACAAGTGTGGAGGATAATATATAAGGATACATAGAACAGACATGCTATTAAAATACTGAATAATGGGGCTGGGAAGGTGGCTCAGTGGTAGAGTGCTTGCCTTGCATGCATGAGGTCCTGGGTTTGATTCCTTAACACCACATAAGAAGAAAAAGCTACAAGTGGCGCTGTGGCTCAAGTGGTAAAGTGCTAGCCTTGAGCTGAAGAGCTGAGGGACAGTGCCCAGGCCCAGATTTCAGGCCCCACGACCAACCAAAAAAAAAAAATACTGACTAACAAATTTGTTACATAAGATATATATACCTATACATATATATTATATATATATGTTTATATACTTATATATTTCATATATGTATATAGACACATTACACATATTTCATATATGTATATAGACACATTACACATATTTCATATATATAGAGAGAGACATGTATATTGAAATACGTATATGAAATGTATGTATATATGTCTCTCTCTCTCTCTCTCTCTCTCTCTCTATATATATATATATATTGGCTATATGGTTAATGTCCACTAGAGTGTGAGTTTTTCAGTGTATGTATAAAAAACACTTAAGGCGGGAGGTAGGGGAGGGAAGGGATAGTGGGGGAGCAATAAAGGAGGGGTAACAGTGCTGGACAAGAAATGTACGCATTACCTTACTCATGAAACTGTAACCCTTCTGTACAGAATCTTTACAACAAAATAAAAATTTAAAAATCTTAAGGCTCTTAGCTGTCAGATGCCTGTCTCTGTCTTGCTTTAGAATAAGCTCCTTGTCAACAATGCTGTTGATACCAGTCACCTGCGTTGGAGCCGTATGAGTTGAGGACGGGACCTCACCTCAGATTCCAGATATACACGACTTAATATGCTCTGAAAGAATGATTTATCCCTTTGGCCACTTTAATTCATGATAAACAGGCATCTAGTAAGCCAGAACAATGCATAACGCATAAAATGAGAACAAGTTGACTTTCAGACTTTCTTGGACATTTTAGGAAGACTTGTGCTAGAATTAGGGAAATGATAATCGAGAGGAGGAAGTATGAAGCTAGTGGTGGCTGTCTAGCTCCCATAAGTACCAATCTGAAGATCAAATGTCAAGGAAATTGAAATCCAAAGTTTGAGAACAGAGGCATAGTTTATCAGGCATGGCTTTCATGGTGCTTAATTGGAAATAAGAGTCTAACTGACTTTCCTGCCCAGCCTGGCTTGGGACCTTGATCTTCAGACCTCAGCCTCCTGAGTGAAGTAGCTAGGATTATAGGCATGCGCCACCAGTGCCCAGCATTCCGATTTCTTTATTTCCCTCTGTGGGCACCATTCAATATTTAATTCATGGTTCTGTCATCTGAGAAGGCTTCCTAGAACCTATTTACCTTGAGGTAGTTGAGCATCTTTGTACAGTGTGGCACTAGTCACATCATGTTTCTATCATCATTACAGCTGTATTTCATCTAAAATGCTTTAAGTTTAGTAGGGCTAGGAAATATTTCCTGCTAACCTTATGTTTTCAGAACTTGTCAGAAGCAGTTGGCTATCATTTGGTAATTGATTATAAGGCAATATATTTGAAACCTTTCAGACTTTGAAGACAACAATGAAGTGTTCTTTTACATTTTCTCTGGGCCAATTCATTTTAAATTCTTCATTCCACCTCTCTACCAGTGACCTGTTTTTCCTAGTCTCTGATTTAGAATATTTGTCATAGTACTTCATTCATCCAACAATATTTTATTTGACTCAACAAAGCTAAGCTAAGCAACTCAGTATATGTAGATAATACAAATAATAACTATTTCTGTGCTACACCTCCTCATGAAAGACCTGACAAGATTGTCTTAGGATGTCACTGGAGGCTCTGTAAGGAAATGACTTCAAGCTAAATGTTGAAGAATTAATAGATAAGGGAGTGGCCTAGGTTGACTGTCCATTTTCTCAATGACAGAGTGATAAAGACAGAGACCTAGCATTATTAACTCTTTCCTACCTGGGTGGAGTGGTGCACACATGTACTACCAGCTACTAGGGAGTCTGAGACAGGACCACCTTGCAACTTGGTGAGACCCTGCCTCTAACCAGAGCAAAACAAAAGAACATAGAACAACTGTTACCTGATCACCAGGAAGTTGACGAGCAAGTGAACAAACAGCAGGTTTTAAACATAATTTTTAGTTATCTCTGTGATCCGGACCTCTGTGTTCCATCTTGCTTAGTAAAACGTCTACATTTATAATGAAGATTCTTTACTTCACTGTAAAATATTGCCTTCTTTCCCACAAAATCAACTAAAAAAAACTTAGCCTATGCTTTTAGAAAGTGTCTTCTACCCAGAAAAGCTTGTTGAAAATGGTAAGAACTACCATTTTTGCAGAGTTACTCTGTTTAGTTATGTTGGTTAGTGCTTTTCCTATTATCTCCATTTTATGAATGATTACACAGAAAGTGTGACCCAAATATCTTCAGGATAATAGAAAATCCTGTGGTCTGATGATTCCACTTTCTGAAACTTTGCCCTATTTTAACTCATTCTCATACCCAATACTTTTCTCCTAGCAACTGGCTCTGAGATAATAAACATTTATTGGCAAAATCATTTGGGTAGAGGCAATATGAAAATGTGACCATTTTAAACCTGGTAGAAGGGAGAAGAATGTGCTAGTGCTGTTGATGGGGTTTCACTTTTTCAGAGGTGAACAGGAAGTCAAGTGAGCTCACTAAGAATAAAGATAATATATTGCCAGGAAAGAAAAAAAGTCATTAGAGATGAACTATAATCTAAACCAATTGATATCATGTACTTAAATCTTGTACTAAAGAGTGAAGTCCTATTAGTTCAAATAAAAAATACATATTAAGCTGGGCACCAGTGGCTCACGCCTGTAATCCTAGCTACTGAGGAGGCTGAGATCTGAGAATTATGGTTCAAAGCCAGCAAAGGCAGGAAAGTTCATGAGACTCTTATCTCCAATTAACCACTAGAAAACCTGAAGTGGTGCTGTGGCTCAAGCGGTAGAGTGCTCGCCTTGAGCTGAAGAGTGCAGGGACAGCACCCAAGACCAGAGTTCAAGCCCCACGACTGAAAAAAAATTATCTCCAAGACCTATTTCCAAATTTAGAAAATTCTATTCCCATCTTAGGCTATTGTAGTGCAGTCATTTTTCACTGGATTTGTCAGACTCAAATAGTCTATTCTTATGGAAGAAGAATATGGAAATAACACAACATGCTCATTGAAATCACAATTTAGATAGATGTGTTGCTTACTATTGACTTTTGTATTATTATTAGATTGATTTTTTGACATTATTAAATGTGCCATTGATATATGTACTGTAAAATAAAATTTTCTACTAGAAAGTTGTTTGGTTGTGGTTTTCGTATTTTCATTAAAACTTCACAAGAGGACTTAATGAAACAGCAAAATCACAGAAGACAAATAGGTTCAATTATCAAACAAAGAGTATTAAAAGTTCTGATTAACTTCCACTTACTCTGTATATTTGATATTACTATTAGTAAAAACGCAAAATATCAACAATATTTCTGACATTTTAACAACCCAAACTTTCTATCTTTTGTTGGGTGATGTTAACTTCTGGGAAAGAAGGACCACAGATAGGAATGTCACTGTCATGGGAATTTGGATGGCAGAATGTTTTTTGACTTGGGGGTAATTTATTTTGAATCTTCACTTTCAAGCCAGATGAAAACCAACTCTGATTTCTAGTAAAAAGATATTTCAGATATTGATCAGAATGGAGATAGTAACTTTTCCGAAAGAACCCATGTGAGTGAAGTTAATGTATTCGCTTAGGTAGAGCTTTAAGGGCATGCCCCTAGTCAGCAGGTGGCTCTCCTCCAGACCTGTTCTAACTTTTTGGCATCACTGTCTTCCATAGGAAACGTCCAAGATCATCATATTCATCTGCATGAGGCCAAAGGCCAAGGAGAGAGTCGTGAAGAATCACCCACTGAAAGTAAGGAATACAGACGGCCCTGTTACCTCCTTTTCGTTCTCCACCACAACTCACTTTCTGTTCGTTTTCTTTCCATAACTGCAAGGAAATATATGAATTTTACAAGCTCAGCAGATTTTCAGAGCCAGGATTTCTCTATGATTTTTGAACTGCATAGAGAGACATATAAATACATATATATACATACATATAAACATACATACATATATATGAACATATAAATGTTCATACACTTGTGAACATTCAAAAAGTTTACTAGCTATAAACCACTCAAATCATTCAGAGACATAAGAATTTTTTTCATTTCTTTTAGCATCTCTTTTAGCTTTCATCTCTTTTAGCTTAATTTTCTTTGTTACATTTGATAGCAGGTCAAACTTACCCTTATAATAAGTAGTAAGTTTCTGTAAAAAGTTTGTTTGTCCCAGATACCTACTAACTTTCTGTTTAGTGTTCACTCTTCTGGATTTTTTTTTGTAGGATAAAACCAGGTTTGTGTGGCATGAAAGTTAACTTTTCTCAGTCTTTGTTCATTATGGATTATTAAGGTACCTAGAGAATTTGTTTCCTGAAGGAAATTTGACTCCAGAGTCAGGACTAGTATTTGCTGATATTGACTGTGTAGTTCCTGCTCCAGTGGACCTTATTACCTACTAGAAGGCAGATGGAGTTAGGACTTCACTTTCCTTTCATATATGAAATTAGGGATTCAGCTTATATGCTGCCATCATGGCCAAGATGAAAACTCTTCTTCTCTGTCTCTCATTACCTATTTTATTTACCAGACACTCAACTGAAAAGAAAACATCAGTATTATAACATTTCTCTAGAAAACTGACTAATCCACTCCAGTCATGAGAATGTTTCCTTGAACTAGACCTGACTTCCAGTATGTTCCCCAATGCTCACCCTTTCCATTTATAAAACGTAATTTTCATTTCAGTTGGTCACTGCTAGGAATTATTTTATGTACCCAAATATTTTTAAGAAACTTACTAAATTTGGCACAGATGGCTCACAGCTGTAATCCTAGCTACTCAAGAGGCTAAGATCTCAAGATTGAGATTCAAGGACAGCCAGGGTAGGAAAGTCCATGAGACTCTTATCTCTAATTAAGCACTAAGAAAAACAAAAGCCATAAATGGTGCTGTGTCTCATGTGGTAGAGTGCTAATGCTGTGGGAAGACAGAAACACTTAACGAGGATTTTCATATTCCTTTGTCAGTACAATTTTCAAGACAGTAGAACAGCTAATCTTTCTATTCTTACCTAAGGGAGATAAGATAACTTCATCAAACACTCTACTTTTTTTCCTAATAGGTTTGTCACTTAGAAATGTTCCCCAAATTCAGTAATGGAAAGATGTTCAGGAAAGAGAATGAATGAAAGTTCTTACATGAAACCCTCTGAAATGGACAAGATTCTACATCTATATTTAATGCTCTGCCCTGCTAAGATCAGATTAATTATGAAGTCACTCAATCAAAATGTGTTGGATTATTTTGAAATGAAAATGGATACTTTAAAGTCTGGAAATTTCCATAAGTGAGCATGGTATGTTTTTTGAGCCAAGCAACAATCATATCAATTACTTTCTTTGATGATTAAGTTTTTCTGTATGGTCAATCTTCATTGAATTGAAGTGATGAAGTCAAATATTTATCTGCCTAAGTAGCATACAAATTCAAAAATATTTAAACAAAACTCAGTTTCTTAATGCCATTTTATCATAAAGAGTGAATAAATATGATGATTTTTCCATTTGTTTGAAAAGGAGATAAATTAGTCCTGGCATTTTGGCATACAAACAGATTTAGTTCCTTATAGCCATTCTCTTTGAAAGCTAAACTTTACTCCTATGTTTTTCTTCCTTTTACACAATCACATTTCCCATGATGACATGTAGAAAAATCTTCATGCTTTAAGGATAGTAGAAGATAAGTGTTTCCATTTCAGATTTAGTTCTCTCTGAATAACTAAATTGCTTTGAGAATAAGGTCGGACTTGTGTTTATTTCCAACACTGAAGTTTCAACCTTCCCAATGTAAATTCAAGTCCTCTCTGTGGTTTCTTGAACCTTAATAATATTGTGAGAATCCTTATAAAAGAGTGGCATTTGCTTTATTTCTGTCACAGGAAGTATGAACTGAAACTTAGGTGACTAAGAAAAAGGAAAGATTGTTACTATTGAAAACTGTTTGTAATAAGAATAGGCAAATACAGACAGAAATGGAGGAGGAGGAGGAGGGGGAGGGGGAGGAGGAGGAGGAGGGGAAGGAGGGGGAGGGGGAGGAGGAGGAGGAGGAGGAGGAGGAGGAGGAGGAGGAGGAGGAGGAGGAGGAGGAGGAGGAGAAGGAGGGGGAGGGGGAGGGGGGAGGAGGGGGAGGGGGAGGAGGAGGAGGAGGAGGAGGAGGAGGAGGAGGAGGACGACGACGACGACGACGACGACGACGACGACGACGACTAGGAGGAGCAGAAACTCTTAGAAAGTACATTTTGTATTGAGGGAAAATGTGTTGTGCCTTTAGCAAATAATTTAGGAAGTCTTCAGGGCTACTTTTGAAATCTGCACCTCCTGTTATTCTCTCCTGTTATTCTCTCCTCCTTTACAGACATTCTTTTTTCTTTAAGCCTCTAAGGGAGGCCTAAACATTGATGGAACAGTTCGATGGTTAGGCTCAAACCTGGCTGAAACAGGTAACAAAATGTTTAGTGCCTTCCACCTGCCATAATTCAGAGTATTTCATTTTGTTAATAGATATTTATTTTGTCTAAATAGTTACTACATTGTGGTGGGTTGAAATATTTCCCTATTCTGACAAAAAGATTCTGTCACATGATTAGCTCTGGTTAATGACAATTGCTCTCAAAGTTTACTTTATGGGTACTATCTTATCAATCCTTCAGCTATTCAGTCACAGGGAACATAGATAACTGGAAAGACAATCAAGAAGAAAATTTTAATTCTTTCAAAATAACCCAAAGTTTGAGTATACTAAAGTAAAGCATTTGGGTTTAAAATTTACTTTTGCATTAAAATTAAATTTTTGAAATAATTTTTTGAATCAAAAATTATTAAAACTTCAACTTTTCTGAAGGTTTCCTCTCTTTTTCTTAACTACTTTTTAAATTATTGTCAAAGAATGAATTAAATGGAAGCCATTTTTCCTCTTATTATCCACACCAATTCTTTTGCAATTACCAACATTTCCCATTAGCCTTGTTGGAATGATTTCATTAAGAGAAAACATTTTTTTTTTTAGGGGTCCGGTCGTGGGGCGTGAACTCTGGGCCTGGGCGCTGTCCCTCAGCTCTTTAGCTCAAGGCTAGCGCTCTACCACTTGAGCCATAGCGCCACTTCCGGCTTTTTTCTTTTTGCTTATGTGGTGCTGAGGAATCGAACCCAGGGCCTCAGGCATGCAAGGCAAGCGCTCTACCACTGAGCCACCTTCCCAGCCCTACAAGAAAACATTTTACAAGCAAATATGTAAAAAAGTACAGGCCAGCTTTGGGTTAGCAAGTTTCTATTTTGACAGATTATAATATTCTGAAAATAACTCTACTGACAATATTTCTTCATGAACACAAAAGGAGTTCTTGTATAAAAAAATGCCTTTTATAAGAAGCATGTGACATTGTCCTTATATTCTCATTCTGTCATTCTTTTAAAGGAATAGTGCAAATGATATACTAATCTGTACTGAGCTATGAGAATTGCTCTTCTATAAAACATAACCTTAAAAATACATCTTAGTTACTTCATTAATTGCATATTATTTACAAATAGTTCCATGATGTCACTAGATATAAGAACAGGATGACCAGTTATACTCTAATATATGTCTAAATAGAGAAGGCCCAACTGAAGAGGGTAAATTGCACAGTGGAATACTGCCAAATTCTCTCTGAAGAAAACGGATGGAGCATGTTTTAATTGTTCAAAGCAGAAATTATGATAGCACTGTCATGTATTATCACAAATTTGTTCATGGACAAGCAAACATTGATGAATAAATACAGGAGAACTTGTAAAATGGCAATCCTCTGTTTTAATCAGCTCCTTTGTTTAGTTGGAAAGCCCAAACACTCATTTAGTGTAGCTCAAGGTGATGAGAGTTTTCCTTAGCATTATGTTGGTGGGAAAATTGAGGGAGGAATTTTATCATCATTTCCAAATAGAAAACAGAGGATTAAGCTTCTTTAAAAATGTTGATTATAAGCCAGGTATTGTTGGCACATGCCTATTATCCTTGCTAATCAGGAGACTGAGATCTGAGGCTCATGGTTCAAAGCTAGCCTGGGCAGGAAAGTCCATGAAACTGTAATCTCTAATAAACCACCAAAAAGCTGAAATGAATCTATGGCTCAAGTGGGAGTGTGCTAGCCTTGAAAAAAAAAGCTTAGGGACAGCACCCAGACCCTGAGTGCAAGTCCCAGGAATAACAGACACACACACACACACACACACACACACACACACACACACACACACACACACACACACACACACACACAAGATTTAGTTTCAAGAACCACAGGGGCTAAAATTGGACTTTTAAGCTAGTGACCTACCGTAACAATCATAGCTTCATTTTCTTTTCAGTATTATTTGGAAGATTCTTTTCCTCTGATGTGAGATTTCTCACTGTTTCTGCTTTCTTGTAATTCCAGCAGACAGCTAACAATAGAGCACAGAGAGAAAAGTCATGAGTTCTGAAATGATACAGATGTGGATTTCTATTAAAGACCTCTAAACAGCTAACTGTTCAGACATAGGTGATAAAGTTCTTGTTTCATTAACTAAAAGATAAATATAGTGACTAGTATAAAATCTGTGAGCTAATGCTAGTGAATTTGCTATTATTAAAGATTTAAAGTATTGACAATTACTTTGATTACTAAGTGTAGTAATGTTCCTAATTTGACTTCCAGACTTACCTAGAATTTGGGGATTTCATATTGATTTCTTTGTTATTTCCATATTCAAGTTCTCAAAAAAAGAAATTTAAGAATCAGTAAACCAAGTGCTTATTTTGCATGTATGCAGTCCTGGTTCAATTAGGAATAGTGTGTGTGTGTGTGTGTGTGTGTGTGTGCGCACACACACACACACACACAAATAATGAAGAATCTGTTTACTATATCCTCTTCCATAAGTAGATATGTCGTAACTACATGGTTAATATATAGATTTATTATCTTTTCCTAATTGCTTTGAGAAGGATTTAGAAGTGAGGATGTAATATGTAATGCAAATATGGACTTACCACTATATTCCTTTATTAGAAATCTCAGGTAGGAGAGTCTCATTTAAAAGGAGCTGTGAGTATAACTTACTGTGTTTGTTCATTTACTCAGGAAGAATCCATGAGGATCTCTTTCTTAAAGTAAATGCATCAGTCTCTTTATCCTATGATTAGTTGTCTACATAATATTGGGGTCTGAAATATACTTATACCTTACTGGTATTTTTCTGGTATATAAATATGGCCTGCTAAAACTAACAAATGGAAACCAACGAAAGAGAACCAAATATACATGTAGTTAAAAGGTTTTGAACCTGCAGACATGTTTACACAGGTTCATTTTGACAGATGGGCAGAAAACTTGGTTAGTTTATTCTTGCTGTCTCCAAACCCATGATAATGTCCTCCTTTGCAAGGCAGAGATAGAAAAACAGTATAATTACTGATGGAAAGCTATGTAGATAAAATAGGAATAACCTACGTTCTAATTCAAACCTCAAACCATAGGCCCAACCCAAGACTTTTTTTAGGTTCATATAGGTTCAGATAACTTTAGACTTTCAGAAAACATCATTTTCACAAAGTGACACTTCTTATTTTGTACCTTTAAGAACCAGGGCAAATATAGAGAACAAGCACAACTCCTGTTAAGAGCCTGGAATCCTGGCTGGGTGTTTGCAATTGCTTGCCTGCTGATGAGCTAGAACAAAGACAGAAGGGAAGGGATATATTCACCTAATCCAATTTAACACTCCTTATTAACTACCTGGAAGAGCCCAAAATGCTATCAAATGGCATGAAATTTAATCTTAAAACAATGATTACATAATATCTACTTAACAAGGGGTAGGTGTAGATTAAAATTTCCCATCTGTATACATCTTTATCTTTCTTGTTATTTTACTTCCTGCCAAATTGTATTGGGTTTATGAGACAATAGGTATTTCTTCCTAACTATCCTGTCAATTTTATCCACTGTTTACTCTCTCTTGTTTTCTCCTCTATTTTTCTTTTCTTTTCCTCTGTCCTATTACTAAGATTTGAATGTATAACATGTTGCTAGACTAGTTAGGGGAGTGTTGTAGTTCCCATTCTTTGATTCCAGGAAGTATATCCTCAGCTATCTGTTCTTTCTCTTAATGAAGTGACCTGCAGAAAAGAATAACAAAGATCTTGAGTCTGGAATTTGACTCTGGAAAGAAATATTTCTTAATTCCTTCTCCTAGAACTACCTACATACGTTGAGTAAGTCGAACTACTTGCTGAAGAGACTGTAAGGAATATCTCTCTATTGTTTACCCACCCCCTCCTTCCCTTAAGAAACTGCTAATTCTCTTCTGTTCACATGGCTCTAATAAGAGTTACTGACCAGTGCAGAAATAGCTATAGTCCTGCACTGCTTTTTGAATGATCCCGTTCCAGTGGCCATCTGCTTGAAAAGATAAAGGAAGCCAGTCTCAGAATAAAATCATGATGTCACCATACATAGCAAAGTGTACATAAATGTAGAGGGAGAGGCCCGGTGCTATACGTGTTCCTGCTTCTAATCATACCAAGGCAGAAGCCTTAGTTATACCCCCACTGGCTTCAGGAAAAATATGGGATGTTGACAGTGGAGCCCACTGTGATTCCATTGTGACTTAGCAAAGACTTTGGAAATGCTTTAAAATTAATGATATTTAATTCAGTAGAATTGCTCTTGTAAAATAGCAATTCAGACTAAAAGAAAACCCAGAGACAAAGAACAGGAGACATATACAACAAAAATACTCATGCTTATATGTGAAATGTGGGAAATGTGAAAAGAATCTGGAGGGAGGGAACAGATAGGAGGAGGGAAATGATGGAAGAGATGACTCTGATCAAGAAGCATACTTAGATGGACAAGGTAGATCATAATGCCCTTGTATATAACCTTTTGAAGCTCAGAAATAAAATAAACTCAGAGAGAGTTTAAAAAGTTTTAGATGTAAGAGAAAAAGTTGTTGGGTTGATAAAGACTTGAATTGTCACCAGAAATAGCCCAGTCATTGATTCTCAAAAAGATAATTTGAAACACTGTATTGATGTAGAGTTAGATAGGTTTGGATTCACATTGAGTTTGGTGCACATTCTGGTTTTGTATTCTTTGTTTTTGTCAATTGACTAACTTTGAGCAACATAATTGACCTTTCTTATCCTACTTTCTCATTTTTAAAATTAGATAAAAACATTGCCCATCTCGTGAAGTTATTTTGCAGATTACAAAAAAAGACATGTAACATTCAGAATAGAATGTGGCATACCCTGAAATCTAAATAGATGGTAGCTATTATTATTGATGAACCTCCTTAGAGAGCTGTGGAAAGCTAGCTTCTCTGAATCACTTCTAATCTCCTGAGTGATGCAATGTTAAGTCCCAGTGTTTCCCTTCTGGCTGAAGGGAGGAGTAGCTATAGGTTAAAGTCTGTGTCTCAGCAAGGGTACAACAGTTGAAGTCAATTAATGTGAGACTGAAATTGGGTGGTGACCATAGAGTGATGATCTAGGGAGGAAGGGAGTTGTTTTAAATTGACTAATCATACTGCAATGTGTCATCTTCTCTGATTACAAGAGTTCAAGTAACTATGTTAAGAAGTGTTAAGAAGTCTCATAAGTTGATATCCTTGGATTTATGAATATTGTAATTTATGTAGAAATGTGTTAGTTCCTTTCCATTGAGTTCCCTCTCGTAAAACATCCCTTATTCATTCAGATATGCATGGTACCAAGCACCAGGGTGGAAAAGATAATTCTAATCCTTACCCTCATATGGCATCAAACCAAGTCTTCCTTCCTTCCTTCCTTCCTTCCTTCCTTCCTTCCTTCCTTCCTTCTTTCTTCAGTTCCTCTTTTCCTAAAGTCCTTCTTCTCCCTGCAAGTTTCTGGTTATATCTGCAGTATACATTTTCTTTTTATTCTTTTTTACAGCTTTTATTCAAAACACGATATTCATTTCCAGAGATACTCATTTCCAGAGAATTCTCACGTAATATTTTTATGTTTAGAGATTATTTCTTTTCCATGAGAATACTTTAATGTAATTGAGTATCTTTTCTGACACAAACCACTTTGTTCTAATTCTTGCAACCTTTATAATAACCTGGAAAGTGGCCTGGCTCATTTGTAATACTGATTTTGATGCTGATTTTACCAAGTTCTTTTTTGAATATATATTTTTATTGTAAAGCTACTGTACAGAGGGGTTACAGTTACATGAGTAAGGTAATGAGTACGTTTCTTATTGAGTATTGTTACCCCCTCCTTTGTTTTTCCCCTACCATCCCTTTCCTCCCTACCTCCCCAAAGCCTCCCTTCCCTAACCCCCTCACCCCACACCCTCCCTCCCTTCCTCCCTTCCTCCCTACCTCCCTTCCTCCCTTCCTTCCTTCCTTCCTTCCTTCCTTCCTTCCTTCCTTCCTTCCTTCCTTCCTTCCTTCCTTCCTTCCTTCCTTCCTTCCTTCCTCTTCCTGCAAGTTTCTGGTTATATCTGCAGTATATGTTTTATTTCCATTCTTACTTTACTGCTTTTATTTAAAACAAGATCTACTCTGCATATTTATAGAAGACTTATTAGTAAGAGCTAGTACAGAGAAACAAAAGAGATAAGAGGTTATTATAACTCATTTGAAATGTTCAAAATGTTATTCTGAGTTGGTTAGGGCCTCTAAATTACTCACAATATGGCCAGAATTTACGTAGGAAAAATTGTCAGGATTTTTTTGTGTGGATTTCTATGCTGATGATAAGAAATTGACACACTCCATAATTGTCATGATAAATCAATAGTGTTGTCAAGGACAGAATATAGTCAAGATTTTTAGTCAAATGTATCATCTGTTTAATCATAAAGAAATTGAAATATATGAATATAGTATTGCTGTCAATTCAGTGAATCACTTGTTTCTTTGTCTTTGAATCTTACCTCCAGTGACCTACATGGTCATGATTAAGTGAGTCACTTATTGGAATTTACAAAAAATTATGTATCAAATAGAATTGAGTTGCCTCAAACTTGTCTTTGTTATGAACAGAAAGAACAAATACAAAAGTGCCACTGCACATATGCACATAAACATGCATAAACATTCATGTAAATGAATATGCACATATGAAGGAAGAAATAAAATTTAAAAAGCAGATAGTTAAAATAATTCCATTCCCAATATTATGACTGACTTTTGCTATGGAAGAAATGTCCTCTCTAAAGAATAATCCAATTTCAAAAGAAAAAAATTTAGGAGAAAAATAAAGGAAATGGATTAACATTTAGTAGGCACTAACTATATTGTGGTATATACACTAGTCTTGTAACATGGATCCTCATATTTCAGACCTTCAAAAACTTTGTGGTTAAGTCTTATGTTCATTTTATCTCAGAGTTTATGAGGCTCAAAAAACTTAAATGGTTGTTAAAGTTCATATGGCTAGTGAAGCCAGCACACAAACCTCAGGTCTAACCACCTCTAAAACCTATGCTTTCCCTTTTATTTCCCTTTTATACCTGGTTATATAATGAAGACCACTGCTATGGCATAACCAAGTACAGTATGTGTTGTTCAGTGGGCTAGGAATTAAGCTTTGGAAAATAGTTTATACTATCTTTAGTAGTTTATCTATACTATGGCACCTAATGGAAATTTTTTGAGGCTCTTAGGAGGCTTTGTAGGAATTTTTGCTCACTATGAGATAAAATGTTGTGGATTTCTTTCTCTCTGTTGTTCTTTCCTCCTTCCTTCCTTCTTTCTTTCTTTCTTCCTTTTTCTTTCTTTATTTCTTTCCTTCCTCCCCTCCTTTCTTTCTTCCCTCTATCCCTCTCTTTTCTCTTTCTCTTCTTTCTCCTTTCCCTTCCCTTCCTTTCCTTTCTCTCCTTCCCTCTCTCCCCAAATCCCTCCTATCTTCTCTTCCTTCGTTTTCTTTCCTTCTCTTTCTTCCTGTCTTTTCTTTCTTTCTCATCAATTTTATGCCTAAAAAAGATATGATAGCTTCCCTTGTGCTTATTATTTAGTTAATTATTTTGAATATTTTCCACTGAGATTTCAAAATATAAAATAATTTATAATAATTATTTCATGAATGTGGAAATGTAGATCTAAATTGAAGTTTTAATAATTTTTCTTTTATCATTTCTCTGATACCTTTGTTAATCTTACCTGTTTTCATTCCATCAAGCAAACATGAGTACCTTATAGACTATATATAATAAGTCTGAAGGTAAGAGTGTAAAATTTCAAAATATTAGTTATATACATGCATAGTCAAAGGTAATAGGCAAATCAGCTCCAGCTTTGTTCATGAAGGTAAAAATACTCTAGGCAACATTCAATTCCATTTTATTTACTTTTGTTTACATTTCCTGTAAGTGATTGTATTTGTGTCCTTCTGAAATTTTTTCATGACTTCAATGCATCTTATTTCAATGCATGGGTCTAGAAAGAGCATACCTTGTTCTCCTGCTGGTATCTTTGTTACAGGCCCAAATAGGTACTTGGAAGAAAAGTGACTATGAAGGAGTATAACCACCTGGTTAATTCTATTGGTCAAGCTGAGATACCCAAGATTTCCAGAAATATCTGTATTTGCAAGCCTGGGTAAATATCAAGACTTTTCTTCAGACCCTTGCATTCTTTCCTGCCATGTCTCCCGTACATTGTGTTCCTCTGTAATTATAAATGCATGTTTCCTGTCACCGCAAAACTTCTCTTGCTTAAAGGAAATGCAGCTTCAAAGAGTTTAAATTGTGAAGGGCAGGCCCCCTTCTGAGAGCTACTCTTGCTTGGGGGTGATTCTTTCTTTAACTCATCCATAGTAATGTACTGGCCAGCCAGCCCATGTCCCCTGTCTAGATTGGCCTGGGGCTCTGGCACTTGCTGCTTTTAAAAACAACATCTTTGAATTTTTGATAATGTAAATCTCAACATTGTCTCTTTAAAAATTTTTCTTAGTAGCAGACTTGCTTATTTTCTTGAAAGGCAGAAAGGGTTCTTGACTTGTATGATCCTAAGCCTCACATGCAAAGGACTTTTGAAGAGAACTGCCACTTTGATTAGAGGGTACACTTCACACTGAGACTGAATTTCAGTCGGAAGTTGCTCAGAATCAAAGGTAAAGTGACATGCAAATAAGGAAAGGTACCAACATATAAGTTTAAGACATGCCAGATTAAAAGAGCATGCAACATACTTTATGACCAAGTAGGTTTAGAGGAAACTATGTTTTACTTTTAACCATCACTTTTACAAACTCTAACAATGGCACTCTTTGAAAGCTTCTCCAGGATAGTAGCTTCCAAGAACAGAGTCACATCAGTCAATAATCCTAATAGCTTGCACAGCCTTGTGCCTGGAACTATGCTCAATTCCTTTTAAAGGTAATAATGTATAATCCTGCCAATTTATCAACCATGTTGCTAGTGTTATTCCATTTTTACATAGGAGGAATTTGGAGTATGTAAAGACTGAGACACGGGCCCCAAATCATACAGCTGGAATGTTGTGTAAACCAGATTCAAAAACCAGGCCATGTGATTTTACAACTTATGCTTGTCCTACTTATGTCTTACTGCAGTGAACATTTCTTATTTGGGGATCATCTTTCTATAGCTTTGTAAATACAAATCTCTCTCTCTCTCTCTCTCACACACACACACACACACACATACACACACACCCCCCAAAACAAATAACACTTGCACTGGTCCCTACAAAGATTTAATAGGTTTATTGATATCCAACTTGAGAAAAATACTTGCAAGGTACACTGACAGTGACCTATCAGTGGAACTGATTTACCATCCTTCAGCTCCAACAGAGGAGGGAATCATTTTGAAGAGTGATTATCTTTTGCTAAACACTATCTTACAAAAACATTCTCACCTAATCCTCTCACTAATCTATCAGCCAGGTGTTACTATTCCTGTTTTGCATATGTGGTCATTTGGGCTTAAAGAGCTTATGTAACTTCCTTAGAAGCACAAGAGAGGTAGAGCAGGAAAAAGAATTGGGACCTGCTTGTTTGATTCCAAATTTCATGTGCTTCAATATAACACTACATTGGTCTGACACAAAAGAAAATGCTATCAACAAATCCATCTATCCATCGTACACAATGTATCAGATATTTTGCTGGGAATAATGTATTTCATATTAAGCTTTACATGTTAATTTTTTAAAAACAAGTTTCCAAAGAATCAGTTTTTTGGTGAAAAGGTATATAATGTGTGTATACATAGCTCTATCTATCTATCTATCTATCTATCTATCTATCTATCTATCTATCTATCTATATCTATCTATCTATCTATATATACATATCTTCCCACAAGAGGTTTGGAGATGATGACAAGAAGTATGCTTCAGAGGCTGGAGAAAGGCTTCTGTGTGTCTGCCTGGTACCAGTTCTGTGTGAACAAAGCTGGAGGCTCTTCAGCTAGCCTTTATCCAAACTTAGTCATCATACTATGGGAAGAAAAAGTTTCACAACCTCCTTTATTTGTGGAAAATGTCACACCCAACCTTCACTGTTAGGGAGGTCATGCTGGATTTAATAAAAGTAATGTATACTTCTCTTTTCAGCTCTCTTACCACCATGAGAACTTTCCCCCCAATAGTCAGGAGACATTGTGATAATCACGAATTTTTATTATCCTTCTACTATTCAAAAGTATCATTCTTCACAACAGGGCTGCAAGATGGTATCCCTTCTGGTTCAGTCATTTACTTGGTACTGAGATGGTTTCAGCAAAAACTGTGTATATGATCTCATACTAAAGAATTAGTTAAGGATGATAAAATTAGCAAGGCATCACCACTGAATCTTACAATGTCCAGATAAGCAGTCATTTTTTTTCATGGCAAGAAGTGATTATAAGGTACTCATTCTGCTATGTGCTTCCAGAAGGCTCTGCTCTTCATCGATTTGTTTCTGAAGAGAAGCAAAAGGTTATAAAGATGTTTTTCCAATTGTGTGCCATCTGGGGATGATGCAAGCTGTGTTGTGATTTCAGAGCGGCAACCCTAGAAGTTCCAAAGATGTCCATCATCTACTCAGAGTTCAAAGCCACCTAGGACTCCAACGATATCATCTCTAAAATGGCAAAGGATTAAATGGTAGAAATGAAGATATAGAAAGAACCAATCAGGAGATCCAATAAAATCTGGATAAAATCAAGCATAGTCCATGCAGGATAGCTGCCTCCAGATCAAATGGCTGGGATGAAGAGCCCATACTCCCACACGTGGGCGTGTCGTTTGAACCAGCCATCAATGTCAAATCGAGTATCCTGAGTCATTTCATCTCTGTGATTCACAAGCAGGTCTGGGCCATCCCAGTGAGAATTTAATTGCTTGATGCGGAAAATGAGATAATGAACCTCAAAGCAGCTCAGGATCTAGTTTTGGCTTTGCTCTAACCCTGGCTTGGATTCTGATGTGTCTGTGGTAACTTGCCTATCCTGAAATAGCAAGACCAGCACAGCCAAGCTTTTCCAAGCTCACCCTGAACATCAAGATATTTGGCCATCGTCTGCAGACTTCAGTGATCTGGCCCTACCAATTTGGGGACCAAATTTCAACACAAATGGATGGGAATTAAGAAACACTGCTCCAATATCATCATACTTAGTCTCAAATTCACACTTTCCAGAAGTTCAGCTTTTATCTTGAGAAAGAAGCAAGCTTTTGTCTCACTCCGAGTCTCGGTTCCCACCTTTTTACCCAATCTAGGTGATTAGTTCTTCCATTTTCTATGCTTGAGTTTCATAGGCAGTAGCCATTCTAATTCTGTAAGCCCTCTAAGACTGGGAATTCCCTGAGGGGGATGGTCACATACCAGAGCCTCCTGCCAGCACTTGTGAAGAGAAGGCAGGATGATCTGAGTTCAAAGCCAGCCTAGGCTATTAAGTGAGAACTATTCCAATTAATTAATTAATTAATTAATTAACTAATTAAGTAATTCTAAAACAGCACCACTAAAAGCAAATCCTTGGGAGTTCTCAAGTTTTGTAATAGTACAGTTTTGATTGGAAACAACAGTAGTTATGGAGGGCTGGTTGTTTGAGAAATTATTGATTAACATCTACTGTCTAGTTGACTAAAGTTATAATTTCACTCAGTTGTAAATGCTACTTTCAGACTCTTATTATCACTTGCCTTATCGCACATGAGTTTGTGGGTATCAACAGAGGCTCAGGATTCAAGCCCTCTTGCAGGTTTGTCATTTCCAGAAGATTACTGGAGCAGCATACTTTTCCTTCCTTCTATCCTTCCTTACTTCCTTTTTTCCCTTCCTTATTTTTATGGCTCAGTGCATTTATCAAAAATATAGATAAGTATGCTACCTTGTAAAGCTGTTGTGATTAAATGGTAAAGGACACTTGTCACTCAATATATACTCAATAAATAGTAGCTATTTACCTAATCTGAATTTCTATGTATATATAAGCGTTCAATAATACTAGAGGAGCCAGGCACTGGTGGGTCATACCTGTAATCCTAGCTACTCAGAAGGCTGAGATCTGAGGATGACATTTCAAAGCCAGCTCCAGCAGAAAAATCCAAGAGACTCTTATCTCCAATTAACCACAAGAAAATAGGAAGTGGCACTGTGGCTCAAGAGGTAGATCACTAGCCTTGAGCTGAAGAGCTGAGGGACAGCACCCAAGCCTAGAGTTCAAGCCCCATGAATGGCAAAAAATAATTATAATAATAGAGAATGTTTTATAGTTTCTGTTTTCATATACAGTATTCTTTCTTTTCAGTTTTACTTCTAAACTTGACCCTTCAGTATGTAAGCTGAGCTCCAGGTTTCTGCTCCCATGTGCTCCTCTCATCCTACAGTGGTTAATGTTTTTTTGCTCAGAAAGAGATTAAGAACTGAAAAGAATAGGCCTCCTAAAGATGAAGGGAAATATCTCAGGGTTAACAAAACTGAAGATTTACTCTACCCTCTTGGAGTTTTCAAATAGAGAAATGGTGATCATGAGTTAAAGGTAAAGTTGCAAGAAAATAATACCCTCTTCTAACAGTGTTTATGCAAATGCTTCCTATCTGCAACTGGCAGAAATACAGAGTTGAAGTAAGTCATATACAACTTCTCCATCATTTCAAAAAACATTTTTACCTCTAAACACATTGGATGGATCTTGATTCTTGACCTAAGAGAAAAGTTGCTGCATCTCTTCTTAGATATTGGATTTTCAAAGCACTAACATCCTAATGTGGTAGACTCTGTTAAACAAGAAATATGGTTTAAATTCTGTTGTTGTTTTTTTAATTCAGAAAGGCTTGCCATTTGTACCTGCTGACATGGGAAAAATCTGTAGAAACAAAGTCAAGAAAACTTATGCACAATTTCCATTAAGTGGCTCCCTGTGGCAGCAAATGAAGTAAGGACCAAAGCCAAAAACAGCTGTTCATAAATTGTTCAGCGTTGCTGAATCAGGAATTGGTAGGCTGAAGAATTTAAGTAGTCCAATTTATTATTAAAATTTGTGACATTATAGTTCATTTGTATAAAACTTAGAGACTTACTTTAAAAATGATTTTCACCTATTTCTTCTAGATATACATGTTCTGCTTATTTTCTTCATTGCCCAAATATTCTCTCCTTCAGTACAAAGCCTAATTATTGATTAGAGTTGATTTATCATTTTGACTTTGTCAATGCTGGATCTTCTGAGCACAAAAAAAGGGAAAGAAATGAGGGAAGCATGCCCATTTATTATTTCAATTATATTGAGATTGCAAAATCATTATAAATGTTTTGGAATTTATTCTCCCTACTCTAGTAAACTGTCTCATTTATAGTAAACTATTTCAACTGTGTAAGCTACTTGAATGTTAGTAAACTCTAGTGGTGGGAAAACTCCTTGGGCCACTGCTGAACAAAAGCACATCATTATTTTATTCATGAATCGAGACTGTATAATAACATTGAAACATCACCTTAAAAGTTTGCCTAAACTAGAGAAAGGAGGGCAGATGACAATAATGTTTAAGCATTTCAGTCTTTTTCCCCCAGAAAATGCAAAGCTTTAAAAATGCTGTTTTAGTTAAAAAAAAAAAAGGTGGTGCACATACATAAATTCTTCAAGAAAAATAGAATTTTAAGCCAGAAGCTGGTGGCTTACACTTGTAATCCTAGCTACTCGAGATGCTTAGATCTGAGGATTGTGGTTCAAAGCTATTCCAGGCACTAAGGTCTGTGAATTCTTTTTTCAATTTTATTTTATTGCAAAGATGCTGTACAGAGGGGTTATAGTTACATGAGTAAGGCAATGAGTACATTACTTGTAGATCATTGTTACCCCTTCCCCTGTGGTTGTCCCACTATCTTTTATCTCCAGTTAACCACCTGCTGTGGTTACAAGAAGTAGAGTTCTAGTCTTGAGCAAAATAGCTCAGGGACAGTACTTGGGCCATGAGTTCAAGCCCCATTGCCAATGAAGAGGAAGAAGGAGGAGGAAGAGGAGGAGGAGGAGGAGGAGGAGGAGGAGGAGGAGGAGGAGGAGGAGGAGGAGGAGGAGGAGGAGGAGGAGGAGGAGGAGGAGGAGGAGGAGGAGGAGGAGGAAAAAAATAGAATTCTAACTCACAACAATGGCCTCTTCTTTGTAAAAGGTATTGAGAGAAGCTTCAATATTTGTATTGAATACATACGTTTGTGTGAAAGCAAATCATTGTATCTTGTCTTCTCTTTGAACTTCTTTAACTTCGTTTTTCCATGTGTCAAACACTCTGTATTCCATAATCTTATCCAAACTCTAAGAGGTTAACATCCTTATCTTTATTTTTCAGACAAGGAAAGTAATTTAGAGAAGGGTAAATAAATGCCCAAAGTATGAAGTTACAGATGGGAGACACTGTATTTGATGCTGGTGCCCTTCATCCTGTATATACAATTTTCTAATTTGGGGAGGGGAAGGGAAATAACAAAATGCTGAAATAAGGAGACAGGTTGACCCATTGTAACAAGGACATGTACAAGACACTATGTTGAAAACGAACTTTACAACTTCAGGGTGGGGGAAGGAGGAGTTGGGGAGGGAAGGGATGGTAGGGGGAAAACAAAGGTGGGTGTAACAATACTTGATAGGAAATGTACTCTTTACCTTACTAGTGTAACTGTAACCCCTCTGTACAGTCTGTTTACAATAAATATATATATTAAAAACACAAATATTCTGGGTCCTAAAAATTAACTTTTAACCATTGAATGATATACATTCACGATGCCATTTGAGTGTCTGATTTTAAAGGGAAAATTGGAATAAGTATGTGATGTTCAATAATCTATTCTATCCAGTATCCTCATTTACCTTCAAATTTGTAATTCCTGTTCCTACTTTAAGGTACTTCATGTTAGATTTTTTCTATTATTATCTGAAATCCCAAGTCTAAGACAAAGCCAGGAAAGCAACCTTACATATCTATCAACATATGTAATGTTGATAGATACTGAAAGGATCAGTATGTCATGGTAAGTCAATGGCTAAACTATGGAGACTTTTGAAACAAAGCTCAAGGCCTTGGGTTGAAATCAACCAGCCTCTTCCTGATGGCTACACCCAAGCTGTTGAGCCTATGTCTCTTACTGCTCTGTGGAACATGCCTAATCCACATCTCCTATTATACATATTTTTCAGGTGAATGCTTGTCATCCACATAATAAGGGCTGACAGGAAAAGAATCAAGAAGTGGGTTAATTTCATCTATGACCTCACCCCAATCTCTTCTCAGCATTATTGTACATGGTACATGTCAGAAGCCTATTTCCTTCCTTTTAATGTCGGTTACCAATGTTCGATGCTGGGGAATAGCCTCATATGAATCCTCCTTCCACCTGTTCAGCACATATGGCTCTTTTAAGAGTCTGTTATCTTAGATAAGACGATATTAAACGGAAATGAACCCCAAGATAGGGAAACAAGTGGTTTTTTTCTTCCTTACTATTGTTTCTAACGTATTTATAAGGTATCGTGTGATTTCTTTGTTGCTTTGTATGTCCCTCCCCCATGGTATGACCGCTGTTTTCACTGTATTTGATGTTGGTATAATTTGGGGAGGGGAAAGGAAAACACAAATTGTTTAAATAGGGATACAGGTGGACCCACTGCAACAATGAGATGTACAAGACACTATGTCAAAAAACAATCTTTGCAATTTAGGCAGGAGGCAGGGAGTGTGGGGTGGGGTGTGAGGGCTGTATCTGAGAAGGTAAGAGGGAAGGGATGGTAGGGGAAAAACAGAAGAGGAGGCAACAATGCTGGATAAGAAATGTACTCATTACCTTGCTCATGTAACTGTAACCCCTTTGTACAGTATTTCAAAACAAAAAACAATTTAAAAAAGTCTTTTGGTGTGGGGGGAGGATCGGGTGGAGGGAGGTCGGGGAGTATGGGAAGGGATGGGAAGGGGAAACAAAGAGGAAGCAACAATGCTTGATAAGAAATGAACTGGTTATCTTGCCCATGTAATTGTAACTCCTCGGTATGGTATTTTTACAATAATAATAAAAAAGTCTGTTATCTACCTCATCCTCACTCCAACACCACCTGAAGATCCTCCTAAACCCTCCTTCATATTGACTATTGACTTCACGCTCAGTCAAGGGCTTTCCAAAATGAAAATCGTCATTTTGTCACCCAGCAGCCTGGAAAGGATATATATTAAATTAACCTCAATGTATTAAAGGCAAAAATAGGCCATGTTTAGTAAAAGAACAATCTAGAGTTTTGATATGCTATCTATCATGCTCTCTATTAAGTAATGAGAGTTTTTTTAAAGACAAATCAGGATGTGTCTCTACATTATTCTATTAATAACTCTGTTATTCATGGAAATTCAAATTTCTTGTTTCAACTATATAACAGTGTATTAAAAAATTGGTATTCAGAGCTAATCATTTCTGTTTAGAATCCATAAATATTAAATAAAGTGAATATAAAAAATCCATAAGTGAACCAATTTGCTAAGATTGACCACTCTTGCCCTAGCAAATTTTGTAAAATTGAGCTCAACACCTGTATATTATTTCTATGCTTCATATGTCTTAGGCAGTGATGTTGGATTCACTAAATTCTTGACAGTTTTTGTGTACATATGTGTCTGTAGAAAAATAGACTAATCAGATTACAGTGATTATGGTTTGATGATGAGTCACTTGTTAATCAACTCAATGATTAAAGCAGATTAAATGGTGAGCAATAGAACAACCTTCTGAATAAGTACTATTGTTGTTTGACCGTTGGAGACAATGAAAAATAAGACTTAACACCAAGGGCTGCTTTTTCTCCACCCCTCCCAAAGGCAAGTTGAGAGTAATCAAATAATTTAACCTGCTACTCAGCATCTTATTATTGTAATAACAAAAATGTAACAACTGTAAGTACTTTATCAAGCAATTTCCTGCAATTCCTGTAAAATATCTGTTTTATTCACATCCAAAGTAGCTTTCTTAGTACAACTTGGCAGAAACAAATATTCCTCTTCCCCAATGTCTTTTTACCCTGATGTGTTATAATTGACAAGTGGCATATGCATTCATAATACAAAATATTAGATTCAAAAAGAGATAAAATAATATTATGTATTAAATCATGCCTTATATTGCTAGGTTTGTTCAATGACATTACAGCATCCAAACATCAGAAGCATCATTCAGAAGCAATTACTAAGAAGCATTTGAAATTTCCTGAAAGTTCTATGACTTTCTCAGGAGACAGATTTGACGTATTTCTTTAAGTGATTTATTTTGTATATTATAAACTAGACCTTGGTAATCTATGAAACTATTTATACACCTTTAGTTGTTCTACGAGAGGTCACTTAGTAAGCATAACATTTTCTGAGATAATAATACAGACTTCTATTTAACATTGG